>NC_090374.1:21844637-22458376 GCF_036365525.1 Heterodontus francisci | reverse complement strand
TTAGAGACAGTGGAGGAGTCAAGAAAGCTCAAGATCATGATGTCGTCAAAGGGCAGCATTGGATGACAAATAGGAGGGGGCCAAGGATAGAACTTTGGGGAACACCAGAGATAAAGGTTCTGGAGCAGGAAGAGAAGCCATTGGAAGTGATTCTCTGGCTATGATTAAATAAATAATAATGGAGCCAGGTGAGTGCAGACTCACCCAGCTGGACACCAGTAGAGGGGCAATGGAGGAGGGTGAGGTGGTTAACCATGTCAAAGGCTGCAGACAGGTCGTGAAAGCTGAGGAGAGCAAGTTTACCTTTGTCATGGATAGCTATGATGTCATTTGTGTTTTTGATAAGAGGTGTTTGGGTATTTTGCAGGGGCTGAAACCTGATTGGAGTGATTCAAACATGGAGTTCCAGGAAAGATGGGCATAGATTTGGGAGGCATCAACAGGTTCAAGAACTTTTGGAGAGAAAAGGGAGGTTGAAAATGGGGCCGTATTTTGCAAGTAGGGGTCAAGGTTTGTTTGTTGAGGAGAAGTGATGATGACGGAACATTTGAAGGAGAGAGGGACAGTATCTGAACACACAGAACTGTTAACAATATCAGCTAACATGGGAGCCAGGAAGGGAAGTTAAGTGGTCAACAGTTTATTAGGAATCAGGTCGAAGGAGCAGGAGGTGGGTCTCAGAGACAAGAGCTCGCCGAGGGAAGATAGAAGAGAAACTAGAGAAAGGTGCAACATCTAGACGAGGGCCGGGACGAACCCTTAGAGGAAGTTTGACCCGGATGGCTATGGGAGTGGAGTGAAGCAGCAGAAGATGATGCAATTTCTCATCTACCTGCTATCCCTGCAGGATACCTGCAACAGAAATATAAGTTTTAACCTCTGACTGTGGAGCCAGGAGGAGCAAGGTCATTGCTCCCAGCTCATCAGTCCCAATATACACGACCTCTGACTGAGCTCTTCTCTAGGCCTGATTTCCAGTCTCCCTGCTCTCTGAACTCGCCTCCCCCATCAACCCCACCCCAGCCTCTGATCACTGCAGTGCCAGCAGTATCCCAGAATTCCACCACTTATCTGCATGGCCTCTTCCCACATCACCATTAATATGGCAAATGGACTCGTCAGAACCAACCATTTGTAGGCTGGCAACGTCCCTAATTTCTCAGAACTTCCAGGATGTTTTGAATTTTTAACTGAAAAACATCTTGCAGTGACAGTCTGTACACAACTGAAGTGTATTCCCAGTTTTCACATCCTTTTTGTGGGTCTGACTTATTTGTTTTAAAGAAATTGATATTCACAGAATTGGACAGTTTAAAAATATACATATCGAGCCATAGAGTTATACAGCCAGAAACAGGCCCTTCAGCCCATCATGTCTGTACCAGTCATAAGCACCTAACTATTCTAATCTCATTTTCCCGCACTTGGCCCGTAGCCTTGTATGCAATGGCGTTTCAAGTGCTCATCTAAATACTTCTTAAATGTTGTGAGGGTTCCTGCCTCTTCAGGTAGTGCGTTCCAGATTCCAACCACCCTCTGAGTGCAAAAATGTTTCCTCAAATCCCCTCTAAACCTTCTGCTCCTTACCTTAAATGTATGCCCCCTGGTTATTGACACCTCCGCTAAGGGAAAATGTTTCTTCCTATCTAACCTATCTATGCCCCTCATAATTTTGTATACCTCAATCATGTCCCCCCTCAGCCTTCTCTGCTCTAAGGAAAACAACCCTAACCTATCCAGTCTCTCCTCATAGCTGAAATGCTCCAGCCCAGGCAACATCCTGCTGAATCTCCTCTGCACCCTCTCCAGTGCAATCACATCCTTCCTATAGTGTGGTGCCCAGAACTGTACACAGTACACCAGCTGTGGCCCAACTAGCATTTTATACAGCTCCATCATAACCTCCCTGCTGTTATATTCTATGCCTCAGCTAATAAAGGCAAGTATCCCATATGCCTTCCTAACCACCTTATCTACCTCTGCTGCTGCCTTCAGTGATCTATGGACAAGTACACCAAGGTCCCTCAGACCCTCTGTATTTCCTAGAGTCCTACCATCCATTGTATATTCCCTTGCCTTGTTAGTCCTTCCAAAATGCATCACCTGACACTTTTCAGGATTAAATTCCATTTGCCACTGCTCCGCCCATCTTACCAGCCTATCTATATCGTCCCTAATCTAAGGCTTTCCTCCTCACTGTTTACGACACCACCAATTTTCGTGTCATCTGCAAACTTACTTATCATACCTGCTATATTCACGTCTAAATCATTAATGTACACTACAAACAGCAAGGGTCCCAGCACCGATACCTGTGGTACACCACTGGTCACAGGCTTCCAATCGCAAATACAGCCCTCGACCATCATTCTCTGCCTCCTGCCACTAAGCCAATTTTCGATCCAATTTACCAAATTGCCCTGGATCCCATGGGCTCTTAACTTCTTAAACAATCTCCAATGCTGGACCTTATCAAAAACCTTACTGAAGTACATGTAAACTACATCAACTGCTTTACTCTCATCTCCATATCTAGTCACCGCCTCGAAAAATTCAATCAAGTTAGTGAGACACGATCTCCCCCCGACAAAGCCATGCTGTCTATTAATCCCTACCTCTCCAAGTGGAGATTAATCCTGTCCCTCAGAATTTTTCCAATAGTTTCCCAACCACTGGTGTTAGACTCACCGGCCTGTAATTACCTGGTTTATCCCTGATAGCCTTCTTGAATAATGGTACCACATTCGCTGTCCTCCAATCCTCTGGTACCTCTCCTGTGGCCAGAAAGGATTTGAAAATTTGTGTCCGAGCCCCTGCTATCTCCTCCCTTGCCTCACATAACAGCCTATATATTTATAGAAATCATGATGATCTCGGCAGCAAAGACAGTCATAGCTGTTCCCCTTTCCTGAATACTGGAAGTGCACGTGCAGTTTGTTTATTGATGGGAACAGGTCCAGTGCTGATTAACCACACCCCATCCCCATCCCCTGCCCTGCCAAACAAACAAACGTGATATTCACGATCGAAGCTGAGAATCTTCTGGGTTGCTAGTCCATTCCACTATAACCACTAAAGTGCACTGTACTTGCTGAGGGTTTCGACTCGATGGCCCATCATTGCTGACTTCACCTTTGTCAATTGGTAAAACCTTCATTGAATCTCCTCTTAACTGTCTGTACTGAAGTGGCACCAGGCCCAATATCTCAAATGTTCCTTCATCACTATCTTCAAAGTGTCACATCTCAAAAGGACAAAAAATTGTTAACTTTTAAGGCGCCATTTAGTGCGAGTGAATCAAAGGCACCAATGTGGTCTGGAGGGAAACTGAGTTAGGAGATGCTTTAATTTTTATCAAATCTAACAAAATCAAAGTGTTCAATAAATCATCTTCACACAGTTTTCATCTAGCATTTTGCCACTTCACTTGGGAATAACGTTAGTGACAAACACGCACACAAAGATTACACAATCTTGAAATCACTGAACAAGCACCTAAAATACCCTAATTGTTTGCAAACCTTCCTCAGATAAGCCTGCACTTTCTTTTGGAATTTAAGGGCATGAGTTGTCAAATTCATGAGTTGAAATCTACAACTCCCATTGACGTATTCTGTGTGTGATGTATTCACATTTATGTGAGTGAGATATTGCAATTTTAACCCTCCTTGTGTACATCTGCAACACACAGAGTGGAATGACAACACCCAGAGCACACCATGTCACCTGACAGCCAGGTAGAAACAAAACCAGACGGAAAGTACTAACTCCTGCAGACATAGTGGGGGATATTTTAACACACTTGACCCATTCACTTACAGTTAAAATCGGGCAAAATATATTATGTGAGTTGTAATTTCCGGCCTGCTTTTGTAAACCTACCAGAATGTTCTCTGAAATAACTATGGTGTGAGAGCTGGATAAAATAAGATTGTTTCCAATGTTTTTTTCCCCAAACCTTTAACCCATTGAATAAAAAGATCTGAGAAAATGTTACTGTGTGGTACTAGGGGTTCTTTCGGGCAGGGTTTTCACCCTGATTTGGGGCGGGAACAGAGGCAAGTGGATGCGTTATTTGGCGCCACCAGCCGACTTGCTGGTTCACTGGCATCATCCTGCTGTTTTCCTGGAGGCCGGATCGGGGGGTGAGGGGGGAAGAAACGGCTACCCACCCCCCACCCACAACAAGTAGTGGGTAAGGTCATTAAGAGGCCAATTAAGGCCACTGATCAGAGATAGAACTAGCTGCATCCCTAGGCAAGCTGTTCCAGTACAGCTATAACACTGGCATCTACCTGGCAATGTGGAAAATTGCCCAGGTATGTCCTGGACAAATCTGACCCGACCAATTACCGCCCCATCGGTATGTTCTCGATCAACAGCAAAGTGATGGAAGTGGTCGTCAGTCTTGCTCATGCAGCACTTGCTCAGCAATAACTTGCTCAGTGACACTCAGTTTGGGTTCCGCAAGGGCCACTCAGTTTCTGACCTCATTGCAGCTTTTGTCCAAAGATGGACAAAAGAGCTGAACTCGAGGTGAGGTGAGAGTGACTGCCCTTGACATCAAGGCAGCATTTGACTGAGTATGGCATCAAGGAGCCCTAGCAAAACTGGAGCCAATGGAAATCAGGGGGAAAACTCTCCGCTGGTTGGAGTCATACCTAGCACAAAGGAAGATGGTCCTGGTTGTTGGAAGTCAATCATCTCAATCCCAGGACACTACTGCAGGAGTTCCCCAGGGTAGTGTCCTAGACCCAACCCATCTTCAGCTGCTTCATCAATGACCTTCCCTCCATCATAAGGTCAGAAGTGGGGATGTTCGCTCATGATTGCACCATTCGCAACTCCTCAGGTACTGAACCAGCCCATGTCTACATGCAGCAAGACCTGGAAAACATTCAGGCTTGGGCTGATAAGTGGCAAGTTACATTCGCCCCACACAAGAGCCAGGCAATGGCCATCTCCAACAAGAGAGAATCTAATCATCTCCCCTTGACGTTCAACAGAATTACCATTGCTGAATCCCTCACTATCAACATCCTGGGGTCACTATTGACCAGACCCTCAACTAGAACAGCTACATAAGTTCTGCAGCTATAAGAGCAGGAAAGCGGCTGGGAATTCTGCAGTGAGTAACCCACCTCCTGACTCCCCAAACCCTGACCACCATCTAAAGTCAGGAGTGTGATGGAATACTCTCCACTTGCCTGGATGAGTGTGGTTCCAACAATCGGGAAGCTGTAAAGAACAAAGCAGCATGCTTGATTGGCACCCCATATACTACCTTCAACATTCACTCCCTCCAGCACCGGCACACAGTTGGAGCAGTGTGTACCATCTACAAGATGCACTGCAGCAAGTCAGCATGCCTCCTTCGACAGCACCTTCCAAACCCGCGACCTCTTCCACCTAGAAAGACAAGGGCAGCAGACGCATGGGAACACCACCACCTGCAAGTTCCCCTCCAAGCCACACACCATCCTGACTTGGAACTATATCGCCGTTCCTTCACTGTCACTGGGTCAAAATCATGGAACTCCTTTCCTAACAGCACTGTGGGTGTACCTGCAGCAGATGGACTGTAGCATTTCAAGAAGACAGCTCACCACCACCTTCGAAAGGGCAATTAGGGATGGGCAACAAATGCTGGCCTTGTCAGCAATGCTCACATCCCATGAAAATGAATTTAAAAGAGACTGACTGGAATATACCAGTCAGCCTGCCAGACCCCCCACAGTGCCGTGAGCACGGCAGCTGCCTGGAGGCAGCCTCCTGGAGCGACCACGGTGTGGGGTGGGTGGCATGCTGACTCTGAGGCCCCACCCTCACCCAGCTGTAGCCACAGGCTGACCCGTGGAGGGCTTATCCCCTAACAATGATGATATATCAGCTGTGGCCATTGTTTATTTCAAAAGTTTTAAAAGTGCTGAAAGGACGCCTCAATATGGAGGCGTCCTCTCTCTCCCTTACCTGCAACGGCAGGCTGCAGCTCCTTCCTTATCGGCCCCTCTAGCTTTGAGAGCCAGCCTGCCGTTCTTAATGGCGAGCACACCCTCTAGCCTCTAATTGGCTGATCCAGCCAAACTGGATGTCAGCTGGCTGCACCTGGCACAGTTCAGAGCCGGGACCCGCATTTGACCCCAATGCTGGTGTCCCGACCCAAAACACCAAATCCTACCTTTTGACTTGTCTCTGAGGAGGATTGATGTTTGTTGCAAAGGAATTGCCAGGAAATTGTTCACAAGATACTGT
The DNA here is from genome assembly GCF_036365525.1 of Heterodontus francisci. Lineage (NCBI taxonomy): Eukaryota > Metazoa > Chordata > Chondrichthyes > Heterodontiformes > Heterodontidae > Heterodontus > Heterodontus francisci. The sequence goes on along the minus strand of NC_090374.1, from coordinate 22,452,124 downwards.
TGACATTGGGCTCAGATATTAGACTGGAGCCGGCCAATCAGGCGATAGCCAAGAGGGAAGTGGTCACTTGGTCTGCTTCTTGTTGTTGGACACTCAACATGGCAAGTGCTACACACACATCAACCTCTTCCATGTTGCACAGTTCCAGCGTGGGAAAGGGAAAAAATACTTGATAATTACAGTTCTAAAGAATGAGCAGGAACAGAGCAACCTGGGGGTGCATGGGCATTGATCTTTGAAGGTGGCAGGACATATTGAGAGCGTGGTTAGCAAAGCATATGGGATCTTGGGCTTCATAAATAGAGATATTGAGTACAAAAGCAGGGAAGTTGTACTGAACATTTATAGAGCTCTGGTTAGGCCACAACTAGAGTATTACATCCAGTTCTGGTCACCACACTTCAGGAAGGATGTGAGGGTCCTTGAGAGGGTACAGAGATTTACCAGAATGGTTCCAGTGATGAGGGATTTTAGCTACAAGGTTAGATTGGAGAAGCTGGGGTTGTTCTTCTTAGAGCAAAGGAGATTGAGGGGAAATTTGATAACGGTGTACAAGATTATGACAGGTTTGGATGAGGTAGACTTAAAACATCTTCTCATTAGCTTATTGGACAAGGACTAGGGGGCCCAAGTTGAAGGTTTTGGGCAGGAGATGCAGGGGGAATGTGAAGAAGAGCTTTTTACACAGCATGTGGTAATGACCTGAAACTCGCTGCCTACAAGGTTGATTGAAGGAAAGACAATTAATTATTTCAAAAGAAAATTGAATGGGCACTTGAACAAAATAAACTTGCAGGACTACAGGGATAGAGCGGGGGAATGGAACTGATTTGATTGCTCCACAGAGAGCTGGCATAGACTCGATGGGCCAAGTGGCCTCCTACTGTGCCATATATGACTCTATGGAAATAACGGAGGACACGGGAACTGTCACCAAATAAATAAAGAAGGCTAATACAGCAAAAGAATGCTGAGATGTAGGGAGAGGGGGAGGGTGAACAGAGAGCGGTTGTGATCCACATGGTGCCAATGACATAGGTAGGAAGAGGGATGTGGTCCTGCACTCAGAGTTTAGGAAGCTAGATAAGAAATTAGCAAGCAGAACCTCAAAAGTAGTAATTTAAAAAAAATAAAAACAGAAAGTGCTGGAAAAACTCAGCAGGTCTGGCAGCATCTGTGGAGAGAAAAGCAAAGTTATCATTCCAGGTTCCATTTCAGAGACCATTTTAAAAGTCAACCACATTGCTGTGGGTCTGGAGTCACATGTAGGCCAGACCAGGTCAGGATGGCAGATTTCCATCCCTAAAGGGCAGTAGTGAACCAGATGGGTTTTTACAACAATCAACAATGGTTTCACAGTCACCATTAGACTAGCTTTTAGTTCCAGATTTACTAACTGAATTCAAATTTCACCATCTGCCGTGGTGTGATTCGAACCCATGTCCCCAGACCATTAGCCTGGGTTCTGGATTACTAGTCTAGTGACATTAACACTATGCCACTGCCTCCCCTCTGGAGGCAAAGGCTTCAATGGTACCCTCAGACTGCCTCCATGAAGCTGACGGCCTGCCTATGCGGCATGGGGACACTCCACCGTCAGCAAATTGCTGTCGGCCCTGTAAAATGGCTCCTAATTGGGTCTTTAAATATGCAAATTGGTTTCCCGCCTTCTTGGAGAAGGCAGCTAATCTGCCTTGCTGCTCAGCCCTGGGGAATTTCCCTGACGTCAGGGAGCTCTGTGTGGTTCGCCGCTGTTTTACTGGACCCTGCCTTCATTCCTGCCACCCAGGGGCCAGTAAAGTTCTGTCCAACATTGCAGGTCTGTGATGACACAGACCTGAAACGTTAACTCTTGTTCTCTCTCCATAGACACTGCCAGACCTGTTGAGTATTTCCAGTCGTGCAGCATATTGTCCCAGTAGATTTTCTGTTTGCAGCAATGGTAGGACCACTGCTGCATTTAGGCTGAAAAGGACTTTCATGTATATCGCGCCTTACAGGATGTTCTGAAGCACTTTACCATCTATGAAGCATTTTTGAAGTGCCACGACCTTTGTAATATAGGAAATGCAGCATGGCTGACATATTACACATTCTGACAGACCTGCTGTGTATTTCCTACATTTCCTGTTTTTGTTTCAGTTTGCAGATACTTGCAGGATTTCAGCTTTTTAACTTTCCCAGAGCATGTGATGGTCCATCTTTGCCAAAACAGTTGTTGCACAGAGTGTTCCTTTAATGAGTTTATTTTCATCTTTTGTCCCTGCACAACTGGCCCAATATCAACAAGTGACTTATGACGTTGTATTTAGAGTTAATCCTTGATCATGATACTTTTCATTACATTTTAGCTTTCAGCCTTAAAAGTACTGAAGAGAATCTGTAAGCAAGACTCTCTTATAGCAGTGGAATGCACGGAGACTGTGTCTGGCTGACATCATTCACACTTGTGGGACTTTGTGTGCTCTTATACTGGTTCAGACACGGGAATTACAGGAATAATGAAATACACTCAAAGTACCAAGTCAGATATCAAACTTTATCGAGTTACTCCAGATATCCAAAAATCATGCAATACAATGCTCTACCCTACTAGGGACTACTTAAAACTTATAATTATATGAAGCAAGCAAATACATACAATCACCCAAGAGTAGTCAACTTCACATTGATTGTAGTTTCCTAGTGACTGACCAAGTCACTCCTACCGCCCCCGCAACCCCTCCCCGCCAGTTACAACACCAAAATTTTTCTAACAGTTTATTTTATCTCTTAATTTTAGGGAGGGACAAGACACCATGCTGGCAATGGCTTATTGTCCAACTGATATTTGTCTTAGGCCAAAATGTCCAACCACATGCTGACCCCTTTGTTTGAGAAAGCCCACCCTGGTGCTCTCCCTCTTCCTTGCGCCTCCTTCAGTAATTTTCCATCATGTAAAGAACAGCTGCAACAGTTGGGGGTCGTGGATTGGTTCAAGGTTCATCAGTTGAGCTGGGCAACTTCCAAAAAAAGGTGTTTTGCGGAAGAAGTCAACAGATCATTTAGTCCTGTGTTCTCTCACTCTTGTGAGACTTCTCAAGGTCCTGGTGCTCATTAATTTGAACAGATGTCTCCTTCAGTTGGAACATCTTTGTTCCTTCCTGATAGCGTTAACTGGTTCCTTGCCATTCCTGCCACAAAGCAGCTATTTTACTTTAAAAACAAGAAATCTTTCTCCCAGCGCAGTTCACTGGTTCTTTGCAGGGCATGACAGTGAATATAGTCAATCTTTAACATGGAGTTAAATTTTAGTAAAGCTATTACTGTCTTACACACTCAATTTAATTTGTAGCCAGCCTTGTGATTCTATTCGCATAATTATTATATAAAGTGACATCTAACCTAGCAGCCTACTTTGCAAAAATGCAACTCGGGGAAAGCGCATTTCAGAGATCCATTAAACTACACTATCACTTACCAAATTCCCCACACGTACGGCAATGGTTCAAGAAGAAGGCTCACCACCAACTCTTGAAGAGTAACTAGAGCTGGGCAATAAATTCCAGTCTTGCCAGCGAGGCCCACATCCCAAGAATAATTTTTCTTTCAATTACACTGGTATGAAACAGACAGGTAGCATTCCCTCTCTAAACCTCTCTGCACCACCAACTCTCAAACTAGCAGGGCAGATAGCAGGGAACCAATGGATGGAGTATATTTGGATTTTCAGAAAGCATTCGATAAGGTGCAATACAAGAGGTTATTGCACAAAGTTGGGGCTCATGGGGGGAAAATATTAGCATGGATTGAAGATTGGTAAACGGACAGACAACAGAGTAGGAATAAATAGGTAATTTTTAGGATGGCAAGGTGTAACCAGTGAAGTGTCGCAAGGATCAGTACTCCGACCTCAGCTATTTATGATCTACATCAATGATTTAAACAAGGGGACTGAGCATAATGTATCCAAGTTTGCTGACGATACAAAGTTCAAAGTTAGGTGGGAAAATAAGCTGTGAGGAGGCCAAAAAGAGGCTGCAAAAGACAATAGAGTGGGCAAGAACATTGCAGATGGAATATAATGTAGGGAAGTGTGAAGTTATCCACTTTGGTAGGAAACATAGAAAAGCAAAATATTTTCTAAATCGTGAGAGGCTGGGAAGTGTTGGGATTCAAAGGGAACTGTGTGTCCTTGTACACCAGGGTTATCCCAACCTTTTCATGTGGGGGACCACATTACAAGTTTTGCCTTAAATAGGGGGCCAGTGAGACAACTTTGCTAAGATAAAGGCATTAAAAATTAATCTTACTATTAATCAAAACAACAACAAATGTATATTTGTGAAGAAGCTTTAAATGAGAAGAGTAATTTATTGACTTACTTTCTCATCACTATGTTGGGCAGTAATTTAGTGAGATACCTGGCATTTCTTTGCTTGCGCAAGTAGTCAATGTTTGCCAGCACACTTGCTGTAGCAATGCGGAGTATTCCGGATACATGTCCATCTGTCGGGAGTGATCTTGATCATTCTCTCTCTCCGTCTCTCTCCCTCCCCGTATCCTCCCTTTCTGTGTCCCTCCCCTCTGTGTTATTCCCCTCCCCCATGTCATCCTCACTCTGTCTCCCCCTTTCTCTCTCTCTGTCCCTGTTCCCCCCACCTCCCCCGTCCCCATTTCTCTCTCTCGCTGACAGTTGCAGAAAGCAGGAATGCTCAGCAGATGGTTGGTCAGTTTTTTTTTTAAAACATCGTGAGTTAGTTTCGCAGTTGACAGCTGCTAACATTGAGAACAGCTGTTTCCCAACTTCAGAGAAATTTGGAGTTTTCTGGCAGGTTCTAACTTTCTTTTAAAGCCTGCCAGAATACCCCAAATCAAGTTGAGAAACGGCTGTTCTCGATGTCAGCAGCTGTCAGCTGTGAAATTAACTTGCAGTGTTTTTTTTAAAAGCCACTCTGACAATGGAAAGTTTCGCATCTCCGGTCACGGACCTCTGGCAAGGCTGAGGAATGGCCCCAGGGAGTGTTTACATCGGCGGGCTGGATGGAAACCTTTGGCAGGCCTGATCCTGACCCGCGGGCCGTATGATGGACACAAATTTGTTTTACACAAATCACAGCAAGTTAGCATGCAATTACAGCAAGCAATTAGGAGCACAAATAGTATGTTAGCCTTTACTACAAATGGATTGGTGTATAAGAGTAAATAAGGCTTACTGTAATTATATAGGGCCTTACTGAGACCAGAGTTTTTGTTGCCTTAGCTAGGAAGGATGTACTTGCCTTAGATGGAGTGCAGCAATGGTTCACTAGAGTGATTCCTGGCATGGCAGGGCTGTCCCATGAGGAGAGATTAAGTAAATATTCTCTGGAGTTTAGAAGGAGAGGTGATCACATTGAACAGGGTGCTGAGTTTGGATGATCAGCCATGATCATATTGAATAGTGATACAGGCTTGAAGGGCTATATCGCCTACTCCTGCTCCTATTTTTTCAATGAAACATAAAAAATTCTTAGAGGGCTTGACAGGGTAGATGTTGAGAGGATGTTTCACCAGGCTGGAGAGTCGGTGAGGGGCCATAGTCTCGTGACAGGGGGAAATTCCTTCACTCAGAGGGTTGTAAATCTTTGGACTTTCCTACCAAAGCGGACTGTGGATGTTCAGTCGCTGAGTATTTTCAGGACTGAGATTGATAGGGAAGCAAGGGATAATGCAGGAAGGTGGGATTGAGTTAGATGATCAGCCATGGTCTTATTGAATGGTGGAGTGGGATTGGGGTGCTGTATAGCCTACTCCTAGAATCATAGAATCACAGAAAGTTTACGGCACAGAGAGAAGCCACTTGGCCATCGTGTCTGCGCCAGCTGAAAAGCGAGCCACCCAGTCTAATCTTGCCTTCCAGCATTTAGTCCATAGCCCTGCAGGTTACTGCGCTTGAAGTGTATATCCGGACACCTTTTAAATGAGTTGAGGGTTTCTGCCTCTACTAGTCTTTCAGGCAGTGAGTTCCAGACCTCTACCACCCTCTGGGTGAAAAAAACATTCCTCATATCCCCTCTAATCGTTCTACCAATCATATTATTTTATTTTATTTAGAGATACAGCACTGAAACAGGCCCTTCGGCCCACTGAGTCTGTGCCGACCATCAACCACCCATTTATACTAATCCTACATTAATCCCATGTTCCTACCACATCCCCACAATTCCCCTACCACCTATGCCTGCTCGTCACTGACTCCTCTGCTAAGGTAAATAGGCCCTTCACACCCACTCGATCCAGGCCCCTCACAACTTATCACATTTCAATCAGATCTCCCCTCAGCCTTCTCTGTTCCAAGGAGAACAACCCCAGCCTTTCCAATCTTGCTTCATAGCTGCATTTTTCCAGTCCTGGCAACATCCTCCTAAATCTCCTCTGTACCCTCTCCAGTGCAATTACACCCTTTCTGTAATGAAAGGGGAGGCGGTGGCGTAGTGGTATTGTCACTGGACTAGTAACCCAGAGACCCAGGGTGTTGCTCTGGGGACATGGGTTCAAATCCCACCACAGCAGAAGGTGGAATCTGAATTCAATTAATAAATCTGGAATTAAAAGCTAGTCTAATGATGGCCATGAAACCATTGTCGATTGTTGTAAAAACCCATCTAGTTCACTAATGTCCTTTAGGGAAGGAAATCTGCTGTCCTTACCTGGTCTGGCCTACATGTGACTCCAGACCCACAGCAATGTGGTTAACTCTTACATGCCCTCTGAAAAGGCCTAGCAAGCCACTCAGTTGTACCACCATCTTCTCAAGGGCAATTAGGGATGTGCAATAGCCTGGCCAGCGACGCCCGCATCCCATGAATGAATTTTTTAAAAATGAGGTGACCAGAACTGCACACACTACTCAAGTTGTAGCCCAACTAGTGTTTTGTATCATTACAATATAACCTCCCTGCTCTGATATTCTATACCTCGGCTAATAAAGGATAGGATTCTGTATGCCTTCTTAACCACCTTATTGACCTGTCCTGCTATTTGCTATGTTCTTATTTTGATGCCTGCATTAACACAAGTTTGTTAAGTATTCATACAGGTACAATGTCAGTCAAAATGTCTAACCTGCTAAGACCCGATGCCACCGACTCTGCCTCGGGAGACACCTTTGAACAGCACTGTTGCTAGATTAAGATCACACCTGGCCTGTAGATTACAGGGTGGTGGTGTGATTTGGTGGCGGGCTTAGAATTTTAATTCATTCCGGAATTTCCCTCTGTAGGCGCTGAGGGGTTGATTTTCACCTATATGTATGTTAGAGGGTACTCCTTTCCTCATTGCATGCCTATTGATCTCTGATGTAAAAGCCTACTTGCTGTTCTGATTCAAGTTGCAATTAATTACTTATTCATGCAACACAGAGCAAAGCAGTACTGGAGGCCATTAATCAAATGTTCCCAAAAATAGAAACAATTTGCCTTTCTCTGTAATAAGCAGAAGTAGAGCTGTTCCCATTTCAGTTTAAGTAGACATCAATGGGTTGGTTTAGAAGAGTTACACAATTAGGAGACTAAACGGACATAAAAAGAGAACAAGATATATTACTGCCTCAATACCCGTGGTTTTCTACAGCTGCTGTGCAGCTCCATCCAATGGCTGGAACATTCTTTACATATTTGATGAATTTTTGAATTATCAAGGGGAAGGGATCTTTTTTGGACAATTAAACTTTTTTTGGCGGCTGCCTTGCACAATGGCATCAAGCACTCCAAACTAACTGTGACGCTATCTTTGCATTTTGACACGATATCGCCACAGAAAGAATTTTTGGGTTTATGGAAAGAAAAAGAAAGACTTACATTTGTATAGCGCCTTTCACGACCACTAGACATTTCAAAACACTTTACAGCCAATGAAGTACTTTTGAAGTACTGTTGTAATGCAGAAAACGTGGCAGCCAATTTGCACACAGCAAGATCCCACAAACAGCAAAGAGATAATGACTAGAAAATCTACTTTGTGATGTTGATTGAGGGGTAAATATTATTAACTCCCCTGATGTCCTTCAAAATATTGCCATGGGATCTTTTACATCCACCAGAGACAGCAGATGGGGCCTCGGTTTAATGTCTCATCCAAAAGACGATACCTCCAACAGTGCAGCACTCCCTCCGTATTGCACTGGAGTGTTAACCTGGATTTCTGTGCTCAAGTCCTGGAGTGGCCACAGCATTAATGGGCCAACTGGAAGTGTCCACTTGGAGGGGTTGGGGAAGAAGTGGCTTGGTTGACAGTGTTGGCAGCAATGTGATGAGCCCCGACCATCAGTGCTGGGCCAGATGCTCCTCCCACTATTAACTACAGTTACAACAACTAACTGCTATTACTACTAATAACTATTTTATTACTACTAACCTCGATTACTAACTATTACTATTACAACAACAGCAACTTGTATTTATATAGCACCTTTAACTTAATAAAACGTCTCAAGGTGCTTTACAGGAGTGTTATAAAACAAAGTATGACACCGAGCCCAATAAGGAGCTATTAGGTCAGATGACCAAAAGCTTGGTCAAAGGGATAGGTTTTAAGGAAAGTCTCAAAGGAGGAAAGCAAGGTAGAGAGACAGTGTAAGGAGGGAATTCCAGAGCTCGGGGCCTAAACAACTGAAGGCACAACCACCAATAGTGGAGCGATGAAAATCAGGGATGCACAAGAGGAATTAGAGGACTGCAGATATCGAGTTGTGGGGCTGGAGGAGATTACAGAGGTAGGGAGGGGTGAGGCCATAGAGGGATTTGAAAACAAGAATGAGAATTTTATAATCGACGTTGCTTGACCAGGATCCAATGTAGGTCAGCCAGCACGGGGTGATAAAGGAACGGGATTTTATACCAAATAAGACACGGGCAGCAGAGTTTTGGATTACCTCAAGTTTATAGAGGGTAGAATGTGCGAGAACAGTGCATTGGAATAGTCAAGTCTAGAGGTAACAAAGGCATGAATGAGGTTTCAGCAGCAGATGAGCACAGACTGGGTGAAGTCGGGCGATGTTACAGAGGTGGAAATAGGCGGTCTTAGTGATGACGAATATGTGGTCATCAGCTCATTTTGGGGTCAAAATGTGACACCAAGTTTGCTAACAGACTGTTTTAACCTCAGATTGTTGTCAGGGAGAGGAATGGAGCTAGGAAGCGGAGTTTGGAGCAGAGATTGAAAACAATGGCTTCCGTCTTTCCAATATTTAAATGGAGGAAATTTCTGCAGATCCAGAACTGGACGTCGGATAAGCTGTCTGATAATTTAGCAGCAGTGGAGGAGTCAAGAGAGGTGGTTGTGAGGTAGAGCTGAGTGTCATCAGTGTACATGTGGAAACCAACACTGTGCTTTCGAATGGTGTCATCAAGGGGCAGCATGTCGATAGGAGGAGGCCAAGGATAGATCCAGGGGGACACCAGAGGTAACGATGCCAGAGTGGGAAGAGAAGCCATTGCAAGTGATTCTGTGGCTACAATTAGTTAGATAAGAATGGAACCAGGTGAGAGCAGTCCCACCCAACTGGACGACAGTGGAGAGGCATTGGAGGAGGATGGTGTGGTCAACCGTGTCAAAGGTTGCAGACAGGTCAACTATTATTAACTACTATTACGACTACTACTAACTATCACCATTACTACTACTACTAACTACTACTAACAACAACAAAAACATCATCCACAGCAACAACAACAACAGAATTACATATAACCTTAACATTGTAACACACAGAGGATGTCCTGCTCTGACAGAAACCCACGCATAATGGAGAACTTTCCCCCTTTCACACCCCTCCCCCCCACCACCCTGATCAAACCCCATGCCTCCATACAGGGCAGTGAATGCACGGAATAACCGACCCAGGATAGCAGTGAAAGCCGAAGCTGATGGATACATTCTTGGTAATCATGGTGTCCCAGCGTTTGCCTCATTGCCTGAGGTAAATTGGAAGAAGTTTCCAGGTGTTTCTGTTTAATGAAACTGGCAACAGTTTTCTTTATGATTACTTGTCTCTCCTGTAGTAGTGAGTAGGGACTGCACTGCACTAAGTTTGCACCATTTAACAGAGTTAGTATCAATAGACTTGATTGATTGGGCACTACTCACTACTAAAGCCACAATATTTTTTTTTATTCATTCATGGGAAGTGGGCGTCACTGGCCAGGCCAGCATTTATTACACATCCCTAATTGCCCTTGAGAAGGTGGTGGTGAGCTGCCTTCTTGAACCGCTGCAGTCCATGTGGGGTAGGTACACCCAAAGTGCTGTTAGGAAGGGAGTTCCAGGATTTTGACCCAGCGACAATGAAGGAACGACGATGTAGTTCCAAGTCAGGATGGTGTGTGACTTGGACGGGAACTTGCAGGTGGTGGTGTTCCCATGCATCTGCTGCTCTTGTCCTTCGAGGTGGTAGAGGTCGCGGGTTTGGAAGGTGCTGTCTAAGGAGCCTAGGTGCATTGCTGCAGTGCGTCGGTGGTGGAGGGAGTGAATGTTTGTGGATGGTGTGCCAATCAAGCGGGCTGCTTTGTCCTGGATGGTGTCGAGCTTTTTGAGTGTTGTTGGAGCTGCACCGATCCAGGCAAGTGGAGAGTATTCCATCACACTTCTGACTTGTGCCTTATAGATGGTGGACAGGCTTTGGGGAGTCAACAGGTGAGTTACTTGCCACAGGATTCCTAGCCTCTGACCTGCTTTTGCAGCCACGGTATTTATATGGCTACTCCAGTTCAGTTTCTGATCAATGGTAGCCCCTAGGATGTTGATAGTGGGGGATTCAGCGGTGGTAATGCCATTGAATGCCAAGGAGAGATGGTTAGATTCTCTCTTTGTGAAGATGGTCATTGCCTGGCACTTCTGTGGCGCAAATGTTACTTGCTACTTATCAATGGATATTGTCCAGGTCTTGCTGATTTTCTACACGGACTGCTTCAGTATCTGAGGAGTCACGAATGGTGCTGAACATTGTGCAATCATCAGTGAACATCCCCACTTCTGACCTTATGATTGAAGGAAGGTCATTGATGAAGCAGCTGAAGATGGTTGGGCCTAGGACACTACCCTGAGGAACTCCTGCAGTGATGTCCTGGAGCTCAGATGATTGACCTCCAACAACCACAACCATCTTCCTTTGCGCTAAGTATGACTCTAACTCTATGGCAGACAGGAAATCAAGCAGGGTTTCCAGCCAAAAGTCCACATTTGCCATATTGATAAGGGGAAAGCACATATGTCTTTTGCCCATACCTGAAACAAATGTTAGGTCCTTTGCAGGGCTGTTACTCACAATCCCACATTAAAGGAACGAAACACCACCAGCGCCTACCATCCCACAATCTTCCAGCCACAAGCCTTGATTTCCCCAACCCCTACTTTCACCGGACTCCGATCTCCCCACCCCCAATCTTCTCAAATGTTAATTTCCCTCCCCTGACCCCAACCCCAAGACCTGCCACCCCTGATCCTAATCTACCCAATTTCTGATCTCCCCCTTCCCATGATTCTAACCCTCAATTTCCAACCTGTGAATCTGACTCCTAATCTCCCTCACTCCCCTGACCCCTACTCATCTCCCCCATTCCCCTGACCCTGCTTGCTAATATCCCTCCCGACCACTGATTTCACTACCCTGACCTTGACCCCTAATCTCCCTCCCCTCACTACGAGCCCTGATCTCCCTCTCCTGACCCCAGCCCTGTCCCCTGATCTTCCTCCCCTGACTCTGACCCCCGATCTCCCTCCGCTGACTCCGACCCCAGATCTCCCCCAATCTCCCTCCCCTAACCCCGACCCTTGATACCCCTCCGATCTTCCTCCCCCCTCGTTGTTGACTTGCAGTGATATTGGACATGCCTGGAAGAATTGCCTGCTGTATTAGCTTACCTCACCTCTTATACTAAAGATGGGCATAATTTGGAATCCTTCCTCTCAATGTAATCACACAGTACAGTGTTGCATAATTCATAGTGCCTCTGTCAGTAGCGAAGAGGAGCAAGGGAATGTGTAATACTGGGATGTTTAGACCAATAACAGCCTTACTGACTTGATTTGTTTACCAGTGTGTCAGCACAATTACGCCGGCTTTCTTTTCCATCTTGTTTTATTTGTGGCTCCATCAATCATTCCTTCTCCAGCTAAAAGCCAGAAAGCTAAACCTCACATTGGGTCCGCAGACAAAGACAGTGGTTGGGTAGAAAACATTTGTGTAAGACAGGCAAAAACTGGTTGATACTTTGGGGTATGAGTCAAAGTGCATAGTTAGTCTTTTGCACTTCCAGCCCAGACGTACTTGTCCATAGATCACTGAAGGCAGCAGCAAAGGTAGATAAGGTGGTTAGGAAGGCATATGGGATACTTGCCTTTATTAGCCGAGGCATAGAATATAAGAGCAGGGAGGTTATGATGGAGCTGTATAAAACACTAGTTAAGCCACAGCTGGAGTGCTGTGTACAGTTCTGGTCACCGCACTATAGGAAGGATGTGATTGCACTGGAGAGGGTGCAGAGGAGATTCACCAGGATGTTGCCTGGGCTGAAGCATTTTGGCTATGAAGTGAGACTGGATAGGCTAGGGTTGTTTTCCTTAGAGCAGAGAAGGCTGAGGGGAGACCTGATAGAGGTGTACAATATTATGAGGGGCATAGATATGGTAGATAGGAAGAACTTTTTTCCCTTAGCAGAGGTGTCAATAACCAGGGGCATAGATTTAGGGTAATGGGCAGGAGGTTTAGAGGGGATTTGAGGAAAAACTCTTTCACCCAGAGGGTGGTTGGAATCTGGAACACACTACCTGTAGGGGTGGTAGAGGTTTAGCTCCCCCTTGGTGAATCCTTGGTCACCCCTTTCCAATTATAAGGCAAAGAAACCAGCACAAACAGGCTTTTTTTCGGTTTAAAGAAGAAAAGTTGAAATTTAATAAACTTAAACTCTAATTCGGTTAACACCGAGGGATACACGCCGTGCCCTGTGCTAGCATGCAAATGTGATACACACATGCAAATAGAGACAGAAAAGAGCAGAAGAAAAATAAAGTGGAAAGGTTTGAGGCAATATCTGAAGAGCTGTTGTTACGGTTCTTCGAGTTCACTGTAGAGTCCTTGATTGTAGGTAGATCTTGCTTTTCGTTGGGGTCCAGTATTCTTCTTAAACCTTGTTCGCTGTAGGAGACTTTTCTCTCTTGGGGTTCATGTGTCTTCAGTGGATTCAGAGGCTTGTGAGAAAGAGATGCGAGCAGACAGGACAGAGATCTCAGTCCAGGAGCAAACAACTTTCTGAGCCCAAACTGTTTGTACAAATTCAAAAAACTCAAGTTGCCCAGCAGGTTAGTCATGTGACCAGCTGGTGTGACCATGTCCGTTTGTGTATTCGGCCATCTTAGCAGTCAATCTGGAATGCGAGCTCTCCCACCTTCAACGTCTGGCGATCAGAAGTCCATTGTGGGTTGAATGTCAGGGAATGGCTGCTTTATCCTTTCAAACACCATCTGTTAATATACAAATGTCCTTTCCAGCCTCGGCTGATCTGTTCAACAAGTCTTCTTCAATCCAGTAACAGTTTGAAATCAATGTTCATGACAAAATTAATGTGCCTCGTCTTGGCAGGTGGAGGCCTAGCATGGCAGAAGGCAGAAGGGCCTTGGTTTAACGTCTCATACGAAAGACGGCACCTCTTGTGATGTCCTCGGGACTTTAGTGAGGTCTAGCCAAATTTTAGTATAAGATGTGAGGCAGAGATTTTTTATTTATTCTTTCATGGGATGTGGGCATCACTAGCAAGGTCAGTATTTATTGCCCATCCCTAATTTCCCTTGACAACTGAGACAAATGGCTTGCCAGGCCATTTCAGAAGGCAGCTGAGAGTCAGCACATTGCTGTGAATCTGGAGTCACATGTAGGCCAGATCAGGTAAGGTTTGGCAGATTTCCTTCCCTAAAGGAAATTAGTGAACTAGATGGGTTTTTACGACAATTGATGATAGTTTCATAGCACCATTACTTTCCATTCCAGATTTTTTTATAATCATTTATTGAATTTTATTTTCACCATGGCATTAACCTGGGCCTCGGGATTACTAGTTCAATTACATTACCACAGATTGAGACGGATTGAGACAGAGACTGCAGCACCTGAACATAAAGGCTTCTCCTTTTATTCTGCCTGTTTTATTTTCTTTTAGTAAATAAGAGACATAGCATGTTTCAATAGTTTGTTTCTCAAACTGTAAACAATAAACTTAAACATAAATAGCTCATCTCATGACACAGTTACTTAAGTATGGTGAGCGTTTTCTCTCACAAGTAGAATATCGTCTGACATCAGATGTAGTCTCATTGACTCATGTTCTTCATCTGAGGTGTCGATGTCTTATTTACTAAGAAGGGGAGGGATGTAGTGTTGTAGTGTTGTGAAATTGCAATTGCATTATGCACTGTGTACTCTAGAGGCTTCTGTAGAACACACATGCTGGCAAAGAATAGGATTCAATGCTTATGAGTGGTGCTTTCAGTGCTTTGCAGAATGACGTGTTTCGTGTGATGATTTGTGAACCCCGCTTAGCAGATTTTTTTGTGTTGGCCACAACGAATGGTTGGATATCATCAGCGGCTGTTTGTTTTCCAATATGACCATCACATTTCACAAGTACTTTATCACCTGGCTTCAGCGGTGTAGTTCTAACTTTCATGTTTTGCTCTGCATGTACTTTCATTCGATCTTTCTATTCTCGATTGCGTTCATCTACATGTTGATCTTTGGCTCCGCAGGGTAGCTCAGGTAGATGTGTGCGCAAAGATGAGTGTAGCAGGAGGTTTTCCAGCAGTCGAGTGAGGTGTTTCTCTGTAATTACGAAGAAAGTGATATGGCTCCTGCTTCCATGACTTGTTCTCAGCTGTAGCTGTATGTATCACTTTTTTCAAGGTTCGTATAAATTTCTCAACTTCACCATTAGCTGTTGGCCAATGGGGTGTAATTTTCCTAAGTAGTTTGCAAATTTACTGAACTCATCACTGTTGAATGGGGGACCATTGTCACTTCTCACTGTTTGAGGGATTCCAAACAAAGCAAAGATCTGGTCAAACTTTGGGATGACTGCTTTTGTTGAAGTTGACATAACTGATTCCACGATTGGGAATCTGCTGTAGTCATCAATGACAACAAGTAGGTGTTCACCTGTGGACAAATCTGACATTGACAGACGCTCCTGTGTCTATGAGAGTATCTACGTCCGAGCAGCCAATGGTCACTGTCACATGTGGCTGTTTGCTGTGGCTGAGAGAGATCTCAAAAATATGTCCAGGGCCACCGGCTTCTACTTTGGCTACATTCTCTCGCCTGCGTGGCACCCTTCTGTTTGTATTGGTCTTTGTAGATTTTGCTGATGAGCAACAAACACGAGCAAAATGATTGGGTTTTCCACAAGCTTTACACTGTTCACCAGTAGCAGGACACTCTGCCCCATGTGCGTAAGCACTACCATAATGGAAGCATTCTTTGGATAAGTCACAGCTCTGTTTGTGAGACAGCTGTTGTTGCTTTGTAGGTGGTTTCCTACCAGGAGAGCGATGCATAGTGTTCACAGAAGTTGAACTTGGAGTGTGGTTGTTACTGTTAGCAGCCTCAACTTCAGTAGCTCTGAATGATAGTGATCTTGCTAACGCCAGCAGTTCTAGTAGCTTTCTGTATTTCTTGAGTGCTTTTCGATGTACTTGACTGGAGAGATATCCTTTGATTATTTGTTTTGATTTCCCGTTCGACATGTCCAACATTACTGAAGTCACATCTGGTTGCTAGGTTCCTCAAACGCATGCAATATTGGTCAATTGTCTCGCTTACTTCTTGCTTAGTGCATTGGAAGATAATTGGTTTAGTATATGATGTTTTTCTTGGGCATAAAGTTGTCGTCAGTGCATTTTTGCTGAGTTGTAGTAATTTTGCTCAGGTGTAAGTGTTTCAAAGATATCTTCTAATTCTTCACCTCCCTAACATAGAAGTAAAGCCTTTTCCCTTGTGTCGTCTTTGATTGCAAAATTTTCCATCACACCTTCGAAACGTCACAGCCACTTTTACCAATGTGGGGATATGGATGATGCCTTTGAATGCACATCAAAAGGTGGTAGCTTGGGCAAAGACAACGCCATAATGATCAGCAACGCAGTAATAAGGGATCCAGGATCACACTCCTTTCAGAGCAAACTTATCTGCAGTGATACACTAGGATGGCTAGGATGGTTATTTTGGAGAGATCAGTGAGTGAGTCTAGACTGTACAAGCTTCCTGTGTGTAACTAACACAGTGTCCAAGTAAAATACTATCTGTAAAAGTAGATAAAACTCTTGCAAAATTTCCATACCTGAAAGCAATGTTTCCATTTTTAAAAATCCTTTCTCTGCTTACCACATCGCCTTTGTGAGGTCCTTGTAGCTTTAGTGCGGTCTGACCGAGTTTTAGTATAAGATGTGAGGCAGAGATTGAGACAGAGACTGCAGCACCTGAACATAAAGGCTTTACCTTTTATTCTTTCTGTTTTAGTTTCACTTTCTCTTTGCTATCATGTGTGTTCTACATTAGCCTCAAGATTACACAATGCAATAGGAATTTTAAAACATTACACCTCCAAGAGTACGGCGCTCCCTCAATGAAGTACCAACCCAGATTATTTGCTCAAGTGTCTGGAGTAGGACTTGAACCCACGAGCTTCTAGTGAGAGTGCTACCCACTGAACCACAGCTTACACCTTTATGTCATATTGAACTGCGTTGAAGGTTTAATTTTCTCTGTGGTCCACTTTAATGCAGTCATTAACTCATTTAATGTAAATACACAGAGGCAAATAAATGCATCAATATTTTTTAAATCTTTAATTGAGTAACATTTTCAGATAATTATCTTATTTGGCAGTGAAGGATACGAACCACACTTGTAGGAAATGGATGTGACATAGCCTCAGGCTCTTTCCACACAAGATCATTTTAATTTTTAATCACAGAGATCAATATGCATGAGGTAGGCCATTTTAGCTCATTTAACTCATCCGTCTAGAGAAACCTCTGCTCTGATCATTCCTTGGAAGAAGAAAATCTTTCCATCATCACTCCTAAATTTGCCTTTCATCAGTTTGAAACTGTGCAGCATTGTCATGTCAAGGTTTAGATTCAGATACTGCCCTATTCCCGTATCCAAACTCGCACTAAATCCCCTTCCCCCATCACCCCAGGGATCGCCGAATTACTTTGGCTCCTGGTCCAACACTGCCTTGATTTTAAAGTTATCATCCTCATTTCCAAATCCCTCCATGGCCTCACCCCTCCCTATCTATGTAACCTCTTCCAGCCCTACAACCCTCTGAGAACACTGCACTCCGCCAATTCTGGCCTCTTGCGCATCACTGGCTCACCATTGGTGGTTGTGCCTTTAGCTGCCCAGGTCTGAAGCTCGGGAATCGTCTCCTTAATCCTCTCCACCTCTCTACTTCTCTCTCTCCTCCTTTAAGATGCACCTTAAAACCTAATTCTTTGACCAAGCTTTGGTCACCTTTCATTATATCTCATTATGCGGCTCAGTATTGAATTTTGTTTGACAACACTCTCGTGAAATACCTTGGGACGTTTTACTATTGTTACGACCCAGTGAGGAAGAGGTCTAGGGTTCCCTTTCAGCCATCACCTGGTCTTACAGTAACAGGGTTTAATTTTAAACACACCTGTTTTTAGCTCCCCCTTGGTGAATCCTTGTTCACCACTTTCCAATTATAAGGCAAAGAAACCATCACAAATAAGTTTTCTTAGGTTTAAAGAAAAGAAGGTTGAAATTTATTGAACTTAAACTTAAACTCTAATTTGGTTGATGCCTACGGATATACAACACTCCCACGTTAACAGGCATATGCGATACACACATGCAAATAGAGACAGAAAAGAGCAGAAGAAAAATAAAGTGGGAAAGTTTGAGGCAATATCTGAAGAGTTTTTGTTACGGTTCTTCGAGCTCACTGTAGAGTCCTTGATTGTAGGTAGATCTTGCTTTTCGTTGGGGCCTAGTATTCTTCTTAAACCTTGTTCGCTGTAGGAGACTTTTCTCTCTTGGGGTTCATGTGTCTTCAGTGGATTCAAAGGCTTGCGAGAAAGAGATGGGAGCAGACAGGAGAGATTGTCTCAGTCCAGGAACAAAAAGTCTTTCTGAGTTCAAACTCTCTGTGGCCCGTTCAAAAGAAAACCCTGGAATAGGCAGTTAGTCATGTGACCAACTGGTCTAACCAGTCCTGGCCCTTGTGGATTGTATCCTCGTTAGCAGGCCCTGGAATGCACTTCCTCACCTTTAATGCCATGGCTGGTCTGTTTAACAAGTCATTTACTCGCTCCAATAACAGTTACAAATCAATGTTCATGACAAAATTGATGTGCCTCATTCTAGGCAGGTGGGGACCTAGCACACACTATATTAATGGCACTATATAAATGCAAGTTGTTGGCATCACTTTTGGGTTTATCAGTAATTTTACTAGCAAGCCACAGCACAAATTATCAACCTGGTATGAGACCCCATAGTCCCTCCCTTAAGTGATCTCATTGAGAATATTCAAGACAGAAGTCAATAGATTTTCAGGTACTAAGGGAATTGAGGGATATGGGGATAGTGCAGGAAAATGAAGTTGAGGTGGATCTTGTTGAAGGTGGAAGCAAGCTTGAAGGGCCAAATGGCCTACTCTAGCTCCTACTCCTAACGTTCTTATGTTCTCTTACCTATGCTGGTGTTTCACCAAGTGAAAGCCTGGAACAGCAGAATGGTAGGTGGAAGGCTGCTGTGGCCCATTTAATCGGCTGCTCACTGATGGTCAGTTTGTGTTTGGCCAGGGTCACTTGGCTCCAGACTTTGGGAAGTCTTAGGGACAAATATGGACAAAAAAACTGAATTTCAGAGGTGAGGCGAAAGTGACTGCCCTTGACATCAAGGCAGCATTTGACCAAGTGTGGCATCAAGGAGCCCTAGCAAAAGTGAAGTCAATGGGAATCAGGGGCGGAACTTTTGATTGACTGGAGTCATACCTAGTACAAAGGAAGATCGTTGTGGTTCTTGGAGGTCAATCATCTCAGCTTCAGGACTTCACTGCAGGAGTTCCACAGGGTAGTGTCCTCGGCCCAACCATCTTCAACTCCTATGTCAATGACCTTTCCTCCATCATAAGGTCATTAGTGGGGGTGTTCGCTGATGATTGCAGTGTTTGGTCCCACTCGTACCTCCTCATGTAATGAAGCATTCTTTGTCTGCATGCAGCAAGACCTGGACAACATTCAGGCTTGGGTGACAACATTCACGCCACACAAGTGCCAGGCAATGACCATCTCCAACAAGAGATAGTCTACCACCCCCCTTAACATTCAATGGCATTACGATCACTGAATCCCCCACCATCAACATCCTGGGGCTCACCATTGACCAGAAACTGAACTGGACCAGCAATATTAATACTGTGGTTACAAGAACAGGTCAGATGCTGGGAATTCTGTGGAGAGTAACTTACTTTCTGACTCCCCAAAGTTGTCCACTGTCTACAAAGCACAAGTCAGGAGTATGATGGATTACTTTCCACTTGCCTGGATGAGTGCAACAACACTCAAGAAGCTCGACACCATCCAAGACAAAGCAGCCTGCTTGATCTGCACCTCATCCATCACCTTAAATGTTCACTCCCTCTACCACTAGCGCACAGTGGCAACAGTGTGTACCATCTACAAGGCTCCTTGGACAGCACATTCCAAACCCCCAACTTCTACCACCTAGAAGGACAAGGGCAGCAGACGCATGGTAACACCACCACCTGCAATTTCCCCTCCAAGTCACACACAATCGTGTCTTGGAACTATATCGCCATTCCTTTACTGTCACTGGGTCAAAATGCTGGAACTCCCTTCCTAACAGCACTGTTGGTGCACCTACACCACGTGGATTGCAGTGGTTCAAGAAGACGGCTCACCACCACCTTCTCAAGGGAAATTAGGGATGGGCAATAAATGCTGGCCTAGCCAGCGATGCCCACATCCCATGAATGAAAAAAAGGGGGCTCTTGTGATGATCGCAGCAAGTGACCGCTCAGGGCTAAGGGGGCCCTGACTGCTGTATGAGGCATCTCACCATCAGACAGTCAGACTCTGCTTTGTCATCACAGCAGTACTTGCAGCTTGTCAGAAATGGCTGCTCTGCATCATAGCATGAAAATCGCACATGAAATCATTCGAAAGAATTAAAGTGAGACTATTGTTTGTTTGGGTTTCCTTCTCCACTGCCAACATCTCTCCATTACGAGGAGAGATTACACAAACTAGGGTTGTATTCCCCGGGAATTTAGAAGGTTAAGGGGTGATTTGATTGAGGTTTTCAATATATTAAGGGGAACTGATAATGTAGATAGACAGAAATCATTTCTGCTGGGTGTGGAGTCGAGGACTAGGGGGCATAGCCTAAAAACTAGAACTAAAACTTTGACGGCTGTGAAATCAGGAAACACTTCGACACACAAAAGGTGATAGAAATTTGGGACTTTCTTCCACCAAATGGCAACTGATGCTAGATCAACTGTTAATTTTAAATCTGAGATTGATAGATTTTTGTTAACGAAAGACATTAAGGAATATAGGTCATGGTGAGTACATGGAGTTAACCATGATCTCGTCGAACAGGCTCAACAGGCTAAATGGCCTACTTCTGTTCCTGTGTTCCTATGTACCTGTGTTTATTGTTAGTAACTGCTAATAGATGTTGCAGTGATGGCTGTGAGCATTATCTCAATTCTGTTTGTGGCTCACAGCACTAACTCAAAGAAGACCAGGGGCGTTCTCCCCACTGACCTGACAAATATTTATCCTTCAATCGACGTTACTAAAAAAAAAAGGATTACTGTTCATTCAGCTTATTGCTGTTTTTGGGAGCTTGTTGTATGCAAATTGGCTGCCATGTTTCCTCATTACAACTGTGACGACACTTCAAAAATGACTTCATTGACTGCAAAACCCTTTGGAATGTCTTGTGCTCATAAAAGGCATTATACAAATGCAAATTCTTTCTTAAAGTGGAGGGGGCGCTGCCCTCTGACATTGGTTCAGCTTGGCACACAGCGTCAGAGATTGACCGGTGTCACAGGCCAAGTTCATAGATGCACCAGTCTTTCTCATAAAGATTACTTATATCATAACTTTAACCGACAGTATGTTTGCTCTCTGAATAAAGGCAACATGTATCCCATTTAAGGTCCTTCAATGTTATTTTACGACCTCCTTCCACTCATTGATTGAGCAGCCAATTAATAATTTTTCAATAAAAGCAAAATACTGCGGATGCTGGAAATCTGAAATAAAAACAAGAAATGCTGGAACCACTCACCAGGTCTGGCAGCATCTGTGAAAAGAGAAGCAGAGTTAACGTTTTGGGTCAGTGACCCTTCTTCGGAACTGACAAATATTAGAAAAGTCACAGATTATAAGCAAGTGAGGTAGGGGTGGGGCAAGAGATAACAAAGGAGAAGGTCTAGATTGGACCAGGCCACATAGCTGACCAAAAGGTCACGGAGCAAAGGCAAACAATACCTTCCGGGAGCTGACCGGAGAGCAGTCCAGGCGCACTGGAGTTTGAAAACAAAGTGAGCAGTGTTGCCACAGGAAAGCTGCAAGATGATTGGTTAGTGAGTAACTGCTGTTATGGAATAACTCTAAATAGCTGGGATAGTAACAAAAGGTAAAGGGAAAGGTCTACAGTTAAAAAATATAGTAGGTAGTTTTTTTTTAGGGAATCAAGTGTAAATAATCTAATTTTTGGGTAAGGAGAGAAATTAAGGGTAAGTCATGGCAGGGCAGCTCGACAGTGTGGAGTGCTCCTCTTGTGCAATGTGGGAAGTCAGGGACACTTCCAGTGTCCAGGGCGAACACGTGTGCAGGAAGTGTCTCCAGCTGCAGCTACTCGAAATCCACGTTTCGGATCTGGAGCGGCGGCTGGAGACACTGTGGAGCATCTGCGAGGCTGAGATCATCGTGAATAGCACGTACAGGGAGGTGGTCACACCGCAGGTAAAGACTGCTCAGGCAGAAAGGGAATGGGTGACCGCCAGGCAGAGTAGAAGAACTAGGCAGGTAGTGCAGGAGTCCCCTGGGTCCATCTCCCTTTCTAACAGATTTTCCACTTTGGTTACTGTTGGGGGAGATAGGTTCTCAGGGGAATGCAGCAAGAGCGAAGTCTGTGGCACCACAGGTGGGTCAGCTGCACAGGAGGGGTAGGAAAAGGAGTGGAAAAGCTATAGTGATAGGGGATTCTATCGTAAGGGGTACAGATAGGCGTTTCTGTGGCCGCAAACGTGACTCCAGGATGGTATGTTGCCTCCCTGGTGCTAGGGTCAAGGATGTCACAGAACAGCTGCGGGACATTCTGAAGGGGGAGGGTGAGCAGTCAGAGGTCGTGGTACACATTGGTACCAACGACATAGGTAGAAAAAGGGATGAGGTCCTGCTACAAGAATTTAGGGAGCTAGGTAGCAGATTAAAAAGCAGGACCTCAAAGGTTGTTAGCTCTGGATTACTCCCAGTGCCATGTGCTAGTGAGTATAGGAATAGGAGGATAGAGCAGATGAATGCATGGCTGAGGAGATGGTGCAGGAGGGAGGGCTTTAGTTTCCTTGATCAAAGAACAGTACAGCACAGGAACAGGCCATTCGGCCCTCCAAGCCTGCACCGATCTTGATGCCTGCCGAAACTAAAACCTTCTGCACTTCCGGGGACCGTATCCCTCTATTGCCATCCTATTCATGTATTTGTCAAGATGCCTCTTAAACGTCATTATCGTACCTGTTTCCACCACCTCCCCCGGCACCACCCTCTGTGTAAAGAACTTGCCTCGCACATCCCCTCTAAACTTTGCCCCTCTCATCTTAAACCTATGTCCCCTAGTAACTGACTCTTCCACCCTGGGAAAAAGCTTCTGACTATCCACTCTGTCCATGCCGCTCATAACTTTGTAAACCTCTATCATGTCACCCCTCCACCTCCGTCGTTCCAGTGAAAACAATCCGAGTTTGTCCAACCTCTCCTCATAGCTAATGCCCTCCAGACCAGGCAACATCTTAGTAAACCTCTTCTGTACCCTCTCCAAAGCCTCCACGTCCTTCTGGTAGTGTGGCGACCAGAATTGCCCGCAATATTCGAAGTGTGGCCTAACGAAAGTTCTGTACAGCTGCAGCATGACTTGCCAATTTTTATACTCTATGCCCCGACCGATGAAGGCAAGCATGCCGTATGCCTTCTTGACTACATTATCCACCTGCGTTGCCACTTTCAGTGACCTGTGGACCTGTACGCCCAGATCTCTCTGCCTGTCAATACTCTACATCTACAATGTCGATGAGGCTAAAGCAGTTGTTGTAGTCTACATGGACTTCAGCAAGGCTTTTGATAAGGTCCCGCATAGGCGATTGGTTAAGAAGGTAGGAACCCATGGGATCCAGGGCAATTTGGCAAATTGGATCCAAAATTGGCTGAGTGGCAGGAGGCAGAGGGTGATGGTCGAGGGTTGTTTTTGCAGTGGACACCTGTGACCAGTGGTGTACAACAGGGATCAGTGCCCGGACCCTTGCTGTTTGTAGTGTACATTAATGATTTAGACGTGAATATAGGAGGTATGATCAGTAAGTTCACAGATGACATTAAAATTGGTGGTGTCGTAAATAGTGAGGAGGAAAGCCTTAGATTACAGGACGATATAGATGGACTGGTAAAATGGGCGGAGCAGTGGCAAATGGAATTTAATCCTGAGAAGTGTGAGGTGATGCATTTTGGGAGGACTAACAAGGCAAGGGAATATACAATGGATGGTAGGACCCTAGGAAGTACAGAGGGTCTGAAGGACCTTGTGTACTTGTCCATAGATCGCTGAAGGCAGCAGCAGAGGTAGATAAGGTGGTTAGGAAGGCATGTGGGACACTTGCCATTATTCGCCAAGGCATAGAATATAAGAGCAGGGAGGTTATGATGGAGCTGTATAAATGCTAGTTAAGCCACAGCTGGATTACTGTGTACAGTTCTGGTCACCACACTATAGGAAGGATGTGATTGCACTGGAGAAGGTGCAGAGGAGATTTACCAGGATGTTGCCTGGGCTGGAGCATTTCAGCTATGAAGAGAGACTGAAAAGGCTAGGGTTGTTTTCCTTCGAGCAGAGAAGGCTGAGGGAGGACATGATTGAGGTATACAAAATTATGAGGGACATTGATTGATTAGGTAAGAGGAAACTTTTATCCCTTAGCAGAGGGGTCAATAACCAGGGGCATAGATTTAAGGTAAGGGGTAGGAGGTTTAGAGGGGATTTGAGGAAAAAATTTTCACTCAGAGGGTCATTGGAATCTGGAAAACACTGCCTGAAGGGGTGGTAGAGACAAGAACCCTCACAACATTTAAGAAGTATTTAGATGGGCACTTGCAACGCCATAGCATACAAGGCTACGGGCCAAGTGCTGGAAAATGAGATTAGAATAGTTAGGTGCTTGATGGCCGGCACAGACACAATGGGCCGAAGGGCCTGTTTCTGTGCTGTATAACTCTATGACTCTAAAATGGACTGGGAGCAATGGGATGGCAATGAGAGGTGTCAAAAGTATTAGCTTTTTAAAAATTAGTTTTTAATCCCATGTGTCAATATATCCACCCAACCTTCTGATCTCTTTGATCTAAAAGCTCTATCTAAGCTCCCTGGTGACAGTCTAATAAGGAAAAGTGGTTTTAAAACGAGGGCTAGACATTCATTCCGGTGGTTTAAATGCCAAGATTAAGAGATATTATAATTGAGATTTTATCCAGTTTTCGAAACAAATGACAGCAGATAGATAGGGCACCTGTCATGTTCTGTTTTCTCCACATGTTTTCAGAATATTTCCTTTGAACAGAATGTTTGACGTGTTGTTTGTTCATTGTATTATATTTTTAGCTGCTTCTAGTGAACGTTTGCAATTTGGTGTATTGTATTTTATTGTGCAGCCTCAAGGTGTTACTCATGGCTCATGTGTTTGTACTCTAGCTTCTAAGTCAGAAGGTTGGAAATTCAAAAGGAAGGCTTGCATTTATATAGTGCCTTTCACGACCATCGGACTTCTCAGAGCAGTTTTTCAGCCAATGAAGCACTCTTTAAGTGTAATGTCGGAATTAGAGCAACGAATCTGCCCACTCCATTCTCGGGGCCTGAGCACAGAACCCAGGCTGACACTTCAGTGCAGTACTGTGGGAGGTGCCGTCTTTCAGATGAGATGTAAAAGAACCTGCAGCACTATTTTGAAGACGAGCAGGGGAGTTCACACCAGTGCCTTGGCCAATAATTATCCTTCAACCAACATTGCAAAAACAGATAATCTGATCATTATCACATTACTGTTTGTGGGAGCTTGCTATACACAAGTTGTCTGTTCTATTTCCTACATTGCAACAATGACTATACTTCAGAAGTACTTCAATGGTTGTAAAGCACTTTGGGACATCCTAAGGTAATGAAAGACATAATACAAAAGCAAGTCTTTCTTTCTTGAACACACAGCCTCGCACTCCCCCACACCCTTCATCACATTCTAACTTCTCATTTCTCCAGTGGTTAACTTGCAAAATACAAAGTATTTATCGCACAGAAACAGGTCATTTGGCCCAATAGGTCCATGCCCATGTTTATGCTCCACACTAGCTTCCTCCCACCCCTTTTGATCTAACCCTATCAATATATTCCTTTCCCCCTCGTCTGTTTATCTAGCTTCCCCTTAAAGGCATCTATGCTATTTGCCTCAACTACTCTTTGTGGTAACAAGTTCGACATTGCCACCCCTCTCTGGACAAAGAGGTTTGTCCTGAATACACGATTGGATTTATTAGTGACTAGCTTATATTTATGGTCCCGAGTTCTGGTCTCGACTGCAAGTGGAAACATCTCTATACCGATACTATCAAACATTTTCAAAATCTTAAAAACCTCTATCAGATCGTCACTCAGTCCTCTCCTTTCTAAAGAGACCCAGGCTGTTCAATCTTTCCAGACAGTTATAACCTGTCAATTCTGGTGTAATTCTAGTAAATCTTTTTTTGCACTTTCTCCAGTGTCTTCCTGTCATTTTTATAATATGGAGATCAGAACAGTCTGGAGTTTGGCACCATTATATTTTTAACTCCCACTAAAACTGGCATATAGGTCTCAAATTAATATCTCATCTGAAGAACTGCAGCTCCAACAATACAGAACTCCCTCATTAGTGCACTGGAAGCTCGATCGAGATTTTCTTTTATTCGTTTATGGTATGGGAGTGTCGCTATCAGGGCCAGCATTTGTTGCCCATCCCTAATTGCTCTTGAGAGGGTGGTGGTGAGCTGTCTTCTTGAACTGCTGAAGTCCATCTGGTGTAGGTACAGCCAGAGTGCTGCTAGGAAGGGAAATCCAGGTTTCAGTAACAGTGAAGGAACAAGATGGTGCGTGACTTGGAAGGGACTTGCAAGTGGTGCTGTTCCCATGCCTCTGCTGCCCTTGTCCTTCCAAGTGGTGGAGGTTGTGGGTTTGGAAAGTGCTGTTGAAGGAGGCTTGGCAAGTTGCTGCAGTGTCATAGAGTCACAGAGTTATACAGCACAGAAACAGGCCCTTTGGCCCATCGTGCCTGTGTCAGCCATCAAGCACCTAACTATTCTAGTCCCGTTTTCCAGCACTTGGCCCGCAGCCTTGTATGCTATGGCATTTCAAGTGCCCAACTAAATACTTCTTAAATGTTGTGAGGGTTCCTGCCTCTACCACGCCTTCAGGCAGTGTTTTCCAGATTCCAACTACCCTCTGGGTGAAAAAATGCTTCCTCAAATCCCCTCTAAACCTCCTGTCCCTTACCTTATATCTATGCCCCCTGGTTATTGACCCCTCCACTAAAGGAAAATGTCTCTTCCTATCTAACCTATCAATGTCCCTCATAATTTGTGTACCTCAATCATGTCCCCCCTCATCCTTCTCTGTTCTAAGGAAAACAACCCTAGCCTTTTCAGTCTCTCTTCATAGCTGTAATTCTCCAGCCCAGGCAACATCCTGGTGAATCTCCTCTGCATCCTCTCCAGTGCAATCACATCCTTCCTATCGTGTGGTGCCCAGAACTGTGCACAGTAGTCCAGCTGTGGCCTAACTAGCATTTTATACAGTGCATCTTGAAGATGGTACACAGTGCTGCCACTGTGCGCCAGTGATGGAGGGAGTGAATGTTTAAGGTGATGGATGGGGTGCCAATCAAGCGGGCTGCTTTGTCCTGGATGGTGTCGAGCTTCTTAAGTGTTGTTGGAGCTGCACTCAAGTGGAGAGTATTCCAACACACTCCTGACCTATGCCTTGTAGATGGTGGGCTGGCTTTGGGGAGTCAGCAAAAACAACATATTTATAAAGCATCTTTAATGTAATAAAATGTCCCGAGACACTTCACAGGAGCATTATAAAACGAAGTATAACACAGAGCCACGAAAGAAGATATTAGATCAGATCATCAAATGCTTTGTAAAACATGTAGGTTTTAAGGAACATCTTAAAGGAAGAAAGAAAGTTAGAGAGGTGGAGAGGTGTAGGGAGGGTATTCCAGAGCTTGGAGCCTAGTGAACTGAAGGCCTGGCCACCAATGGTGGAGCAATTAAAATCAAGGATGCACAGGAGGCCAGAATTAGAGGAGTGCAGATATCTCGGAAAGTTGCAGGGCTGGAGGAGATTACAGAGATAGGGAGGGACGAGGCCATGGAGGGATTTGAAAACAAGGATGAGAATTAAAAAATCAAAAAACTTTTCTTGACCGGGAGCCAGTGTAGGTCAGTGAGCACAGGGGTGTTGGGGGAATGGGACTTGATGCGAGTTAAGAAACGGGCAGCAGAGTTTTGGATGACCTCAAGTTTACGGGAAGTAGAATGTGGGAGAATAGCCAGGAGTGTGTTGGAATAGTCAAGTCTGGAAGTAACGAAGGCATGAATGAGGGTTTCAGCAGCAGATGAGCTGCAGAATTCTCAGCCTCTGACCTGCTCTTGTAGCCAGAGTATTTATATGGCTGGTCCAGTTAAGATTCTGGTCAATGGTAACCCCGAGGATGTTGATGGTGGGGGATTCAGCAATGATAATGCCATTAAATGTCAAGGGGAGATGGTTAGATTCTCTCTTGTTGGATATGGTCATTGCCTGGCACTTATGTGTCACGAATGTTTTTTGCCACTTTTCAGTCAAAGCCTGAATGTTGTCCAGGTCTTGCTGCATCTGAGCACGGACTGATTCAATATCTGAGGAGTCGCGAATGGTGCTGAACATTGTGCAGTCAACAGCGAACATCCCTACTTCTGACCTTATGATAGAGGGAAGGTCATTGATGAAGCAGCTGAAGATGGTTGGACCTAGGACACTACCCTGAGGAACTCCTGTAGCACTGTCCTAGGGCTTAGACATTTGGCCTCCCACAACCACAAACACCTTCCTTTGTGCTAGGTACGACTCTAACCAGTGGAGAGTTTTTCCCTTGATTCCCATTGACTTTGATTTTACTAGGGCTCCTTGATGCCACACTTAGTCAAAAGAAGTGAGAAATAACCTCATTTGGTAACAGCTACAGTGATGCCAAAGCACACAGAGCCCTGGTAGAGAAATCCCACCGTAAGTCTGACAGCAGGGGGGCTACAAACTGGGTCTGGACCTGGATAAACCATAAATAAAAACAAGAAATGCTGGAAATACTCAGCAGGCCTGACAGAATCTGTGGAGAGAGAAGCAAAGTCAACGCTTCAGGTCAGTGACCCTTCTTCAGAACTCCTCCTGGATAAACCATGTTCTGGCATTGCACTGGTATTTCCAAGGATGATCTTGTCGGAGGGAGGAGGTGATTTCCTAAATTCAGAGCTCCTATTCCTAGTTCTTCAGTTAAAACCTTGCATACGATCACCATGCTTGTGCCTGCCCAATCCTGTCTGAGCTGGGGAGCTCGTAAGGGTCGAGGCTGCAGTCAGGGTCTGGAACTTCAAAGATCAGAAAGCAAAAGAATTTGGAAGTGGTATTTGAACAAGCCTCTCCTTGTATGTGGGCTAGTTCGAGGACCGGGAGGGGACAGGAATCCTCAATGTATATTTACCTCTAAAATGAAGCAGTGCCATTGAGTAGCTGTATCTCCCATAGGACTACTGAGTATAAATAACCTGGAGTCCAATTTCAGTCACCAGAATCCTAAAAACAAATATTTTTATTGGCAAATTACCATAATTTCCTCATTGCAAAATTGAAACATTCACTTTTTATATCCTTGCTTACATTTCTGAGATCCAAGCATTTGACTAGCTTCTTTTTATAGGAACATAGGATCTGCTAGACAGAAAAAGTCAAGGTCTGTCTCGAACATCTTCTACATCCTGGTAGTCACATGATACAATAATGGAGTTGTTGACTAATCACAGCAATTAATCTCTATCAACTAGTCTATAATAGACCCCGACATGAGGGTGAGGAAAACTGCAAGGATGGATAGATTTGGGAGTCATAGGTCCAAAGTCATCCATTCCTCCCCTGTCACAAGCCTGCTACACTCACCACACGTTATGTCTCACATTACTCATACACTGTATCCCAAGATATTATTGTCTGAAAGAAACCTATCTAATTTTTATGTGAATAAATCAATACTAAGTGCTTCCATCGTCTCCCTTGAGAGTCTAAGGATTGACCATTCACTCACTGAAATATTGTATGTTGCAGATTAGTTTACCAACAATCACTAATGATATTGCCCATTTCATTGGTCCATCTAATTTCATCATGGTCTCTGATTGCTCTGCTATATCAAACTCAATTTCTTGCAGTTCAGATAACATTTTTCACTAAAAGAGCATTACAGAGTTTAGAACCATAGAACTATAGAAATGTTACGGCACAGAGTGAGGCCATTCAGCCCATTCTGTCTGCGCCCTGTTTGCTTAATCCTGATTTATTGTTCTCCTTGAAGTAGATCCTTGTACTCCTGTACATACTTTGAGCCTTCACTGCGAGTATCCTTGTCACAAGATTGACATTTTCACTAATACACTGAGCTAAAATTGAACGCCAATACAAATGATAACTGATATTTGGCGTACTTGTATCTGTTGCCAGCACTGGAATGCATCTTCATAGGCATGTCACAGAATCACAGAATTGTTACAGCATTGAAGGAGGCCATTCGGCCCGTCGTGTCTGCGCCAGCTCTCCAAAAGAGTAGTTTACCTAGTGCCGCTCCCTGACCTTCTCTCCGTAGCCCTGCACATCTTTCCTTTTCAGATAACAATCCAATTGCTTTCGAATGCCCCGATTGAGCCTTCCTCCACCACACACTCAGGCAGTCCATTCCAGATCCTAACCACTCGCTGCGTGAAAAGGTATTTCCTCGTGTCGCTTCTGTTTCTTTTGTCAATTACCTTAAATCCGTGCCTTCTTGTTCTCCATCCCCCCACCAATGGAAACAGTTTCTCTCTATCTACTCTGTCCAGACCCCTCATGATTTTGAATACCTCTATCAAATCACCTCTCAGCCTTCTCTTCCCCTTGGAAAACAGTCCCAACTTCTCCAATCTATCCTTGTAACTGAAGTTCCTGCAACCATTCTCTGCACCTTTTCTGTACTCTCTCCAATGCCCTCACATCCTTCCTAAAGTGTGGCAGCCAGAACTGGACACAATACTCCTTTTGAGGCTGAACCAGTGTTCTATAAAAGTTTAACATAACTTCCTTGCTTTTGTACTCGATGCCCCTATTAATAAAGCCTAGGATACTGTGTGCTCTATTAACTGCTCTCTCAACCTGTCCTGCCACCTCCAATGATTTATGTACCTATACACCTCTGCTTCAGTCCCCCCTTTAGAATTGCACCCTTTATTTTGTATTGTATCTCCACATTCTTCCTACCAAAATGAATCACTTCACTCTTCTTTGCATTAAATTTCATCTGCCACTTGTCTGCCCATTCTGCCAACCTGTCTATGTCCTTTTGAAGTTCTACACTACCCTCCTCACAATTTACAATGTCTCCAAGTTTTGTATCATCCACAAATTTTGAAATTGTGCCCTGTATACCAAGGTCGAGGTCATTAATATATATTAGGAACAGCAAGGGTGCTGACACCGAACTCTGGAGAACTCCACTAAAAACTTTCCTCCAGTCCAAAAAGCACGCATTAACCACTACTTAACCAATTTCGTATCAATATTGGTATCGTCCCTTTCATTCCATGAGCTATAACTTTTCTCACGAGGCTATTGTGTAGCACTTTATCAAATGCTTTTTGGAAGTCCATATACACCACATCAAGAACATTGCCCTGATCAACCTTCTCTATTACCTGATCAAAAATCTCCAGAAAGTTAGTTAAACACAATTGCCCCTTCACAAATCTGTGCTGGCTTTCCCTAATAAGACTGCATTTGCCCATGTGATTGTTCTACCCACTTATCAATTGATTCTTACCGATTAAATTTATCTTTCCTTACACTTGTGAAAAAGACTTGCATTTATATGTCTTTCACAACCACCAAATGTCTCAAAGTGCTTTACAGCCAATGAAGTACTTTTGGAATGAAGTCACTGTTGCCATATAGGAAACAAGGCAGCCAAGTTGTACACAGCAAGCTCCCACAATCAGCAATGTGACAATGACCTGAAACCTCTTTTTGGGATGTCGATTGAGGGGTAAATATTGGCTAGGACACCAGGAAGCACTCCCCTGCTCTTCTTCGTGTCATGGGATCCTTTACATCCATCTGAGAGGGCAGATGGGGTCTCAGTTTAACATCTCATCCAAAGGATGGCATCTGTGACCGTGCAGCACTCCCTCAGTACTACACTGCAGTGTTAAGCTTGATGCTCAAGTATTGCATTGGGACTTGAACCCACAACTTATGGACTCCAAAGCAAGAGGGCTACCAACTGAGCCACAGCTGACACCTAGTAATATACACTATCAATAAATATATAATTTATTTAAATTTAATAAATTTATTAAATCCATCTTTTTGATGAGACTTAAATTTAGAGCCCTGTCTGCCCTCTCAGGTGGATATAAAAGACCCCAAGGGACTATTTCAACAAACAGCAGAGGCGATCACCCCAGTGTCCAGGCCAATGTTTATCCCTCAACCAATACCACTAAAACATATTATGTGCTCATTATTAGAGTGCTGTTTGTGGGAGCTTGCTGTGCACAAATTTTCTGCTGCATTTCCTACATGACAACACTGACTACATCTAAAAGGCATTTCATTGTCTGTAAAGTGCTTTGTGATGTCCCGACATTGTGAAAGGTGCTATATAAACGCAAGTTCTTTCTTTAAATCTCTTTCTTCAATACTGCGTAAATGATTCCATGTTCCTCACTGCACATTTGTCCCCCCACCTGCTTTATGTCTTCTCGTGCTTTTGCATTTCTGTTTCTCACATTGGGTCCTGCCCTGGCAACTATCAAGTATAAGCAGCCAGTATCCACAGCTTCTTGTGAAATCTCCCTTGACTGGTGGGCACCACAGGACATTTACTATTTCAGTGGCCACAATTTCCAAATTGTCGTATTTGTAAAATGATCATGCTGTCCAATTTTTATTTGTGGCACTATTTGGAGGTTTTTTTTAAAAACAGTATCAGTTGTTGTTGCTGGCATTTATTGCCCATCCCTAGTTCTCCTTGAGAAGGTGGTAGTGGGCCGCCTTCTTGAGCCACTGCTATCAGTGTGGCGTTGTTAGGTAGGGAGTTCCAGGATTCTGTCCCAGTGACAACGACAGAGCACCAATATATTTCCTAGTCAGAAGAGTGTGTGACTTGGAGGTGATGGTATTGCCATGTACCTTTAAGTGTTGGAGATTTAGACAGCACCTTCCAAACCCGCGACCTCTACCAACTGGAAGGACAAGGGCAGAAAATGCATGGGAACACCACCACCTGCAAGTTCCCCTCCAAGTCACAAACTATCCTGGCTTGGAACTATATCACTGTTCCTTCATTGTCGCTGGGTCAAAATCCTGGAACTCCCTTCCTAACAGCACTGTGGATGTACCTGCCTCACATGGACTGCAGCAGTTCAAGAAGGCAGCTCACCACCACCTTCTCAAGGGCAATTAGGGAAGGGCAATAAATGGTGGCCTAGCCACCGATGCCCACATCCCATGAATGAAAAAAAAATGGCTTTCTAAGCCATTTCAGGGGGCAGTTAAGAGTCAACCACATTGCTGTGGGTCTGGAGTCACATGTAAGACAGATCAGCTAAGGACAGCAGCTATCTGTCCCGAAAAGGATATTCGTGAGCCAGTGATAATCTAATAGTTTCATGATGACCATTACTGATACTCGTTTTTTAATTCTACATTTATTTATTGACATCAAGGCAGCATTTGACTAAGTATGGCATGAAGGAGCCCCAGCAAAACTGGAGTCAATAGAAATCAGGGAGAAAACTCTCCGCTGATCAGAGTCGTACCTCGCGCAAAGGAAGATGGTTGTGGTTGTTGGAGGTCAATCATCTCAGCTCCAGGACATCACTGCAGGAGTTCCTCAGGGAAGTGTCCTAGACCCAACCATCTTCAGCTGCTTCATCAATGACCTTCCTTCAATCATAAGGTCAGAAGTGGGGATGTTCGCTGATGATTGCACAATGTTCAGCACCATTCATGACTCCTCATATACTGAAGCAGTCCATTATAGAAATGCACCAAGACCTGGACAATGGGCTGATAAGTGGCAAGTAACATTGATGCCACACAAGTGCCAGGCAATGACCATCTCCAACAAGAGAGAATCTAACCATCTCCCCTTGACATTCAATGGCATTACCATCACTGAATCCCCCACTATTGACCGTAAACTGAACTGGAGTAGCCATATAAATACCGTGGCTACAAGAGCAGATCAGAGGCTGGGACTTCTGTGGCGAGGAACTCACCTCTTGACTCCACAGTGACTGTCCACCATCTACAAGGTACAAGTCAGGAGCGTGATGGAATACTCTCCAGTTACCTGGATGGGTGCAGCTCCAACAACACTCAAGAAGCTTGACACCAGTCAGGACAAAGTGGCCCGCTTGATTGGCACCCCATCCACCACTTTCAACATTCACTCCCTCCACCACCAACGCACAGTGGCAGCAGTGTGTACTATCTACATGATACACTGCAGCAACACACCAAGGCCACGACTTCTACCACCTAGAAGGACAAGGGCAGCAGTTGCATGGGAACACCGAGTTCCCCTCCACTTGGAACTATATCGCAGTTCCTTCACTGTCGATGAGTCTAAATACTGGAACTCCCCCCGCCTAACAGTACTGCGGGTGTACCTACCTCACACGGACTGCAGCAGTTCAAGAAGGAAGTTTACCACCACCTTCTCAAGGGCAATTAGGGATGGGCAATAAATGCTGGCCTAGCTAGCAATGCCCACATCCCATGAACGAATTTTCTTTTTAATTAATTAATGGGATTTAACTTCTCCAGCTGCTGTGGTTGGGTTTAAACTTAAATGTCCTGATCATTTGGCCTGGCTTACTAGTCCAATAACATAACCAATATGTTACTGCATACCGGATGCCACTGAAGATGCCTTGGTGAGTTGCTACAGTGTTTCCAAATGCTAGGCTATGAGCCTGAAAGAGACAAGATATTTATTGAAGAGAGATTGGGGAAACTGGGCTTGTATTCTCTAGAGTTTCGAAGAATGAGAGGTGATTTCATTGAAACCTACAAAATACTTAAAGGGATAGAGAGGGTAGATGCAGGTAAGATGTTTCCCCTGGTTGGGGAGTCTAGAACCACGAGCACAATTTCAAAACAAGGGGGAACCCACTTAGGACCGAGATGAGGAGAGATTTCTTTATTCAAAGAGTTGTGAATCTTTGGAATTCTCTACCCCGGAGGGCTGTGGAAGCTCAGTCATTGAGTATGTTTAAAGTAGAGATTGACAGATTTCTGAATACCAATGACATAAAGGGAATAGTGATAGTGTGGGAAAAAGGCATTGAAGTGGATGATCAGCCATGATCGTATTGAATGGCGGAGCAGGCTCGATGGCCTGAATGGCCTACAGTTCCTATGTTCCTATGACCCTATGAAGTAAAGGAGCATCCATATATGATCATACAATTACATTATTGGTTGCAACATTCCTGGGCTGGGGAAGGGTATTCCTGGTTTGCTGTCCAGCAGCCCTTACTGCATGTGTGTGCATGTGCACATTGGGTGAGGAGAGGATCAGGTTTGGCTGTTAATGCCAGTCAAAGTTGCGTAGCCTAATGATGTTCATTGTCAACACTGACACATAAATAATGGCCAATTGATGAGGAATCTGAGAGTGACTGATGGCCATGGAACTGTATCCCAGCTAGAGCCAACACCTTCAGGACAAGGGGGTGGGGGGAGGGGAAGGAAAGAAATTAGAGGAACAAACAGAAATATAAAGAGAAGAAACAAAGAAATTGCACTTATATAATGCCTTTCATGACCTCGGCACATCACAAAGCACTTTACAGCCAATGAAGTTCTTTTTGAAGTGCAGCTACTGCTGTAACGTCAGAAACACAGCTTTTCCATCTTTTAAATCAGAATCTGAGCTGTTGCCCTCATGATCATCATTCAGCTTTGAAGCACGCCGTTTCTGTTGTTTGGATGTTGTTGGGGCGTCACCATTGGAAGATGCTCCTGAAACCAAAACACCATCATCTATGCAGCCTATAGATTTAAGTCCTTGCTTGAGGATATCTCTCAGTGTCTGGTACTGGGGTCTGTCTTTGTAACCCAGGGATATCACATCTTCAAAATATTTTGACAACTCAGCTGGCTTATTTTTGCAAGGAAAGCATTTCTCCATCAAACTTGGAATGTCTCCTCTGTATTTCAGTTTTTCATCTCTGACATAGTTGGCATCCTTTAGATTGTCCTCCCAGGGAAGTCTCCCACTGAGCCAATTTGCACACAGCAAGGTCTCATAAACCTACAATGTCATATTGACCAGATAATCTGTTTTTAATGATGTTGGTTGAGGGATAAATATTGACCAGGACACTGGGGAGAACTCCCCTGGAACTGATTTACATGTGACTGAATTTGTATTGAGAAGCATGTAGAGTCTATCTTGATGGGTGGGCAGGCACCCTGTACAATGAAAAGGTGATATGAAATATTAAATTATAGAAAATTATTTTCATTGTGTTTAAGTCTTCTGATGTATCAGTTGCTTCGGGTGAAACGTTAAAATTATAAACAGACACATGTTATGGAGCTATTTACGGGATAAAGGATGAAAGTTAATACTGATGAATAAAATTGATCTGATTGTGCCAGGAAAATCATTGGAGACTGGTTTATTCGTATAATCTTACACACTCCTCGACTTACGTTATGATGGACCTTTTGAGTAATTCAAGGAAGCACAGATTTGCCAGGCGGATATTGGCAACAAGAATGACTGATGGGTCTATATTGATTCAATAATTAGCATTGAGTTCTTCCTATAATTAAAGCAGACCAGCACAAGAAAATATGAATCATAAGCACGCTGGGAGCAATTGGTGCTGTGCTCATGATCTGGATTGAGGATGTGTCTCAGTTCTGTAAATGAAGCATCAAAGATTAAGTTACCTCAAAAGTGAGGCTAGACAGACAAGCCATTTTGAAGAAAATGAAAGGAAAAGAGAAGGCTGAGGGAGTGACCTATTAGTGGTCTTCCAGAAAGGGTTTGATAGGGTAAATTAAAGATGTTTCCAATTGTGGAGGAGTCCAAAACTAGTCACTAATAAATCCAATAGGAAATTCATGAGAAACTTTTGTACCCTAGGAGTGGTGAGAATGTGGAAATTGCTACCATAGGAAATAGTTGAGGCAAATAGTATAGATGCATTCAAGGGGAGGCTAGATAAACACAAAAGGGAGAATGGAATAGAAGGATATGCTGATACGGTTAGATGAAGAGGAGTGGGAGGAGGTTCAAGTGGAGCATGAAAGCTAGCATAGACCAGTTGGGCCAAATGGGCTGTTTCTGTGCTGCAGATGGGGTGAGATTGGATGAAGATGATACTCATAGAGACATTTACGGCAAAAAAGGAGGCCTTTTAGCCCATTAAGTCCATGTCGGCTCTCCTTGGAACAATCCAGTCAGTCCCATTCCCCCGTTCAATCCCCGTAGCAATTTTATTTCCATCAAGTGTCCATCCAATTTCCTTATGAAACTATTGACTGTCTTTGCTTCCACCACCTTCGTGGGCGGTGAGTTCCAGGTCATTACCACCCGCTGCGTAAAAAAGTTCTTCCTTATATTCCCTCTGCATCTCTTGCCCAAAACCTTCAATCTGTGTCCCCTTGTCCTTGTATCATCAGCTAATGGGAACAGTTTTTCCTTGGCTACCTTATCCAAACCTGTCATAATCTCGTATACCTCTATCAAATCTTGCCTCAATCTCCTTTGCTCCATGGAGAACAACCCTAGCTTATCCAACCTACACTTGTAGCTAAAATCCCCCATCACCAGAACCGTTCTGGTAAATCTCCTCTGCATCCTCTCAAGGACCTTCACATCCTTCCTAAAGTGTGGTGGGCCAGAACTAGACTCAATACTCTAGTTGGGGCCTAAACAGAGCTGATAGGGGAGAAGCATTGTACATCAAAGATCTAATACCAAGCACATCGATCATTGTAACCCAATCTTTCTCTCCACAGATGCTAACTGACCTGCCAAGTGTTTCCAGCATCTTCTGCTTCTCATTTCAGATTTCTATCCTGTGCAGTACTTTTTCACCTTTTTCGGCCTGTATGGCTGGTTCATTGTTTATCAGGATGTTTTATGGTAATAAGGGTGCAGTTTAGCCACAGTTGTGTTTCAGCAGGACACATCTTAGAGCTGAAGAAAAACTAGTGTAACTCTTTCAAGTCAAGGATAAAGAATGTTCCTGTGCTAACGCATTTAAAACTAGCACTGAAGCTATTTTTGCTATCATTTGTTATCTAGATATCAACATTGCAAGATACTTCATAATTAGAAAGTAAAGGTTGAGAAAGGATTTTCAGATATTTTATTGGATCCCCTGAATCATTGGTTTTATGGAGGGTGAGGAGCCAGGCTCCAGAAGTGGGCAAGGGTGCAAAAGGCACATAAGGGAATGAGTGAGGAAGCTACAGTGTGGATTGGGAATTAGGAGGCTAGGAGTGGGGACACTGTAAGACTCAGTTCAGGCTGAATTAGCATAGGAGGCATCTTAACTCCAGCAGCAAAACAATATTTTTTTTTAGAGATACAGCACTGAAACAGGCCCTTCGGCCCACCGAGTCTGTGCCGACCATTAACCACCCATTTATACTAATCCTACACTAATCCCATATTCCTACCACATCCTCACCTGTCCCTATATTCTCCTACCTATACTAGGGGCAATTTATAATGGCCAATTTACCCATCAACCTGCAAGTCTTTTGGCTTGTGGGAGGAAACCGGAGCACCCGGAGGAAACCCACGCAGACACAGGGAGAACTTGCAAACTCCACACAGGCAGTACCCAGAATTGAACCCGGGTCGCTGGAGCTGTGAGGCTGCGGTGCTAACCACTGCGCCACTGTGCCGCCCCCTATTGGCAAAGGAGGCAAGTCTAGGAACCAAAGAAAGAAAGAAAATTGCATTTACATTGAGCCTTGCATGATTTTAGGACATCCCAAAGTGCTTCACAGCCAATGAAGTATTTTTGAAACATATTCGATGTTGTGCATTGGGAATCTGACAGCTAATTTGCGCACAGCAAGATCCCACATACAGCAGCAAGGTGAACAACCCGATAATCTATTTTAGTGATTACAACTCCAGAGCCACTTTCTTTCTTGCAGAATCTTGGATATGATTGATCCTTCCTAAGCCTGTAATGGAGAATAACACATGGTTAGCACCAACAATTCGGAAAGCCAGAAGACACTTTCATTCATTTATATGGGCAGATGTTATTAGTAAGCTTGAGTACAGGAGTAGTGAAGTCTTGCATCAATTGTATTTAACCTTGGTTAGACCACACCTGGAGTACTGTATGGAGTTCTGGTCCCCTTACCTTAGGAAGGATATTATTGCCATAGAGGGAGTGTAACGAAGATTCACCAGACTTTTTCCCAGGATGGCGGGACTGTCCTATGAAGAGAGATTGGGGAAACTGGGCCTGTATTCTCTAGAGTTCCAAAGAATGAGAGATGATCTCATTGAAACCTACAAAATACTTAAAGGGATAGACAGGGTAGATGCAACTAAGATGCTTCCCCTGGTTGGGAAGTCTAGAACCAGGTGACACAATTTCAAAACAAGGGAGTAGCCACTTAGGACAGAGATGAGGAGAAATTTCTTTACTCAGAGGGTTGTGAATCTTTGGAATTCTTACCTCAGAGGGCAGTGGAAGTTCAGTCATTGAGTATGTTTAAAGTAGAGATTGACAGATTTCTAACTACAAATGACATAAGGGATATGAAGATAGTGTGGGAAAAAAGGCACTGAACTACTGAACTGGATGATCAGCCATGATCTTGTTGAATGGCAGGGCAGGCTCGATGGGCTGAATGGCCTACTCCTGCTCCAATGTTCCTATGTAAGATGGGGTGGGGGTGGGTGAAGCCTCTCAGTTGTTACTGAGCCATAAGAAGATGGATGCGTTAAGGCATTCGATGGGTGGCTTAGTTGAAACAATTTAATTTTAGCTCCTTTTTAGCCCTCACAGTGTCACCTGACCTTGGTTAATGGAGCTAATGATGGTTAGCCGCAGCATGAATATATAGGATAAGCTCGATGGGGCAGCCTGTCTTTTCCTGTCCTTCAGTTAAAGATGTTTTGCATGCAACTTATAGCACAGGGGTTAGAAATGACAGAAATAATGTTCAAACTCAATGTTAAGGAATGAATGCAATGGTGGGTGAATTCGACCTCCTCTCAAAACAGGCGCAGAGTCGATGGTGCAGCCACGAACTTCAACAGTAAGGAAAATCGTCAAACGGCAGGTCAATCTGCTCCCTCCATTCTGTGCCACCGCCTAGGTTGAGTTTCAGCACCCACTTTGGCTGATTTTAACTTGCGAGGATTGACATTAACTGTGAGTTAATGGCCTCAAAATGGGGTCGGTAGACTTACCAGACCTTTAATGCCAACACTTTGGCAGCTTCTATTTCAAAAGGAGACTCTTGATTCTACAAATTGGGATCCTTTGGTGTAGGTTAGGATCCCGATTGCAATTTTAAGAGACACAATGGTGGAGTGCCTCACACGCTCAACCTGTGAACCTCAGCATTGAACAGCCTAAGCAATGGTCTTCAAAGCTGCTGCTGCAAAAACGACCGCACAAACTTTTTCAACCTCTTATTTGTGTGGAGTCAGAAAGAGTCATAGAGTTATACAGCACAGAAACAGGCCCTTCGACCCATCGTGTCTGTGCCAGCCATCAAGCACCTATCTGCTGTGCAAAAATTGGCTGCTGTGTTTCCTACATTACAACAGTCACTAACACGTCAAAAGTACTTCATTGGCTGTAAAACACTTGGGTCATCCAGTGGTTGTGAAAGGCGCTATATAAATTCAAGTCTTTCCTTCATGCCAGTCCCACACCACATGGTTGATCCTTATCTGCCGTCTCAAATGGCCCAGTTCAATCAAACCTGCTTCGGGAAAATGCTCTACCACCTTCTCAGGGCAATTGGGGATGGGTAATAAATGCCAGCAATGCCCATAGACCAAGAACAAACACTTTTTTAAAATCTTCAGCTGCTCAAAGAAAGGATCCATCTCTTGGTATTCCAATCTTTGTGAGTGCGGTGAATTCTACATTGGTGAAACCGACAGCTTTATAAAGCCTGAGTTTACTAAAACATTGATGCGATTTGCAATAATAAGCTCTCAGCAATCAATCAGTTGAAGAAGGTAATAAAACTAGATTGCAATGCAGCCAGGTCAATTGTTCCTGCTTAACATGATGTTTTATACAAAGCAATTAACTGCATCGCTCCAACAGAAATGAGGCAAAGAAACATCTCCCTGAAACTTGAATTACTATAAAGGTAAAGCCGCATGGAAGATGGCAGGATCCCCAAGGACACATTGTACAGCGAGCTCACCACTGGTATCGGATCCACCGGCCGTCCATGTCTCCGCTTTAAAGACGTCTGCAAACGCGACATGAAGTCCTGTGACATTGATCACAAGTCGTGGGAGTCAGTTGCCAGTGTCCGCCAGAGCTGGCGGGCAGCCATAAAGGTGGGGCTAAAGTGTGGCAAGTCGAAGAGACTTAGCAGTTGGCAGGAAAAAAGACAGAAGTGCAAGGGGAGAGCCAACTGCGAAACAGCCCTGACAACCAATTTTATCTGCAGCACCTGTGGAACAGTCTGTCACTCTAGAATTGGCCTTTATAGCCACTCCAGGCGCTGCTCCACAAACCACTGACCACCTCCAGGTGCTTACCCATTGTCTCCCGAGACAAGGAGGCCAAAGAAGAAGAAGAAGAAAAACAAATCAGTGCCAACAGCTAAACATGGGGAGAATGTTCCATGGTTTAAATGTGAATTGTTTGGAATCTGGAGATTGCTTTACTGGAATGATTCCAGGATTGAGGAATTTGAGTTACATATGTGGATGAGCGAAGCTGACATTGTTTTCCTTAGAGCAGAGAAGGCCAAGAGGATGTTTAATGGAGAAAATCATTAAGCGTTTAGATTGAGTAAATAAGGAGAAACTGTTTTCAATGGCTGAAGCGTCAATGACCAGAGAGCACCGATTTAAGGCAGAAGAAACAGAGACAATATGAAGAGAAACTTCTTTACGGAATGATTGGCTAGGATTTGGAATGCACTGCCTGATGGAAACAAATTTAATAATAGCCTTCAAAATGGTTTTGGATAAATAAAAGAAAGATTTGCATTTCTATAGTGACTTTCATGACCACAGGACTTCCCAAAACGCTTTATAACGAATTAAGTACTTTTGAAGTGTAGTCACTGTTGTAATTTAGGAAACATGGCAGCCACTTTGCACACAGTAAGCTCCCACAAACAGTAATGTGATAATGACCAGATAATCTGTTTTTGTGATGTTGATTGAGAGATAAATATTGGCCAGGACACTGGGGAGTACTCCCCTGCTCTTCTTCAAAATAGTGCCTTGGGGGCTTGTACATCTACCTGAGATGGCAGGCGGGGCCTTGGTTTAATGTCTCATCTGAAAGACGGAATACGTGCAGGAGAAAAAGTTACAGGGATATGGGAAAAGAGAGTGGGGATGGGACTAAGTGGATTTTGCTTTGAAAGAGCAGAAGACGCAGAATCGATGGGCCAAATTGACTCCTTCTGTGCTGCGCTATTGTCCTGATTCTATGAAAGGAAGTTTACAATATATATATATATATATATATATATATATGATAACTTGCCATAGTTTAAGTCCCATGAGATTCGAATAATGGGCTACATTAATATACGTCTCCAATGAAATGGCTCCATAATCCTTTCATTTCTATTAAAATCCATATAATTTCTGTGCTTCTGTCTTTGACTATAAATGCTACATTGGAGCAATCAATAAGCACTTTGTGCTCCTCTCGATGGGATATGTACTGTCCTTCAGTGAGATACTGGATCCTGATAAAGAGGGAGATTAAGTGTTCGCAGTTCATTATTTACTGGAAACGTACAATGTGCTGCTGTGTTTTGTCTAACTAGATACTAGGGCTTTCAACTCAATTATAGCATGGATAGTGCAAGACATTCTCCATAGAGAATACAATGGCTTCAATTTTAACCTCCCTCACCCTCTGAGAATAGTGCGTGGGAGGGGTTAACATTCGGCCCAAACATCCTATCAGCCTGATGGCGACATTGTATCCTCACTGACTCTGAAGTCAACTGACGTTAGAATCATAGAATGATAGAACACAGAAAGAGGCCATTTGGTCCATCGCGCCTGTACCAGCTCTTTGAAGAAGCCAAGTTCTAACTCGCAATCATCTGACCCAGAGATAAGAGTGTTACTGATTCAACTGGACAGAACTTCGGTAAAGACAAATGTTGTACAGAGATGATGCCTGTACTTGGGGTGTAATAGCCTAAAGAGTTTGTAAATTTTAAGGGATATACAAAATTGTACAATATTGAAAAAAGACTGATTCAATCCAATAGGATCTTGTCGCTGTTTGACTCGCTCATGATGATTGTCAGAACTTTGCAGGCTTCATCCCTAGCTTTACTAACACACATGGTATATTTCATCCTTCCCTTTATATAGAACAACCGCGCTTCATCGCTCCATGGAAATTAGTTGGATTC
Organism: Heterodontus francisci; assembly: GCF_036365525.1. Taxonomy (NCBI): domain Eukaryota; kingdom Metazoa; phylum Chordata; class Chondrichthyes; order Heterodontiformes; family Heterodontidae; genus Heterodontus; species Heterodontus francisci. The sequence continues at coordinate 22,408,821 of NC_090374.1, read as the reverse complement.
AGGTTCTTGGCTGCAGGTTATGTTATAATCATGTGGTTCATGCTTTTTATTAATTTTCTCAAGGTAACTTTTAATTTGGATATTTTTTTTAACGCAAGACAAATGAAAACACCTAGTCTGAGAAGCTGACAAACAAATGGGGTGTCTACAATCAAAGGGAAGCCCATTTAGTAAGGTCATAATGGGAAATGTGGAGATGGTGTGTCTGCAGCTGCCACCATCAAGCTTTTAAATTATTCATATAATTTCCCAGACCAAAGAGAAGATGTAAAGTTGGAGGTAATTTGTTTAAATTGCTATCTGGAACATCCCACGTGTACCACTACGCTTTGGCGATAGATGTTGCTAGGGAGATGGGTCAGAGGTGCTTTTTAATCAGTGGGTTTGCTGACACAGTCAGTCAGTTGGCTTTGGAACAGGCAGGTTGGCTTTGGGTAAGGCCCGTGCTCAAGCTGGGCAATACAGATTTGCAAGGTGTTGAAGGTGAACTGGAGGATTTGCCTAGCCAAAACTAGAGGGAGAATTCCCAGGAAATCTCAAACCTCAGAAGACAGCTGAGAAATTAAGAGAATCGAAGTGAATTCCTAAGAGGTGTGTTAGACTTTGGATTAGTCCCAAGAGAAGTGAACAAACTGCCAAGACCCTGTAATGTATAGGAAATTTCTTGGGGTGGATGTAACAGTAAATTGAGGGTGTTCTATTGAAATCCAGACCTTAAAGTATTCATTTTCATGTTCTGTTAAGATTTTAACTTTAAAATATAAGTGTTTCGAAATTATAGTGTTAAATTAGTAGTGTTTTGCTTTCTTTAACTCCTGTACAGTAAAGTTTTTGTTTAAAAAGTGAAATCTTGTGGCGTAATTCTTTCAGTAATAACTTTTAATTTGACTTTTTTTAAAAGTTAACGGTCCCTAACGGGATTGTAACAGTTATTTAAGGAAAGGTAGAGGAATCTACAATCACTCAAACAGGCAGGTAAAACAGAAATGAGTGTCACATAGGACATTCAGACTAAAAATGCAGCGATTCAAGCCCGCCTATTTCTGGGCATGCAGGGAAGTGGCGGTTGCGGGGGGGGGGGGTGGGTGGGTGGGATGCTCATGGTGGGGGGTGGGCAGTGGTGCTCAGGCTTCATTTGCATTAAGTCAGAGAGCTGCGGTCAGTAACAGCAGCTTGTCGGCAAAGGCGGATTGAAGATTAGGGCACTGTAATATCAACAACAGCATCTTCACCCAGAAGTGCCGAGTGGATGATCCATCTCGGCCTCCTCCTGAGGTCCCTACATCACAGATGCCAGTCTTCAGCCAATCCGATTCACTCCATGTGATATCAAGAAATGGCTGAAGGCACTGGATACTGCAAAGGTTAAGGGCCCTGACTACATTCCTGCAATAGAACTGAAGACTTGTGCTCCAGAAATAACAGTGCCCCTCGCCAAGCTGTTCCAGTACAGTTACAACACTGGCATCTAACCGGCAATGTGGAAAATTGCCCAGGTACGTCCTGTGCACAAAAAGCAGGACAAATCCAACCAGCCAATTACCACCCCATCAGTCTATTCCCAATCATCAGCGAAGTGATGGAAGGGGTCGTCGACAGTGCTATCAAGCGGCACTTGCTCAGCAATGACCTGCTCAGTGACGCTCAAATTTGGTTCCGCCAGGGCCACTCAGCTCCTGACCTCATTACAGCCTTGGTCCAAACATGGACAAAAGATCTGAACTCCAGAGGTGAGGTGAGATTGACTGCCCTTGACATCAAGGTGGCATTTGACTGAGTGTGGCATCAAGGAGCCCGAGAAAAATTGTAGACAATGGGAATCGGGGGGAAACACTCCGCTGGTTGGAGTCATACTTTTTTTATTCATTGATGGGATGTGGGCATTGCGGGCAAGGTCAGCATGATTGGCACCCCATCCACAACCTTCAACATTCACTCCCTCTACCACCAACGCACAGTGGCAGCAGTATGTACCAACTGCAAGAAGCACTGCAGCAACTCACCAAGGCTCCTTCAGCAGCACCTTCCAAATCCATGACCTCTACCACCTAGAAGGACAAAGGCAGCAGATGCACGAGAACACCACCATCTGCAAACTCCCCTCCAAGCCACCCACCATCCTGACTTGGAACTATATCGCCGTTTCTTTACTGTCGCTGGGTCAAAATCCTGGAACTCCCTTCCTAATAGCACTGTGGGTGTACCAACACCCCAAGGACTGCACTGGTTGAAGAATGCAGCTCACTACCACCTTCTCAAGGGCAATTAGGGATGGGCAACAAATCCTGACCTAGCCAGCGATGCCCACATCCCACAATCGAACAAAAAAAAATCTCAAGTAAGTGAGGGAGGTGAGGTCGGTAACCAGAAAAGGAGGGTGGGGGAGGGCTGCGATCAGGTCAGGAATTAGAGGCAATTAGATCGAAAGGTAGCGGTTGATGGGGCAATCGCAGGAAAGTGGGAGGAAGAAGTGGTGATTAGGGGAGGGATGAGCGGTCCTCATTCTTTAAACGTGGGAGTCAAGATTAGCACTCCTGCTCCTCCCGGCCCCACATTCAGGTAAGTATATTGTAACATCCCTCCTTGTCGGTTGCGGCTTGCAGCAGTCCCTTTACCGACTGCCCATTAGGCCACATGCAGACCTGGTTTCTCGTAAGATAAAACAATGTTGCCATGGGGGCCTCAAACAGGCTTTTGGCCCCTTATTTGCATACGTGCTTTTACCTGTTTCACGAATGAGCACTCAATGGTGACTTTTTTTGGCCTTTACTGATATGGCGGGCAACACATTCTGCTTCGTGATGAACAAGAGTTTCCTCCCCATCATAGTGGAGATTTAGTAGACTAGTTAGCCCCCAAAGAATGGGCACTGCACGGTCGAATTTCAATTCCATGATTTCCATTAAGTAAAATTTTCTTAAGCCAATATTAATCAGGACAAGTATTCTAAACCAAGCACAAAATATTCTTCAGAAACAGCTCTCCTTTTCAAATTTCCAGTGGCTGAAAGTAGTTGGTGTTCATTCCAAAGGAACAAAATGTCTATATAAAGGATAATTTAGCACCAGTCTGGACATTTTTGTTTCGTTTTGACTCAATTCAGACAGAATCCATTGAATGCATTGGCACAAATGTATGGCTGCTATCCTTGCAATCAGTATGGCAACCAACGACCAATAGGAGAAATACATTTTCATCAAGTCTCGTGATCTGTAGCAACCCTTTGCTTAAACAAAGGGGCTTATTGTATTGTGCATCTTCCCTTTATCCCACGTGCACTACACCGCATCTGCTGTCTAGCAACTTACACTGGCTTCTGGCACCCACTGACAAAGGGTGAGTGAGTGAGTGAGTAATGAGCAGTGCCAGAGAGGAAAGGAGGTTTCTGCAGATATATCTTTGAGAAGTCCAGTGTCGTCTTCATTTGCTACCACAAGAGACTGTAGCCAGAGCCAACACAGAAACATGGCCGATAGCAAAGAGAGGAGAGATATCGCAGCCTTCAGTGATGGGGACTAAGAGCTGGGACACATGCGACATAAAACAACTGACCAAAGTCAACTAGTCTGAGGAGTGACTGGGTACAGAAGAAAATAGATACTTGTTGAGTGGAGGAAATGGTCAGAAAATGTAATCGAGGGAAAATGGACAAAAAATTCCTTCCATAAAAGTCAGCGGGATTAATGGTGACTTTGAGTGATAGTATAAGGGACATTATTGGTTTAGCCGTTATTCATGTGGAGCATACTGGGCACAGCAAAGGTTATGGGACCTGACAATATTCCATCTGTAGTGCTGAAGACTCGTGCTCCAGAACTAGCTACACTGCTAGTCAAGCTGTTCCTGTACAGCTACAACACAGGCGTCTACCCAACAATGTGGAAAATTGTTCAGGTATGCCCCATCCACAAAAAGCAGAAGAAATCCAACCTGACTTATGGACAAAACATGGACAAAAGAGCTGAATGCTAGAGATAAGGTGAGAGTGACTCCCTTGACATCAAGGTAGCATTTGACCGAGTATGACATCAAAGAGCCCAAGTAAAGCTGAAGTCAATGTGGATCAGAGGGAAAACTCTCCGCTGGTTGGAGTCATACCTAGTACAAACAAAGATAGTTGTGGTCATTGGAGGTCAATCATCTCAGCCCCAGGACATCACTGCAGAAGTTCCTCAGGACAGTGTTCTAGGCCCAACCATCTTCAAAAATAGCTTTCCTTCCGTCTAAAGGTCAGAAGTGGAGAAGTTCACTGATGATTGCACCATGTTTAGTCCCATCCTCAAATACTGAAACAGTCCGTGCCCACATGCAGCAAGACCTGGACAACATTCAGGCTTGGGATACTAAGTGGCAAAAGACATTCACACCACAGGAGTGCCAGGCAATGACCCTCTCTTCTGGCTGAGACGATTTCCTCCACTTCCTAGGCTCACAAAGAAGATTGTTCACAAGGGTCAAGTACAGAGAGGGGTCCGGGCTTCATATAACTTATTGCATCAAGTAGGCAATACTTGCAAAAAAATCAACAGATTGCAATTATTAAATTTATTAATATCCAGCTTCTTCATCAGTACCTCCCAAACTCATGACGTCTACCACCTAGAAGGAGAAGGGCAGTAGATGCATGGGAACAACACCGCCTGCAAGTTCCCCTCCAAGCCACACACCATCCTGACTTGGAACTATATCGCCATTCCTTCACTGTCACTGGGTCAAAGTCCTGGAACTCCCTTCCTATTTTACTGCAATGGAGACTTACTAGTAAGACAGATGAATTGAGGATGTTGATTAGCACATGGGATTATGATATTGTTGCTATCACAGAGACATGGTTGAGGGAAGAGTAGGACTGGCAGCTCAATATTCCAGGGTATAGAATCTTCAGGCGTGACAGAGGAATTGATAAAAGAGGAGGTGGTATTGCACTGTTGATCAATGAGTCAATTACTGCAGTAAGGAGGGATGATATCTTAGAAGGTTCTTCAAATGAGGCCATATGAGTAGAACTTAAACACGAAAGGGGGCAATCATTTGGTTGGGAATGTACTACAGGCCTCCAAGCAATCAGGGAGAGATAGAGGAACATATATGTAGGCAAATCTCAGAGAGATGGAAAAATAATAGGGTAATAATAGTAGGGGATTTCAACTTACACAATATCAACTGGGATAATCTTAGTGCAAAAGGCTTAAAGGGGGCGGAATTCTTAAAATGCATACTGGAGAGCTTTTTCAGCCAGTACATATAAAGTCCTACAAGAGAAGGGGCAGTAATGGACCTAATCCTAGGGAATGAAGCTGGACAAGTGGTAGAAGTGTCAGTGGGGGAGAATTTCGGGGATAGTGACCATAACTCTGTAATATTTAAGGTAGTTATGGAAAAGGACAAAGACGGGCCGGAAATAAACATACTGAATTGGGGGAAGGCCGATTTCAATATGATAAAATAGGATCTGGCCAACGTGGACTGGGAGCAGCTACTTGTAGGAAAGTCTACATCAGACCAGTGGGAGTCATTCAAAGAGGAAATAGTGAGGGTTCAGAGCCAACGTGTACCCGTTAAGGTGAAGGGTAGGACTAACAGGCCCAGGGAACCCTGGATGCCAAGAGATATAGAGGATTGGATCAGGATAAAAAAGGAGGCTTATGGCAGATTCGGAGCACTGAAAACAGTGGAGGCCCTAGAGGAGTATAGAAAATGTAGGGGGGTACTAAAAAAGTAATTAGGAGAGCGAAGAGGGGACATGAAAAAACACTGGCAGGCAAGATAAAGGAAAATCCTAAGGCATTTTATAAGTATATTAAGAACAAGAGGATAACCAGGGAAAGAGTAGGGCCCATTAGGGACCAAAGTGGCAATCTGTGTGTGGAGCCGAAGGTGAGGTTTTAAATGATTACTTTGCATCAGTGTTCACTATGGAGAAGGACGATGTAGGTGTAGAGATGAGGGAGGGGGATTGCGATGTACTTGAACATATTAGCATTGAAAGGGAGGAAGTATTAGCTGTTTTAGCGGGATTAAAAGTGGATAAATCCCCAGGCCCAGATGAGCTGTATCCCAGGCTGTTATGTGAGGCAAGGGAGGAGATAGCAGGGGCCGGACACAAATTTTCAAATCCTTTCTGGCCACAGGAGAGGTACCAGAGGACTGGAGGACAGCGAATGTGGTGCCATTATTCAAGAAGGGTAGCAGGGATAAACCAGATAATTACAGGCTGGTGAGTCTAACATCAGTGGTTGGGAAAATATTGGAAAAAATTCTGAGGGACAGAATTAATCACCACTTGGAGAAGCAGGGATTAGTCAGGGATAGTCAGCATGGCTTTGTCAGGGGGAGATCGTGTCTAACTAACTTGATTGAATTTTTCGAGGCGGTGACTCGATGTGTAGATGAGGGTAAAGCAGTTGATGTAATCTATATGGCCTTCAGTAAGGCTTTTGATAAGGTCCCACATGGGAGATTGGTTGAGAAGGTAAGAGCCCATGGAATCCAGGGCAATTTGGCAAAGTGGATCCAAAATTGGCAGTGGCAGGAGGCAGAGGATGATGGTCGAGGGTTGTTTTTGCAAGTGGAAGCCTGTGACCAGTGGTGTACCACAGGGATTAGTGCTGGGACCCTTGCTGTTTGTAGTGTACAGTAATGATTTAGACATGAATATAAGAGGTATGATAAGTAAGTTCGCAGATACATGAAAATTGGTGGTGTCGTAAATAGTGAGGAGGAAAGCCTTAGATTACAGGACGATATAGATGGGCTGGTAAGATGGGCAGAGCAGTGGCAAATGGAATTTAATCCTGAGATGTGTGAGGTAATGCATTTTTGGAGGACTGATAATGAAAGGGAATACACAATGGATGGTAGGACCCTAGGAAGTACAGAAGGTCAGAGGGATCTTTGTGTACTTGTTCATAGATCACTGAAGGCAGCAGCACAGTTAGATAAGGTGGTTAGGAAGGCATATGGGATACTTGCCTTTATTAGCCGAGGCATAGAATATAAGAGCAGGGAGGTCATGATGGAGCTGTATAAAATGCTAGGTAGGCCACAGCTGGAGTACTGTGTACAGTTCTGGGAAGGATGTGAATGCACTGGAGAGGGTGCAGAGGAGATTCACCAGGATGTTGCCTTGGCTGGAGCATTTCAGCTATGAAGACAGACTGAAAAGGTTAGGGTTGTTTTCCTTAGAGCAGAAAAGGCTGAGGGGGGACATGATTGAGGTATACAAAATTATGAGGGGCATTGATAGGTTAGATAGGAAGAAACATTTTCCCTTAGTGGAGGGGTCAATAACCAGGGGGCATAGATTTAAGGTAAGGGGCAGGAGGTTGAGAGGCGATATGAGGAAAATGTTTTCACCCAGAGGGTGGTTGGAATCCGGAACGCACTGCCTGAAGAGGTGGTAGAGGCAGCAACATTTAAGAAGTATTTAGATGAGCACTTGAAACGCCATAGCATACAAGGCTACGGGCCAAGTGCAGGAATATGGGATTAGAATAGTTAGGTGCTTGATGGCCGGCACAGACACGATGGGCCGAAGAGCCTGTTTCTGTGCTGTATAACTCTATGACTCCATGACTCTATGACTCTAACAGCACTGTGGGTGTACCCACACTCCAAGAACTGCAGCAGTTCAAGAAGGCAGCTCACCACCACCTTCTCAAGGGAAATTAGGGCTTGCCAATAAATGCTATGTTCACATCCCGAAAATGAATTTTTAAAGAGCTGAGGATTTAAACTGATAATATAAACATTTTAAGATTATAGAATCATAGAATTTGTACAGCACAGGAGACCATTCAGCTTGCCGTATCCATGCCAGCTCTCTGTGAGAGCAAGTCAGCTAGTTGCACTCCCTGCCATTTCTGCTCTCCTTCAGCCCTGCTATTTTGCTCTCTTCAGATAATTATTCAAATCCCTTTTTGAAAGCCATAATTGAATCCGCCTCCACCATACTCTCAGACAGTGCTTTCCAGATCTTAACGACTCGCTGCATAAAAGAGATTTTCCTCATGTTGCCTCTGGTTCTTTTACCAATCACTTTAAATTAATGTCCTCATGTTCTCAACCTTCTGCCAATGGGAACGGTTTCTCTCTATCTATTCTGTCCAGACCCCTCTATCAAATCTCATCTCAACCTTCTTTTGTCTATGGAGAACAGACCCCGCTTCTCCAATCTATCCACAAAACTAAAGACCCCCATCACCGGAACTATTCTTGTGAATCTTTTCTGCACCCTCTTCAATGCCTTCACATCCTTCTGAAAGTGTGGTGCCCAGAATTGGACACAATGCTCCAGTTGCAGCTGAACCAGTGTTTTATAAAGATTCACCATTACCTCCTTGTAAGCAAGTTTAATTCCTTTCAGGTAAATATTCACTTATGCTTACATTCTCCTCATTGTTTTATATCCTGGGCTAGTTCAGGGTATGTTCTTTGTTTATCCCACCCCCTTCGCCTGCTCTGTGAAGAGAGTTGGGCCATTTTCTATGTTAAAGACACTATTATTGCAAGTTATAAGCTGTTACAATTGTATCACGCTAGTTAAACACTCCATTCAATACATGTTCCTGACCCATGCATCTAACCCACCTTATCAGGACTTACAAACTGTGCCACACCCCACAGCCTATCTCCTTCCTCCTTAGAATCAGCAGACTTTTAAACAGCAAGTTTAATATCACCTCACTGCAATTTCCTGAATAACTTGGCTTTCGTCTTTTTAAGCTCTTTTCAAACTTGGACTGCCTAGGGTTGCCAACTCTGTTGGACATATTCCTGGAGGTTTCATCACATGATCTCCCATCCAGACCCCACACTCACGCTATTGGTCCATCCTCCAGTCTCACTGCCTGCCGACAGCCAATTGGAAAAGGAACAGAATCTTTGTTACCCAATTGGATTAATCTTGACGATTAGTCAGACTTTTCGTCCCCCCCACCATCGCCATCATTTTTAGAAATAATAAATGAAAGTGGTCAAAGAAAATGAAGAAACACAATTTTGTTTTAATTCTGATCACAGTAGTGTCCTGGAGAGGAATCTTCAATTCCTGGAGACTCCAGGACAATCCAACCCTTGACCCCACTGTCCTTACAAACTACCGTCCCATCTCCAACCTCCCTTTCCTCTCGAAGATCCTTTAACATGCAGTTGCCTCCCAAATCCATGCCCATCTTTTCCAGAACTCCATGTTTGAATCCCTCCAATCAGGTTCCCATCCACCGCAGCTGAAACAGCTCTTATCAAAGTCACAAATGACACCCTATGTGACTGTGACAAAGGTAAACTTTCCCTCCTCGTCCTTCTCAACCTGTCTGCAGCCTTTGACACAGTTGACTACACCATCCTCCTCCAACACCTCTCCACTGTCATCCAGATAGGTGGGACTGATCTCATCTGGTTCCATACCGAATCATAGCCAGAGAATCACTTGCAATGACTTCTCTTCCCACTCCTGTACTGTTACCTCTGGTGTCCCCCAAGGATCTATCCTTGGTCCCTTCCTATTTCTCATCAACATGCTGCCCCTCGGCAATATCATCTAAAAACACAGCCTTAGTTTTCACAGGTATGCTGATAACACTCATCTCTACCTCACCACCATCTCGTTCAACTCAATAGTTCCTAAACTGTCAGACTGCTTGTCTGGCATCCAGTAGGGGATGAGCAGAAATTTCCTCCAATTAAACATTGGGAAGACCAAAGTCATTGTTTTTGGTCCCCGCTCCAAACCCTGTTCCGTAGCTACCAACTCCATCCATCTCCCTGGCAACTGTCTGAGGCTGAAGCAGACTGTTTGTAACCTTAGTGTCATACTTGACCCTGAGACGAGCTTCCAACCACACATTCATGCCATCGCTAAGACCACCTCTTTCCACCTCTGTAACATCGCCCGACTCCACTCCTACCTCAGTTCATCTGCTGTTGAAACCCTCATCCTTGCTTTTATTCCCTCTAAACTTGACTATTCCAATGCACTCCTGGCCAACCTCCCACATGCTACCCTCCTAAACTTGAATTCATTGAACACTGTTGCCTGTGTCCTCACTCTCACCAAATCCTATTCACCTATCACCCTAGTGCTTGCTGGCTTACATTCGCTCCCAGTTAAGCAATGTCTCAATTTTAAAATTCTCATCCTTATTTCCAGATCCCTCCATGGCCTCACCCCATCCTATCTCTGTAATCACCTCCGAAATATCTGTGCCCATTAATTCTGGCCTCTCAAGCATTTCCGATTTTAATTGCTCTACCTGTCATGCCTTCAGTTCCTCGGCCCTAAGCTCTAGAATTCCCTGCCTAAACCTCTCCTTTTTCATTTTAAAAAAAATTCTCCTTAAAACCTAGGTCTTTGATCAAGCTTTTGGCCATCGCCCTAGTTATTGCTTTATGTGGCTTATTGTCAAATTTTGCTTTAAAACACTCCTATAAAGTGCTTGATCTGAACACTTTCAGCGTCCTTGCTACATTTTGCCCTGTTCAGTTCACATTGGAGGCAGTTTGGCTAACCCACACTGAAGCTCATTGTTTGAAGATACAATGTTTAAGAGTTTGGCCGAGTTTGCTAGCTCACACTTTACGTAACAGCTCACACTTTATGTAACAGCTTACAATGTACTTTCTGTTCCAAAGCTGCTTCAGTCTTCCACGATTGTTTGCCACAACAAAACCTGTTCTGTAATGTTGCTCCTTTTACAGCACAGTTAGGAAATTGTGATGTGCGGGAAAAACTAAGACAGCACCGTCTCACGAAAGCACAGATATCCAATACACTTTACAGACCTCATTGATAGTTTGCACTGTAGAGAGACTTAAACTGCCTAGGGAGCAGGCACTGATTGACAAAGGTAATGATGATACACCGAAACCTGTAAACTACAGACACCATAAGCTGTCCCTTTTTTGCAAGTTTCCTTATTTTCAAAATGGTCACCGTATATACTGTAAAATGTTCTATGATTAAAATCATGAAGGGTTTAGATAGAGTAAATAAAGAGAAACTGTTTCCAGTTGGTAGAAAGGTCAATAAACACAGGGCACTGATTTAACATGATTGGCAAAAGAACCAGAGTTGAGACGAGGAAAAACTTTATTACACAAGAGTGGTTAGGATTTGGAATGCACTGCCTGATAGGGTGGTGGATAGAGATTCAATAGTAGCTTTTAAAAGAGATAAATACTTAAAGGAGAAAAAAGTGCAAGGATATGGGGAAAGAGAGGGGGAGTGGATCTAACTAGAATGCTCTTTGAAAGAGCTGGTATCGATCAATGGGCTGAATGGCCTCCTTCCGTGCTGTACTATTCTATAATTCTATGATTCTTTACCCAGCAGCTCTATCCCTGGGTCGAGCCCTGCACGCTTTCAATTCCAGAGACAAAGGAGTTTCTCCGCTGTTATGAATGCTGAGTAAAGAGCACTCCATTCCAAAAAAGCCATTTCTTTCTCTGCCACCTTGTGCTGACAGGCATACACTGACCTCATGAGAATTTGAGGGTAGAAGGGTAACAAGCTGCAAGGGAAAAGCGCAAGTGATCCTGACTCAGTGGAAGTTCCAGACACAAAAGCTACACCAGGTAGATCTGACATTGAATGAATGATGAGATAAGGAATGAAATAAGTACATCTAAAATAAAACAAAGGGGAAGTATCGAATAAATGAATCAGACTCAAAGAGGATGAAGCCCCTGGCCCAGATAGATTGCATCTACACATTTTAAAAGATTCTAGGAAAGACATTGCAGAGGCATTACTACACATATTTAATAATTTGTTTGAAAAAGTTGCAGTACCAGAGGACTGGTGGACAGCTAACTTAATTCCTGCACTTAAGAAGGGGGAACAGAACATGCCTGGGGAATTATAGATTAGTCAGCCTAACATTGGTAGTAGGAAATATAATGGAATCCCTACTAAAGGAAAGAATAGAAGAACATCTCAAAAAGAAACGTATAATAATGAATAGACAGCTTTGAATTTAAAAGGCAAAATCTTGCTTGAGCAACCTTATTGAATTTTTTGAGGATGCAACAGAGAGAGTAGATAATGGTAATGTAGTAGATGTAATTTATCTCTATTTTTCAAAGGCCTTCAATAAGGTGCCCAGTAATAGATTAATGAATAAGGTTGGAGAATGTGGAGTCAGGGGACAAGTGGCAGAATGGATTGCTGGCTGGCCTTAAGACAGAAAGTCAAGAGTGGGAGTAAATTCAGAGTAGCATAGGTGGAAAGTGGTATTCCACAATGATCAGTGCTGGGACCACTGCAGTTCACAATTTACATTAACGATTTGGACTTTGGAATCAATATCACAAATTCTAAATTTGCAGATGACACAAAATTGGGGTCAAGGTGGGAATAGTCAATACTGAGGAGGACTGCAACAAATTACCAGAGGACATTAATAAACTTGCAGAAAGGACAAATAATTGGCAAATGAAGTGCAACGCAGATAAATGTGAGGTAGTACATTTTGATAGGAGGCATAGGGAGGTCACTTGTTACGTAGAAAGTGTGAGTCTAGGTGGGGTAGAGGAACAAAGGGATCTCAGAGTACACCAATACATCAATCACTAAAAGTTGTGCCACATAAAAAAAGCAAACCAAGCACTAGGCCTTATTCCTAGAGGGAATTGAAAAGTAGGAAATTTATGCTAAACCTGTATTGAACCTTGCTTCGAGCACACTCAGAGCTCCGTGTGCGGTTCTGGTTGCCGTATTATAAAAAGAATATAGAGGCGCTGGAGAGGGTGGAGAGATTTACAAATTCTAACAGAAATGCTTGGGTATACGTATCAGGAAAGGATGAATAGGCTGAGTCTCTTTTCTCTTGAAAAAGCAAAGCTGAGGGGTGACCTAATAGAGGTTTTTAAAGTTATGACAAGTTTTGATAGTGTGCATAAAGAGACAATGTTTCTGCTTGTGGGGAAGAGGATAGCTAGAGGCCATCAATGTAAAATAGTCACCAAGAAATCTAATAGGGAATTCAGAAGGAACTTACTTACCCAAAGAGTGGTAAGAATGTGGAACTCGTTACCACAAGCAAGTAGTTGAAGCAAATAGTGTAGCTGCATTTAAGGGGAAGCTAGACAAACATGTGAGGAAGAAGGGAATAGAGGGTTACAACTTAGATGAGGAAAGATGGGAGGAGGTTGAACTGGAGCATAAACGCTGACATGGACTGGTTGGGCCCAATGGCCTGCTTCTGTGCCATATATCCTATGTGATCCTATTTAATCCTGTGCAACAGGCTGCGTCCAGTGTTTTACGTTGTAAAGGAACACAGTGCATTGAAGGCTGTCCTGTAGTTCATAATTTGTGAAGTGTTCACGGTGTCAGGGCGAAACATAGGAAGCCTGTTCTACTGCCATTCAGTGAGATCGTGGCTGGTCTGTGACCTACCTCCAACTACCTGCCTTTGCCCCATATCCCTTTAATACCTTTGGAGAACAAAAATCTGTCAATTTCAGATTTAAAATTAACAACTGAGCAACCATCGGTTGTTGTTTGCGTAAAAGAGTTCCAAACTTCTACCATCCTTTATGTGAGGGAGTGTTTTCTAATTTCATTCCTAAAAGATCTGGCTCTAAGTTTTCATCTACGCCCCTGGTCCTAGACACCCCAACTAGCGGAAATAATTTCTCCCAATCTACCCTATCTGTTTCCCTTAATACCTTGAAAACTTCAATCATATCGCCCCTTAACCTTCTAAATTCCAGGGAATGCAACCCTAGTTTGTATAATCTCTCCTCATAGCTTAACCCTTGTTGTCTAGGTATCACTCTATTAAATCTTGTATATTATACCATGCAAGTTATTAGGGTCTCTACCCTCTCTCTTCTACAATCTCCCAACCAGTTTAATAATTTGCCGCCAATTCCATGAGCTTTAATTTTAGCTAACAGTCTTTTATGTGGAACCTTATCAAATGCCTTCTGGAAATCAATATGAACTACATTCATAGGCATTCCCCTGTCTACTACTTTAGTTACTTCCTCAAAAAATTCAATTAGGTTTGTAAAACATGACCTACCCTTTACAAATCCACGCTGACCCTCTCACATCAATTCAACTTCCTTTAAGTAATCAGTCACTATGTCCTTAATTATAGAGTCCAGTAACTTCCCCATAATAGGATAGACTAGCAGGCCTATTATTTCTTTGTTTCTCTCTCTCATCTTTCTATAATAATGCAGTTCCATTTGCAATTTTTTAATCTAATTGCCAATTCTTAACGTGATGTAGTAAAACGTTCCAAGGTGATTCATTATTAATTTCCCTGGAATGTCAGGTATATTATCCGCCTCCTCTACTGTGAAGACTGATGAGTAAATAAAACAGGCACACGGGGATGGACAGATCATATGACAATAGCGTCAGTGTGGGTGGGGGGGAGGCAGTTGGAGGCAGGACGTCATCTGATCCATTGCAGGAGTGGCAAACGGTAAGGATGATACAAATCGACTGCAACAGGACATAGATAGGCTATTAAATGGGCAGACAAGTGGCCAATGGAACTTAATGCAGAGAAGTACGAGGTGATGCATTTTGGCAGAAGGAATAGGGAGAAGCAATATATACTTAATGGCACAGTTCTAAAGAGTGTGCAGGAACAGAGGACCTAGGGTTTCATGTACATCGATCTTTGAAGGTGGCAGGACGTATTGAGAGACTAGTTAGCAAAGTATATGGGATCTTGGGCTTCATAAATAGAGGTTTTGAGTACAAAAGCAGGGAAGTTATGCTGAACCTTTATAAAGCTCTGGTTAGACCACAACCAGAAGTACTGCATCCAGTTCTGGTCACCAAACCTCAGGAAGGATGTGAGGGTCCTTGAGAGGGTGCAGAGGAGATTTACCAGAATGGTTCCGGGGTGAGGGATTTTAGCTACAAGGTTAGGTTGGAGAAGGTGGGGTTGTTCTCCTTGGAGCAAAGGAGGTTGAGAGGAGATCTGATAGAGGTGCACAAGATTATGACATGTTTGGATAAGGTAGAGAAAGAAAAGCTGTTCCCATTAGCTGATGGTACAAGGACTGGGGGGGGCACAGATTTAAGGTTTTGGGCAAGAGATGCAGGGGGGTTGTGAGGAAGAACAAGCAAGTGGTAATGACCTGGAACTCGCTGGCTATGAGGGTAGTAAACGCAGAGAAGATCAATGTTTTCAAAAGGAAACTAGATGGCACTTGAGGGAAATAAACTTGCAAGATAGAGCGGGGAAATGGGACCAACTGGATTGCTGTACAGAGAGCTAGCAAGAATTCACTGGGCCAAATGGCCTCCTTCTGTGCTGTTATGACTGTATGACTCTTCAATGCTAGGTAACTGATCAGCCATGATCTTATTAAATGGGAGAACAGGCCTGAGGAGCTAAATGGCCTCCTTCTGTTCCTATGTTCCTTACTGGTGCAATGGTGAAGGTATTCTCATTCTCATTTGCTGTGACCATGTTACATCAGTGCCTTTTTTTAATTTGTCCTTGGGATTTGAGCAAGGCCAGCATTTATTGCCCATCCCTAATTGCCCTTGAGAAGGTGGTGGTGAGCCTGTATTCCTACACTTCATCGCAGACACTTCTAATTATCTCCTGTCTCTGCAGCACATGTTATACAGACGTCCCTGACTGCCCTGTAGATCTATTTCTTAACATTGTCTTTTCCCTAGTTGGTCTGCAGAACAGGGAAAGGAAATGGAAGCTTTATTGCCTCCTGTTAATGCATTGACTGCTGACACTGGAATTTCCTGCAGGAAATTAAAAGGGGTGGAGGTCAATCCGAAGCACTATTTATAAAGGGTTGCTTAACGATGTGGCTCTACCAATCATCCCTGTGCTCGCTGACCTATGTTGGCTCCCTCTGTAATCTCCTCCAGCCCCACAACCCTCCGGGATCTCTGCGCTCCTCCAATTTTGACATCTTCAGATCCCTGATTTTAATCGCTCCACCATTGGCAGCCATGCCTTCAGCTGCCTCGGCCTCAAGCTCTGGAATTCCCTCCCTAATCCTCTCAGTCTCTCTGCCTCTCTCTCTTCCTTTAAGATACTCCTCAATACCTGCCTCTTTGATCAAGAATTTTGGTTCCTTGTCCTAATATCTCTTTATGTGGCTCAGTGTCAAATTCTGCTCGATAACGCTCGGTTGAAGCACCTTGGGACTTATTACTATGTTAAAGGCATTATATAAATGTAAGATTTTGTTGTTTGAAATTCCGTTGTGTGCTAATTTAATAAAGTTGTTAACCAAGAGATTTGGTTAACTAACCCAGTGCTCAAATTAAGGGCTAATGTTGCTTCCAATGAACCATGTTCTTAGGGGTTGACTGGCATGGAGGGATGGATCACCTCCTGGATAACTCTATGGTTTTGTGCTCAGCTTCAGGGAGGAGCTGGGCCTGAGAGTATGCAGAAGATACTTTATATCAGTGAATACACTTCAAAACTGTTTCATTGGTTGTAAATCATTCTGGGCATGCAGAGATTATGAAAGGCGCTACACAAATGCAAAGGGCTGAATTTTCCTGGCCCCGTGATGGCGGACTTGGAGGCAGGGGAGCCGGGAAAATAGAGGGGTACGGCTCCCCGACACATTCGCTCTGCCAGGGAGCTTTCCCAGAGCCAGGAATCTGATTGGCAGCCTGTTCCATGGAGGCAGGAAGCCAATTACACTTGTTAAGGCTCCAATGAGGGCAATTTTATGGCCTCGCTGGCATTATGCCACCGGCAGAGTGACCCTCCCTCCCCCCCACCCCCCCATCGCATAGGGAGGCTATCAGCCCAATGGAGGCAGCCTCCCTGTGGCAGGCTAAGGGGTGGTGGGGGGCCAATGGGGCCGGAGGCTCCATGCTCCATTGACGAAGCATTAAAGGCCACATCGCGGCCGCACCCGATGCAGCGGAGGGGTTTCCCTCCAGCCCTCCTGCCGGCCTAGATATTGCTTAATTCCTCACTGCTGTGCAGTCCAGGGTCCTTGATGATGAGTCACCCTCGCAGTCCCCGACCTACCTCAGCAACACTCACCTCACCCGGTGGGTCTGCCAAAGTTCCAGAGCTGCCAGCCCTCTGATTGGGCCTGCAACAGTGAGGGCCCACACGTGGTCCTTAATTGGATGGCAAACACGGAAGCAGCCAATGAAGAGGTCGCCTCCCGGAGGATTGCTGAGCTGGTTTCACTGTCGGCAAGTCCGGGCTCAGGACCCCCATTTGGTCCTGACAACAGGATCCCAACACTCTCTCTGTGTCTACTCTACCAAAGCTTCCATAATTTTAAAGACCAAGAATGGTTCCAGGGATGAGGAACTTCAGTTACTTGGATAGATTGGAGAAGCTGGGGTTGTTCTCCTTATAGAAGGTTGAGAGAGGATTTGATAGAGGTGTTCAAAATCCTGAGGGGTCTGGACAGACTAGATAGGGAGAAACTGTTCCCATTGGTGGAAGGGTTGAGAGCCAGAGCACACCGATATAAGATGAATGGCAAAAGAACCAATGGCGACATGAGGCCAACACTTCTTTGCACAGCGAGTGGTTAGGATCTGGAATGCACTACCTGAGAGTGTGGTGGAGGCAGATTCAGTGGCATTTGGATAACTACCTGAAGAGAAACAAGTTGCAGGGCTAGGGGAAAGGGCAGGGAAGTGGGACCTGTGCCAGCTTGCAGATAGTTGGCACAGGCACAATGGGCCAAATGGCCTCTTTCTGTGCTGTTACCATTCTATGATTCTATGACCTCTGCTATGTTACTCCTCAGCCTTGTCTTTTCAAGAGAAAAGAGATCCAGCCTGTTCATCCTTTCCTGATACATATAACTTTTCATTTCTAGTATCATCCTTGTAAATCTTTTTGCACCCTCTCCAGTGCCTGTATATCCTTTCTATAATGGGAACACTGGAACTGCTCAGTCTAAGTGTGGACTAATCAAGGTCTGATTCAAGTTTAGCATAACTCACTACTTTTCAATTCTATCGCTTTAGAAATAAACCCTAATGCTTGGTTTGCTTTTTTTGTTAATCTGTGTTGCAACTTTCAGTGATTTTTGTATTTACACTCCCAGGTTCCTTTGCTCCTCTACCCCACTAGATTCTTAAGTTCCAAGTTGCGTGTGACCGCCTTGTTTTTTTTTACCAAAATATACCTCACATTCATCTATGCTGAAATTAATTTGCCAATTATACATATGCTCATTCTGCAAGCTTATTAATGTTTTCTTTTATTTGTTGCCATTCTCCTCAGTATTAACCATCCCCCAGACTCCACACCCCCAATTTGCTGTCATTGTCAAATTTAGTAAATGAGATTATCTGTTCATTATCACATTGCTGTGAGTGGAATCTTGCTATGCAAAAATTGGCTGCTGCATTTTATGACCATACGAATTAGGAGCAGGATTAGGCCAATCAACACCTCGAGCCATTTGATTAGATGATTTCTGATCTGATTCTGGCCTCAACTCTACTTGCTTGTCTACCCCCGATACCCTTTGACTCCCTTGTCAATCAAGAATCTATCTAACTCAGCCTTAAAAATATTCAATGACCCTGCCTCCATCCGAGGAAGAGAATTTCACATACTAACGACCCTCTGAGAGAAAAAAATTCTCCTTATGTAGATGACCCACTTATCTCTGCTTCCTGTTAGCTAACCAATCCTCTATTCGTGCTAATATGTTACCCTCTATGCCACGAGCTCTTATTTTGTGAGACAGCCTTTGATGTGACACTTTAAAATGCCTTTTGGAAATCCATGTACACCACAAGTTTCCCCTTTATCCACATTGCTTGTTATTTCCTCAAAGAATTCTAACAAATTAGTCAAACATGATTTCCCTTTCACAAATCCAGGTTGACTCTGCCTGATTGCATTAAGATTTTCTAAGTGCCCTGCTATGACCACCTTAAGCATTTTAGCATTTTCAGATGCCTGTAGTTCCCTGCTTTCTGTCTCCCTCCTTTCTTGAATTACATTCACTATTTTCCAACCTGATGGGACCTTTCCAGAATCTCAGGAATTCTAATCATCTACTATCATCTACTATCTCCACAGCCATTTCTTTTAAGATTCTCAGACGAAGTCCATCAGGTCACGGTGACTTGTCAGCCTTTAGTTCTAATAATTTTCCCTGATGATTTTAATTGTTTTAAGGTCCTCCCTCCCTTTCAACTCTTGATTTACAAATATTTCTGGGATGTTATTTGTGTCTTCTACATTGAAGACAGGCACAAAAGACCTGTCCAAAAACTTCCACCATTTCCTTATTTCCCACTATTCATTCCCCAGACTCACCCTCGAGAGAAAAAAAATATATTTTCTACATTATACCAGTGAATACACGCCAAAAGGTACTTCATTAGCTGTAAAGGGTTTTGAGACATCCTGGACTCATAAAAGGCACTGTGTAAATGCAAGTCTTTCTTTTATAATGTATGAAGTCTTTGAATTTGGGTTGAAAGCAAAGACATTGAAGACAGCAATGTAAAATTAACTAACCTCTAAGAAGCCACAAGATTGGCAGGGTATTTTACCCCTTCAGATGAGAGTGCACATGTAATAGATTGTCATCTAAATCAGGTCATGCTATGTTAACAAACTCTTTTAAAAATAGCTATAATATATATGGTTAAGAACATGACTGGAGGTTAGACGTATAGACATAAATGATTAAATGTTTTGCAGAATTCAGTGGCTTCTGCCTCTGACTGAAAGAATGAGTCATCTTTTGAATGACGCTAGTCAGAGGAATAGTGATATTGGATTCATGTATCACATTATTCAATTGATTTATTCTTTGATTAAACTTGATGTCGAGTGGGACATTTCATAATGCATTCACTGAGTCAGAAGCTCATGCGTTCAAGCCCCACTCTAGGGACTGCAGTACCTAATCAAGGCATTACAAGAGGGAATGCTGCACTGTCGAAGGTGCTTTCCTTTGGATGAGATGTTAAACCAAGGTCTCATCAAGGTGAACCTGAAGGGCAGGTGTGAAAAATTAGCTGCATTAAGACAGTGACTACTCATCGAAAAACTTAACTCATTCACTATAAAGCATTTTGAGGTCATGAAAGGTGCTCTATATATAAATGCAAGTCTTTGTTATCTGCTGAGACAAAACATATTTCATTCCATCAAACATCACCCTCCTGAAAGTTTTGATGCTGCCATCAGGAAACAATTGGGTTGGGCTGCTTCCGTGAAAGGCAAACGTGTACATTGTGTAGAAATTACTTGATGAACCAAATGACATTTCCATTTCTTTTTCAATGTCTTTAATAAAGATCTTGACTCTTTCATTGTATTCCTCAGTTTCTTTCAAAGGTAGAAGGTTGAGAGGAAGAGCCATAAATCTAGTTCTTTGTGGGGACGTTGGGTTCTTTCCTTGCCTATATCTCCTCTGCATCCTTACTTCCACCCTTTCTTCCCCACTGTCAGTCCAGCACAAACGCACACCATCTCCCATTACATTTTTTATTTGTTCTGTGTGATAATTTCGTGTACATTTCCGTGAGATAGGGCTGCACAGTCAGCGACGCAATCTTTCAAACACAATATCACTTCTGTTGGTTGAGGTGATGTTAAAGATTCTGTTGTACTGTTTTTTTTTAAAGCAGCGAGGTCCCTTACTGTCCTCCCTCAAGAAACACCACTAGAGGTGTCCTTAATCAGTCCGGCTTATATGTGATTTCACATTTATGCGACTCTGGTCCCACATCAACATGAATGTCATTCTGAAGTGCTCTGGTTTGCTAACAAATCACTTAATTGCACAAGGGCATCTCAGGATTGGCAGTAAATGCCAGCCTTGCCAGTGATACCCACTCAAAAATGAATAAGGTTTAGAGTTCCAGACTTATATTTGTCTTGCGATTGGCATGTTTTTCTTGTGACCATGCAGCACTAATAGTCAGTGGTACCCGTGAGTGAATTAATTCCTTTTAGCATTATTATTATTATCTCAAGAAAATTGCTGCTGCTGTTTATCCATCAGCCAATTTCTTCTCCATTTTTACCTCCAATCCTCAATGGTATAAGCTTGGCCTTTTGCACAGCCTGAGGTTATATGTTGAACCACTACTAGGGCAATAGTACCAGCAGCCCATCAAGAATAAAAACAACAACTTGTATTTATTTAGCACCTTTAACATAATAAAACATCCCAAGGTGTATCACAGGGACATTGTTAAAAGAAATTATGACACCCTGCCACATAAGGAGATATTAGGTCAGATGAACAACAGCTTGGTCAAAGAGATAGGTTTTAAAGAGCGTCTTGAAGGAAGGAAGAGAAATGGAGAGGCGGAGAGATTGAGGGAGGGAATTCCAGAGTTTAGGGCCGAGGCAGCTGAAGGCACAGCTGTCAGTGATGGAGCAAATAAAACCGAGGACGTTCAAGAGGCAAGAATTAGAGAAGCTCAAAGATCTTGGAGAGCTGGAGGAGTTTACAAAAATAGGGAGGGGTGAGGCCATGGAGGGATTTGAAAACGATCATGAAAATGTTTAAAACAAGGTGTTGCTTAACCTGGAGCCAATGTAGATCAGCAGACACAGGGGTGATGGGTGAATGGGACTTGGTGCGAGTTAGGACATAGGCAGCAGAGCTTTGAAAGACCTCAAATTTATGGAGTGCAAAATGTGGGAGGCAGGCCAGGAGTGCGTTGGAATAGTCAAGCCTGGACGTAACAAAGGCATGGGTGAGTTCCAGCAGCAGATAAGCTGAGGCAGAGGTGTAATCAGACAATGATACGGAGGTGGAAACAGGTAATCTTCATGACAGCATGGATATGTAGTTGGAAGCTCAGGAATAGTGTACAAATGGGTCCTTATAGATTATGACTGGTTTAAAAGAATCACTTCAACAGCACCTCCAAAACCTGCAACCGCCACCACCTAGAAAGACAAGGGCAGCCTCCAAGATCCCCTCAAAGTCACACACCATCCTGACTTAGACCTATATCGCCGTTCCTGCATGGTTGTCCAGTCAAAATCTTGAAAATGTCTACCCGATGGCGCAGTGGGACCACAATTACCACATGGACTGCGACATTTCAAGAAGGCTTATGACCAACTTCTCAAGGACAACCAAGAGTGAGAAATAAATACTGGCCTTGCCAATAATGCCCATGTCCTGAAAACGACTTACATAAATTACCAAGAAAAAACACTTCATTTTTGTCAAAGTACTTTGTGGGTGAAATCTGTTAGCAGGAATATGGAGATGAATACTGCACGTCTGCTGAAGATCTGTACCTTCACCTCATGATACACAACTCTAATCCATTTATTTTATTTTATTTGGTAACACAATGAATAGTTCTGTTTTATTTTGTTTTCTGTTTACAGGCTAACAGGATGTCACCTACCTTAGCAACAACAGAGTATGATGGAAACCATGTCGCTTGAATTTCTTCCTTTTGTTTATTAAAAAAAATACAATGAACAAAATGTTCTGTACTCTGTCATGCAGGCCCCCACCTGCCAAGGATGAGGCATGCATTATTTCACCACATGAACATTAAGACTTAAAATAGCTACTGGGAAGAAAAGAGGGCGTATCACAAGGAATTGCCAGGCCCCTCGCTGGAAAGACCTTTTTTTGCATACTAGCAGACGGTGTTGGAATAAAGGACCCAGTCCCTGCTTCCCCAATACACAGAAGACCTGGTCAGGCCAGTTTAGTCACATGACTAACTGGCTGTTTGAATTTGAACATGCCACAGAGTGTTTGAAAGGAGAAAGCTTTTTTGCTCCTGGACTGAAAAGACCTCTCTCCTGTCTGCTCGCATCTCTTTCTCATGGAACTGAAGACACATTGAAGACACATGAACCCCAAGAGAGAAAAGTCTCCTACAGTGAACAAGGTTTAAGAAGAATACTGGGCCCCAATGAAAAGCAAGACTACTTACAAAGGGACTACAGTGAGCTCAAAGCACAGTAAACAAGAAACTCTTCTGATTGCCTCAAACCTCTCTATTTTTCTTCTGCTCTTCTCTGTCCCTATTTGCATGTGTGTATCACGTGTACATGCTAGTGTGACCACGTCGTATGTCTGTTGGCATTAACTGGATTAGAGTTTAAGTTTAAGGTTCAATAAATTTCACTTTTCTTCCTTAAACCTAAGAAAACCTGGTGTGCTCATTTCTTTGCCTTATAATTGGAAAGCGGTGAACAAGGATTCACCAAGGGGGAGCTAAAAACACAGTGTGTTTAAAAATTAAACCCTGTTACAATAGGACCAGCTGAAGACTAAAAGAGACCCCTGGACACCTTTCTCACCTTGTCGTAACAACTAATTCTTTTGTTTTCATTTTAATTCCAATGGCCTGTGGGTGGCACAGTGGTGCAGTAGTTAACACCGCAGCCTCACAACTCCAGCGACCCAGGTTCAATTCTGGGTACTGCCTGTGTGGAGTTTGCAAGTTCTCCCTGTGTCTGCGTGGGTTTTCGCCGGGTGCTCTGGTTTCCTCCCACCACCAAAGACTTGCAGTTGATAGGTAAATTGGCCATTTCAATTGCTCCTAGTAGAGGTAGGTGGTAGGGGAATAGAGGGACAGGTGCGGATGTTGTAGAAATATGGGATTAGTGTAGGATTAGTATAAATGGGTGGTTGATGGTCGGCACAGACTCGATGGGCCGAAGGGCCTGTTTTGGTGTTGAATCTTAAAATTAAATTAAAAAATAAAAAACCTTGCAGAGGGTGAAATTGGTCTTCGGAAGTAATGCAAAAACATGTGATAATGAATCAGCAGTTTGTTTTACACCCTGCCCAATTTCTTTATCATTGACTTTGCCCATTTTGTGCAGTTAGTATAGAGCAATTCCATATGCCTGTACTATTTCCTACAGATGGAACACGCCACACATTGGCACTTATCCATCTTCTAATCTCAAGTTACATAAAAAACAACAGCATATGTTTAAAGTTGAACAGAGTATAGACGATTGAGTGGTGATCCAATAGAGATGTCCAAAATGTTAAAAGGGTTCGATGGAGTAGATACTAAGAAAATATTTCTCCTGGTTATGAGTCAAGCTCTTAAAATTAGAGCTGGAACATTTAGGAGGGAAATCAGGAAGTACCTTTTCAAGAAAAGGGTGGTAGAAATATGGAATTCTCTCCCTCAAAAGGCTGTGGATGTTGGAACAATTGAAGCTTTCAATACAGATATCATTAGGTTTTTGTTGGGAACGGGGATCAAGGGATATGGAGCTAAGGCAGGTAAATGGCGTTGAGGTACAGATCAGTGATTATTTGATTGAATAATGGCGCAGACTCAAGGAACTAATTGGTCTACTCCTGTTCCTATGTTCCTAAAGTGATGGCAATTTGGGTAAAGCTTGAGAATAGATATGAAATGGGTTGGAAGGCAAACTGCGCTTCCAGGTCCCATCTGAATTTGTGCGTTCGCTGGACTGTTTATGTCCGACATTGGTGGACCTGAGAATGTTTGGTTCAAGCTGCTCCAGTACAACTCCATCACTGATGTCTACCCAACAACAAAATAGGCTTTCTACTCCGAGCTCTGTCACGGCAAGAGGCTACCAGGAGGCCAGAGGAAATTCTGCAAGGATGTCCTTAAAGCCTCCCTGAAAAATGTGAGATCGCCACTCTTGCCCGAGACCGCCCAAAATGGAGAAGAAGCATCCGCAAAGGTGCCAGCCAGTTCGAATATCGTCGACATGGCCAGGCAGCGACCAAGAACAAACACCAGAAGGAGTGTTCAGAAATTCAAGCCCCACCCCACCGATTTTTTTTTATTGAAGTCAATGGCGAAGAACATTGGGCGCACTGTAAAATGGATGATACGCTATCACACATTTTACACCCCCGAATGACCTGAGCAGTACAGCATCCCATCATTGCACGTGTGCGATATTGGCGTAACAAAAAAGTCACTGATTTTCCTCTTCTTCACCCCTTCAACGCGAGTGCCCTCCTCCTCACTTAACACCACTATCCCCTGACCCACCAAACACACCCAAAAGGAGGCTTTATAAACAAATATATTGTTGCAATACACTGCGAAAACCAGAATTCAACATAAATCAGATTACATACTTCAGATTCAGGTCAGCCTGCTCCTTCTGAATAAGGAACACGTGTAGAGGCTAAAGTCTTCATAACAACAAATCGTAAATGTTCTGACTGGAACAGAAGGTTATGGAGATGTGGTTGCAGTTGCCAGTGGTGTTATTCCAATTATTTAGATATGCTATTTCTGAAACAAAGACTTACACTGTTATTAGGCCACAGATTTTCTTTCTCTCCGACATGTTCCTTGCCTCCCCCAGGATTTCAGCATTCTCAATGGTTGGATGAACTATTGGGTGACAGGAAGAGTATCAATCTACCAAATAAATAGAGGTACTGGAAACATGAAGCAACGAAAAACCCCATGGGAAATGCTGGAACAAACACTTAGTGGGTCAGTCAGCATCAGTGGAGAGAACACAGGGGTTTGTGGTTCAGAGGTGACCTTTTAAAATTTTTATGCATTCCTGGGATGTGGGCGTCACTGGCCAGGCCAGCATTTAATGCCCATCCCTAATTGCCCTTGAGAAGGTGGTGGTGAGCTGCCTTCTTGAACCACTGCAGTCCATATGGGGTAGGTACACCCACAGTGCTGTTAGGAAGGGAGTTCCAGGATTTTGACCCAGTGACAGTGAAGGAACAGCGATATAGTTCCAAGTCAGGATGGTGTGTGACTTGGAGGGGAACTTGCAGGTGGTGGTGTTCCCATGCATCTCCTGTCCCTGTCCTTCCAGTTGGTAGAGGTCACGGGTTTGGAAGGTGCTGTCTAAGGAGCCTTGGTGAGTTGCTGCAGTGCATCTTGTAGATGGTACACACTGCTGCCACTGTGCGTTGGTGGTGGAGGGAGTAAATGTTCAAGGTGGATCTTAAGATGAATCTTAAATCAGAACTCAAAGTAATATTACAGACAGACAGCATTTATAAAGGATCAGAGCAATGGTGGAGGAAGAAACATGGAGGACACAGACACGGGCAGACAATCACAATCATAGACACACACGGAGGAAGACACACAGATACAGATCCACACTCACAGACAGACACACACACTCAGGCAGACAAATGCAGACATGAATACATACACATCAGACAATAACACAGACACACACACACAGCTGAATTTTACCAGCCCCCCCCCCCCCCCCACCCCCCGATGGCGGGAGTGGTGACGGGGGATGGGGGGGGGGGGGTGGGGGGGACCCGGAAAATACTTCCAGGAAAGGCCCGCCACGGACCTCAACACCGGGAAGGCTCCATTCCATTTTACCAGCAGTGGTGAGGCTTCATGGCAGCCCTCCGCCACGTGGCAACGGAGACTTAATTTAAATATAAAAATAAATGGTAATTAATGAATAATGACTTACCTTGTAGCAATGGCCGTCCCACTCCAATATTCCGGCCAGTTGCCAGAACTCCTGTGCCTCGGATCTCCGTACGGGGGAGAGAGATTTTCAGGGCAGGAAGTGGGGGAGCGGGAAAACTCTTTCAATTGGTGGAGGGGATGGTGGGAAGGGGTTGAGGGTTAAAGTTAATAATCCTCGGGGAGGGAAAGGTCGGGATCAGAATAAAAGTTTTATTTGGGGGGAAAGGGCATTTAATGAATTGATTAGTCATTCGGGGTGTAGGAGAGGGAATTGAAAATGTTAATAAATGTCTAACTTTATTTTTCACATGATTTTAAAAATTTAAATATAACTGAAGGGCTTGAAGCGCTTAAAAAATGGTGCCGGCGCCTGCGCCGTGATACTGGAAGCCATTGCTGGAGACGGAGCTACCGCCCCTCTCTACGTCATCGGGGGCGGACGTTCCACCCCCTCCATGTAAATGAGCCGCCACACGAAATATCGTGGTGGCTCAGCGGCGCACAAGTCATGCGTGGGCCGTGCCTTTCGGCGTTCAAAATACAGGCCACACAGTCGCACACATAGGCAGACACACAAAGGCAGAGACACAGACACACACTCACACAAATAACACTCACATAGACAGATATATGAACACTCACACAAACACCGACACATACAGGTACTCAGACACACAAACATAGACAACACGCCCACTTACACAGACACATATCATTAACACAATAGTCACTAAATTATAACCCAGTGAAGAATGTCAAATAAAATTGCATGAACTGGTTCCACGAGTCGACATCTTGTGCATCCCTGAGTATGATTGGTTGTTGCTCATCCAATCCAGAGTGCTCTTCTGCAACTGAAATCTTGCATGAAACGCCCAAACATTTTGTCATGCCAGCAGAGGAGAGGACGTTATCCGTTTACAGAACATTGCCGAGTTTGCAGCCTCGCCCAGGTACTGCTCAACTCACATTCCACATTCCCATGTTACAAAACATCAGGGAAGTACAGTCTGACAGGTCTTGTTTGCCTTCTCACTGGCAACAGAAGTGTGTTTCCTGATTGGGGCTGGGCTGTCAGACTGGCTTTAATCACTGTTGTTGTGCACTCAGAGAAAGTACGTGGAGCATTAACTCTGCATAGTGATGCCAAAAATGACAACTTTTGGTCTGCTGAAGTCATGGCTGAACATCAGGTGATGGCTGGTGCAGTGCAAGAAACAAATAGGATTGAAACTAAATCATTGAATCTTACAGAAAGAAAAACATTCGGCCGATTGTTCCTGTGCCAACTCTTTGAAAGAGACCTCCCATTCGTCCCACTCCCCCTGCGCTTTCCCTGCAAATTTCTCTTTCCAATTATTTCCAATTCCCTTTGAAAATTACAATTGAATCTGCTTCCTCCACTCTTTCAGGCAGTGCAATCCAGATCACAACGACTTGCTGTGTTAAAGAAAAGGTCTCATCTCCCTCTCTGGTTCCTTTGCCAATAACTTTAAATCTGTGTCCCAGTGGAAACGGTTTCTCCCTATTTACTCAATCAAAACTCTCATAATTTGGAAGACCTCCATTAATTCTCCCCTTAACCTTCTCTGCCTTGAGGTGAACAACCACGCAGCTTCTCCGGTCTCTCCACATAATATCCACAGCTGCTGTCATTACCCTAATTCAGGAGACAAACTCCCAATTCTCCTGTGTATGTGTATGTGCGGATGCGTGGTTCTTTTTTCCAGTGTTTTGTTTCCCTTTAGGGACAGAAATAGTTTGCTCCTCACTTCTACCTCACATTAGGGGAGGCTGAAGGAGGTGGAGAATTTCCAAGTCTGGTTGGACATATTTCTGGAGGCTTAATCACATGACCCCCTCCCTCCAACCGCCCTACCCCCACACTCCCACCATTAGTCACCCAACATGCAAGAGGCTTATTCCAGAAACAAATTTCCCCGAGCTCGACGAACAGGCAGTTTCATCCATTCAGGCCAGACACAAGCTGGTAAGATCGGACAGGGATTGATAACTTGAGAGCAGCATGCCCGGCATCCCCATGGCCAATGGGAAAGCAAATAGACACTTCTTTACCCGATTGGATGATTCCTGACTCAGTCAAAAAGGCTCTTATTCCCATTCCTGATATTTCTATAACTAACAAACAAGTGTGTTCAAGGAATTTTATTTTTAAAAAGCACGGTGATTAATATCCCTAAGCCCCCAGTGCTGCTTGCAGCGGTGTCCTGGAGAACAGTCTGGAGACTCCGGGGCAGTCCCAGAGAGTTGGCAATCCTTGTTTAGTGGGAACTCCATAGCATCATGTCATCCCTCCGAAACGCACAATATTTAAATCGCTCACAACAAAGATTTGGGGAGCCAGCTGAACCGGCAACTTATGTTAAACAAAAAGGCTCCTGAGGTCTGTTCCACTGAGAACGCTATTCTGTTTAAAAGTGAGGCACAGCCACACAAGGATCACAAACAACATGTTCTGCCCAGTCTTGCCAACCTTGTGCAGTTGGGTTTAGGTGTATATACCCACTTAGCTTAGGAACATAGCAACAGGAGGACTCCTGGAGCTATCAAGGGTTAGCCTGTGGTTATGGGGCTAGGAGAGAGAGGCCAGGCACATATAATGAAGCAGAGGCAAGAACAGGGGTCGGCAACGTGTCCGTGGTAAAGATTTTGATGACCGTGACTGGCAATTTCAGGAATGAGAAATTTCCCATTGACTTTCTCTTTCCAGAAAAGTCTGACTTGTAACAAAATTCACAGCTATCAGTTTCAGTTTCACACTGACAGGTGCTGGGAGCAGGAACAGCGCCTTCCAAACTCAGGACAAGTTGGGGTTTTCCTGCAGATTCCGATTTTTTTAGAATGAGGAACTTTGGTTACCTGGATAGATTGGAGACGTTGGGACTGATTTCCTTGGAGAGGAGAAAGTCGAACGGAGATTTGATAGAGGCATTCCAAACCATGAGGGGTCTGGACAGAGCAGATCGGGAAAAACTGTTCCCGTTATTAGAAGGATCGAGAACAACAGGGCACAGATTTAAAGCAAAAGGAGCAATGGCGACATGAGGAAAACCCTTTTCACACTGTGGTTAGGATTTGGAATACACCGCCTGAGAGTGTGGTGAAGGCAGGTTCAATCAAGACATTCGAGAGGGAGTTGAATTGTTATCTAAAAAGGAAGAATGTGCAGGGCTACAGGGAGAAGGCAGGGGAATGGCACTGGGTAAATCGCTCCTTTGAAGAACCAGTGCAGGCACGACAGACCGAATGGCCTCCTCCTGTGCTGTAACAATTCTGTGATTCTGTGATATAAGTGGGATTTCAAGAACTTACTGATGATTTGGGGGATCAGATTTTGCCAAGAAGTGGGAAATCCATGGCCTTGCTGTTGATCAAGGTATTGTAGTAACTGTACAGGTCAAATTGTGGTTCTATTATTAGTGTTAGCTGTGGCTCAGTCATATTCATGCTACTATGTCAGAAGATTGTAGGTTCATAGGACCAGTCCAGGGACTTGTGGACAAAAATCAAGGCTAATGCTTCATTGCAGCACTGTCAGAGGTGTTGTCTTTCAGATGTGATGTTAAACCAATGCTTGTCTTTCCTCTCGGATGGATGTAAACAATCCTATGGCACTATTTTGAGAAAGAGCAGGGGAGTTCTCCCTGTTGTTCTAGAAAATATTTTTCCCTCAAAATACAGATTATCTGGTCATTATCATGTCGTATGATTACCTTTAGAAGTGATGTCCCTTTAAGATCTTAGTATGCTAATGAGCTCAATCCCAGGATGTAGTCATGTGACTACAAGCTAGCATCACTCTGCAACTATAACACCTTTAGGAAGGTTCTGTAAATAGTTTGCTCTGTTCTGTATATCATAGTTTAGCTGTAATAAACCTTTTTGAGATCTTCAGTATAACTGGACTCCACACATCTCATTTATGTTGCATCAGACAACATAAAGAACTCATTACATATCAAATTGTTGTTTGTGGGAGCTTGCTGTGTGCAAATTGGCAGCCATGTTTCCTACATTACCAACAGTGACTACACTTCAAGAGTACTTTATTGGCTGTAAAGTGCTTTGGGTTGTGGGAGATGGTATATAAATACAACTCTTCCATTTTTTTTTTATTGCATAGGGTTCCGGGACTTGGATACAGATTCCATTTGGTGAATGCAGATTCAAAGGGGAATTGGATAAAATATTTGAAGGAGAAAGAAATGATAGGGGTGTGGGGAAAGAGCAGCGGAATGGGACTAATTAGATAGCTCTTCGAAAGAGGCAGTGCGGATTCAATGGGCTAAATGGCCTCCTTCTGTGCTGTACTATTTTATGATTCTGTGATTATCACCAGTGGTTTGGTAATTCTGTCCATTTGTCTGAGTAAATGGAACATCACAGGCGTTACCTTTCAGACATATAAACAGCTGCTCTTCCCTATAATCAGGGCCAGTGGTTTATGGTGATCAAATAGGTCAAATCCATTTTTTTTTTTAAATTCCAGGACATTTACTAGTGATTTGGGAATGATATTCCACAATACCATCCATCTTTCTGTGAAAGCTAAAAACCAGTGTTGTTGGCTGTTGGCCATTAGTTGCTGCAGAGTCGAGACTCAATGGCACAGATAAAGCTGTTTTATTATTTATGCGCAAGACCAGCGATTTAATTAAAGAGAGATTGCATGTGGCAAATATGCTTTCCGAAGGTGGAATTTCCCTCAGTTTTAAGGCTGTCCACCACCTAATGGTCTGCCTACATGAAAACACACAGGAGATTCTCTTATTGTCAGCTTGTAATGAGGCGGCTGAGCCAACTATTTTGATGAAATAAACCTTGCATTTCCATAGCGCTTTCATGACCTCAGTACATTCCAAAGCTCTTTACAGCCAATGGAAATACTTTTGAAGCATAGTCACTATTGCAATGCAGGAAACTCAGCAGCCAATCTGCAGACGGCAAGATCCCACAGACAGCAATGTGATAATGACCTAGATAATCTCTTTTCATGATGTTGATTAAGGGATAAATATCGGCCAGGACACTGGAGACAACTCCCTTGCTCGTCTTCAAAACTAGTGGCCTTGGGATCTTTTGCATCCACATTGGAGAGCAGACAGGACCTCGATTTAACATCTCATCCAAAAAGTGGCACCTCCAACAGTGATGCACTCTCTCAGTACTGCACTGGAGTGTCAGCCTAGATCTTTACGCTCATGTCACTGGAGTGGGACTTGAACCCACATCCTTAATGTACCATTCTAGTAAGATGGGGGCCCTTTCATTCAGTCACTACCTGTCAAACATCTATGCCAAGTGAAATGGGGAGAATTGCTTAATCAAATATTCTTGCAGTTGAATTCCTGCTTGAAGACCGTGCTGTTTACAGCTCCCAGTCCCACAAAGGGGCAATAACAACTTGCATTTATGTAACCTCTAACAAGTAAAACATCCCAAAGCACTTCATAGGAGCAATCATCAAACAAACCTTCACACTGAGCCACATAAGGAGATATTAGGTCAGGTAACCAAAACAGTGATTAAAGAGGTAGGTTTTAAGGAGCATCTTAATAGAGGACCAAGATAGAGAGGTAGAGAGGCAGAGTGGTTTAGGGAGGAAATTCCAGAGCTTAGGGCCTAGGCAGCAGAAGGCACAGCCACCAATAGTGGAGTGAAGGAAGTGAGGGAATACGCCAGAATTGGAGGAGCGCAGAGTTCATGGAGGGTTGTAGGGCTGGAGGAGGTTACAGGATAGGGAAGGATTTGAAGATAAGAAAGAGAATTTTAAAATCAAGGCTTTGCGGCCCATGAAGGGAGAGTTAATGAACCAGTGGGATGGGCTTCGATGGACTGAGGTGCACTTTCTCAACCCTGACTTTTCTATAACCAACAGTTTGCATCAAATTGGAATATGAAACTATTGTTGACTCTAACTCAAGTTAGGAATAAAAAAGCAGACAAGCCCTGATTCTGCCCAGGCAGCTCGTCAGGATATAAATGTTGAGTATTCTTTCAATTCTATAATTGCCTGCATTTAGCAACTGGCATCATACCACTTAATTAAGTCAGCCAGCAGTCAGATTGTGCAAGGAAGGAAAAGCAGCCACTTATGATAAACATTAGGCCATGTTTTTATAAATCATTCATTCATGTGATATGGGTGCCGTTAGCAAGGCCAGCATTTATTGCCCATCCCTAATTGTCCTTGAGAAGTTGGTAATGAACTGTCGTATTGAACCACTTGTTTTGACCTCAGTGAGATCTTTAATGTTAAAATATGAGTTATGAACCTCCTGATCAATTTAAGGAATTACACAAGATTTCACATTTTAAGAGCTTTATTATTACAACTAAACTAAAAGAAATCCCCATTAACTAACTCGTACTTTTTAAGGAGCTAACACCCCAAATTCCAAAGGAAGGTATTTTCCTGAAAGCCTCACACCACACCTATACATCACACAGTCCTCTTTGATAGTGAAATCTTTGCAGTTAAAAAGTCCCAAACTTGCAATGGGTTGGATCTCCCCGATCTTTCTCAAAGTAAATGTACTCCTGTTTTCTCACTTCTCCGAGCACTTTCAACCTGGCAATTCCTGTTGATCCTGCTGATCTTCTACTTCTCTGCAAACTTCAGCTTTCAAACAGGTTCAGGTCTTTGCAGTCTTTTGCTGCATCAGGCTTCTCCCGTCTCTCTCTCTCTCAGCTGCAACCGTTGGATGACGTCCTTACATCCTGCTGTGAGGCTGTAACCACCGGGTTCCCTTCTTACAACCTGCCTTGAGGCGGCAACCACTGGCTACTTCTCTTACAGCCTGTCTGCCTTCAGAAAATCTGTTAAATTTATCTAGACTCAAAAGGCAATAGTTTATTGTCCTGTTCCAATATGCAAAGTCCAGAATTAAAGCAAAATACTGCAGATGCTGGAAATCTTAAATAAAAACAGAAAGTGCTGGAAATACTCAGCAAGTCAGGCAGCATCTGTGGAGAGAGAAGCAGAGTTAACGTTTCAGGTTTGTGACCTTTCATCATCGAGTTCTGATGAAAGGTCACAGACCCGAAATATTAACTCTGCTTCTCGCTCCACAGATGCTGCCTGACTTGCTGAGTATTTCCAGCACTTTATGTTTTTATTGCAAAGTCCAGAAGTCTGGTTTCACAGAGCCACCTGGGCCTTCCATTGTTCCCAAGTGTTAACAGCTGCTTGGTACATTTGTATCTACAGAATTACTGACTCCTTGTTTTACGTCTGGGAGGGTGAAACCCATCGTTCTTCGTGTTAACCCTGCAGTCTCTTTTTTTTCAAAAAAAAACTTTGAGGTGTCATCCTTTAGCAGAGTGGATGTGGGGTCACCTGACCTTCAGGACTCCATCGTAAACTTTTAAAATCATACTTTTGAAACATAATCATGTTACAAAGTCCAGTGTACATAACATATTGCAGTCTATGTGGGAAATGTACTCCTACAGTGCTGTCAGGGAGGGAGTTCCAGGAGTTTGGCCCAGTGACAATGAAGGAACAGCAATATATTTCCAAGTCGGGATGGTGCATGACTTGGAGGGCAACTTGGAGGTGGTGGTGTTCCCATTCATCTGCTGGCCTTGTTCTTCTAGGTGGTAGAGGTCACGGGTTTGGAAGGTGCTGTCGAAGAAGCCTTGGTGAGTTGCTGCAGTACTTCTTGTAGATGGTACACACTGCTGCCACTGAATGCTTGTGGATGGGGTGCTGATCAAGCAGGCTGCTTTGTCCTGGATGGCGTCGAACCTCTTGAGTGTTGTTGGAGCTGCACCCATCCAGGCAAGTGGAGAGTATTCCATCACACTCCTGACTTGTGCCTTGTAGATGGTGGACAGGCACTGGGGAGTCGGGTGGTGAGTTAGTGCAGAATTCCCAGCATCTGACCTGCTCTTACAGCCACAGTATTTATGTGGCTGGTCCAGTTCAGTTTCTGGTCAATGGTAACCCCAGGATGTTGATAGTAGGGGATTCAGCAATTTTAATGCCATTGAACATCAAGGGGAGATGGTTAGATTATCTGGTTGGAGTCAGGAGTGTTACACTGTTGACTGTGTATTTTGAATGAGTTGTTAAACTGAGGTCCTGTCAGCTCTCTCAGGGAGATATAAAGGCCATGGGGTGGCGTCTCTCCTCCTTTAACACTTCTTTGACCAATATTTTAGTCAAAATGTGTGGCTCGCATCATATATGTCCAATAGCATTCCTATGAAGCACCTTGAGAAGCTTTACTACTTTTTAATTTCTATATAAATGTAGGTTGTTACTGTTGTAAAATCATTCTGCATAGATGGCATGACACAATTCAGTCATGCCTGCTGCACCGTGAGTTCCTTCAGTCATTTTGCATTCATCACTGATGTTCCACATGCAGCCTCTCGATGCTAAATTTTTTTTAATTCATTCATGGGATGTGGGCGTCACTGGCTAGGCCAGCATTTATTGCCCATCCCTAATTGCCCTTGAGAAGGTGGTGGTGAGCTGCCTTCTTGAACTGCTGCAGTCCTTGTGAGGTAGGGAGACCCACAGTGCTGTTAGGAAGGGAGTTCCAAGAATTTGACCCAGCGTCAGTGAAGGAACAGTGATATAGTTCCAAGTCAGGATGGTGTGTGACTTGGAGGGGAACTTGCAGGTGGTGGCATTCCCATGCATTTGCTGCCTTTGGCCTTCTAGGTGGCACAGGTCGCAAATTTTGAAGGTGCTATGGAGCCTTGGTGCATTGCTGCAGTGCATCTTTTTTTTTATTCATTCATGGGATATGGGCATCGCTGGCCAAGCCAGCATTTATTGCCTATCCCTAATTGCCCTTGAGAAGGTGGCGGTGAGCTGCCTTCTTGAACTGCTGCAGTCCATGTGGGGTAGGTACACCCACAGTGCTAGCGGTTAGATACAACTGAGTGGCTTGCTAGGCCATTTCAAGAGTCAACCACATTGCTGTGGGTCTGGAGTCACATGTAGGCCAGACCAGGTAAGGACGGCAGATTTCCATCCCGAAAGGACATTAGTGAACCAGATGGGTTTTTACAACAATCGACAATGGTTTCATGGCCATCATTAGACTAGCTTTTAATTCCAGATTTATTAATTGAATTCAAATGCCACTTTCTGCTGTGTTGGGATTTGAACACATGTCCCCAGAGCAATACCCTGTGTCTCTGGATTACTAGTCCAGTGACAATACTACGCCACCGCATCTTGTAGATGGTACACAACACCATGAGTTCCCTAAGTCATTTTGCATTCATCACTGATGTCCCACAAGCACCCTCTCTATGCTAAAATCTTTGGTTTTGGATTCCAGCCAAATTTCCTTAAACAATTAGGAAGATTCCTCGACTTTATCAAATTGTCGCATTGGACACCATTCGGTTGCATCGTAATATTGGGCTGATTCACTTCCTGCTGCAAGTACAAATGAATGATATTGCTTGTGCTCAAAAAGCTTTTTCTCACTTTTTAATGTCTCCAACTGATTTACACTCTGAATGAGTTACAAAGTGTGGGGTGTGTTGCTGTTTAAGTATTGCTGGTGGATCAGTGGGTAATATTTGCACCTCTGAGTCAGGAGATTGTGGGTTCAAGTTCCACTTCTAGGGATTAAGCACAAAATCTAAGCTGACACTTTAGTACAGATTGAGGGAGTGCTGCACTGTCAGAGATGCTGCCTCTCAGCTGAGACATTAAACTGAGGCACTGCCTGCCTTCTTGGGTAATCTATAGCACTATCTTGAAGAGCAGCAGGGAGTTATTTCTGGTGTCCTGGCCAATATTTACCCTTCAATCATTTATCTGGTCATTATCACATTGCTGTTTGTGGGAGCTTGCTGTGCACAAATTGGCTGCTGCATTTCCTACATTACAACAGTTACTACTCTTCATTAACTGCAAAATGATATGAGACGTCCTGAGGATGTGAACAGCTTCAGGTACAATCCAAACGTTGCTTTTAGGCAAACGACAGCCATTCTGCGTCAGCAATGTTCAATGAACAGCAATAGACAGTTAATGAGGAAAGGGTAGTGGCCAGGATAGAGAGAACTCTGCAATCTTTGTCTGCTTGTGCCATGGGATCTTTAACAGCCACCTGGTCCGGCAGAACTTCAGTCCACTATCATATCTGAAGGACGGCATCTGCGCACTCCATCATTTCTCCCTTCGAGTGTCAGCCAAGGCCCGATCACCTACAATCTTCTACCCAAGAGGCACGAGGCTACCAATTAAGTTTTTTTAAATTCATTTGTAGGATGTGGGTATCACTGACTAGGCCAGCAATTATTGCCCATCCCTAATTGCCCTTGAACTGAGTGGCTTGCTAGGCCATTTCAGAGGGCATTTAAGAGTCAACCACATTGCTGTGGGTCTGGAGTCACACTTAGGCCAAATTTCCTTCCTAAAGGACATTAGTCCTAATGGACATTAGTGAACCAGATATGTTTTTACAACAATCGACAATGGTTTCATGGTCACCATTAGACTAGCTTTTAGTTCCAGATTTATTAATTAAATTCAGATTTCACCATCTGCCGTGCTGGGATTCGAACCTGTGTCCCCAGAGCATTAACCTGGGCTCTGGATTACTAGCCCAGTGACATTACCATTACGCCACCGCCTCCGCCTCAAGTTGAGATGATAGCAATTCATTGACTCGCAAAGCTTTGCACATTCTACTTTGTTTTCATTCATTCATGGGATGTGGGCGTAGCTAGCAAGGCCAGCATTTGTTGCCCATCCCTAATTGCCCTTGAGAAGATTGTTGTGAGCTGCCTTCTTGAACTGCTGCAGGCCATGTGGGGTAGGTACACCCACAGTGCAGGAAGGGGGGGTTCCAGGAATTTGACCCAGAAACAGTGAAGCAACAGCAATATAGTTCCGAATTAGGATGGTGTGTGGTTTGGAGGGGAACTTGCAGGTGGCAGTGCTCCCATGCATCTACTGTCTTTGCCCTTCTAGGTGGTAGAGGTTTGGAAGGTGCTGTTGTAGAAGCCTTGGTGAGTTGTTGCAGTGCATCTTGTAGATGGTACACACTGTTGCCACTGTGCATCAGTGATGGAGGGAATGAATGTTGAAGGTGACGGATGGGGTGCCAATCAAGTGGGCTGCTTTGTGCTGGATGGTGTCCAGCTTCTTGAGTGTTGTTGGAGCTGCACCCATCCAGGCAAGTGGAGAGTATTCCATCACACTCCTGATTTGTACCTTGTAGATGTTGTACAGGCTTTGGGGCATCAGGAGGTGAGTTACTCACCATGGAATTCCCAGCCTCTGATCTGCTCTTGTAGCCACGGTATTTATGTGGCTGGTCCAGTTCAGTTTCTGGCCAATGGTCACCCTCAGGATATTGATGATGTGGGAATTCAGTGATGGTAATGCTGTTGAATGTCAAGGGGAGATGGTTATTTTTTTCTTTTCGGAGTTGGTCATTGCCTGGCATTGATGTGGCGTGAGTTTTACTTGCCACTAATTAGACTATGCCTGAATATTGTCCAGGTCTGCTGCATGCTGCTTCATTATCTGAAGAGTTGTGAATGGAACTGAACACACAATTACTACTATTTATAAAGTGCCTATAGCGTATTAAACATCACAAGGCACTTCACAGGAGAATTATAAAACAAAATCTGACATGAAAATCGACCATTAAGGAGGCTATACTTGGGCACTTAGAAAAACTCAAGGTAATCGGGAATAGTCAGCATGGTTTTGTGAAAGGGAAGTCATGTTTAACCAACTTATCGGAGTTCTTTGAGGGAGTGACATGTGCTGTGGAGAAAGGGGAGCCTGTTGACGTACTGTACTTGGATTTCCAGAAGGCATCTGACAAGGCGCCACAGAAAAGGATATTGCACAAAGTAGGAGCTCATGGTGTAGGGGGTAATATATTAGTATGGATAGAAGCTTGGCTGGCTGGCAGAAAACAGAGAGTATGCATAAATGGGTCATTTTCTGATTGGCAGGATGTGATGAGTGGAGCCCCGCAGGGGTGTGTACTGGGGCCTCAACTTTTTACATTTTATATCAATGACTTAGATGAGGGGAGCGATGGCATGGTAGCTAAATTTGCAGATGACACAAAGATAGGTAGGTAAGTATGTTGTGAAGAGGACATAAGGTGGTTGCACACCATTATAGGTGGGTTAAATGAGTGGAGAAAAATCTGGCAGATGGAGTATAATGTGGGAAAATGTGAATTTTTCACTTTGGCAGGAAAAATAAAAAAGCAGAGTATTATTTAAACGGAGAACGACTGCAGAATTCCAAGGTACAGAGGGATCTTGGTGTTCTCCTGCATGAATCACAAAAAGTTACATACACACAACATACAGGTACAGCAAGTAATAAAGAAGGCTCATGGAATACCATCCTTTATAACGAGAGGAATTGAAAATAAAGGTAAGCATGTTATGTTTCAGTTATACAGGGCATTGGTGAGACCACATCTCAAATGCTATGTGCTGTTTGGGTCTCCTTATTTAAGGAAGGATGCGAATGTGTCGGAGGCAATTCAGAGGAGGTTTACTGGATTGATACCTGGAATGAGCGGGTTGTCTTATGAGGAAAGGTTGAATGGACAGGGCTTGTTTTCACTGGAGCTTAGAAGAGTGGGAACAAAGAACAAAGAACAGTACAGCACAGGGACAGGCCATTCAGCCCTCCAAGCCTGCGCCGATCTTGATGCCTGCTGAAACTAACACCTTCTGCACTTTCGGGGTCCGTATCCCTCTATTCCCTTCCTATTCATATATTTGTCAAGATGTCTCTTAAACGTCGCTATCGTATCTGCTTCCACCACCTCCCCGGCAGCAAGTTCCAGGCACTCACCACCCTCTGTGTAAAAAACTTGCCTCGCACATCCCCTCTAAACATTGCACCTCGCACCTTAAACCTATGTCCCCTAGTAACTGACTCTTCCACCCTGGGAAAAAGCTTCTGACTATCCACTCTGTCCATGCCGCTCATAACTTTGTAAACCTCTATCATGTCGCCCCTCCACCTCCGTCGTTCCAGTGAAAACAATCCGAGTTTTCCAACCTCTCCTCATAGCAAATGCCCTCCAGACCAGGCAACATCCTGGTAAACCTCCTCTGTACCCTCTCCAAAGCCTCCACGTCCTTCTGGTAGTGTGGCGACCAGAATTGCACGCAATATTTGAAGTGTGGCCTAACTAAGGTTCTGTCCAGCTGCAACATGACTTGCCAATTTTTATACTCTATGCCCCGACCGATGAAGGCAAGCATGCCGTATGCCTTCTTGACTACCTTATCCTCCTGCGTTGCCACTTTCAGTGACCTGTGGACCTGTATGCCCAGATCCCTCTACCTGTCAATACTACTAAGGGTTCTGCCATTTACTGTATACCTCACACCTGCATTAGACCTTCCAAAATGCATTACCTCACATTTGTCCGGATTAAACTCCATCTGCCATTTCTCCGCCCAAGTCTCCAACCGATCTATATCCTCCTGTATCCTCTGACAATCCTCATCACTGTCCGCAACTCCACCAACCTTTGTGTCGTCTGCAAACTTACTAATCAGACCAGCTACATTTTCCTCCAAATCATTTATATATACTACAAACAGCAAAGGTCCCAGCACTGATCCCTGCGGAACACCACTAGTCACATCCCTCCATTCAGAAAAACACCCATCCACTGTTACCCTCTGTCTTCTGTGACTGAGCCAGTTCTGTATCCATCTTGCCAGCTCACCTCTGATCCCGTGTGACTTCACCTTTTGCACCAGTCTGCCATGCGGGACCTTGTCAAAGGCTTTACTAAAGTCCATATAGACAACATCCACCGCCCTTCCCTCATCAATCATCTCCGTCACTTCCTCAAAAAACTCAATCAAATTAGTAAGACACGACCTCCCCTTCACAAAACCATGCTGTCTCTCGCTAATAAGTTCGTTTGTTTCCAAATGGGAGTAAATCCTGTCCCGAAGAATCCTCTCTAATAGTTTACCTACCACTGACGTAAGGCTCACTGGCCTATAATTTCCTGGATTATCCTTGCTACCCTTCTTAAACAAAGGAACAACATTGGCTATTCTCCAGTCCTCTGGGACCTCACCTGTAGCCAATGAGGATGCAAAGATTTCTGTCAAGGCCCTAGCAATTTCTTCCCTTGCCTCCCTCAGTATTCTAGGGTAGATTCCATCAGGCCCTGGGGACTTATCTACCTTAATGCTTTGCAAGACACCCAACACCTCCTCCTTTTTGATAATGAGATGACTGAGACTATCTGCACTCCCTTCCCTAGGCTCATCATCCACCAAGTCCTTCTCCTTGGTGAATACTGATGCAAAGTACTTATTTAGCACCTCACCCATTTCCTCTGGCTCCACACATAGATTCCCATCTCTGTCCTTGAGTGGGCCAACCCTTTCCCTGGTTACCCTCTTGCTCTTTATATATGTATAAAAAGTCTTGGGATTTTCCTTAATCCTGTTTGCCAATGACTTTTCATTATCCCTTTTAGCCCTCCTAACAGCTTGCTTAAGTTCCTTCCTACTGTCTTTATATTCCTCAAGTGCTTCATCTGTTCCTAGCCTTCCAGCCCTTACAAATGCTTCCTTTTCCTTTTTGACTAGGCTCACAATATCCCGTGTTATCCAAGCTTCCCGAAACTTGCCAATCTTGTCTTTCTTCCTCACAGGAACATGCTGGTCCTGGATTTTAATCAGCTGACGTTTGAAAGACTCCCACGTCAGATGTTGATTTACCCTCAAACAGCCGCCCCCAATCTAAATTCTTCAGTTCCTGCCTAATATTGTTATAATTAGCCTTCCCCCAATTCAGCACCTTCACCCAAGGACTACTCTTATCCTTATCCACAAGTACCTTAAAACTTATGGAATTATGGTCACTGCCCCCGAAATGCTCCCCCACTGAAACTTCGACCACCTGGCCGGGCACATTCCCCAATACCAGGTCCAGAATGGCCCCATCCCTAGTTGGACTATCTACATACTGTTTCAAGAAGCCCTCCTGGATGCTCCTCACAAATTCTGCCCCATCCAAGCCCCTAGCACTAAGTGAGTCCCAGTCAATATTGGGGAAGTTAAAATGACCCACCACTACAACCCTGTTACCTTTACATCTTTCCAAACTCTGTCTACATATCTGCTCCTCTACCTCCCGCTGGCTGTTGGGAGGCCTGTAGTAAACCCTCAACATCGTGACTGCACCCTTCCTATTCCTGAGCTCCACCCATATTGCCTCGCTGCATGACCTCTCTGAGGTGTCCTCCCGCAGTACAGCTGTGATATTCTCCTTAACCAGTAATGCAACTCCCCCACCCCTTTTACATCATCCTCTATCCCGCCTGAAGCTTCTAAAGCCTGGAACATTTAGCTGCCAATCCTGCCCTTCCCTCAACCAAGTCTCTGTAATAGCAACAACATCATATTTCCAAGTACTAATCCAAGCTCTAAGTTCATCTGCCTTACCTATTATACTTCTCGCATTGAAACAAATGCACTTCAGACCACCAGTCCCGCTGTGCTCAGCAACATCTCCCTGCCTGCTCTTCCTCTTAGTCCTACTGGCCTTATTTACTATGTCCTTCTCATTTACTTCACTAGCTGTCCTACTGCTCTGGTTCCCACCCCCCTGCCACATTAGTTTAAACCCTCCCGAGTGACGCTAGCAAACCTTGCAGCCAGGATATTAGTGCCCTTCCAGTTTAGATGCAACCCGTCCTTCTTGTACAAGTCCCATCTGTCCCTGAAGAGAGCCCAATGGTCCAGATATCTGAAACCCTCCCTTCTACACCAGCTGCTCAGCCACGTGTTTAGCTGCACTATCTTCCTATTTCTAACCTCACTGGCACGTGGCACAGGGAGTAATCCAGAGATTACAACCCTCGAGGTCCTGTCTTTTAACTTACTACCTAACTCCCTAAACTCCCCCTGCAGGACCTCATCACTCTTCCTGCCTATGTCGTTGGTACCAATGTGTACCACAACCTCTGGCTGTTCACCCTCCCCCTTCAGAATGCCCTCTGTCCATTCAGAGACATTCTTGACCCTGAGGGGAGACTTGATTGAAGTATATAAGATCCTGAACAGTCTTGACAAGGTGGACGTGGAAAGGATGTTTCTTCTTGTGGGTGAGTCCAGAACTAGGGGGGCACTGTTTTAAAATTAGGGGTCGCCCTTTTAGGACAGAGATGAGGAGAAATTGGTTCTCTCAGAGGGTTGGTGCGACTTTGGAACTCTCTGTTTCAGAAGGTGGTGGAGGTGGGGTCATTGAATTTTTTAAGGCAGAGGTAGATAGATTCTTGTTAGGCAAGGGAATCAAAGATTATCCGGGGTAGATGGGAGCGTGGAATTCCAGACACAAACAGATCAGCCATGATCTAATTGAATGGCAGATCAGGCTAGAGGGGCCGAATAGCCTACTTCTGCTCCTAATTCATATGTTCGGAAGGTTGTGTCACTGGAGGAGATTACAGAGATAGGGTGAGGTGAGCGTGGAGGGATTAGTAAACAAGGATGAGAATTTTAAAATCAAGATTTGTTTGACCAGGAGTCAAAGTAGGCCAATGAGCATAGGGGTGATAGGTGTACAAGACTTAGTGCGAGTTAGGACATGGGGAGCCGAGTTTTGGATGACCTCAATTATTCTGTGCAACCATCAGCGAACATCCCCACTTCTGACCCTATGGGGGAAGGTAATTGATGAAACAGCTGAAGATGGTTGGGCCTAGGACAGTGTCCTGAGGAACTCCTGCAGCATGTCCTTCGGCTGGGATGATTGGTCTGCACCAACCACAACCATCTTCCTTTGTGCTATGTATGACCCCAGCCAGTGGAGAGTCTTCATCTGATTCCCATTAGCTTCAGTTTTGCTAGGGCTCCTTGATGCCATACTCAATCAAATACTGCCTTGATGTCAAGAGCAGTCACTCTCACCTCACCTCTGGAATTCAGCTCTTTGATTTATGTTTGGACCAAGGCTGTAATGAGGCCTGGAGCTGAGTCATCCTGGCAGAAGCCAAACAGCAGGTTATTGGTGAGTAAGACTGAAGCCAAGTGAATAAAATCCACAAGAAGCACAGAGAAAATAGCGTTTATTTTGATAAAAGCTGAATATTTTGCACTACACTTCAGCAGTCAGCCAACTCTGTCACACCAGTATATAGACTGCAGCCAACATTTACACTCCATCTGGCATTAGCACAGCTGTTCGTACGTCAAATAAAGATTAGTGTGTCTGATAGAACAAATTACATACATATCAAGTTGCATAGGTATTCGTTTAATCTTTTCTCCAGTAAGAATAACCTAAAGCAAGGCCAGCTCCCTATTGCTTCAACAAACAAGCTAGATGCTTGTAACATGAACCAAAAGGCCAGCGGAGGTTAGAGCTGCTTCAATCGATATGACCCTGAAATGACACCAAGGGATGGTCGGGTACAAACACTTAACACCTTCCTCTGAAATACCTCTCTCTACCAATGCAGCAGGTGCTGATGAAGACGCTCTTACACTAGTATTCCACACTGCTTTTGCCTCTCCCAGCAAGGAGATTTGGGGGCAATTTTGCCTTTGGACAAGAGTGCAAAATGGTTGATACTGGATCAGTCACCCATTAGCTCTCTCTCTCCCGAACGAAGTCAACGAAAATGAAAGCTGAGAGAAATGTACAACAGACATCTGATATTACCCTTATTAAGTGCTTCAGGGCTGAGCCAATGGCGTACGAGGTTTGCCATTGTTTGGATGTCTGTTCCCACCTTGCTTTTCCCATGTTTTTCCATACATTTGCAGCCCATGTGTGTGCCAGTATCATCAATTCCCCATCGTCATGGTTTCCAGCGAGATGGTAAGCAAAAGAAACCAGAGGGAATCTTCACAGACGAGTTTATGAGGTCAGTGCACATAGCAACCAGAGATACTCTCTTCCCCTCCCCCAAAAGTCTTTACAAGAAGATATTTTGAAACAGATGGGTCACATTAACCTTCAACACCTTGTTATCTGCTGCTGCGGCTGTAATAACATCAGCCTCCTGGCAAAATAAGCTAATTAATTTGTAAAGCGATGTAGAATATTAGTGCTTAACCTAATTCCTATTTCCATTAGATTTTAGCTTTACATACATAAAATAAAGAGTTGCTCCA
Source organism: Heterodontus francisci (assembly GCF_036365525.1). Taxonomy (NCBI): domain Eukaryota; kingdom Metazoa; phylum Chordata; class Chondrichthyes; order Heterodontiformes; family Heterodontidae; genus Heterodontus; species Heterodontus francisci. The sequence goes on along the minus strand of NC_090374.1, from coordinate 22,364,303 downwards.
TTATTCAACAATTTCCTGTGTGAATTATATGCTTGTTTCATTAACTTGGAAAACGTATTGAAAAAACAAGGCATGTGTTTAGCATAGATATGTGGAGGAGCATTAATGTTTGTAACCCTCTAAAGGACTGCCAGAAGCTTCTACGAAGATACTCCAAGGGGAGCATGGAATTCTCACTCACAAAAGGCAAGGAAATTCCTACTTATAGGAAATGCAACAGGAATGCATGGATAACACGTCATGACAAACTTAATAAATTTACACTCTGACGAAAAATTTGGGGGCTCTCAATGGTTCTATGGAAACAGGAGCATAGCATCCATAGGCATTTCTAGGGACATATCTGTGGCGGTTACTTCCATGTAAACATTGACACGACACCTATAAAAATGCCTACCATGGGTCAAGGTTAATTTGTTGGATATGGCTGAAGACATTGTGTGCATAGATAAATCATGACTAAAACTGCATGTGGAACTACGCAGAATAACATGTAAAGAATTACTGGGGAATTAGAAAATTTGCATCCTAATATGTAAATTACAAGGAACACAGAAAACAAGAGGAAGCCATTCAATCACACGAACCTGTTCCACCCATTGAATTAGATCATGGCTGATCTGTATCTTAATTTCATGCACCCACCCTGGTTCCACAACCCTTAGTTTTGAAACTTTCCATTGACCCCACCAGCCCCAATAGCTTCACGGGGGACGGAGTTACAAATTTCCTCTAACCTTTGGATGAAGAAGTGCTTCCTGACACCATACCTGAATGGTCTAATTTGAAGGTTATGGCCTCCCCCTTGTTCTGGAGTCTCCACCAAATAGCACAGTTCATGTAGACATAGTACAAGTACCTGAGAGATATCCTAGAATGGTACTGCATTTATCTGATTGTACTTTGTACATTGTTCCTCAGGACTGCAAAAAAAGTACAGACAGGGAGAAATCCAAAATTCAATGAGATCACTAGGGACATATTGGGAGGTGGGACCCCAGGTGCAGAGCCTTGTTAGATGGGAGCACAGCTCAAAGACAGGGCCATAACACTCTAACAGCTGACTCCGCAACCCGTTTTCCTGATTGGTGGGGCTTCACACTGGGGAGGAGAGCTTCGCACAATTACCTTTTCTATCTATCTTTTGTGTGTTGCTCAAGTTTTTATTTCCTCAGTTTTTCTGCCGTACCGACGGAAAGCTGCAATTGTCCAAAGAAATTGTAAATTTGTGGTCCAATAGACATTGTATTGCCGCAGTACGAAATGTGACAAAGGCTTTTTTTTCTTAATTAAAAATGATTGCATCAATGCTGATGTCCCTTCATCAGACACTCCTGATAGATATTCTAGCTTTCCTCATACTGCATCAGATGTGAGTGATGGGAAAATGTGACAGGGAAACTGTTACAGGAAGTAAGTGTGACATTTACAGGATGCACATGGGCAGTGAAGAGCAGTCAGAGGGCAGGAGGTTCATTGGACCATGCAGTGTAAACGTAATTCAGTCCCTATTTTAAAAGTCATACATTTTCTCTTTTTTTAATATAGGATTTAGACAAAAGTGTGGGAAAGCAATTTGAGAAAGTAGAGAAGTCGAGTTGTTGGCAGCAAAGTTCCACTACAGTATAGACAGAGCAGCTGGCAAAAACTAAACAGAGACCTGACATTGCTGCCATTGAAGGAAGGACATAATTACAACATGACAAATTTCCACAGACAGCGTCAATTAGACATGGAGATTTAAGAAACCATAATGGGAAAAGTTGAAACAGAAATTACACACAGCCTAAAGATTTCATATATATCATAAATAGACGAATGATGGTCAAAATAGTTACATTTTCTTTGCTGTCACTCCTGTAAAGTGCCTTGTAGTGTTTCACTAAATTGCAAGATGCTATATAAATGCAAATTGTTGCTGAGAGATCTAAATAATAACATTCTCCCACATGTCCTGGAGTTGCCAAATTTTGCCACAATTTGGGTTCATGCTCAGCGGGTGCCTTCTGGTACTTTGGCATCAGTTGTGTGCGTAAGCAGTGAGCAGGCTATTAAAGCTGGGGAGGTGGCTTCACTGTCCATCCTGTCTCTGTCCACACCAAACGCCCGTACTTGCCCACTGTTCAGCAACAAGGTGGGACCCTAGCCCTGACTCTTCTCTCTGCCCATCCCAAATATTTTAACTATACAGTTCAACCAGCATAGGCTGAGAACTGAACTCCATCCACATGCCTAAATTTCATATCCATTAATAGCCTAACTAACAGCCTCTATGGCTCAGTTTAACACCACAGATGTAAAAAACTGACAGGTAGGAAGAGACCAGCTGGTCTATCAAGGCAGCCCCACTCTCATGATGGTTGGAGCACCATGACTGAACATTCCTACTTCTTCCACCCCATTCCCCTCTCCCACAGCCATGTTATCACCTATCAGGCAAAAGAAAAAAAAAAAAAGAGGAAATCAATGGATTAATAAAAAGGAGATTAAAAAAATCTCAGGTGATCAAAACCAGTCCAGGAGATCCTGTGGACCAGCAGATCACAATGCACCGTGTGTTTATTATCAGTTAATCCACATTAGTCGCGTGCACTCACCAACTGAGCTACAAAAAACATTAACAACCTGAATATTGTCCGCACCTCATAAACCACATGACACAGTAACACAGTCTCATTCATACGTGAATGTTCCGATCATGTGTTCCAAGACTCTAGTATTTGCTAATCGGATTAACACTACCGGTTTGTACAATGGTAGCACAGAAGCACTTCAAAAGTTGAACTTTCATTTGTCACTTGTTCATTTAAGAACACAGAAACAGAAGTAGGCCATTCAGCCTCTCGAGCTTGTCCCGGCATTCAATTAAATTAGGGCCGACCATTTACCTACCTAAGTTCCATATCCCTTAATACCCTCACCTAACAAAAATCCATCAATCTCAGTCTAGAAATTTTCAGTTGAATTTGCAGCATTTGGGGAAGAGAGTTCCAGATTTCAATGAGAAGAAGTGCTTCTGGGCAACAGCCCTGAATGGCCTAGCTCCAAGTTTAAGTTAAGGTCCCCTTTGTTCTGGTCTCTCTGCCTCCACACCCACCCCCTCATCCCCACCCATCCACCACCAGAGAAAGCAGTTTCTCTCTACCTACCCTATAAAATCCTTTAATCATAGAACAGTACAGCACACAGGGAGGCCATTTGGCCCATAGACTCTGTGTCAGCCCAGTCATTCCCAATCCCTGCTGTTTCCCCATATCCCTGCAGTCATTTTAAACACCTGTTTTTTTTTTAATTTGCTCGTGGTAGAGGTCGCGGGTTTGGAAGGTGCTGTCGAAGAAGCCTTAGTGAGTTGCTGCAGTGCATCTTGTAGGTTGGATCACCCATAATCTTCTATATAATTAATGCAGCCTGTCCTCAAAGTTTAACCTTTTTAGTCCGAGTATCATTCTGATGAACCTGCACCGAAACCCCTCCAAGGTGAATATATCCTTCCTGAGATGCAGCAACCAGAACTGAGCACATCTTGAGCAGCGTGTGGGTGAACAGTTCCAACTTGATGTCTCTTTATACAAAAATATACACTGGGCACAATTCCAGTTCCAAAACGGCACTAGCTTTCATTAATCACCACAGAAAACAGACTACCTGTGTCAGTGCGGAGGCAATGCAATGTTCCCACACTGCAAAAACAAGAATACTTGTAAATGAAACGACAGCCTCTCCAAAGCTTTTTGACAGAGAACTCTGATAATATCCACACTCTTCGCGCCCTCTCCCCTCTCCTCTCACCCCCCCACCACTGCACCCAAGTTTAAAAAACTAGCACTGATTTCACCCGGCTGAGAAGTATAATCTGCATCTATGGCTGAATGGAAATGTTTCCGTGTGTAGGAGTTGTAGGCAGGGCTGCTGCCAAAATAGGCCGTTTTCATTTCAATGGCACATTGCCAGTTTTCAACACAGTCCACTGTTAATACACAGTCCTCCTATTCAGGTTAAAGAAAGAAACCTTTTTGAACTGCCCAATAGTATGAATAGTACTGTAAAAGGTGAGCATTTGCAGGATCACTACTTGGAAAATCTTGAATGTAGCCCCTCATAAATGCAGTCAATTATGTTTACTTAAATATTGTAGAGGAAAGTTCACTCTATTTATACTTTCCTCTGAGTCAGAGGATTGCACTCTAGAGACTTGAGCACATAATCTAGGCCGACACTCCCAGTGCAGTACCGAGGGAGAGCAGCACTGTCAGAGTGACAGTAAGCCGAGGTCCCGTCTGCCCTCTCAGATGGAGGCAAAAGATCCCACAGCACTGTTTCAAAGAGAAGCAGGGGATTTCTCTCCGGTGTCCCCGCCAATATTTATCCTTTAACCAACAGCACCAAAACAGGTGATCTGGTCATCATCACACTGCTGTTTATGGGAGCTTGCTGTGCACAAATTGGCTGCCACATTTCCTACATCATAACAGTGGCTATCCTTCAAAGAAAGTACTGCATTGGCTGTAAAGTGCTTTGGAGGTTGTAAACGGTGGTATACAAATGCAAGTCTTTCTCTTTCTTTTTGTCTGTTTGTCGTGACCCTCTCCCCTTAACTGGGTGGGTGAGTTACGTAGTGTGAACTGCAAACATTTCTTCACTCATAGTACTCTTGCTGCATTACTAGTAAATAAGACTCCCCTTCCCTCCTGCATTTTATAACTCAATCTTTTCAATGTGCATTTAAGTTCATTTTATTTGGCAAGATGGGTGTTAATTATATACACAGCTCCTATAAAATGGCGAGAAAAAGGTTATGACATTTTCCCCGATGAGGTGCAAGGGGTGTTTCCAGCATCCGGCATTCCCAAGATGTGTGTTTTGGGAAATTGCGGGTAAGCAGCCCATAATTTTCCATCTATCGAAGTAAATGAATGGAAATCCTCTGCCCAGTATTATAATAAAGGCATCAACCAGATTTTCAGGTTACGCCTTCATCAGTAGCAGTCAGAGGAATTATTTTAATTAGGCATTCATTACACAGATGGCACATTTGTAAGATTGGCAGTGACAGCAAACTGCAAGTAACAGCAGAAACCACTCAGCAGCTTTGGAGAGAGAAAAAGATTTAACATTGAAAACCTTTCATCTGAACTGGAAGATGTTAGAGATGAGCAGCTTTTAAATCAAGAGTGGAGCCAGAGAAAAGGGGTTAGGGGGAAGAAAAGAAAGGGAAGGCCTGTGCTAGAGTGGAAAGCAGGAGTAATAAAATGACTAAAGGGATGAGGGTGTAGAGCGAAAGAAGGTGATAATGAGACAAATAAAGAAACAAAAGATAGGTTGACCTCATGGGTGCAGACCACTCCACCAACCCAAGCACCAACCCATGCCTCTTCCACTCCCAGTGGTTCCAGTGCAGCCATCCTCCATTACCATCTGTCTGAGACACAAATGGGTAGCTCATGCTGAGCCTGATGGGAGAGAAGTTACAGTAAATTTTATTCATACACAGTGCTCTAAAACCTTTGGAAATAATCTTTTCCCAAGATGCCCTTCAGGCAATGCCTGCCTCCTGAATATAACTTGTATGTGTAGCAAAAAGGCATATACTATACCCAAACCAAGTGCAAACAAGCCAGATTCTTCATGACATGCAGGTTGTGATCAATGCTTGATGGATCAGTAATATTATGGCACAATGGTTTCAAAGATAGCTGGTGACTGAAGGCCCATTTGCACCTGTGAATACAGATTTGGTTTCCAGATCGCAGCTGGTCGAATGCAAAATGAGGTGCACATGAGCTTTAGGTTATTCCAGCCTAGAGGGCAGAGTTCAAACCTTCAGCTCAACCTCTGGATCACTTTCGAAACCATCTCCAAAATAATGAGGGCGTCAAACAGCCTGTGACTAACCCTGGAATAAAATGGTGTGAGTCAGACACTGATTTGATGCTGTGAATTGCTCGGACCTTAGAGAAGATTGTTTGCAAAGAGCAATACGGTCTTATTGGAGAGATTCTCTTCCAAGACCAGCTCCAGGTGCTACTGGAGCACTACTAAACACCGATGATGGCACCAAGGTGCCCCTTTCAACAATGGGCACTGTCCAAAACAAAATGGCCTAACCTCCAAGGTTGGAGGCATCAAAATTAAAGAGGCTCTTTATCTTTTGGCTCTGCAACAAGGGTGCTTCTGCATCATGGAGTCTTACAGTGCAGACGGAGGCCATTTGGCCCATCATGCCTGTTGGCCCTTTCAAAGAGCTGTCCAATTAGTCCCACTCCCCCCTGTAAAAAAAAAAACTTTCAAGTAGATATCAAATTGGTGGGAGCCTCCCCACCTCTGCTGGATAATGGGTCTGGTGAATAATTGGGAGTTATATCAAATAGCAATAATGAAACAAAGTGGAATGCTATATAATAGAAATAAAATGAATTTGAACTTGGGCTAGGCCATTGATTTATATCAGCACGACTTGTGCAAGCAGATGGCTCAGATTCTGATAGCTAACAGGGATTCCAATGTACAGATTTAAAAGTTGTGGTTCAAGTCCCTCCAGGGCATCAGCCCTCCATCTCTGTAATCTCCTCCAGCCCTAAAACCCTCCGTGATTCTGTGTTCCTCCAGTTCTGGTCTCTTGCACATCCCCCGATTTTAATTGCTCCACCATTGGTGGTTGTGCCTCTCTATCTCTCTCGTCTCCTTCAAGACCCTCCTTAAAACCTACTTCCTTGATTAAGCTTTTGGTCATCTGGCCTAAGATCTCTTTCCATAATTCTATGTCACACTTTAGTTGACAACACTCCTGTGAAGTGCCTTGGAAAGTTTTATGTTAAGGGTGCTACATAAATATAGAAGTTGTGGCTGTTGTTAACGTGACTTCTGAGTTACTTGGGGCTGGATTTTACATTGGCCAGCTCCTGTCTGCCCATCGACGTAAAAGTCGGTGGCGAACCCACTTCGGCCTAGCCTGGGGATCCATCCCACATTTTATGGGTCCCCAGGCTTTAATTGTTCCAAAGCGGAACTTCCACCCGCTTGAGGTAGGAAGTCCCACCTCAGGTGACGAGTCATACAAAAGTCATGCATGTTGACTGTTTATCCTCAACATTCCTGGATTTCATAACTTAACTGAAGGACTCTGCACTCGCGTCTCTGCGGCACTTCTCAAATGACAGGATCTATAGCACTTCAACTGACTTTCTAATTGTTAATTTATCAAAATTGCTGAAATGACACAACCAGTCGATCATGATCTGCCAAAAACAGAATGGTGTGTGTGCTGCCCTTGGTCTTGAACTGGGGAAAGTAAGGCTATTTTTAAAAAAATTCATTCTTGTGATGTGGGGGTTTCTGACGTGGTCAGCAAGTATTGCCCATCCCTAGTCAGGGACCCGGGTTCGATTCCGGGTACTGCCTGTGTGGAGTTTGCAAGTTCTCCCTGTGTCTGCGTGGGTTTTCTCCGGGTGCTCCGGTTTCCTCCCACAAGCCAAAAGACTTGCAGGTTGATAGGTAAATTGGCCATTATAAATTGTCACTAGTATAGGTAGGTGGTAGGGAAATATAGGGACAGGTGGGGATGTTTGGTAGGAATATGGGATTAGTGTAGGATTAGTATAAATGGGTGGTTGATGTTCGGCACAGACTCGGTGGGCCGAAGGGCCTGTTTCAGTGCTGTATCTCTAATCTAATCTAATCTAGTTGCTTTAGTGCATCTGAATGGTTTACTTCAGATGGTCAATTCAGAATCAACTAGGTTGGTGCAGGACTGGAGTCACATACAGGTCAGTGAGGTCAAGAATGGCAGGATTCCTTCTCTGAAGGACATGAGTGAATCCAGTTGTGTTTTTAACCATAATCCAACAACTTCAGTCATTTTCCCTGATACCAAATTTTTATAACCAGAATTTTTTGCTATTAAAATTGAAACTCTCATAATGCCATGGTGACATTTTGAGCTGTCACAGAGGGGAGAGGGTGGCGTAGTGGTAATGTCACCAAGCTAGCACTCCTGAGGCCAAGCTAATGCATGGGGGCAAGGGTTCAAATCCCACCATGGCAGCCAGATGGAATTTAACTTCAATTAACTAACAAAAATCTGGAATGGAAAGCTAGGCTGGAATTTTTCCCTTGGTGGACAGGAGCTGTCCATTGACTAAAAAGTCGGTGGCAAGCCCGCCCCCACCGGGCCTGGGGATCCAGTCCGGATTTTACATTCCCCAGGCCCTTAATTGCAGGCCGGCAGCTCTTCGTCCCAGCAGCACCACCGGGAGCAGTGGCCACTGCTGGGACTGCAACTCAGCTTCCACAAGAAGAGGAAGGATGGCCCCAAATAGAAGCTGAGTTTGTTCGGCGGCTTTTCTCAGACCCGGACCGCCCAACCGTCCAAGGGTGAAGTTCCTGTGGCGGCAGGCGGAGGCCCTTAAGTGGCAGTTAAGTGGCCATTTATGGGCCTTGATTGGGCCTGTTTTCACTGCCGCTGCCCCGCATAAAATGGCAATGGAGGCAGGAGCAGGTTGGGAAGGGCCCCCCAAGCTTCCCACTCCATTTTACTTCTGCAACCCCCCTCCCCACCACCATCCCACTCTTTGGGGGAGGGGGGGGCGTAAAATTCCAGCTTTAGTCTCAGTAATGGTCCCATGAAATTATCAATGATTGTTATAAAAACCCATCTGCTTCACTAATGCCCTTTAGAGAAGGAAATCTGCTGTTCTTACCTGGTCTGGCCTACATGTGACTCCAGACATACAACAATGTGGTTGGCTCTTAACCTCCCTCTGAAATGGCCTAGCAAGCCACTCAGTTGTCAAGGGCGATTATGGATGGGCAACAAATGCTGGCCTTGCCAGTGATGCCCAATTCCATGAAAGAATAATAATAAAAACTTCTCTGCATTATTGGCCCAGCCCTCTGGATTGTGAATCTATTAACATAAACATTACGCCACTGTACCCAACCAAGTAAAAGGAAGGCAAGACTAGGACTTGCCCATTTTTCTGCTTTCCCATTGACTTGTCAGCTGTGGCTCAGTGAGCAGCACTCTTGCCCAAGTCAGAAGCTTGTGCGTTCAAGTCCCATTCCAGAGAATTGAGCACAAAGATTTCTGCAAATACTCCAGTCAAGTACTGAGGGAATGCTGCACTGTTGCAAGTGCTGCCTCTCAGGTGAGACAATAAACTGAGGTCCTGCCTGCCCTCTCGGGTTTACATAAAAGATCCCATAGTTCTCTCTCGAAGATCAGGAGAGTTCTTCCCAGCATCCTGGGCCAATAGTTACCCCTGAATTAACCCCAATAAAACAGACTGCTGTTAGTGGGAGCTTGCTGTGTGCAAATTGGCTACTGTGCTTTCTACATTACAGCAGTGGCTGCACTTCAAAAGTATTTCATTATAAAGTGCTTTGGGAGGTCCTGAGGTGGTGAAAGGCGCTATATAAATGCAAATCTTTCATTCTTTAGTCCTATAAAAGAATTCTCAGCTTCCTTATTCCAAAGAACGATCTCCATCCAGATCATTAACCAGTCTTTCTGACTGATTTGAGTGATTTTTCCCCCTCCTCCTCCTTAATCACAGAAATGTGATGCATGAATATTTATTGTGTGTGAATATTTATTGTGTTCGGAAATTTACTCCAAAGAATACAGAATTTCTACCAGCCCATCTACTTTCCAGCAGAAAGCACGTATGTAGCAACTAATGTTATATCTGACCAACTGAGAGTGGGACAGTGACCTAAAGCTGCCAGATTAAATAGTTCAATGGATAGTGACATTTACCTACAAGTGTCTCGCTGAGAAGTGTTTCAGGTGGGAGTTTACTTCTTGTTTTTAAAAAAAAACTTTAAAGTAGTTTTCCCCCCAAACATGGCTTAGATGTGATGTCAGTAATGATCCAGTTTAACCTAATGCAACAGAATTTAACCAAAATTCATGCATCATTACATTTTCTTCTTTTCTGCAACGATCCTCTTCTGGTAAGGCTTTTATTATTAAGATCACGTCATGTGGTAACCCCAACCTCGAAGGTTAAGTGTGGAGTACACGGAGTTTCGAGTCAGTTACACGTGGCTCTCATAAATAACTCGGGGAGTTTTCACAAGCACTGCTGGTGTAGGAAGGGTGCTGTTTTCCACCAAGACTGCTGTAACATGGTTGGCCTTTTCAGTCACCACTGGCACAACTTTGCTGGCATCCTCCGTCACCATCAGCCCAACTTGAGAGTTATTTTCAATCACGGCTGGTGCTGCCTTCTCCTCCTGGTCCTCTTGCTCGGGCTGGTGGCTGCTACTGTGTTGGCATTGACTCTCAAGGTTCTCCTCGCTACTCAGGGGATGCACTGATACCTTAATTGCAATGTGCTGGGGTTGCTCATGTAAAGATGACTCGTCCGAGTCCCCTGCTGATGAATTACTACGCTTTAAAGAATTTGGTATAGTGTACACTTCATCTCGAGTGTCTGGACTTGCTGGTCCAGCTCCTACATACATATGGCTTGGTTCCTCCATGCCCACAACTTCCATTATCTCCTCCACAAACATCTTGCAGTTCATGATGAGAGGGGGAAGGGGAACACTTCTGGCAAGCTCCTCTATGTACCGGGCAAATTCCATCGTCTTAAACTGGGTGACTTTTGCCAGCTCCAGTGTTTTAGCAGAGGTGATTATCGGGATCCGTTTAGCAATCTCAAAGGCCTTTTGCAGTTTCTCCGCTCCCTCGGTCCTGAAGAACTCATTGATAGCTTTCTCAGTCTTCTTGAGGTGGCTGCTCATCATGCACAGACGGGTGATGTTCAGGATCATCACAATGGTGAACGCGACAAGGCAAACAATCATATAGTAAATGCCCATATCCCCCGAGGTGAAGATGACTCTTAGAGTCACCGTGTAATTGATACTGCCATAGAGATTTGAGGCAACACAAGTATACTTGCCTCGGTCACCAAACGAAACTGTGGTGATGTTTAACAGTCCACTGTCCGAAATCCAACATTTTTCTGGTGAAACAATAGAGAAAAACCTTTTAAATAATTCAAGCAGAAAAATGAATACCAATTTTTAAAAATCTATCTCACATCATCCTTTTTTTTTTTAACGTTTTTCAATGTTCCCCCTTCTCCCAAATTTTGTTGCTTAACATATTATAAATTTCAGACTTTACTGATGACGTGCTAAAGAATCCCACCAAGATTCTTCATCCCATCGATCCCATACCACAGTCCACATAAGATTATTCCAGCACAAACTTCTTCTGCGTCACTGCGTTGATTCTCTACTTTAAAAACTGAGTCATATGCCCTACTTCCCTAAAAGCGTCAACCAGTACCATTAGCATCTCTATAAACCTCAGTGTCCTTCTTAAAAGATAATCAATCAAGCTCCTTCCTAAAGATCCCAATTTACCCTGAATCAACTATTATCTCTGGCAGTCACTATCCTGTGGGAAAAATAGTTTTCTCAAATCCTAATGCCTAAATGAGCAATTCTTTGAATATCAATTAATAATTAATACATAGAATTTACAGTTAAGAAATAGGCCATTTAGCCCAACAGACCTATGCTGGTCACATAAGCCTTCATCCCACCCTATCACCTAAATAAGATGTAGGAGACTAACTGTGGGAAGAAAATAAACTTGCACATTGCACCTTATCAAGTCTGAGAAATATCCCAAGTTGCTGCACATACAATGCAATGGATCCCGTCATATAGGCCAATGTTGCAGCCATTTTGTGCACACCAACGTCCCACAAACAGCAATGAAGTTACATCTATTTTTGGAGATGCTGGTTGGGAAGGAATGTTGGTCAGGCCAACGGGAGTACTCCCCACAAATCAAACAAAATGAAACCAACAGCGAGTTAAACTAGCTGTTAGTGAGATGGATTTGGGAATACTCCCTGCTCTTCTTTGAAAAGTGCCTCAAGTTTTTTTAAACAGACAGACAGGGCGTCAGTTTAACCCCTCAGCAAAAGGTTGGCATCTCTGACACGGAGGCACACCCTCAGTACTGCACTAGGGTGGTTGTAAATTGCAGGAGTTACAAGAATGACATTGATTCCACACCATCACCACAAGTTAATCATTCTGTCTACCAACAAAAAAATCCATAGTAGCACCAGAGAAATTACAGCACATGGAGACCAGTAAGCCCATAGTGTCAATTCTAGTTCTTCGACTGGAAATGTCTCATTTCCCTGAAATTTCCTTCTATCTTTTTAGATGCAGAGAGGATGTCTTCACTCGCGGGAGCAAGTCCAAAACTAGAAGCTATAAATGTAAGTTAGTCACCAATAAATCAAACAAGGAATTCAGTGTAAACTTCTTTACCCAGAGCGTGGTTAGAATGTGGAATTTTCTACCACAGGAGTTGTTGAGGCGAATAGCACAGATGCATTTATGGGAAAACTGGATAAACACATGAGGGAGAAAGGAATAGAAGGATATGCAGATAGGAGGCTCATGTGGAGCATAAAAAGACCAGCATAGACAAGTTGGCCCAAATGGTCTGTTTGTCTGCTGTAAATGCTATATAATTCTAAGTGAATATATTCTTCTTTCCAAAGACTTTCTCAAATTCCTTTTTAATGGTGTTTTAGCCTCTGTTGCAATAGCCACTTGTGTCAAAGTATCCCAGGTTCTAATTTACACCCATGCATATGTGCATGAATGGTCGTGTGTGGGGGGTGTACGTGTGTGGGGGGTGTACGTGTGTGGGGGGTGTACGTGTGTGGGGGGTGTACGTGTTTGTGCGTACGTGTTTGTGCGTACTGGGGATGGGGGTGGAGGAGAACTTCTCTATTTTATTCTTTTAATGATAATCTCCAGTCTTCCTACCCATTGGAAACAATCTTTCAACTATTTACTCCCTCAAAAGCTTCCATAATTTTGTAAATCTCTGTTAGATTCCCCCTTAACCTGTTCTATTCTAGTGCACCGAGACCTGATTTTTATAAGCTTTCCTTCATAACGATGACCTTTTGTCCTGGGAGGTCGATTTTAGTGCTCCTCCTCTGCTAGACTGTGGTCTAACCAATATCTTGTACAAGGTCAACATAATTTCCTTGCTTTTGCGTTCAATGCCACTAGATAATACCCAATTGACTGCACTCCTAAAATCTATGCATCTGAACCCCTAGATCCTGCAGAAAATAATCCAAGAGGGTAAGAAGTCACGCTTCAGCTATACAGAGACCACACCTAGAGCACTGTGAGTATATAGTGTGAGCCTTGGAGGATGTGCAGCATAGATTTACCAAAATCATACCTCGACTCCAACGGTTAAATTATCAGGAGAAATTACACAAACTATGGTTGTATGCCCTGGAATTTAGGAAGTTAAGGGATAATTTGATCATAGTTTTCAAGATATTAAGGGGAACAGATGGGGTCAGATAGAGAGAAACTATTTCTACTGGTTGGTGAGTCCATGACTGGAGGTAAAAATTACAGCCAGGCGTGAATTTAGGAAACACTTCACACAAAGGGTGGCAGAAGTTTGAAACCCTCTTCCACAAAACAGCCAAAAACTTGCAGGTTGATAGGTAAATTGGCTGTTATAAATTGCCCCTAGTGTAGGTAGGTGGTAGGAGAATTGAGGGAAGGTGGGGATGTGGTAGGGAATGTAGGATTAGTATAAATGGGTGGTTGATGGTCGGCACAGACTCGGTGGGCCGAAGGGCCTGTTTCAGTGCTGCATCTCTCTAGGACTCTATTCTATGACTAAATGGTAATTAATGCCAGATGAATTGTTAATTTTAAATCTGGAATTGAGAAATTTTTTGTTATCCAAAAGAATAAGGGACATAGGGCAACGGTGGGTAAATGGAGTTAGGTGACAGATCAGGCATGATCTCACTGAATGGCGGGACAGGCTCAAGGGATTAAGTCGCCGACTCTTAATCTTATTTTCTTTCCATTTAAGTTATAGTCTCGTCCTGGATTTTTTTTGTCCCTATGTATGCCTTTCTCTACATCTGCCACCTATCTGCCCAATTTACAAGTATGTTCAAATCCTCCTGTAGCTTATCCTGTCGAGCTTCCACCTTCACCTGTATCATCTGCAAATTTAGCCATGATTGTGAACTCCAGATCATTGATAAAGATATTAAACAAGCGAGGTCTCAAAAGAACCTTTGTGAGACCAGGTTAACGAAAATCGTTGTACCACCAACTTCTATGAGTCAACCAATTAGGTCTCCATTTTAACATATATCCACCAATTCTCACTTTAATTCAGTGAACAATCTTTAAAAAAGTTGTCTCGTTTATGAGTATCTAAATGATAATGGCACATTATACCCAGGATCGTTGTTAAGCTCACCAGGACACTGCAGGACATAGAAGTTTGAAATAATTTGCACTGCCCTTTAAATGGTCATATATCATTTACCAAAACGTACCAAAATAGAACTGAATTACACCTACTCCAAACCACAGTGTCCTTTTTTGAAGGACAGAATACACTATTATCTTCAGTGGTTATAATACTGGACAAGCAGCCCCTAAGACATAAGAAATAGGAGCAGGAGTAGGCCATATGGCCCCTTGAGCCTGCTCCGCCATTCAATAAGATCATGGCTGACCTTTGCTCGCAGCTCCACTTTCCTACCCAATCCCCATATTCCCTAATTCTCAGAGGTTGCAAGTTCAAATCCATCACACGTCAAGCTGTTACGTTAAACTCAATAAATCAGATGCTTTAAGCATCAAAACTGCTGGGTTGTTGTAAAAACCACTAATGGCCTTCCATTTATATAGAACCTTTCCCATCCCTCATAAAACCCAAAGCACCCGAGTTAAGCACTTCTGCAAGTGCAGTCACTACTATAATATAGGAAGTGCAGCAGCCAATTTGTGCACAGCAAGCTCCCACAAACAGCTATGGGATAATGACCAGATAATCTGTTATTAGAGCACCAGGGAGAACTCCCTTGCTTTCCTTCAAAATAGCATCATGGGATCTTTTACATCTACCTGAGGGGCTGGACAGGGCCTTGGATTAAAGTCTCATTTGACAGTACAGCATTCCTTCAGTACGGCACTGAACTGTCATCTTGATTTTTGTTGTTCAAAGCTCAGGAGTGAGATTTGAACCCACAATCTACTGACTCAGAGGCAAGAGAGCTAGTAACTGAGCCCAGCTGACACATATAACTCTAGTCCTACCCCATGTGCTTAACTCTATTGCCTTTCATGATTGCCCTGAGGGCAGTAATGCTATATGACCAGTGCTGGCCCAAAACCCAAGAACAATGTTTTTTGTAAAAACTAAGCTAGTATAAATTCACAACGATTTTCACCAGACAATTTAATACCAACTTCACTCTATTAGAAAGTAGAGACAGATGAATATAAACTGTGTCCCAAGGACCATTACTGGAGTATGAGGCCCAACAATCTCAGTTCTATTTCAATTTCTTACTTGTTGGTTTGTCCTGTTTGTATTACAACATTTAGCCAACACATTTAACATAGCAAGCATTGTAAACATCCCAAGCTACTTCACAGGAGCGACCCAGGTTCAGTTCTGGGTACTGCCTGTGTGGAGTTTGCAAGTTCTCCCTGTGACTGCGTGGGTTTTCGTCGGGTGCTCTGGTTTCCTCCCACAGCCAAAGACTTGCAGGTTGATAGGTAAATTGGTCATTGTAAATTGCCTCTAGTGTAGGTAAGTGGTAGAGAATTGTGGGGATGTGGTTGAGAATATGGATTAATGTAGAATTAGTATAAATGGGTGGTTGATGGTTGGCACAGACTCGGTAGGCCGAAGGGCCTGTTTCAGTGCTGTATCTCTAAATAAAAATAAAAAAATAATCAGACCCCCAAAAAATGACACCAAACCAAAGCAAGAGACATGAGAACAGGTGACCAAATGCTTGGTCAAAGAGGGAGTCTTGAACATTAGAACATTACAGCGCAGTACAGGTCCTTCGGCCCTCGATGTTGCGCCGACCTGTGAAACCATCTGACCTACACTATTCCATTTTCATCCATATGTCTATCCAATATTAGAACATTGAAGCAGTGTCTTAAAGGAGGAGAGTGAGAGACTGAGACTGAGAGAGTGGTGCAGAAAGGGTTGAGGAAGTGATTGCAAAGCTTAGGGCCTAGACGGTTGAAGGCACAGGTGCCAATGGTACAAAGAAAGTGGGGGATGCGCAAGAGGTCAGAATTGGAGAAGGGCAGAGAGTTGTACGGTTGAAGGAGGTTAGAGAGATAGCCAGAAGCAAGGCATGGAGGGAATTCGTGGACCTGGTGCTTTGAAAATGGCTTTTTGTGGCAGAGATGCTTCGCTGGTGGCTACATCTCAAAGCAGAATGCCAAGATCCGTTATGTCTGCAGCTCAATTTATGCAAATTAATGGGAATTTAATAATTAATGAATTAGAGGGAAAGTAATAAAGACGTGCATTTATATGGCACTTTTCACAACCTCAGGATGGCCCATAACACTTTAAAGCCAATTAAGTACTTTTGAAAATGTTGTAATGCAGGAACCATGGCAGCCAATAGGCAGCACAATTCCCACAAACAATAAAATAAATGATCAGATCATCTGTTTTGTTGTTGGTTGATTGAGGGATAAATATTGACTAGGAGACTGGGGAAAAACCCCCCTGCTCTTCTTCAAAATAGAGCCATTGGATATTTTACATCCACTTAAGAGGGCAGACGGGGGCTTGCTTGAAAGTCTCATCTGAAAGATGGAACCTCCAACAGTGCAGCCATCCCTCAGTACTGCACTGGAGCATCAGCCTAGATTTTGTATTTAAGACTGCCGTGGGATTTGAGCCCACAATCTTCTGACTCAGTAGAGAGAGTGACACGAACTGAGCCTAGGCTAACACCAAAGGTAGATGCACTTCTAACTTGGGAAAACCAAGGAGTTATCTGGGTAACTCAACAAGGTAGGAAATAGCTGCAGAAGTTCCAAAGCTGTGCTAAATACCCCATCTATTAAATGCTTCTGAAAGGTGTTCAAATGACACCAAAGGGAAATAAATGAACAACATACATATGTAGGAAGTTAACATATCTTACTGAGAGAGATTACAGGTCCTCGGTTTAACTTTTCATCCAGATGGCACATCTGACAGTGCAGCACTCCCTCAGTACTGCACTGGAATATCAGCCTGGACTTTCTGTTTAAGTCTCAGGAGTGGGCTCACAACCTTACCGTACAAGCTTCTGACTCAGAGGCAAGAATGCGACCCACTGAGCCACAGCTGATACCTACCATTTTAATGAAAGCATTAAATTTAGTTGTTCCCTTTAAATCCCTTTATAGTTACGTATTGATTGACAGATACTGTTATTTGTTTCCTTGTTAGAGAAGCCTGAAGCCCTGAAATAGACAAGGAAAGCAGAATTTTTCTTTTTATTCGTTCATGGGATGTGAGTCGCACTGGCAAGACCAGCATATATTGCCCATCGCTAATTGCCCTTAAGGTGGTGGTGGTGAGCTGCCTTCTTGAACCGCTGCAGTCTATGTGGGATAGGTGCACCCACAGTGATGTTAGGAAAGGAGTTCCAGGATTTTGACGCAGTGACAGTATATATTTCCAAGTCAGATGGTGTGCGGCTTGGAGGGGAACTTGCAGGTGGTGGTGTTCCCGTGCATCTGCTGCCCTTGTCCTTCTAGGTGATACAGGCCGTGGGTTTGGCGAGTTGCTGAAATGAAACATTCCTTCCTAAGTTTGGATTTTGATTAAATTTGCCTCTTTAATAAGCAGGTTTTCAAACTAAGCTCTGTGGTATTGTTACAGAGCCCGTGACCTTTGTAACACAAAGGAGAAATGCAAGCAGGCCCACCAGCATCTGAAAAGAGAAAACATTTTCAGATGGATGGCCTTCATCTTTCTGAAACATGAACCTGTAATTTCTCTTTTTGGGTAATGAAAGACCTGCTGGAGATTGAGTATTTCCAGTTTGATTTCTGACTTCCTGTGTTTTTTGGTTCTTTTTATTTAATGTCATATCAGCCATGTCTTAACATATAATACTTTCGACCCTGGATCAGTAGGTTGTGGGTTCAAGACCCACTCCAGGGATTCGAGTACAAAATCTACACTGACATTCCCAGTTTAGTATCGAGGAATGCAATCATTAGCTGCACTGTAGGAGGTGTCATCTTTCAGATGAGATGTCAAACCAAAGCCCCCTCTACCCCCTTAGGTGGATCCAAAAGATCCCAGGGCACTATTTCAAACAAGAGCAGGTAAGTTATCCCAGTGTTCTGGCCAATATTTATCCCTCAATCAACATTAAAAAAAAACAGATTATCTGGTCATTCTAAGATTGTTTGTGGGAGCTTGCTGTGTGCAAATTGGCTGCTGCGTTTCCAGCATTACAAACACTTCAAAAAGTACTAACTGCCTCTAAAAAGTTGCGAAAGATGCTATTCCTATGCAACCTTTTCAAGTCTCTTTTCTGGGACCATATAATATCAGTACACTACCTGTAAACAGAGAGGGTTGACAGAGAGAACTATATGGGTTACAGGGTCTGTAATCATCTGCAACCATTGAGTATCTCCAATTAAACCAATAAGTAAAAGGATATCATGTAACCTGAGGAAAGACACACAGGACTAGCTTTAAAAAAAATGTACATTTCATTGAATTCAATCTTCAATTGGGTCTCCAGAATACTCTTTCTTCAACTAGTTTACAGAGTTACAAGGTTATAAACAGATTAAAAGTGTCAGTGGGTGGCACAGCAAATTGCTAAGATTGACACACTGTGTAAAGAAGCAGCGGGGGTGATCCATAATTCAGCACACATCGAGCTCCTGATTGAAGTTAAGCTACGTTGGAAAGCAGCCAAGCAGAGACAAGGCATTAAATCACCAAGGAAGGAAGAAATGAATTTGCAATTTATAGAGAACGCTTTTTGACATCCTCAGGATGTCCCAAAATACCTGGCAACCAATTGAAGTGTAGTCACTGTTGTTGCGCAGCTAATTACGCACAGCAGGATGGGGCAAACAACAAATGAGGAGAACAACCAGCTGATCTGTTTTCAAGCGGTGTTGATCAAGGGAGGCCTATTGGTCACGACAACTCTCCTTTCTTTTTTCAAACTGTATCATGGGACCCTTTATATCTCCTTGAACTGAAAGATGGCACCGCTGACAATGTAGCACTTGCTCAGGACTGCAATGAAGCATCAGCCAAGACTACATAACTCAGGTCCTGGAGTGGAACTCAAAGCCACGACCTTCTGATTCAGAGGCAAGAGTGGTACCACCCACTTAAGCCAAGCTGACACATAACCCATGGTGAAATGAACTCGCATCATTGTCACCGCTCAATAGTCGCATGCTACCAGCTCAGGCCTGAAAATAGGTCAGCCGCTCTAATGCAGAGTTATGGTGAAAGAGCTGGGAAGTGGGCCTACATGGATAGCTCTTTCAAAGAGCCGGCACAAACACAATGGGCTGAATGGCCTCCTTCACTGCTGATATTAACTTTATGAGATCCAAAATTTTAAAAAAATCCTTCTAACTGTCTCGATTTGGAAGAAACCTAAAAGGTACATTTAAATTGGACAATTTGTTCAGAAAAAACAATATCACCTACAGTTCCATGGGTCATCAAATAAACCAAGCCATTCTGTGACTCGGAAAAGCGTAGGGGGATGGGATTAGACTGGACAGCGCATATAGAGCCAACACTGCATTGACCCAGCTAGAATATTATGTCCAACTCTGGGCATCACGCCCTAGAAAGGAGGTCAAGACCTTGGAGAGGATGCAGAGGAGATTTACTAGAACACTACCAGAGATGAGGGACTTCAGTTAAGTAAAAAGACAAGAGAAGCTGGGATTATTCTCTTTAGAGCACAAAAGGTTAAGGGGAGATTTGATAGCTTCTCCCTATCTACTCTGTTTCCAGTGGTAGCAAAGGTAGTAACCAGAGGACACAGATTTAAAATAATTGGTTAAACAAAAACAGGGAGGAGGTACCAGGAACTTTTTTTTAAAGCAGCAAGTTATGATCTGAAATGCACTGTCTCAAAGGGTGGTAGAAGCAGATTCAATGGTAGCAGTCAAATAGATGCATATTTATATTTAAAAAAACACCGAAAATGTTGGAAACGCTCAGCAGGTCAGACAGCATCTGTGGAGAAAGAGTTAGTTTTTCAGGTTGATAATCATTCGCCAGAACTGGAAGATGCTAGAGATTTAACAGAGGAGGTGTAAATGGAACCATTAGCTCTGAACCCATCTTTTGTTTCTTTACTTGTCCCATTACCACCCACTTTTGCCTTGCTCCTTCATCCTTTTTGTCATTTAATCACACTTGCTCTCCACAAAGTGGCCAATTTAATCACCGTTTCCTCCGCTCCTGTTTTCCTTTGGCTCTGCACTTGCTTAAAAGCTGTTAAATCTCTAACTTCTTCCAGTTCTGCCAAAAACATATCAACCTGAAAGATTAACTCTGTTTCTCTCTGCACACATGCTGCCAGATCTGCTCAGCGTTTTCCAGCATTTTCTGTTTTTATACCCAGATTGCAAGCACCTGCAGTATTTCATTTTTGTTTCGCGTATTTATGGATTACTCCTCAGAAACAAAAGCCAGCTTTCCTTGTGAAGGCAGAACCTGAGTTAAAGGTTTTCAATTAAAATTTAGCAACAGCAGACAGGCGAACTCGATTCATATCCCATGGCACTCGGCCTCTGCTCCATCCACTGTCCGGATCTGGAGACGGCAAAAAAGGTGGCAATCCAAGGAAGGAGGCCCACTCACACAAACCATAAACATTCCCTGCCTTTCTCATTCAGATTAACTGGTCATTGACATTTGTGGGATGTTGCTGTTGCACAATAACTGCCTACATAACAACAGTCTTTGTACTCTGAAATGAATTACATGGTTATGGGGTGTGGGGGGCGGGGGGGGGGGGGGGGAAGGGGGGAGAAAGGGGGCACGCAGCAGGAGGAGGGAAGAAGTAATTCATCATAAATCTCCAACCATCACGAATATGGAGCAAGCTTCATGGACCAGCTGGTCTTCGCCTGCCCATCAATTTTGTATGTTCAGAATTTTTTTGTGAAGTTTCTTAAAAGCTTTAAAATTCTCATCCTGGTTTTCAATTCCCTTCATGGCCATGCCCTCCCTACCTCTGTAACCTCCTCCAGTTGCACGACCCTCAGATCCTTCAATTTTAGCCTCATGAGCATACCCGATTTTAATCACTCCACCATAAGTGGCCGAACCTTCAGTTGCCTGGGCCCCAAGCTCTGGAATTCCCTCCCTCAACCTCACTACCTCTCTCTCTCTTACTTCAAGAGCCCCCTTAAAAGCTACCTCTTTGAACAAGATTTTGGTCATCTGCTTCCTTATGTGGCTTGGTGTCTAATTTTGCTTTATAATGCTCCTGTGAAGCACCTTGGGACAGTTTATGCCGTTAAAGGCGCTATACAAAATATAAGTTGTTGTTCTAGTGAAGTGCATTGCGGTGTTCTTATATAAGTGTTATAATATGGAAACAGGTCATTCGGCCCTGCCAGCAATAATCCTTCACAGGAGCATATGGTCCTAAATCACATTCATCCACCCTGCTCTCGTATCCCGTCAACCTCTTCACATTCAACCAATCTAATCTCGATTATGGCAGAGTTTACTCAACCACTAACCATGCAGTTGAATTCCACAGCCTCACAACTCTTCGTGTGAAGGATTTTCTCTGCCCTCCGTTTTAAATCTCTTGCATATAATTTTTTTTTTTATACATATGTACCTTCATTTTAGACCCCTCAACGACTGGGAACAATCTGCTTCTATTTAGTGTCCCTTCCTTTCATAATTTTAAACACCACTGTCAAATTACCCTGTAATCTGCATGGTTCTAATGTTAAAAATTCAATTTTTCAAGTCTTTCTTCATATTTGTAATTCCTCTACTATCAGCATCAAAGTCATTCTATTTTTACCTTCTCTATAGCCTCAGTACCCTTTTACAATATTGGAGAACAATACTGCCCTACAGCTTCTAACGGAGGTCTTATTCAGGTGTTAGGTAGATTTTAATAGCGGTGTTATTGGAACATAGGACTTAGGAGCAGGAGTAGGCCATTCGGCCCTTCGAGCCCCCTCCGTCATTCGACAAGATCATGGCTGATCTGGTTGTGGTCTCAACTCTACTTTCCTGTCTGCCCCCCATATCTCTTGACTAACAAAAATCTATCTAACTCAGCCTTGTATAAATTTAATGAGGTAGCCTCCACTGCTTTCTGGAAAGAGAATTTCACAGACCAATGTCCCTTTGAGAAAAAAAAATTCTCATCTTTTTCTTCTTGAAAGGCAGACCTCTTATTCTTAAACTGCGTCTCCTAATTCTAGTCTCCCCCACAAGAGTAAACACCCTCCCACTGTACACTCTATCAAGTCCTCTCAGCATCTTATATGTTTCAATAAGATCTCTCATTCTTCTAAACTCCAATGGATATAGGCCCAACCTGGTCAACCTTGTTTCATAAGAAAAGCCCTTCATCCCTGGACTTAGTCAACTGAACCTTCTCTGAACTGCTTCGAATGAAATTATATCCTTTTTCAAATAAGGAGACTAAAACTGTACACAGTACTCCAGATGTGGTCTCACCAAGATACTGTACAGCTGCAGTAAAACGTCCCTATCCGAGGTGTTCAAAATCATGAAGGGTATGGATATAGTAAATAAGGAAAAAGTGTTTCTACTGGCAGGAGGGTCAGTAACGAGAGGATACAGGTTTAACGTAATTGGCTAAGGAGCCGGGGAGGGAAGATGAGAAGATTTTTTTTTACACGGCAAGATGTTGTGATCGGGAATGTACCAACTGAATAGGTGGTGGAAGCAGATGCAACAGTAACTTTCGAAAGGGAATTGGATAAATGCTTGAAGGGGAAAAATTTACAGGGCTAGGGGGAAAGAGCAGGGGAGTGGGACTAATTGGATAGCTGGCACAGGCATGAAGGACCAAATGGTTTCCTTCTGTGCTGTATAATTATATGTTATACAGACTCATTTTACCTTGACTTTTACATTCTCTACCTCCAGTGATAAAATCTAGAATGACATTAGTTTTCTCTTATGACCTTATCAACTCAAAGAAGATTAGCCATGCTCTAATCGAATGACGGAGCAAGCTCGAGGGGATGAATGGCCTACTCCTGCTCCTATTTCCTATGTTCCTATTTAGTTTAGTTTAGAGATACAGCACTGAAACAGGCCCTTTGGCCCACCGAGTCTGTGCCGACCATCAACCACCCATTTATACTAATCCTACACTAATTCCGTATTCCTACCACATCCCCACCTGTCCCTATATTTCCCTACCACCTACCTATACTAGGGGCAATTGCTAATGGACAATTTACCTATCAACCTGCAAGTCTTTGGCATGTGGGAGGAAACCCATGCAGACACAGGGAGAACTTGCAAACTCCACACAGGCAGTACCCAGAATTGAACCCGGGTCGCTGGAGCTGTGAGGCTGCGGTGCTAACCACTGCGCCACCCTATATTCCTGCCTTTAATGCCCTGGGAATCTGTAAGCTCAAATCTCTCTGTTCTTTCACAGTATTAAACCTACTTCCATTCAGAGTAAAATCACTGTTTTTTTTTCCTCAAACACATCATCTCGCAATAACAGACACTGAATTCCATTTGCCATTTTAAGACCATTCCCCCATATTATCAATATCCCTTTGCCGCTTGCTTTGGTCTTATAAAGACTTCAATTTACCTTCCATTTTTGTACCATCTACCAATCCCAACACCAGTCACTCTAGACCTTTATTTATTTATTTTATTTAGAGATACAGCACTGAAACAGGCCCTTTGGCCCACCGAGTCTGTGCCGACCAACAACCACCCATTTATACTAACCCTACAGCAATCCCATATTCCCTACCACCTACCTACACTAGGGGCAATTTATAATGGCCAATTTACCTATCACCTGCAAGTCTTTGGCTGTGGGAGGAAACCGGAGCACCCGGCGAAAACCCACGCAGTCACAGGGAGAACTTGCAAACTCCACACAGGCAGTACCCAGAATCGAACCCGGGTCGCTGGAGCTGTGAGGCTGCGGTGCTAACCACTGCGCCACTTTATGCAAATCATTGATATCCACGAGGAACAGAAACGGCCACAGAGCTAAACCCCCGGAATATTCCTACCCACTTCCAACAATGCTGTAAATTCTGCCCTTAACTCCTACTCTGTTTTCTTCCTGCTAACCGATGTTTAATGCAGTTCGCTATTCTCCCCTGAATTCCACACCCCTCTAATGTCTCTAATAATCTCCTGGGTGGTACCTTGTCGAAAGCTTTCCTAAGGTCCACATCAACTACATCTGTGTCTGCTGCTTCCTCAAAGAATTCTGAGGTTTGTTAAGCATGATAAGCATGTTGGCCACTTCTAACTATTTTATCTAAACGTGTGATCATTAAAATCTTAATTAGAGGCTATAAGATTTGCCTGCTACAAATGTTAAATCAACTGGCCTATAATTTCCCAAATGGTCACTGACTTTTTAAAATGGACACTCTTTAGCTCTCTGGCGCATGTCCACACCCAATAATGTCCTGATTAGCCTTGATTTTTGTGCTCAAAGCCTGGAGTAGTACTTTAACTTAGAACCTTGTGATTCAGAGGCAAGAGTACTACAAACTGAGCCACAGCTGACACTCAAGACTGGGATTTAGTCTTCCTTCGGACTCACTAACGTATCAAAACGTTTCCTCGTATGCATCATAATCTCACTCTCTTGTCTTCCAACCCCACCAGGATTCATTTTCTCTGTTATATCCCTCTCTATAGACAAGATGATCAGGCACTTTTTAAATGAAAGTATTTCATCTTTCAGGCGATATGGTACAGCAGTGTATTTATAGTTTTTTTTACCCAATGTTTCTTTAATCCAGATTTCCATCATTTGTCATTTTTTCTTTAACTGCACTAAGAGGGTGATGGCTACTCAGAGTAGTGCAACAACAGCCAAGTCCTTGGCACCATGGGTGGCTCAGCTGCACCGGAAGGGAGGAAGAAGAGTGGAAGGGCAATAGCGATAGGGGACTCGTCAGTTAGGGGAACAGACACGCATTTCTGCGGCAGTAAATGTGACTCCAGGGTGGTGCATTGCCTCCCCGGTGCCAGGGTCAAGGATGTCACAGAGAGGCTGCAGGACATTCTTCTGGGGGAGGGTGAACAGCCACAGCCAGAAGTCGTGGTCCACATTGGTACCAACGACAGATAGGTAAGAAGAGGGAAGAGGTCAGTAAGCAGAGTTTAAGGAGTTAGGAAAGAAGTTAAAAGCAGTAATCTCAGATTACTCCCAGTGCCACATGCTAGTGAGCACAGGAATAGCAGGATTAAACAATTTAATACATAACTGGAGAATTGGTGCAGGAGGGAGGGCATCAAATTTCTGAGACATTGGGATCTGTTCTGGGGTAGGTGGGACCTTTACAACACAGACAGGTTGCACCTTAGCAAGACCAAGACTAACATCCTCCATAGGGAGATTTGCTAGTGCTGTTGGGGAGGGTTTAAACTAAATTGTCAAGGGGTTGGGAACCTAAGAGGGAGCTCAAATTGGAGAGAACCAAAACTGGTAACAGGAAGTAGAGAAGTGGTAAGCAAAATTGGAAGGCAGACGAGACAAAGTCAAACATCAAATAGGATCGGAATGAGGAATAATGTAAAGATAAAGTTAAGGGCACTCTATCTGAATGCACGCAGCATTCGCAACAAGGTAGATGATTTGAAGGCACAAATGGAGGTCAATGGGTATGATTTAATTGCCATTATGGAGATGTAGTTACAGGGTGGCCAGGACTGGGAACTGAATATTCAGGGATATTCGTCATTTAGGAGGGATAGGCGGAGGGGAAAAGGAGGTAGGGTAACGCTCTTCATAAAGGGACGAGATCAGTAAATTAATGAGAGAGGATCTTAGATCGAAGGAGCAAGATGTAGAATCAGTTTGGGTGGAGCTAAGAAACAGCAAGGGGCAGCAAACAGTGGCGGGTGTTGTTTATAGGCCACCAAACTGCAGTAGTAATGTTGGACAGAGTATTAATATGGAAATTAAAAGCTGCATGTAGCATAGGCAATACAGTAATAATGGGTGTCTTTAATTTACATAGATATTGGTAAACCTAATGAGAATTAATGCTGTGGAGGATGGATTCCTGGAGTGTGTACGAGATGGGATTCTGGAGCAGTACGTTGAAGAACCAACTAGGGATCAGGCTATTTTAGATTTAGTATTATGCAATGAGAAAGGGCTAATTAATAACCTTGTTGTAAAGGAACCATGAGGAAATAGTGACCACAATATGATGTAGAATTCTACATTAAACTTTGAAAGAGACATAGATCATTCTGAAACTAGGGTCTTAAATCTGAACAAAGGAAGCTATGAAGGTATGGGGAGGCAGTGGTATAGTGGTATTGTCAGTGGACCAGAGACCCAGAGTATTGCTCTGGGGACATGGGCTCGAATCCCACGATAGCAGAAGATAGAATATAAATTCAATTAATAAATCTGGAATTAAAAACTTGTCTAATGATGGCCATGAAACCATTATCGATTGTTGTAAAAACCCATCTGGTTCACTGATGCCCTTTAGGGAAGGAAATCTGTTGTCTTTACCTGGTCTGGCCTACAAGTGACTCCAGACCCACAACAATGTGGTTGACTCTTACATGCCCTCTGAAATGGCCTAGCAAGCCACTCAGTTGTATCTAACTGCCACGAAGTCAATAAAAAGGAATGAAACTGGCCAGACCACCCAGCATCAACCTAGGCACTGGAAACGACAACGGCAAACCCAGCCCTATTGACCCTGCAAAGTCCTCCTTATGAACATCTAAGGGCTCGTGCCAAAGTTGAGAGCTGTTCCACAGACCAGTCAAGCAACAGCCTGACATAGTCATACTCACAGAATCATACAAACAATGTCCCAGATACCACCATCACCATTCTTTTTTTTTATTATTTATTCTTTCATAGGATGTGGGCGTCGCAGGCCAGGCCAGCATTTATTGCCCATCCCTAATTGCCCTTGAACTGAGTGGCTTGCTCGGCCATTTCGAGGGCATGTAAGAGTCAACCACATTGCTGTGGATCTGGAGTCACATGTCGGCCAGACCAGGTAAGGACAGCAGATTTCCTTCCCGAAAGGACATTAGTGAACCAGATGGGTTTTTACAACAATCGACAATGGTTTCATGGCCACCATTAGACTAGCTTTAAATTCCACATTTTTATTAATTGAATTCAAATTCCACCTTCTGCTGTGGTGGGATTCGAACCCATGTCCCCAGAGCAATACCTGGGTCTCTGGGTTACTAGTCCGGTGACAATACCAGTATGCCACTGCTTCCCACTGGCAGGACAGACCCACCAAAGGTGGTGGGACAGTGGTATACAATAGGGAGGAAATTGCCCTGGGAGTCCTCAACATTGACTCCAGACCCCATGAAGTCTCACGGCATCAGGCCAAACATTGGTAAGGAAACCTCCTGCTGATTACCACCTGCCACCCTCCCTCAGCTGATCAGTCAGCACTCCTCCATGTTTAACACCACTTGGAGGAAGCACTGAGGGTGGCAAGGGTGCAGAATGTACTCTGGGTGGGTGAATGAACTTCAATGTCCATCACCGAGTGGCTCGGTAGCACCACTACTGACCTAAAGGACATAGCTGCTAAACTTGGTCTGCGACAGGTGGTGAGGGAAAAACATACTTGATCTCATCCTCATCAATCTGCCTGCCACAGATGCATCTGTCTATGACAGTATTGGTGGGAGTGACCACCGCACAATCCTTGTGGAGACGAAGTCCCACCTTCACATTGAGGATACCGTCCATCGTGTTGTGTGGCACTAACACCGTGCTAAATGGGATAGATTTTGAACAGATCTAGCAATGCAAAACTGGGCATCCATGAGGCACAGTGGGGCAGCAGCAGAATTGTACGCAACCACATTCTGTAACCTCCTGGCCCAGTATATCCCGCACTCTACCATTACCACCAAGCCAGGAGACCAAACCTGGTTCAATGAAGAGTGCAGGAGGGCATGCCAGGAACAGCACCAAGCATACCTAAAAATGAGGTGTCAACCTGGTGAAGCTACAACATAGGACTACTTGCATGCCAAACTGTGTAAGCAGCATGCAAGAGACAGAGCTAAGAGATCCCATAACCAACGGATCACAGAATCACAGAATAATACAGTGCAGAAGAGGCCCTTCGGCCCATCGAGTCTGCACCGATGCATTAAAACACCTGACCTGTCTACCTAATCCCATTTGCCAGCACTTGGCCCATAGTCTTGAATGTTATGACGTGCCAAGTGCTCATCCAGGTACTTTTTAAAGGATGTGAGGCAACCTGCCTCTACCACCCTCCCAGGCAGGGCATTCCAGACCGTCACCACCCTCTGGGTAAAAACATTCTTCCTCAAATCCCCCTCAAACCTCCCGCCCCTCACCTTAAACTTGTGACCCTTCAACTAAGGGGAACAGCTGCTCCCTATCCATCCTGTCCATGCCCCTCATAATCTTGTACACCTCGATCAGGTCACCCCTCAGTCTTCTCTGCTCCAGTGAAAACAACCCAAGCCTATCCAACCTCTCTTCACAGCTTAAATGTTCCATCCCAGGCAACATCCTGGTGAATGGCCTCTGCACCCCCTCCAATGCAATCACATCCTTCCTATAATGTGGCGACCAGAATTGCACACAGTACTCCAGCTGTGGCCTTACCAAAGTTCTGTACAACTCCTACATGACCTCCCTGCTTTTGTAATTTATGCCTTGATTGATAAAGGCAAGTGTCCCATAGGCCTTTTTCACCACCCTATTAACCTGCCCTTCTGCCTTCAGAGATCTATGGACAAACACGCCAAAGTCCCTTTGTTCCTCGGAACTTCCCAGTGTCAGGCCATTCATTGAATACTTCCGTGTCACATTACTCCTTCCAAAGTGTATCACCTCACACTTTTCAGCGTTAAATTCCATCTGCCACTTTTCTGCCCATTTGACCATCCCGTCTATATCTTCCTGTAACCTAAGACACTCCACCTCACTGTTAACCACTCGGCCAATCTTTGTGTCATCCGCAAACTTACTGATCCTACCCCCCACATAGTCATCTATGTCGTTTATATAAATGACAAACAATAGGGGACCCAGCACAGATCCCTGTGGTACGCCACTGGACACTGGCTTCCAGTCACTAAAACAGCTGTCTGTCATCACTCTCTAAGCTCTGCAGTCCTGCCACATCCAGCCGTGAATGGTGGTGGACAATTAAACAACTAACTGGAGGAGGTGGCTCCACAAATATCCCCATCCTCAATGATGGGGGAGCCCAGCACATTAGTGCGAAAAATAAGGCTGATGCATTTGCAACAATCTTCAGCCAGAAGCGCCGAGTTGATGATCCATCTCGGCCTCCTCCTGAAGTCCCCAGCATTACAGATGCCTGACTTCAGCCAATTTGATTCATTCCGTGTGATATCAAGAAACGACTGAAGGCAATGGATACTGCAAAGGCTATGGGCCCTGACAATATTCCGGCAACAGTACTGAAGACCTGTGCTCCAGAACATGCCACACCCCTAGCCAAGCTGTTCCAGTACAGCTACAACACTGGCATCTACCCTGCAATGTGGAACATTGCCCAAGTACGTTCTGTACACAAAAAGCAGGACAAGCCCAACCAGGCCAATTACTGCCCCATCAGTCTACTCTCAATCATCAGTAAAGTGATGGAAGGTGTCATCAACAGTGCCATCAAGCAGCACTTGCTTAGCAATAACCTGCTCAGTGACGCTCAGTTTGGGTTCCGCCAGGGCCACTCAGCTCCTGACCTCATCACAGCCTTGGTTCAAACATGGACAAAAGAGCTGAACTCAAGAGGTGAGGTGTGAGTGACTGCCCTTGACATCAAGGCAGCATTTGACCGAGTGTGGCATCAAGGAGCCCTAGCAAAACTGAGGTCAATGGGAATCAGGGGGAAAACACTCCGCTGGCTGGAGTCATACCGAGCGGGAAGGAAGATGGTTGTGGTAGTTGGAGATCAATCATCTGAGCTCCAGGACATCACTGCAGGAGTTTCTCAGGGTAGTGTCCTAGGCCCAACCATCTTTAGCTGCTTCATCAATGACCTTCCTTCAATCATAAGGTCAGAAGTGGGGATGTTTGCTGATGATTGCACAATGTTCAGCACCATTCACGACCCCTCAGATACTGAAGCAGTCCGTGTAGAAATGCAGCAAGACCTGGACAATATCCAGGATTGGGCATATAAGTGGTAAATAACATTCGTGCCACACAAGTGCCAGGCAACGACCAGCTCCAACAAGAGAGAATCTAACCATCTCCCCTTGACATTCAACGGCATTACCATCGCTGAATCCCCCACGATCAACATCCTAGGGGCTACCATTGACCAGAAACTGAACTGAAGTAGCCATACAAATACCATGGTTACAAGAGCAGGTCAGAGACTAGGAATCTTGCAGCAAGTTACTCATCTCCTGACTCCCCAAAGCCTGTCCACCATCTACAAGGCACAGGTCAGGAGCGTGATGGAATACACTCCACTTGCCTGGATGGGTGTAGCTCCAACAACACTCAAGAAGCTCAACACCATCCAAGACAAAGAGCCCGCTTGATTGGCACCCCATCCTCAACCATTCACTCCCTCCACCACTGACACACAGTGGCAGCAGTGTGTATCATCTACAAGATGCACTGCAGCAATGCACCAAGGCTCCCTCGACAGCACCTTCTAAACCCACGAACTCTACCAACTAGAAGGACAAGGGCAGCAGATGCATGGGAATACCACCACCGGCAAGTTCCCCTCCAAGTCACACACCATCCTGACTTGGAACTATATCGCCATTCCTTTACTGTTGCTGGTTCAAAATCCTGGAAGTCCCTTCCTAACAGCACTGTGGGTGTACCTACCCCACATGGACTGCAGCGATTCATGAAGGCAGTTCACCACCACCTTCTCAAGGGCAATTAGGGAGGGGAAATAAATGCTGGCCTCGCCAGCGACGCCCACATCCCATGAATGAATTTTTTAAAAATGAGGGGCAAGTTTGCTATGAAGGATTGGGAAAATATATTAAAAGATTTGACGGTAGACAGGCAATGGCAGGTATTTGAAGAAGTATTGCACGGTTTACAACAAATATACATTCCTCTAAGACACAAAAAACCAACAGGAAAGGTGAATCAACCGTGGCTAACAAAAGAAGTTAAAGATTGCATTAGGTCAAAGGAAGTGGCTTATAAGGTCACCAGTAAAAAAGTGGTAAACCCGAGAATTGGGAGCAATTTTGAGACCAACAAAGGAGAACCAAGAAACTGATAAAGAAAGGGAAAAGAGATTATGAATGTAAACTAGCTAGAAATATAAAGGCAGACTGTAAAAGCTTCTTTAAGTATGTGAAAAGGAAACGATTAGCAAGGACGAAGGTGGGTCCATTGCAGACGGAGACAGGAGAGTTTGTGGTGGAGAATAAGGAAATGGTGGAGAGACTAAATAATTACTTTGTGTCTGTCTTAGAGTCATAGAGAGCTACAGCACTGAAAGCGAGTATGTGCCGACCAACAACCACCCAATTATACTAATCC
The DNA here is from genome assembly GCF_036365525.1 of Heterodontus francisci. Taxonomy (NCBI): domain Eukaryota; kingdom Metazoa; phylum Chordata; class Chondrichthyes; order Heterodontiformes; family Heterodontidae; genus Heterodontus; species Heterodontus francisci. Next base: position 22,332,681 of record NC_090374.1, on the reverse strand, counting down.
TCTAATTCCGAAGAAGGTTCACTGACCCGATACGTTAACTCTGCTTCTCTTTCCACAGATGCTGCCAGACCTGCTGAGTGGTTCCAGCATTTCTTGTTTTTATTTCAGATTTCCAGCATCCGCAGTATTTTGCTTTTATAATAATCCTACATTCATCCCATACTCCCTACCACATCCCCATCATTCTCCTACCACCTACCTACACTAGGGGCAATTTACAATGGCCAATTTACCCATCAACCTGCAAGTCTTTGGCTGTGGGAGGAAACCGGAGCACCCGGCGGAAACCCACGCAGTCACAGGGAGAACTTGCAAACTCCACACAGGCAGTACCCAGAATCGAACCCAGATCACTGGAGCTGTGAGGCTGCGGTGCTAACCACTGCGCACTGTGCCTTCACGGCGGAAGGCACAGAAAATCTCCCAGAAATACTAGGGAACCAAAGGACTTGTAAAAATGAGGAACTGAAAGTAATTAGTATCAATAAAGAGGTAGTACTCAAAAAATTAATTGGATTGCAAGTTGATAAATCCCCTGGACCAGATGAGCTACATCCCAATTGAAGGAAGTGGTTATAGAGATCGTGGATACATTGGTGGTTATCTTTCAAAATTCTGTAGATTCTGGAAGGGTGCCTGCAGACTGGAAAGTAGAAAATGTAGCCCCACTATTTAAGTAAGAGTGTTAGATTCTAACATTTCCCTACTACTGGTGTCAAACTATTATAAAGGATAAGATAACTGGATACTTGGAAAATAATGAAATGACTGGGCAGAGTCAACATGGATTTGTGAAAGGGAAATCATGTTTGACAAACCTGTTGGAGTTTTTTTGAGGATGTTACTTGCAGCATAAAGGAGAACCAGTGAATGTGGTGTATTTGGATTTTCAGAAGACTTTTGATAAGAGGTTCGTAAAAAAAAATTGGAGCACATGGGATTGGGGGTAATATTCTGCAAAGGATTGAGAATTGGTTAACAGAGAAAGCAGAGAGGAGGAAAAAATGGATCATTCTCAGGATGGCTGGCTGTTACTAGTGGGGTACCGGAAGGATCAGTGCTTGGGCCACAGCTGTTCACAATATATATATATGATTTAGATATGGGAACCAATTGTAATATTTCCAAATTTGCTGATGACACAAAACTAGGAGGGAATGTAAGTTGTGAGGAGGATGCAAGGAGGCTTCAAGGGGATTTAGACAGGCTAAGTGAATGGGCAAGAACATGGCAGATGGAATATAATGTGAATAAATGTGAAGTAAGTTCCACCACTTTGGTAGAAAAAACAGAAAGGCAGTGTATTTCTTAAATGGTGAGAGGTTGGGAAGCGTTGATGTCCAAAGAGATCAGGTTGCCCTCGTTCTTGAGTCAATAAAAGCTAGTATGCAGGTGCAGCAAGCAATTAAGAAGGCAAGTGGTACATTGGCCTTCATTGCAAGGGGATTTGAGGACAGGAGTAAAGATGTATTGCTTCAATTATATAAAGGCTTGGTGAAACTGCACCTGGAGTATTGTGTACAGTTTTGGTCTCCTTATCTAAGGAAGGATGGTATTGCCATGGACGGGATGCAACGGAGGTTCACCAGACTATTCCCTGCAATGGCGGGATTGTCTTATGAAGAGAGATTGCAGAAACTGGGCCTGCATTCCCTAGAGTTTTGAAGAATGAGAAGTGATCTCATTGAAACTTACAAAATTCTACAGGGAGTATCAGGGTAGATATGGATAGGCTGGTGAGTCTAGAACAAGGGGACACAGTCTCAGAATACGGAGCAGGCCATTTAAGACTGAGATGAGGAGGAATTTCTTAATTCAGAGGGTGGTGAATTGTGGAATTCTCTACCCCAGAGGGCTGTGGAAGCTCAATCATTGAGCATGTTCAAGAGAGAAACTGATAGATTTCTGGAGACCAATGACAAGAAGGGATATGGGGATAGTGGGGAAAAATGGCGTTGAGGTAGATTATCAGCCATGATCTGTTTGAATGGTGGAGCAAGCTCGAAGGACTTAATGGCCTACTCCTGCTCCTATTTACTATTATCCTCTGAAAAACTTACAATCTTTTTGCTGAGTTTCCACATTTGATTTTATAAATACTTGAGCTCATCCAAAGCTCCACGGCCAGTATCCTAACTTGCACACAATCCCGTTCACCCAACGTCCCTTTGTTCGCTAACCCACATTGAGGCATTGCTGGACCAGGAGCCAATTTTAAAATTCTCTTCCATAATATTTCAAATCCCTCCGTGGCCTCATCCAACCCCATTCTGTGACCCCCTCAATCCCTACAACGCCCCCGACCCTCACTCTCGGGGTCTCTGTGCTGCTTCAATACTGGTCTTACACATCTCCAATTTTCATAGCGACTTGGAGGCCATGCCTTCAGCTGCCTAGGCCCCAAGCTCCAGAATTACCTCCCAAAACCTCTCTTTCCTCCTTTAAGATGCTCCTTAAAACATAACTCTTTAACCAAGCATTTGGTCACCTGCTCTAACAGTTCCTTATTGTGGCTCAGTGTCAAATCTTGTTTGATAACTCTCCCTTGAAACACCTTTGGATGTTTTACTATGTTAAAGGCACTATATAAATGCAAGTTATTATTGTTATACATCAAAGCACAGTCCAATGTTCAAGATGTACTCGTGACCAATGTCATGAAGACCCCCACCTGCCAAGAATGAGGCATATCAATTTCACCATATGGACATTAATTTTAAACTGTTGCTGCAGTGAAATGATTTGTTCAAAAAGAGATAACCAGACACTTGGCTGGAGGACATTTGCATACTAAAAGATAGTGCTTGGAGAGACAAAAGAATTGCTCGCTGATTCAATTAACAGAGATTTGGCTGGACAATGGTGATCCACATCTTGTCAGGCTAAGAGACAGCGCTACACCACCCCACGGCCTCAACCGAGAGCTTTCGGAAGTTCCAAGGAACAAAGGGACCTTGCCGTGTTTGTCCATAGATCTCTGAAGGCAGAAGGGCAGGTTAATAGGGTGGTGAAAAAGGCCTATGGGGCACTTGCCTTTATCAATCGAGGCATAGATTACAAAAGCAGGGAGGTCATGTTGGAGTTGTACAGAACTTTGGTAAGGCCACAGCTGGAGTACTGTGTGCAATTCTGGTCGCCACATTATAGGAAGGATGTGATTGCATTGGAGGGGATGCAGAGACAATTCACCAGGATGTTGCCTGGGATGGAACATTTAAGCTGTGAAGAGAGGTTGGATAGGCTTGGGTTGTTTTCGCTGGAGCAGAGAAGACTGAGGGGTGACCTGATCGAGGTGTACAAGATTATGAGGGGCATGGACAGGGTGGATAGGGAGCAGCTGTTCCCCTTAGTTGAAGGGTCAGTTACGAGGGGTCACAAGATTAAGGTGAGGGGCGGGAGGCTTAAGGGGGATTTGAGGAAGAACTTTTTTACCCAGAGGGTGGTGTCGGTCTGGAATGCACTGCCTGGGAGGGTGGTAGAGACAGGTTGCCTCACATCCTTTAAAAAGTACCTGGATGAGCACTTGGCACGTCATAACATTCAAGGCTATGGGCCAAGTGCTGGCAAATGGGATTAGGTAGACAGGTCAGGTGTCTTTAATGCATCGGTGCAGACTCGATGGGACAAAGGGCCTCTTCTGCACTGTATTATTCTGTGATTCTGTGATTTAGAATCCACAAACACAGAAGTGGTTAAACCAGCTGGTCTCATGACTAACCGGCCGGTCCAGGCTTTTTGAACTAGTCACAGGACTGTTTGAATTCAGAATGCAGAGTTGGCAACTGAACCTGGAACAAGACAGCCTCTCTCCTGGCTGGCTCTCTCTTGCTTTATCACAAGCCTCCAGACCCATGTAAACCTCAAGAGAGAAAAGACTCCTACATTGAAACAAGTTAAATCATGCACTGGGCCCCAACGAACAGCAAGACTTACTGGCAACCAAAGACTCAACATCAAACTCAAAGGACTGTAACTACAATCCAGATATTACCTCAAACTTTTCCCCTTTATTCTTTCTACTCTTTCTGTCTCTATCTGCCTGTGTATTTATCGTGTATGCATGCTTGCGTGGTCTCATCACGTACTCGTAGTCGTTAACCGAATTAGAGTTTAAGATTAATAAACTTCCACCTTGTTTAAATTTAAGAAAACCTGTCTGATTTCTTTGTCTTACAATTGGAAAGCAGTGAACAAGGATTTACTGAGGGGGAGCTAAAAACACGGTGTTTCTAAAATTAAAGCCTGTTACGGTTAAACCAGGCAAAGGCTGACAGGGAACCCCTAGACCTGGTTGTAACACCAACATCTGAAATGTTGGCCCCAGTGGAAAATATAGAAACAGAGGTGTCCAGAGCCCACTTGCTATAAAATTCAACAAGGTCTTAAACTAAGGTATGAGAGACCCTAAATGTATTTAGAATCAGAGAAAGGGAATAAGGTCAAAATATGCTCATCTCCTTTTTCACCACTTGAGCACTTTCTTGCCATATCCCTTAATTCTCTCTCTCCAAAACCATATCTCTTGAATCCATTTACACTGTCCATTTTAAAAGACTACTCTGATAACTTTTTTTTTTAAAATGTACTCTTGGGGATTTAGGCTTTTCGTTAATTGTCAGCTTGGCTTAGTCACTTCTGATTTACAAGGTTGAGGGTTGACGCCCATGGTTTGAGCACATCATGTTCCTTTGCACTTCAGTGCGGTGCTCACCTGAAAAATGGCATGACTGGCTCATTACTGCACTAGATTGTCAGCCCAGATTCTCTACATATCTGGAGTGGGGCTTAAATTAACAACCTTCTGACTCAGAGGAGAGTGCTACTTCTGAACCACTACGTTAATGTTAAAGTATTACCATGTCATCACCTTTAAAATACCTGTTTGAGGGGATTAAGATTAGAATTGCAGAGGAGCCAAACAGAAGATTCCAGATTCAATTCCTGACTCATCCCAAGAAACCATTTCAGTCAGGAAGCTGTAAAGGTCAATGACCCCAGGCTAGGCATAGGAAATCTAGCCAGGCTTTCCTCTCTTGTGAGAGCTATCTAACAACCGGTGCTGCGTGGGAGTTGGACGAGGACAGGTTAGCCTGGTTGAATAGCCCGCCAACAGTCTAAGCTCATACGTGAGGAATGAGCGAGATATTGAAGGGCAGCCTGCCCCCATAAGAATTACCAGACAATAAAAGACCCAAGTTCGCCTTCTACCATCCTGGTTGTCCAGTTCTGGGCACCGCACCTTGAAGAAAGACATGAGGGCATTGGACAGAGTACAGAAAAGATTCATGGGAATGGTTCCAGGGATGAGAAATTTCAGTTATGAAGATAGATTGGAGAAGTTAAGACTGTTTTGCTTGGAGAAGAGAAGGCCGAGAGGTGATTTGATAGAGGTATTCAAAATCATGAGGCGTCTGGACAGAGTAGATAGAGAGAAACTGTTCCCACTCATGAAAGGATTGAGAACGAGGGCACAGATTTAAAGTATTTGGTAAGAGAAGCAAAAGCAGCATGAGAAAAAACTTTTTCACGCAGCGAGTGGTTAAGGTCTGGAATGTGCTTCCTGACAGTGTGGTGGAGGCAGGTTCAATTGAAGCATTCAAATGGGAATTAGACTGCTATATGAAAAGGAAAAATGTGCAGGGTTACAGGGAGAAGGCAGAGGAATGGCACTAAGTGAACTGATGTTTCAGAGAGCCAGTGCAGATACGATGGGCTGAATGGTCTCATTCTGCGCTGTAATAATTCTGTGATTCTATGATAAAACGATAACGGAGTTGTTGACTAATCATAGCATCGTAACCCCGGCAAGGAGTCAATGTCTTCGGGAAAAGGAAGAAGAGAAGGAAGAAAACTGTGAAATGAAGGGAAAGGATGAAAAATATCACAGGCAAGGGCAAGATCAGTGAATGGATGCTTTAACAATTTATCATCAGGCATTGGTAGCTGTGGCTCAGTGCATAGCACTCTCACTCCCGAATCAGGTTGTGGGTTCAAGTCCCATTCCAGGAGTTGAATACATAATCCAAGTTGGTAATCCAGTGCAGTGCCAAGGGAGCGCTGCACTGTCGGAGGTGCCGTCTTTCAGATGAGAAGCTAAACCACCCTCTCAGGTGGACGTAAAATATCCCACAGCACTATTTTCAAAGAAGAGCAGGGGGCATTTCTGCGATGTCCTGGCCAATATTTATCCCTCAACCAACAGGGCTTAACAAAAAAAAACATTATCTGGCCAATTTCACACGAATTGGCTGCTGCATTTCCTACATTCATCAGTAAGCACTTCAGTTAGCATTTAGTTGCACTCTCACTCCCAAAAGTGTAAAGCACTTTGGAACATCCTGAAGTTGTTAAATGCAAGTCTTTCTTAGTTTCTTAATTGGGGCACCATAGATTAAATTGCTGATTATTAGCAAGTCCATCTTTTAAATATCTAATCTTCCCTTTGGTACTATAGAATTTGACCTTGGCATTCACAGACTTAACCTGCAAAAAAGGAACTTTTGGTCACTAGCCAGAGGACACCGATTTAATACAATTGGCAAAAAAAAAAGAGGGGAGATGAGTTTTCTTTTTTAAATACAGCAAGTTGTTCTGATCGGGAATGCACTGCCTGAAAGGGTGGTTAGATTCAATAGCAACTTTCATAAGGGAATTGGATAAATACTTGAAAGGAAAAAATAAAATTCAGGATTACGGGAAGCAGGGGAGTGGAACGAATTGAATAGCTCTTTCAAAAAGCCAGCACAGGTACAATGGGCCAAATGGCCTCCTTCAGCAATGCATGCATGCACGCATTAAACATTTGCACAACACACTTTCAAGGACACAGCATGGCAGTAATGCATTGCAGTCACCTCCACAAATGAGGCACTCCTGTTAATTTACAGGTTGTTAGCAATTTGCAATATGTCTCAACATTTCATCAGCACACAAAACCTGTTCTTCCAGGATATTTCACACCCCACACAAAATTTCAAACCAATACCAGGTTCAATTGGTATGTGCAAAGGCAGCATACTGTCATAGCTGAGTGAATGTGTGCACGGGCCAAACAAGCTTATCTGTGGCTGATCTTCAGTGGTGATGCTCACAGGGTAGTTTGGGACCGGGTTTTTTGGACTGCACAGTTCTGATGGCCAGTTGCTGAGATAGAACTGTAGTTAGCAGCTTTAAGACTGCTCAGGCTGGTCTAAATAGGCACACCATGGGGTCAACCAGATACTAAGGGTTGAGGGAAGCTTCTGTAGATTGGCGGTTGCTTGTAAAAGCCTGGTTCCTGCTCTTGGGGAGAGAGAGAGATCAGGTTACCAAGATCTGAAAAACCAGAAGGAAATGACTGGCTTTCTTTACATATTTCTGCCACTTTGAAGTGGGATCATTAAATGCTAAACATAATTATTTTTAATACAAATAAATAAAAGCGTGGTGATACTATAACAAGAAAGGTGGGAGTATGGAGTATTAATGAGATGACATTTTTGTGGTTTCCATATCTGTAAGGATATTCCCCTTAGAGCAGAAGTTTAGAGGAGACTTAATACAGGTTTTTGGAATTTTGAGGAGTTTTGCTAGAGTAGAATTTTTTTTTAAATGCAGTGAATAGTTATGATCTGGAATGCACTGCCTGAATTTAAACAAATTCAATTAAAAAAAACATTCAAAAGGGATTTGAATAAGTACTTGAAAAGTAAACAAACACAGGGCTGTGGAGAAAGAGCAGGGAAAGTGGGACTAATTGGATAGCTCTTTCAAAGGGCTGGCAGAAGGACAATGGGCTGAATAGCCTCTTTGTTGTATCAATCTATGATAAATCAGTTGAGATTATCTTGTAAACATACTGTCAGCCCTTTGTGAATATCTGAGCTTTAATTCTAGTGATCTTCCAGTATTATTGTCACCCTCCAAGTTAAACACCATTCTGACTTGGAACTATATCGCTGTTCCTTCATTGTTGCTGGGTCAATAGAACTCCCTCCCTAACAGCACTATGGGTGTACCTACATCCCAAGGACTGCAGCGGTTTAAGAAGACACCACCACCTTCTCGAAGGCAATTAGAGATGGGCAATAAATGCAGGCCTCGTCAGAGACACTTACATCCCAAGAACAAATGAAAAAAAAAAAATCAGCGATTGAAGCACCTTGCGACTTAACTGCATTTCTGACGTTTATTTCACCTTTGTGGAGAGCTGGCAGAGTGGCTGATGGTCAAATTCTAACTTACCACTTTCCTGGCGCAGCAAACGGCCATTGGAGTTGTACCACTGAATCTGTGGCACAGGGTTCCCACTAACGTTGCAGTTCATCGTTACGCTGACCCCTTCTTTCACAATGATGTGATCCAGTCGGGATGTAACGAAAGGCACCCATCCAGCCGTCCCATTTACAGCACTTCTGTTTACCTCCTGGGCAAGGGCACACAGTAAGCAGCCGGCAGTCAGCAGGAGAAAGCTGCAGCGCAGGCTGATCGGCGCAAACATCATTCTACCAAATTGTCACTTGGACCTCCCAGTCATTACACGGATGTGTTGGGGATTTCTTTTCCCCATATTAAGATACATGCAATGTTTCCACTTGGTAGCAGGTAACTTGCAAATTTTAAATGAGCCACATTCAAGTCGATACAGCCTGGAAATTAAAACAAACATATTTTAAAGCGGGTGCAAGAACAGAGATCTGTTGTGCACAAATCTTTGAAAGTGGCAGGACAGGTTTACAAAGCAGTGAATAAAGCATATGGAAACCTGGGCTTTATAAATAGAGCCATTGATTTCAAAAGCCAGGAAGTTATGCTAAACCTATATAACACAATAGTTCGGCAAGTTAGAGTACTATGTCCAATTATGGGCACTGCACTTGAAGGGTAAGAAGGCTTTGGAGAACTTACAGACAAGATTTACTGGAACACTTACAGAGATAAGGGATCACAGTTACATGTACACAGTGGAGAAGCTGGGGTTGTTCTCCTCACAGCAAAGATGGCTAAAAAGACATTTGATAGAGTAAATACAGAGAAACTGTTCCCAACCGCTAAAGCATCAATAATCAGAGGGCACAGATTTCAGGTGATTAGCAAAAAAAAAACAGAGGCAACATGAGGAAAAACTTATTTTTAAACACAAGTGATTAGGGTTTGGAATGCACTGCCTGATAAAGGTGGTACAATTTAACAGTAGCTTTCAAAAGGGAACTGGATAAATACTTGAAAGAGAAAAAATTGTAGGGATGTGGAGAAAGAGCAGAGTGGGACTAACTGGGTTGCTCATCCAAAGATAAGCCGAGTGGTCTCCTTCTGTGCTGTATTATTCTATGATTCGATGATATATAAAGTTGGCATTAGAGTTTCGAACTGGGAAACTATCAAACCAAATCAGATTTCCTTCTGCAAAAAGGTGTGTCCAAGCTCCCACCAATAAGAAGCTTTTTCTCCAAAGGCAGTAAGTGGTAGAGGGAGAGAAAGGACTCCAGATTTATCACAAAAGTTTGCTTTGATTTCATGCAGCCACAAAAAAAAAACACCACGTGTAATATAACATATTAAAGACAAAAAAATATCAGATATATTCCAGCTCTACAGGTATAGAAAATATTATCTATATTAGTGGTATGTACATATATATATATATATATATATATATATATATATATATATTACATATAAATCATATGAAATAGATCTATGCTAGATATTGGGTATTTCAGAGATATATAGAAACAAAGAAAATTTACAGCAGTGGAGGAGGCCATTCAACCCATTGTATCGGTGCAAGCTAAAAAAGATATCTTGCCTAATCCCACTTTCCAGCTCTTGGTCCATAGCCCTGGAGGTTACAGCACTTCAAGTGCATATCCAAGCATTATATGGCATATGTAGATTATATATATATATATATATATATATATATATTTGTATAAATCTATTTCTATTTTATATATATATACACACGATAAATATTGCCTAGATTAGAGGCATGTGATGATGGGACATTTTACTAGGTCAAAGCTGCTCTATAAATGTAAGATGGACATTGGATCAGATATAAATTGTGGTATTTATAAAGATGATCTATAAGTATTGCACAAACCCTTAGGTAATAATGCAGGGTTATGAAGTGTGTGAAGGTGTTAAGCAGGGATTCTTCACCCTCTCTGTATATAGAATAGGGAGCAGTAGCACTGACTGTGTTACTCACCAGCTTGTCCTTCACAGCCGCAGTACTTTGTCCTCGTTCTCCTCTCTGCATGCAGCGAGCTTCGGAATGGCAGCTTCCTCCCTTTCAGCCTCTTGTTGCTCTCAGTCTGCTCTCCTTCCAATGTATTGGATAAGCATTTCTAACAATAATTTAAAAGAGGTATTTCTCCGGTTTACTTATTCCGATCCGGTCTACCTGTGTCCCTGTTCTTTTTAACTTGTTGCAATTTGCTTTTTGCATTCAGCAGCCCCCCACTCTCCCTCTCACTGGAGAGGAGCAACTACTCCGACTGGGGGTTTTAAAGTGACTGACAAGGCAAAGACAGCACAGAGTAGCGGCTACCTCCGCTACACTGACGGCACAGTCAGCCCGGCCGCCCGGGACGCTGTGTAAAATCATCACCCGACCATCCAACCAGCAGCGGCAGGGGCCGCCCCGCAACCTGAATGGCCCATGCCCGCGCTGCACGCTTAGCTCCGCCCCCACCTGGGAATCTGAATGATCATAAATAGAAACAAGGTGCTGGAAATACTCAGCAGGTCAGGCAGCATCTGTGGAGAGAGAAACAGAGCTAACATTTCAGGTCAATGACCCTTCATCAGAACTGGCAAAGGTTAGAAATGTAAGAGGTTTTGAGCAAATAAAGCAGGGGTGGGGCAAAAGATAACCAAAGAGGTGTTGAGAGGACAGAGGGTCACAGAGAATAATTGACGAGAAGGTCGTGGGGCAAAGGCAAAGAGTGTGTTAATGGTGCTGTGAAAGACAAAGCGTTCGTGCAGAGGCTGTTAATTGACAGAATAATGAACAGCCCTGGCCAAAAGCACAAACATGTAAAAAAAAGTGGGCAGGCACATGGTAAAAAAAGAAAGAATAAAGCTAAAAATAGAAAAGGGGGGGCCAGTCATGCTCTGAAATTATTGAACTCGATGTCCAGTCCGTAATGGGTAAGTGAGATTGCTGTTCCTCGAGGTTGCGTTGATGTTCACTGGAACACTACAGCAATCCCAGGACAGAGATTTGGGTATGAGAGTAGGGGGGGGTGGGTGTTGAAATGGCAAGTGACAGGAAGCTCGGGATCATGTTTTCGGACTGAGCGAAGGTGTTCCGCAAAGCGGTCACCCAATCTGCGTTTGGTCTCCCCAGTGTAGAGGAGACCACATTGTGAACAGCGAATACAGTATACTAAATTGAAAGAAGTACAAGTCAATCGCTGCTTCACCTGAAAGGAGTGTTTGGGGCCTTGAATAGTGAGGAGAGAGGAGGTTAAGGGACAGGTATTACACCTCCTGCAACTGCAGGGGACGGTGCCGTGGGAAGGGGACAAGGTGTCGGGGGTAATGGAGGAGTGGACCAGGGTGTCACGGAGTGTTTAATCCACTGCCACTTCTCTTCCAGAAATGCCTACCTTGAAGAAGTTCTGCTCTTCTCTCCAATGGGATTTTCGTTTGTCTCTTTTACCTTGTTCTCCTTCATTGCTTTCTATTTCCTTCCTGGCGTTTGATGAAGTGTCTACCAAAACTCGTTTTCACAGCCACATCTCCTTCCTCAGTGACTGTCTCCAGCTCCGACTTATTCCATGTGGATTCCAACTGCAATTTCACCCATCATGTTTTGAATCCACCCAGGATTACAGGTATCTCCGAGAAATACAACGTTCCTCGGACCGCTATTCTCGCCGCATCCTGAGATCCACACTCAGTGCCATGCGCCACCACATGCACACACTGGACCTCTCTCTCCACCTCACCTTATCCCAAAGCTGTTCTACTCCACAATTTCATTTCATCCTTCGTCTTATCCGACACATGAACAAAACACTTTTTTTCTTCCTTTCAGGTGTCAAGGAATGCAAGCTCCAGCAGCTGATGGGGACTAATGGCCCTCCAGATGCTTCTTCCCCTTCTCTTCCGCTTGACCCTATCCCTCCTGATCTGACCCCTTGTATTCACAATACCCTCTGACCTTCTCCTCACTGATGCTGAGCGTTCTGTACTCAGCAAAAGATTCAGTTTTATCCCCTTACACCCCCACCTCAATGAATTTCACGCTCAGCATGACGTTGAGCTCTTCTTCTGTCGCCTTCTCCTCTGGGCTCACTTCTTTGACCAGGAATTCTCCCCCCCCCCCCCCCCACCCCGACCAGCAGACCCATTCACCTGCTTCCAGTATTCTCCCTCTACCTGGACCCCTCCCTCTGGCCTCTTACCCATTTTTGATCTTTTCATTGAAAACTGTCAGCGAGACATTGGCCATCTCAATTTATCTGCTCCCCTAACTCACTCTAACCTGTCTCCCTCTGAACTTGCTACACTCTGTTCTCTCCGGGATCGGTGCTGGGACCCTTGCTGTTTGTAGTGTACATTAATGATTTTGACATGAATATAGGAGGTATGATAAGTAAGTTCGCAGATGACACGAAAATTGGTGGTGTCGTAAATAGTGAGGAGGAAAGCCTTGGATTACAGGGAGATATAGATGGGCTGGTAAGATGGGCGGAGCAGTGGCAAATGGAATTTAATCCTGAGAAGTGTGAGGTGATGCATATTGGGAGGACTAACAAGGCAAGGGAATATACAATGGATGGTAGGACCCTAGGAAGTACAGAGGGTCAGAGGGACCTTGGTGTACCTGTCCATAGATCACTGAAGGCAGCAGCACAGGTAGATAAGGTGGTTAGGAAGGCATATGGGATACTTGCCTTTGTTAGCTGAAGCATAGAATATAAGAGCAGGGAGGTTATGATGGAGCTGTATAAAATGCTAGTTAGGCCACAGCTGGAGTACTGTGTACAGTTCTGGGCACCATCACTATAGGAAGGATGTGATTGCACTGGAGAGGGTGCAGAGGAGATTCACCAGGATGTTGCCTGGGCTGGAGCATTTCAGCTATGAAGAGAGACTGAAAAGGCTGAGGGCGAACATGATTGAGGTGTACAAGATTATGAGAGGCATTGATAGGTTAGATAGGAAGAAACTTTTTCCCTAAGCGGAGGGGTCAATAACAAGGGGGCATAGATTTAAGGTAAGGGGCAGGAGGTTTAGAGGGCATTTGAGGAAAAAAAAATTTCATCCAGAGGGCAGTTGGAATCTGGAACAAACTGCCTGAAGAGGTGGTAGAGGCAGGAACCCTCACAACATTTAAGAAGTATTTAGATGAGCACTTGAAACGCCATAGCATACAAGGCTACGGGCCAAGTGCTGGAAAATTGGATTAGTTAGGTGCTTGATGGCCGGCACGGACATGATGGGCCGAAGGGCCTGTTTCTGTGCTGTATAACTCTATGACTCTATGACTCTCAGGTCTAACCCCGACATTGTGATCAAACCTGCAGACAAGGTTGGTGCTGTTGTTGTATGGCGTACCGACCTCTACCTTGCAGAGACTGAGCGCCAACTCTCAGACACTTCTTCCTACCTCCCCCTGGACCATGACCCCACCACCAAACATCAAGCTACTGTCCACAGGACTGTCACTGACCTCATCTCCTCCAGAGATCTTCCCTCTACAGCTTCCAACCTCATAGTCCCACAACCCCGGACAGCCCGTTTCTACCTCCTTCCTAAAATCCACAAACAGGACTGTCCTGGTAGACCCATATTTTCAGCCTGTTCCTTTCCCACTGAACTTATTTCTTTCTATATTGACTCTACCGCTGCTCCGCTGGTCCAGTTTCTTCCCCCCTACATCCGTGACTCTTCTGGTGCTCTACGTCATTTTGACAATTACCAGTTTCCTGGCCCCAACCGCCTCCTCTTCACTGTGGACATCCAATCGCTCTACACCTCCATCCCCCACCAGGATGGTTTGAGGTGTCTCCGCTTCTACCTTGAACAGAGGCCCAACCAGTCCCCATTCACCACCACCCTCCTCTGCCTGGCTGAACTTGTTCTCACATTGAACAACTTCTCCTTCAACTCCATTCACTTCCTTCAAGTGAAAGGTGTTGCTATGGGTACCCGCATGGGTCCTAGTTATGCCTGTCTTTATGTGGGATATGTCGAACATTCCTGGTTCCAGTCTTACTCAGGCCCCCTCCCCCAACTCTTTTTCCGGTACATTGATGACTGTATCGGTGCCGTTTCCTGCTCCCACCTCGAACTGGAAAACTTTATCAACTTTGCTTCCAATTTCCACCTTTCTCTCACCTTTACATGGTCCATCTCTGACACTTCCCTTCCCTTCCTCGACTTCTCTGTCTTCATCTCTGGGGATAAGTTGTCTACTAATGTTCATTATAAGCCCCTCGACTCGCACAGTTACCTTGACTACACTTCTTCACACCCTGCCTCCTGTAAGGACTCCATTCCATTCTCCCAGTTTCTCCATCTCTGATGCATCTGCTCTGACGATGCAACCTTGCACAACAGTGCTTCTGATATGTCTTCTTTTTTCCTCAATTGAGGATTTTCCCCCACTGTGGTTGACAGGGCCCTCAACCATGTCCGGACCATTTCCCGCACCTCTACTCTCACCCCTTCCCCTCCCTCCCAGAACCATGACAGGGTTCCCCTTGTCCTCACTTTTCACCCCGCCAGCCTAGACACCCAAAGGATCATCATCCGCCATTTCCGCCAGGTCCAGCTTGATGCCACTGCCAAACGCAACTTCCCCTCCCTTCCCCTATCAGCATTCCAAAGGGATCGTTCCCTCCGCGTCACCCTGATGCACTCTTCCATTACCCCCGCCACCTCATCCCCTTCCCAAGGCACCTTCCCCTGCAATCGCAGGAGGTGTAATACCTGCCCCTTTACCTCCTCTTCCCTCAGTATCCAAGTGCCCAAACACTCCTTTCAGGTGAAGCAGCGATTTACTTGTACTTCTTTCAATTTTGTATACTGTATTCGCTGCTCACAATGTGGTCTCCTCTACATTGGGGAGACCAAACGCAGATTGGGTGACCACTTTGCAGAACACTTTCGCTGAGTCCAAAAACATGACCCCGAGCTTCCTGTCGCTTGTCATTTCAACACACCCCTGCTCTCAGTGTTCCAATGAACATCAACGCAAGCTCAAGGAACAGCATCTCATTTATCGATTAGGCACACTACAGCCTACCGTTCAATAATTTCAGAGCATGACTGGCCCCCCTTTTCTATATTTAGCTTTATTTTTTTTTTTTTTCTTATTATTTAATTTTAGTTTGTTTCATCATTCATTTTTTTACCATGTGGCTACCCACTGTTTTTTTTCATGTTTGTGCTTTTGGCCAGGGCTGTTCATTTTTCTGTCAATTAACACTCTCTCTGCACTAACGCTTTGTCTTTCACCAGGTCATTAACACACCCTTTGCCATTGCTCCATGACCTTCTGGTCAGTTATTCTCTGTGACCCTCTGACCTATCTTTTTGTCCTACTTTCCCCCACCCATGCTTTATTTGCTTAAAACCTATTACATTTCTAACCTTTGTCAGTTCTGATGAAAGGTCACTGACCTGAAACGTTAACTCTGCTTCTCTCTCTCTACAGATGCTGCCAGACCTGCCGAGTATTTCCAGCATTTTCTGTTTTTATTTCAGATTTCCAGCATCTGCAGTATTTTGTTTTTATATCAATCTGAATGATCAAATGCACACAATCAGCACAGCCCATCCAACCTCACCCTGGAAGCTGTGTAATGAAGAACGGCCACATGCTTGCCCAGCATGTGTAAATTCACACTGCGGGCAACTTCTTTGCACGAGAGACTCTGAGCTCGTGATTCAAAAGAAAGAATTTGCATTTATACAGTGCCTCAGGACTTCCTAAAGTGCTTTACAGTCAATGAAGTACTTTTGAAGTGCAGTCACCTTTGTAGGAAATGTGGCAACCAATTTGCACACAGCAAGCTCCCACAAATAGCAATGTTAACCAATTAATCTGGTTTTTAAGTGATATTATTTGAGGGATAAATACTGGATAAAATACAGGAAGAACTCTCCTGCCCTACTTTTGAATAGTGCCGGAATCTTTTCCGTCCACCTGAGAGGGTGCCTCAGTTTAACATCTTATCCTAAAGATGGCACCTCCAACAGTGCAGCAGCCCTCAGCACTGCACTGGAATGTCAGCTAGATTATGTGTTCAAGTCTCTGGAGTGCAACGTGTTTCAATCACCTGACTCAGAGGCAAGAGTGGTACAAACTGAGCCACAGCTGACACCTAATGACTCGGAACAGAGGAACAGGAGGAGGCCATTCATCCCCTTCAGCCTGTTAAACATTCAATTAGATCATGGCTGATCTGTCTCAAGACACCATTTACCTGCCTATACACTCCAGTTCAGTACTGAGGGAGAGCTGCATTGTCAGAGGTGCTGTCTTTCAGATGAGGCGTTAAACCAAGGTCCTATCTCAGGTGATCGTAAAAGATCTCATGGCCATTATTTCAAAGAAGAGCAGGGGAGTTATCCCTGGTGTCCTGGCCAATATTCATCCCCAAATCAACATCATTAAAACGGATTACCTGGTCATTATATCATTGTTGTTTGTGGGAGCTTGCTGTGTGCAAATTGGCTGCCGCATTTCTGGCATTACAACAGTGACTACACTTCAAAAGTACTTCATTGGGCATAAAGCCAGTGGTCATGAAAGGCACTATATAAATGCAAGTCTTTCTTCCTTTACTCTATGATCCCTTGATACCTTCACCCAACAAAAATCTGTCAAACTCAGTCTTAAAAATTTCAATTGACTCCAGCAACCACAGTCTTATAGAGGATGGAGTTCCAGATTTAGAATCATAGAAAATTTAAGGCACAGAAAGAGGTCACTTGGCCCATCTTGCCTGTGCCGGCCAAAAAACGATCCACCCATTCTAATCCCACCTTCCAGCATTTGGTCCATAACCCTGCAGCTTACGGCACTTGAGGTGCATATCCAGACTCCTTTTGAATGAGTTGAGGGTCCCTGCCTCAACTACCCTTTCAGGCAGTGAGTTCCAGACCATCACCTCCCTCTGGGTGAGAAAGTTTTTCCTCAGGTCCCCTCGAAATTTTCCTACCAATCACTTTAAATCTATGCCCCTCGTCACTGAGCTCTCTGCTAAGGTGAATAGACCCTTCACCTCCACTCTGAACAGGCCTCTCAAAATTTTCTACATTTCAATCAGATCTCCCCTCATCCCTCTCTGTTCCAAGGAGAACAACCCCAGCCTGTCCAATCTTTCCTCATTGCTGCATTTTTCCGCTCCTGGCAACATCTTCCCTGTACCCTCTCTAGTGCAATTACACCCTTTCTGTAATGAGATGACCAGAACTGCACACAGTACTCAAGTTGTGGCCTAACCAATGAGTTATACAATTCCAGCATAACCTCCATGCTCTTGTATTCTATACCTCAGCTAATAAAGGGAAGGATTCCATCTGCCTTCTTAACCACCTTATCGACCTGTCCTGCTACCTTCAGGGATCTGTGGACATTCACTCCAAGGTCCCTTACTTCCTCTACACTTCTCAGTATTTTCCCATTAATCGTGTATTCCTTTGCCTTGTTTGACCTCCCCAAATGCATCAACTCACACTTCTCCAGGTTGAATTCCATTTGCCACTTTTCTGCCCATCTGACCAGACCATTAATATCTTCCTGCAGCCTACAGCTATCCTCCTCACTATCTACCACACGGCCAATCTTTGTGTCATCCGCAAACTTCTCGATCATGCCGCCTACATTCACATCCAAATTGTTAATATACACCACAAAAGCAGGGGACCCAGTACCGAGCCCTCAGAACGCCACTGGAAACAGCCCTCCAGTCGCTAAAGCAGCCGTCAATAATTACCCTTAGTTTCCTGCCACTGAGCCAATTGTGTATCCACTTTGCTGCATTTCCCTGGATCCCATGGGATCTTATTTTTTTAACCAGTCTGTCATGAGGGACATAAGAACATAAAACATAAGAACTAGGAGTAGGAGTAGGCCGTCCGGCCCCTCGAGCCTGCTCCGCCATTCAATAAGATCATGGCTGATCTTTTCGTGGACTCAGATCCACTTACCCGCGCTCTCACCGTATCCCTTAATTCCTTTATTGTTCAAAAAGATATCTACCTTAGCTTTAAAAACGTTTACTGAAGTAGCGTCAACTACTTCACTGGGCAAGGAATTCCATAGATTAACAACCCTCTGGGTGAAGAAGTTCCTTCTCAATTCAGTCCTAAATCTGCTCCCTCTAATCTTGAGGCTATGCCCTCTTGTCCTAGCTTCACCTGCCAGTGGAAACATCCTCTCTACTTGTATCTTATCTATTCCCTTCATAATTTTATATGTTTCTATAAGATCCCCCCTCATTCTTCTGAATTCCAATGAATATAATCCCAATCTACTCAGTCTCTCCTCATAAGCCAACCCCCTCAACTCCGGAATCAACCTAGTGAACCTCCTCTGCACCCCCTCCAGTGCCAGTACATCCTTTCTCAAGTAAGGAGACCAAAACTGCACAGTACTCCAGGTGCGGCCTCACCAGTACCTTATACAGCTGCAACATAACCTCTCCGCTTTTAAACTCAATCCCTTTAGCAATGAAGGACAAAATTCCATTTGCCTTCCTAATTACTTGCTGTACCTGCAGACCAACCTTCTGCGATTCATGCACAAGGACACCCAGGTCCCTCTGCATAGCAGCATGCTGCAACTTTTTACCATTCAAGTAATAATCCTTTTTACTGTTACTCCTACCGAAATGAATGACTTCACATTTATTAACATTGTATTCCATCTGCCAGACCTTTGCCCACTCACTCAATGTATCTATGTTCCACTGCAAAGTTTCACAGTCATCTGCACACTTTGCTCTGCCACTCATCTTAGTGTCATCTGCAAACTTTGACACCCTACACGTGGTCCCCAACTCCAAATCATCTATATAAATTGTAAATAATTGCGGTCCCAACACCGATCCCTGAGGCACACCACTAGTGACTGATTGCCAACCAGAATAGCACTCATTTATCCCCACTCTCTGCTTCCTGTTAGTCAACCAATCCTCTATCCATGCTAATACTTTACCCCTGATGCCATGCATCCTTATCTTATGCATCAGCCTCTTGTGCGGCACCTTGTCGAAGGCCTTTTGGAAATCTAGGTACACCACATCCACTGGGTCCCCATTGTCCACCTGGCTCGTATTGTCATCATAGAATTCCAAAAGATTTGTCAAGCATGACCTGCCCTTCATGAACCCATGCTGCGTCTGCCCAACGGGACAATTTCTATCGAGATGCCCTGCTATTTCTTCCTTGATAATAGACTCAAGCATCTTCCCCACTACAGAGGTTAAGCTAACTGGTCTATAATTCCCCATCTTTTGTCTACCTCCCTTTTTAAACAGTGGCGTCACATCTGCTGTTTTCCAATCTGCTGGGACTACCCCAGAGTCCAGCGAATTTTGGAAAATTACCGCCAGTGCACCTGCTATTTCTCCCGCCATCTCTTTTAGTACCCTGGGATGCATTCCATCAGGGCCAGGAGAATTATCAATCCTTAGCTCCATTAGCTTGCCCAACACCATCTCTTCCGTAATAATGATTGTTTCCAGGTCCTCACCTACGTCCGTCTCTTTATCAATTACTGGCATGTTATTAGTATCCTCCACTGTGAAGACCGATACAAAATACCTGTTCAATGCCTCGGCCATTTCATCATATCCCATAACTAAATTCCCCTTCTCATCCTCTAAAGGACCAACGTTTACTTTAGCCACTCTTTTTTGTTTTATATATTTATAGAAACTTTTGCTATCTGTCTTTATATTCTGTGCTAGCTTTTTCTCATGTTCTATCTTACTTTTCTTTATAGCTCTTTTTGTGGCTTTCTGTTGACCTTTAAAGTTTTCCCAATCTTCTAGTTTCATGCTGTTTTTGGCCACTTTGTACGCCTTCTCTTTCAATTTGATAGCCTCCCTTATTTCCTTAGACACCCATGGCAGATTACCCCTTTTCTTCCAGTCCTTCCTTTTCACTGGAATATACTTTTGCTGAGCACTTTGAAAAATTGCTTTGAAAGTCCTCCACTGCTCGTCAACTGTCCCACCATAAAATCTTTGTTTCCAGTCTACTTTAGCCAAGTCCTCCCTCATTCTATTGTAGTCCCCCTTGTTCAAGCACAGGACCCTGGTATTGGATTTTATCTTCACACTCTCCATCTGTATTCTAAATTCAACCATACTGTGATCACTCCTTCCAAGAGGATCCCTAACTATGAGGTCATTAATTATTCCTGTCTCGTTAGACAGGACTAGATCTAGGATAGCTTGCTCCCTCGTCTGTTCCATTACATACTGTTCAAGAAAACTATCACGGATACACTCAACGAACTCCTCCTCAAGGCTACCCTGACTGAGCTGGTTCGACCAATATACATGTAGATTAAAATACCCCACGATAATTGCCGTACCATTTTTACAGGCATTAGTTATTTCTTTGTTTATTGCCCGCCCCAATGTGATGTTATTATTTGGTGGCCTATAGACTACGCCTATCAATGACTTTTTCTTCTTAGAGTTTCTAATTTCCACCCAAATGAATTCAACCTCATTCTCCATAGAACCTATATCATCTCTCAGCACCGCCCTGATGTCGTCCTTGAATATCAGAGCTACACCACCTCCCTTACCTTCCTGTCTGTCCTTCCGAATAGTCTGGTACCCCTGGATAATTAACTCCCAGTCGTGACCAACCTGTAACCATGTCTCTGTAATGGCTACCAAATCATATTCATTCGCGATGATTTGTGCCGTTAACTCATCAACCTTGTTACAAATGCTACGAGCATTCAGGTAAAGTGCCTTTATGCTAGCTTTCTTACCCTCATGATTTCCAACATCTCTAATAATATCTCCTGAGTTATCCTTCCTTTCTGCTTCTTTCATAGTCTGCCTTGAACTTAAACCCTCCTGCACACATGTTAACCTGCTGCTTACCTTTTTATTTATCATCATGCTCCCTGTCGCTTTCCCTTTCCCTTCCCCCCGACTCACTAGTTTAAAGTCCTAGAGACCACCCTATTTATCCTTTTCGCTAGAACACTGGTTCCAGATCGGTTCAGATGGAGACCGTCCCATCGGTACAGATCCCCCCGGTTCCAAAACTGATGCCAATGCCCCATGAAATGGAACCCCTCTTTCCCACACCACTCCCTTAGCCACATGTTTACTTCCCTAATTTTCTTATCCCTAAGCCAATTTGCACGTGTCTCGGGCAGTAATCTGGAGATTATGACCCTCGAGGACCTGTTCCTTAATTTCGTTCCTAGTGCTTTATAATCCCCAAACAGGTCCTCCATCCTAGCCTTGCCTATGTTGTTAGTCCCAACGTGGACCACAACAACTGGATCCTCCCCCTCCCGCTCTGGTCTGGTCAGATGGGCAGAAAAGTGGCAAATGGAATTCAACTTGGAGAAGGGATGCAGTGCATCTTGTAGATGGTACACACTGCTGCCACTGTGCGTCAGTGGTGGCAGGAGTGAATGTTTGTAGATGGGGTGCCAATCAAGTGGCCTTTGTCCTGGATGGTGTCGAGCTTCTTGAGTGTTGCTGAAGCTGCACCCATCCAGGCAAGTGGAGAGTATCCCATCACACTCCTGACTTGTGCCTTGTAGATGGTGGACAGACTTTGGGGAGTCAGGAGATGAGTTACTCGCCTCAGGATTCCTAGCCTCTGACCTGCTCTTGTAGCCATGGTATTTATATGGCTACTCCAGTTCAGTTTCTGGTCAATGGTAGCCCCCAGGCTCTTGATAGGGAGGGATTCAGCGATGGTAATGCTGTTGAATGTCATGGGGAGATGGTTAGATTCTCTCTTGTTCGAGATGGTCATTGCCTGGCACTTGTGTGGCGTGCATGTTACTTGCCACTTATCTGCCCAAGCCTAGATATTGTCCAGGTCTTGCTGCATTTCAACGTGGACTGCTTCAGTATCTCAGCGAATGGTGCTGAACATTGTGCAATCATCAGCGAACATCCCCACTTCTGACCTTATGATCGAAGGAAGGTCATTGATGAAGCAGCTGAAGATGGTTGGGCCTAGGACACTACCCTGAGGAACCCCTGCAGTGATGTCCTGGAGCTCAGATGATTGACCTCCAACAACCACAACCATCTTCCTTTGCGCTAGGTATGACTCCAGCCAGCGGAGGGTTTTCCCCCTGATTCCCATTGACCTCAGTTTTGCTAGGGCTCCTTGATGCCATACTCGGTCAAATGCTGCCTTGATATCAAGGACAGTCACTCTCACATCACCTCTTGAGTTCAGCTCTTTTGTCCATGTTTGAACCAAGGCTGTAATGAGGTCAGGAGCTGAGTGGCCCTGACGGAACCCAAACTGAGCATCACTGAGCAGGTTATTGCTAAGCAAGTGCCGCTTGATAGCTCTGTTGATGACACCTTCCATCACTTTACTGATGATTGAGAATAGGCTGATGGGGCGGTAATTGTCCGGGTTGGACTTGTCCTGCTTTTTGTGTAAAGGACATACCTGGGCAATTTTCCACATTGCAGGGTAGATGCCAGTGTTGTAGCTGTACTGGAACAGCTTGGCTAGGGGCGCGGCAAGTTCTGGAGCATAGGTCTTCAGTACTATTGCCGGAATATTGTCAGGGCCCATAGCTTTTGCAGTATCCAGTGCCTTCAGTCGTTTCTTGATATCACGCGGAGTGAATCGAATTGGCTGAAGTCTGGCATCTGTGATGCTGGGGACTTCAGGAGGAGGCTGAGATGGATCATCAACTCGGCACTTCTGGCTGAAAATTGTTGCAAATGCTTCAGCCTTATCTTTCGCACTGATGTGCTGGGCTCCCCCATCATTGAGGATGGGGATATTTGT
Source organism: Heterodontus francisci (assembly GCF_036365525.1). Lineage (NCBI taxonomy): Eukaryota > Metazoa > Chordata > Chondrichthyes > Heterodontiformes > Heterodontidae > Heterodontus > Heterodontus francisci. Next base: position 22,309,701 of record NC_090374.1, on the reverse strand, counting down.
GGAGCCACCTCCTTCAGTTAGTTGTTTAATTGTCCACCACCATTCACGGCTGGATGTGGCAGGACTGCAGAGCTTAGATCTGATCCGTTGGTTATGGGATCGCTTAGCTCTGTGCATGCTGATTACGCAGTTTGGCACGCAGATAGTCCTGTGTTGTAGCTTCACCAGGTTGACACCTCATTTTGAGGTATGCCTGGTGCTGCTCCTGGCATGCCCTCCTGCACTCTTCATTGAACCAGGGTCTGTCTCCTGGCTTGATGGTAGAGTGCGGGATATGCCGGGCCATGAGGTTACAGATTGTGGTTGAGTACAATTCTGCTGCTGCTGATGGCCCACAGCGCCTCATGGATGCCCAGTTTGGCATTGCTAGATCTGTTCGAAATCTATCCCATTTAGCATGGTGATAGTGCCACACAACACGATGGGCGGTATCCTCAATGTGAAGGCGGGACTTCGTCTCCACAAGGACTGTGCGGTGGGACGGAAGCATCTGCAGCAGCAGGATTGGTGTGGATGAGGTCAAGTATGTTTTTCCCTCATGTTGAGTTCCTCCACCACCTGCCGTAGACCCAGTCTAGCAGCTATGTCTTTTAGGACTCGGCCAGCTCGGTCAGTAGCGGTGCTACCGAGCCACTCTTGGTGATGGACATTGAAGTCCCCCACCCAGAGTACATATTGTGCCCTTGCCACCCTCAGTGCTTCCTCCAAGTGGTGTTCAACATGGTGGAGTACTGAGTCATCAGCTGAGTGAGGGCATTAGGTGATAACCAGTAGGAGGTTACCTTGCCTATGTTTGACCTGATGCCGTGAGACTTTATGGGGTCCGGAGTAGATGTTGAGGACTCCCAGGGCAACTCCTTCGCTACTGTATATCACTGTGTCACCACCTCTGGTGGGTCTGTCCTGCCGGTGGGACAGGACATACCCGGAGATGGTGATTGCAGTGTCTGGGACATTGTCTGTAAGGTATGATTCCGTGAGTATGACTATGTCAGGCTGTTGCTTGACTAGTCTGTGGGACAGCTCTCCCACCTTTGGCATAAGCCCCCAGATGTTAGTAAGGAGGACTTTGCAGGGTCGACAGGGCTGGGTTTGCCGTTGTCGTTTCCGGTGCCTAGGTCGATGTCGGGTGGTCCGTCCGGTTTCATTTCTTTTCATTCCATCTTGTTTGAGGAAGGCAGATCCACTGTTCTCAAGGGTGCTATTGATGGAACTTTGAGAGATGGATCTACCATTGTGGATGAGCTAATCCTGTAAAAAGTGGGATGGTCTGAGCTGAGCAAAAAACATACACACAAACACAGACATATATATAATAAATATATATATACACACACATACACCCAAACACATATACATATAATATATATATACACTCAAACACATACATATATATAATAGATACATATAGACACTCAAACACATACATATATTTAATAAATATATACATACACACACATAGGGCTGGACTTTACCTTAAGCGGACGAGAATTCACCTCCGAGGTAAAAGTCGGTGGCGAACCCGCTTCCATCTAGCTCGGGGATCCATCCCGCATTTTACGGGTCCCCAGGCTTTAATTATCCCGAGGCAGGGCTTCCACCCGCTTGTCCCTCCTCAGTGAGCTGCCAGCCAAACAGCGGACCAGCAGCTCTTTGTCCCAGCAGCGCCACCGGGAGCGGTGGCCACTGCTGGGACTGCAGCCCAGCCGACCAGATGGAGCCAGGAGACGAGGTAAGTTGGGCATGTTTCACCAGGGAGATCAGTCCTTCTCTGGTGAGGCTGGAGTGGTCATTTGGGGGGCGGGGCCGTCTTGGGTCTCGGGGGTGACTGGGAGGTGGGGGCGGCCCTCAGTCAGGCACCCTCTGCCCGACTGCCATGCCCCCAAAACCCCCAGTGCGCGTAAAGGCCAGCAGCTATCGCTGGGTGGCCTTTCACATCCGCCTGCGACAGATAGAATACCCATGCATGTGGGCGAGGGCCCTTAAGTAGCCACTCAAGGGCCTTGATTGGCCTTGGGCGGGCGGACCGTTTCCTCCCCCACCCGCACCCCACCCGACCGCCATAAAGTTGACCGGAGGTGGGAGTGGTGTGGGTAGGCCTCCTGGAGCCTGCTGCTCAATTTTATGCTGCCCCCACGCCACCATCGAACCTGCTGGGGTGGCGTAAAATTCAGCTCATACACACAAACACATACATTGATACATAATAAATATATAGTGCCTTTCATAACCTCAGGATATTACAAAGTACTTCACAGCCAATGAAGTATTTCTGAAGTATTGTCACTGTTGTAGGGAAACGCAGCACCAATTTATACACTGTAAATATTGTCACTGTCGTAGGGAAACGCAACACCAATTTATACACTGTAAATATTGTCACTGTCGTAGGGAAACGCAACACCAATTTATACACTGTAAATATTGTCACTGTCGTAGGGAAACGCAGCACCAATTTATACACTGTAAATATTGTCACTGTCGTAGGGAAACGCAGCACCAATTTATACACTGTAAATATTGTCACTGTCGTAGGGAAACGCAACAACAATTTATACACTGTAAATATTGTCACTGTCACGGGGAAACGCAGCACCAATTTATACACTGTAAATATTGTCACTGTCGTAGGGAAACGCAACACCAATTTATACACTGTAAATATTGTCACTGTCACGGGGAAACGCAGCACCAATTTATACACTGTAAATATTGTCACTGTCGTAGGGAAACGCAGCACCAATTTATACACCGTAAATATTGTCACTGTCGTAGGGAAACGCAACACCAATTTATACACTGTGAATTTTGTCACTGTCACAGGGAAACGCAGCACCAATTTATACACTGTAAAAATTGTCACTGTCGTAGGGAAACGCAGCACCAATTTATACACTGTAAATATTGTCACTGTCGTAGGGAAACGCAACACCAATTTATACACTAAATATTGTCACTGTCGTAGGGAAACGCAGCACCAATTTATACACTGTAAATATTGTCACTGTCGTAGGGAAACGGAGCACCAATTTATACACTGTAAATATTGTCACTGTCGTAGGGAAACGCAGCACCAATTTATACACTGTAAATATTGTCACTGTCGTAGGGAAACGCAACACCAATTTATACACTGTAAATATTGTCACTGTCGTAGGGAAACGCAGCACCAATTTATACACTAAATATTGTCTCTGGTGCGGGGAAACGCAGCACCAATTTATACACTGTAAATATTGTCACTGTCACGGGGAAATGCAGCACAAATTTATACACTGTAAATATTGTCTCTGGTGCGGGGAAACACAGCACCAATTTATACACTGTAAATATTGTCACTGTCGCGGGGAAATGCAGCACCAATTTATACACTGTAAATATTGTCACTGTCGCAAGGAAATGCAGCACCAATTTATACACTGTAAATATTGTCACTGTCGTAGGGAAACGCAGCACCAATTTATACACTGTAAATATTGTCACTGGTGTGGGGAAACGCAGCACCAATTTATACACTGTAAATATTGTCACTGTCGCGGGGAAACGCAGCACAATTTATACACTGTAAATATTGTCACTGTCGCGGGGAAACGCAGCACCAATTTATACACTGTAAATATTGTCACTGTCGTAGGGAAACGCAGCACCAATTTATACACTGTAAATATTGTCACTGTCACGGGGAAACACAGCACCAATTTATACACTGTAAATATTGTCACTGTCGTAGGGAAACGCAGCACCAATTTATACACTGTAAATATTGTCACTGTCGTAGGGAAACGCAACACCAATTTATACACTGTAAATATTGTCACTGTCGTAGGGAAACGCAGCACCAATTTATACACTGTAAATATTGTCACTGTCGTAGGGAAACGCAGCACCAATTTATACACTGTAAATATTGTCACTGTCGGAGGGAAACGCAACACCAATTTATACACTGTAAATATTGTCACTGTCACGGGGAAACGCAGCACCAATTTATACACTGTAAATATTGTCACTGTCGTAGGGAAACGCAACACCAATTTATACACTGTAAATATTGTCACTGTCACGGGGAAACGCAGCACCAATTTATACACTGTAAATATTGTCACTGTCGTAGGGAAACGCAGCACCAATTTATACACTGTAAATATTGTCACTGTCGTAGGGAAACGCAACACCAATTTATACACTGTAAATATTGTCACTGTTGTGGGGAAACGCAGCACCACTTTATACACTGTAAAAATTGTCACTGTCGTAGGGAAACGCAGCACCAATTTATACACTGTAAATATTGTCACTGTCGTAGGGAAACGCAACACCAATTTATACACTAAATATTGTCACTGTCGTAGGGAAACGCAGCACCAATTTATACACTGTAAATATTGTCACTGTCGTAGGGAAACGGAGCACCAATTTATACACTGTAAATATTGTCACTGTCGTTTGGAAACGCAGCACCAATTTATACACTGTAAATATTGTCACTGTCGTAGGGAAACGCAACACCAATTTATACACTGTAAATATTGTCACTGTCGTAGGGAAACGCAGCACCAATTTATACACTAAATATTGTCTCTGGTGCGGGGAAACGCAGCACCAATTTATACACTGTAAATATTGTCACTGTCACGGGGAAATGCAGCACAAATTTATACACTGTAAATATTGTCTCTGGTGCGGGGAAACACAGCACCAATTTATACACTGTAAATATTGTCACTGTCGCGGGGAAATGCAGCACCAATTTATACACTGTAAATATTGTCACTGTCGCGAGGAAATGCAGCACCAATTTATACACTGTAAATATTGTCACTGTCGCGGGGAAACGCAGCACCAATTTAGACACTGTAAATATTGTCACTGGTGCGGGGAAACGCAGCACCAATTTATACACTGTAAATATTGTCACTGTCGCGGGGAAACGCAGCACCAATTTATACACTGTAAATATTGTCACTGTCGCGGGGAAACGCAGCACCAATTTATACACTGTAAATATTGTCACTGTCGTAGGGAAACGCAGCAACAATTTATACACTGTAAATATTGTCACTGTCACGGGGAAACGCAGCACCAATTTATACACTGTAAATATTGTCACTGTCGTAGGGAAACGCAGCACCAATTTATACACTGTAAATATTGTCACTGTCGTAGGGAAACGCAACACCAATTTATACACTGTAAATATTGTCACTGTCGTAGGGAAACGCAGCACCAATTTATACACTGTAAATATTGTCACTGTCGTAGGGAAACGCAGCACCAATTTATACACTGTAAATATTGTCACTGTCGTAGGGAAACGCAACACCAATTTATACACTGTAAATATTGTCACTGTCACGGGGAAACGCAGCACCAATTTATACACTGTAAATATTCTCACTGTCGTAGGGAAACGCAACACCAATTTATGCACTGTAAATATTGTCACTGTCACGGGGAAACGCAGCACCAATTTATACACTGTAAATATTGTCACTGTCGTAGGGAAACGCAGCACCAATTTATACACTGTAAATATTGTCACTGTCGTAGGGAAACGCAACACCAATTTATACACTGTAAATATTGTCACTGTTGTGGGGAAACGCAGCACCAATTTATACACTGTAAAAATTGTCACTGTCGTAGGGAAACGCAGCACCAATTTATACACTGTAAATATTGTCACTGTCGTAGGGAAACGCAACACCAATTTATACACTAAATATTGTCACTGTCGTAGGGAAACGCAGCACCAATTTATACACTGTAAATATTGTCACTGTCGTAGGGAAACGCAGCACCAATTTATACACTGTAAATATTGTCACTGTCGTAGGGAAACGCAACACCAATTTATACACTAAATATTGTCTCTGGTGCGGGGAAACGCAGCACCAATTTATACACTGTAAATATTGTCACTGTCACGGGGAAATGCAGCACAAATTTATACACTGTAAATATTGTCTCTGGTGCGGGGAAACACAGCACCAATTTATACACTGTAAATATTGTCACTGTCGCGGGGAAATGCAGCACCAATTTATACACTGTAAATATTGTCACTGTCGCGAGGAAATGCAGCACCAATTTATACACTGTAAATATTGTCACTGTCGCGGGGAAACGCAGCACCAATTTATACACTGTAAATATTGTCACTGGTGCGGGGAAACGCAGCACCAATTTATACACTGTAAATATTGTCACTGTCGCGGGGAAACGCAGCACCAATTTATACACTGTAAATATTGTCACTGTCGCGGGGAAACGCAGCACCAATTTATACACTGTAAATAATGTCACTGTCGCAGGGAAACGCAGCACCAATTTATACACTGTAAATATTGTCACTGTCACGGGGAAACGCAGCACCAATTTATACACTGTAAATATTGTCACTGTCGTAGGGAAACGCAGCACCAATTTATACACTGTAAATATTGTCACTGTCGTAGGGAAACGCAACACCAATTTATACACTGTAAATATTGTCACTGTCGTAGGGAAACGCAGCACCAATTTATACACTGTAAATATTGTCACTGTCACGGGGAAACACAGCACCAATTTATACACTGTAAATTTTGTCACTGTCGCGGGGAAACGCAGCACCAATTTATACACTGTAAATATTGTCACGGTCGCGGGGAAATGCAGCACCAATTTATACACTGTAAATATTGTCACTGTCGCGGGGAAACGCAGCACCAATTTATACACTGTAAATATTGTCACTGTCGCGGGGAAACGCAGCACCAATTTATACACTGTAAATATTGTCACTGTCGCGGGAAAACGCAGAACCAATTTATACACTGTAAATATTGTCACTGTCGCGGGGAAACGCAGCACCAATGTATACACTGTAAATATTGTCACTGTCGCAGGGAAACGCATCACCAATTTATACACTGTAAATATTGTCACTGTCGCGGGGAAATGCAGCACCAATTTATACACTGTAAATATTGTCACTGTCACGGGGAAATGCAGCACCAATTTATACACTGTAATTATTGTCACTGTCGTAGGGAAACGCAGCACCAATTTATACACTGTAAATATTGTCACTGTCGTAGGGAAACGCAGCACCAATTTCTACACTGTAAATATTGTCACTGTCGTAGGGAAACGCAACACCAATTTATACACTGTAAATATTGTCACTGTCGTAGGGAAACGCAACACCAATTTATACTCTGTAAATATTGTCACTGTCGTAGGGAAACGCAGCACCAATTTATACACTGTAAATATTGTCACTGTCACGGGGAAACGCAGCACCAATTTATACACTGTAAATATTGTCACTGTCGTAGGGAAACGCAGCACCAATTTATACACTGTAAATATTGTCACTGTCGTAGGGAAACGCAACACCAATTTATACACTGTAAATATTGTCACTGTCGTAGGGAAACGCAGCACCAATTTATACACTGTAAATATTGTCACTGTCATGGGGAAACGCAGCACCAATTTATACACTGTAAATTTTGTCACTGTCGTAGGGAAACGCAGCACCAATTTATACACTGTAAATATTGTCACTGTCGCAGGGAAACGCAGCACCAATTTATACACTGTAAATATTGTCACTGTCGCAGGGAAGCGCCGCACCAATTTATACACTGTAAATATTGTCACTGGCGCGGGGAAACGCAGCACCAATTTATACACTGTAAATATTGTCACTGGCGCGGGGAAACGCAGCACTAATTTATACACTGTAAATATTGTCACTGGCGCGGGGAAACGCAGCACTAATTTATACACTGTAAATATTGTCACTGTCGCGGGGAAACGCAGCACCAATTTATGCACTGTAAATATTGTCACTGTCGCGGGGAAACGCAGCACCAATTTATACACTGTAAATATTGTCTCAGGCGCGGGCAAATGCAGCACCAATTTATACACTGTAAATATTGTCACTGTCGCGGGGAAACGCAGCACCAATTTATACACTGTAAATATTGTCACTGGTGCGGGGAAACGCAGCACCAATTTATACACTGTAAATATTGTCTCTGGTGCGGGGAAACACAGCACCAATTTATACACTGTAAATATTGTCACTGTCGTAGGGAAACGCAACACCAATTTATACACTGTAAATATTGTCACTGTCACGGGGAAACGCAGCACCAATTTATACACTGTAAATATTGTCACTGTCGTAGGGAAACGCAACACCAATTTATACACTGTAAATATTGTCCCTGTCACGGGGAAACGCAGCACCAATTTATACACTGTAAATATTGTCACTGTCGTAGGGAAACGCAGCACCAATTTATACACTGTAAATATTGTCACTGTCGTAGGGAAACGCAACACCAATTTGTACACTGTAAATATTGTCACTGTCACGGGGAAACGCAGCACCAATTTATACACTGTAAAAATTGTCACTGTCGTAGGGAAACGCAGCACCAATTTATACACTGTAAATATTGTCACTGTCGTAGGGAAACGCAACACCAATTTATAAACTAAATATTGTCACTGTCGTAGGGAAACGCAGCACCAATTTATACACTGTAAATATTGTCACTGTCGTCGGGAAACGGAGCACCAATTTATACACTGTAAATATTGTCACTGTCACGGGGAAATGCAGCACAAATTTATACACTGTAAATATTGTCTCTGGTGCGGGGAAACACAGCACCAATTTATACACTGTAAATATTGTCACTGTCGCGAGGAAATGCAGCACCAATTTATACACTGTAAATATTGTCACTGTCGCGGGGAAACGCAGCACCAATTTATACACTGTAAATATTGTCACTGGTGCGGGGAAACGCAGCACCAATTTATACACTGTAAATATTGTCACTGTCGCGGGGAAACGCAGCACCAATTTATACACTGTAAATATTGTCACTGTCGCGGGGAAACGCAGCACCAATTTATACACTGTAAATATTGTCACTGTCGTAGGGAAACGCAGCACCAATTTATACACTGTAAATATTGTCACTGTCACGGGGAAACGCAGCACCAGTTTATACACTGTAAATATTGTCACTGTCGTAGGGAAACGCAGCACCAATTTATACACTGTAAATATTGTCACTGTCGTAGGGAAACGCAACACCAATTTATACACTGTAAATATTGTCACTGTCGTAGGGAAACGCAGCACCAATTTATACACTGTAAATATTGTCACTGTCGTAGGGAAACGCAGCACCAATTTATACACTGTAAATATTGTCACTGTCGTAGGGAAACGCAACACCAATTTATACACTGTAAATATTGTCACTGTCACGGGGAAACGCAGCACCAATTTATACACTGTAAATATTGTCACTGTCGTAGGGAAATGCAGCACCAATTTATACACTGTAAATATTGTCACTGTCGTAGGGAAACGCAACACCAATTTATACACTGTAAATATTGTCACTGTTGTGGGGAAACGCAGCACCACTTTATACACTGTAAAAATTGTCACTGTCGTAGGGAAACGCAGCACCAATTTATACACTGTAAATATTGTCACTGTTGTAGGGAAACGCAACACCAATTTATACACTAAATATTGTCACTGTCGTAGGGAAACGCAGCACCAATTTATACACTGTAAATATTGTCACTGTCGTAGGGAAACGGAGCACCAATTTATACACTGTAAATATTGTCACTGTCGTTTGGAAACGCAGCACCAATTTATACACTGTAAATATTGTCACTGTCGTAGGGAAACGCAACACCAATTTATACACTGTAAATATTGTCGCTGTCGTAGGGAAACGCAGCACCAATTTATACACTAAATATTGTCTCTGGTGCGGGGAAACGCAGCACCAATTTATACACTGTAAATATTGTCACTGTCACGGGGAAATGCAGCACAAATTTATACACTGTAAATATTGTCTCTGGTGCGGGGAAACACAGCACCAATTTATACACTGTAAATATTGTCACTGTCGCGGGGAAATGCAGCACCAATTTATACACTGTAAATATTGTCACTGTCGCGAGGAAATGCAGCACCAATTTATACACTGTAAATATTGTCACTGTCGCGGGGAAACGCAGCACCAATTTAGACACTGTAAATATTGTCACTGGTGCGGGGAAACGCAGCACCAATTTATACACTGTAAATATTGTCACTGTCGCGGGGAAACGCAGCACCAATTTATACACTGTAAATATTGTCACTGTCGCGGGGAAACGTAGCACCAATTTATACACTGTAAATATTGTCACTGTCGTAGGGAAACGCAGCACCAATTTATACACTGTAAATATTGTCACTGTCACGGGGAAACGCAGCACCAATTTATACACTGTAAATATTGTCACTGTCGTAGGGAAACGCAGCACCAATTTATACACTGTAAATATTGTCACTGTCGTAGGGAAACGCAACACCAATTTATACACTGTAAATATTGTCACTGTCGTAGGGAAACGCAGCACCAATTTATACACTGTAAATATTGTCACTGTCGTAGGGAAACGCAGCACCAATTTATACACTGTAAATATTGTCACTGTCGGAGGGAAACGCAACACCAATTTATACACTGTAAATATTGTCACTGTCACGGGGAAACGCAGCACCAATTTATACACTGTAAATATTGTCACTGTCGTAGGGAAACGCAGCACCAATTTATACACTGTAAATATTGTCACTGTCGTAGGGAAACGCAACACCAATTTATACACTGTAAATATTGTCACTGTCGTAGGGAAACGCAGCACCAATTTATACACTGTAAATATTGTCACTGTCGTAGGGAAACGCAGCACCAATTTATACACTGTAAATATTGTCACTGTCGGAGGGAAACGCAACACCAATTTATACACTGTAAATATTGTCACTGTCACGGGGAAACGCAGCACCAATTTATACACTGTAAATATTCTCACTGTCGTAGGGAAACGCAACACCAATTTATGCACTGTAAATATTGTCACTGTCACGGGGAAACGCAGCACCAATTTATACACTAAATATTGTCACTGTCGTAGGGAAACGCAGCACCAATTTATACACTGTAAATATTGTCACTGTCGTAGGGAAACGCAGCACCAATTTATACACTGTAAATATTGTCACTGTCGTAGGGAAACGCAACACCAATTTATACATTAAATATTGTCTCTGGTGCGGGGAAACGCAGCACCAATTTATACACTGTAAATATTGTCACTGTCACGGGGAAATGCAGCACAAATTTATACACTGTAAATATTGTCTCTGGTGGGCGGAAACACAGCACCAATTTATACACTGTAAATATTGTCACTGTCGCGGGGAAATGCAGCACCAATTTATACACTGTAAATATTGTCACTGTCGCGAGGAAATGCAGCACCAATTTATACACTGTAAATATTGTCACTGTCGCGGGGAAACGCAGCACCAATTTATACACTGTAAATATTGTCACTGGTGCGGGGAAACGCAGCACCAATTTATACACTGTAAATATTGTCACTGTCGCGGGGAAACGCAGCACCAATTTATACACTGTAAATATTGTCACTGTCGCGGGGAAACGCAGCACCAATTTATACACTGTAAATAATGTCACTGTCGCAGGGAATCGCAGCACCAATTTATACACTGTAAATATTGTCACTGTCACGGGGAAACGCAGCACCAATTTATACACTGTAAATATTGTCACTGTCGTAGGGAAACGCAGCACCAATTTATACACTGTAAATATTGTCACTGTCGTAGGGAAACGCAACACCAATTTATACACTGTAAATATTGTCACTGTCGTAGGGAAACGCAGCACCAATTTATACACTGTAAATATTGTCACTGTCACGGGGAAACGCAGCACCAATTTATACACTGTAAATTTTGTCACTGTCGCGGGGAAACGCAGCACCAATTTATACACTGTAAATATTGTCACGGTCGCGGGGAAATGCAGCACAAATTTATACACTGTAAATATTGTCACTGTCGCGGGGAAACGCAGCACCAATTTATACACTGTAAATATTGTCACTGTCGCGGGGAAACGCAGCACCAATTTATACACTGTAAATATTGTCACTGTCGTAGGGAAACGCAACACCAATTTATACACTGTAAATATTGTCACTGTCGTAGGGAAACGCAGCACCAATTTATACACTGTAAATATTGTCACTGTCGTAGGGAAACGCAGCACCAATTTATACACTGTAAATATTGTCACTGTCGTAGGGAAACGCAACACCAATTTATACACTGTAAATATTGTCACTGTCACGGGGAAACGCAGCACCAATTTATACACTGTAAATATTGTCACTGTCGTAGGGAAATGCAGCACCAATTTATACACTGTAAATATTGTCACTGTCGTAGGGAAACGCAACACCAATTTATACACTGTAAATATTGTCACTGTTGTGGGGAAACGCAGCACCACTTTATACACTGTAAAAATTGTCACTGTCGTAGGGAAACGCAGCACCAATTTATACACTGTAAATATTGTCACTGTTGTAGGGAAACGCAACACCAATTTATACACTAAATATTGTCACTGTCGTAGGGAAACGCAGCACCAATTTATACACTGTAAATATTGTCACTGTCGTAGGGAAACGGAGCACCAATTTATACACTGTAAATATTGTCACTGTCGTTTGGAAACGCAGCACCAATTTATACACTGTAAATATTGTCACTGTCGTAGGGAAACGCAACACCAATTTATACACTGTAAATATTGTCGCTGTCGTAGGGAAACGCAGCACCAATTTATACACTAAATATTGTCTCTGGTGCGGGGAAACGCAGCACCAATTTATACACTGTAAATATTGTCACTGTCACGGGGAAATGCAGCACAAATTTATACACTGTAAATATTGTCTCTGGTGCGGGGAAACACAGCACCAATTTATACACTGTAAATATTGTCACTGTCGCGGGGAAATGCAGCACCAATTTATACACTGTAAATATTGTCACTGTCGCGAGGAAATGCAGCACCAATTTATACACTGTAAATATTGTCACTGTCGCGGGGAAACGCAGCACCAATTTAGACACTGTAAATATTGTCACTGGTGCGGGGAAACGCAGCACCAATTTATACACTGTAAATATTGTCACTGTCGCGGGGAAACGCAGCACCAATTTATACACTGTAAATATTGTCACTGTCGCGGGGAAACGTAGCACCAATTTATACACTGTAAATATTGTCACTGTCGTAGGGAAACGCAGCACCAATTTATACACTGTAAATATTGTCACTGTCACGGGGAAACGCAGCACCAATTTATACACTGTAAATATTGTCACTGTCGTAGGGAAACGCAGCACCAATTTATACACTGTAAATATTGTCACTGTCGTAGGGAAACGCAACACCAATTTATACACTGTAAATATTGTCACTGTCGTAGGGAAACGCAGCACCAATTTATACACTGTAAATATTGTCACTGTCGTAGGGAAACGCAGCACCAATTTATACACTGTAAATATTGTCACTGTCGGAGGGAAACGCAACACCAATTTATACACTGTAAATATTGTCACTGTCACGGGGAAACGCAGCACCAATTTATACACTGTAAATATTGTCACTGTCGTAGGGAAACGCAGCACCAATTTATACACTGTAAATATTGTCACTGTCGTAGGGAAACGCAACACCAATTTATACACTGTAAATATTGTCACTGTCGTAGGGAAACGCAGCACCAATTTATACACTGTAAATATTGTCACTGTCGTAGGGAAACGCAGCACCAATTTATACACTGTAAATATTGTCACTGTCGGAGGGAAACGCAACACCAATTTATACACTGTAAATATTGTCACTGTCACGGGGAAACGCAGCACCAATTTATACACTGTAAATATTCTCACTGTCGTAGGGAAACGCAACACCAATTTATGCACTGTAAATATTGTCACTGTCACGGGGAAACGCAGCACCAATTTATACACTAAATATTGTCACTGTCGTAGGGAAACGCAGCACCAATTTATACACTGTAAATATTGTCACTGTCGTAGGGAAACGCAGCACCAATTTATACACTGTAAATATTGTCACTGTCGTAGGGAAACGCAACACCAATTTATACATTAAATATTGTCTCTGGTGCGGGGAAACGCAGCACCAATTTATACACTGTAAATATTGTCACTGTCACGGGGAAATGCAGCACAAATTTATACACTGTAAATATTGTCTCTGGTGGACGGAAACACAGCACCAATTTATACACTGTAAATATTGTCACTGTCGCGGGGAAATGCAGCACCAATTTATACACTGTAAATATTGTCACTGTCGCGAGGAAATGCAGCACCAATTTATACACTGTAAATATTGTCACTGTCGCGGGGAAACGCAGCACCAATTTATACACTGTAAATATTGTCACTGGTGCGGGGAAACGCAGCACCAATTTATACACTGTAAATATTGTCACTGTCGCGGGGAAACGCAGCACCAATTTATACACTGTAAATATTGTCACTGTCGCGGGGAAACGCAGCACCAATTTATACACTGTAAATAATGTCACTGTCGCAGGGAATCGCAGCACCAATTTATACACTGTAAATATTGTCACTGTCACGGGGAAACGCAGCACCAATTTATACACTGTAAATATTGTCACTGTCGTAGGGAAACGCAGCACCAATTTATACACTGTAAATATTGTCACTGTCGTAGGGAAACGCAACACCAATTTATACACTGTAAATATTGTCACTGTCGTAGGGAAACGCAGCACCAATTTATACACTGTAAATATTGTCACTGTCGCGGGGAAACGCAGCACCAATTTATACACTGTAAATATTGTCACGGTCGCGGGGAAATGCAGCACCAATTTATACACTGTAAATATTGTCACTGTCGCGGGGAAACGCAGCACCAATTTATACACTGTAAATATTGTCACTGTCGCGGGGAAACGCAGCACCAATTTATACACTGTAAATATTGTCACTGTCGCGGGAAAACGCAGAACCAATTTATACACTGTAAATATTGTCACTGTCGCGGGGAAACGCAGCACCAATGTATACACTGTAAATATTGTCACTGTCGCAGGGAAACGCATCACCAATTTATACACTGTAAATATTGTCACTGTCGCGGGGAAACGCAGCACCAATTTATACACTGTAAATATTGTCACTGTCACGGGGAAATGCAGCACCAATTTATACACTGTAATTATTGTCACTGTCGTAGGGAAACGCAGCACCAATTTATACACTGTAAATATTGTCACTGTCGTAGGGAAACGCAGCACCAATTTCTACACTGTAAATATTGTCACTGTCGTAGGGAAACGCAACACCAATTTATACACTGTAAATATTGTCACTGTCGTAGGGAAACGCAACACCAATTTATACTCTGTAAATATTGTCACTGTCGTAGGGAAACGCAGCACCAATTTATACACTGTAAATATTGTCACTGTCACGGGGAAACGCAGCATCAATTTATACACTGTAAATATTGTCACTGTCGCAGGGAAACGCAGCACCAATTTATACACTGTAAATATTGTCACTGTCGTAGGGAAACGCAACACCAATTTATACACTGTAAATATTGTCACTGTCGTAGGGAAACGCAGCACCAATTTATACACTGTAAATATTGTCACTGTCATGGGGAAACGCAGCACCAATTTATACACTGTAAATTTTGTCACTGTCGTAGGGAAACGCAGCACCAATTTATACACTGTAAATATTGTCACTGTCGCAGGGAAACGCAGCACCAATTTATACACTGTAAATATTGTCACTGTCGCAGGGAAGCGCCGCACCAATTTATACACTGTAAATATTGTCACTGGCGCGGGGAAACGCAGCACCAATTTATACACTGTAAATATTGTCACTGGCGCGGGGAAACGCAGCACTAATTTATACACTGTAAATATTGTCACTGGCGCGGGGAAACGCAGCACTAATTTATACACTGTAAATATTGTCACTGTCGCGGGGAAACGCAGCACCAATTTATGCACTGTAAATATTGTCACTGTCGCGGGGAAACGCAGCACCAATTTATGTACTGTAAATATTGTCTCTGGCGCGGGCAAATGCAGCACCAATTTATACACTGTAAATATTGTCACTGTCGCGGGGAAACGCAGCACCAATTTATACACTGTAAATATTGTCACTGGTGCGGGGAAACGCAGCACCAATTTATACACTGTAAATATTGTCTCTGGTGCGGGGAAACGCAGCACCAATTTATACACTGTAAATATTGTCACTGTCGTAGGGAAACGCAACACCAATTTATACACTGTAAATATTGTCACTGTCACGGGGAAACGCAGCACCAATTTATACACTGTAAATATTGTCACTGTCGTAGGGAAACGCAACACCAATTTATACACTGTAAATATTGTCCCTGTCACGGGGAAACGCAGCACCAATTTATACACTGTAAATATTGTCACTGTCGTAGGGAAACGCAGCACCAATTTATACACTGTAAATATTGTCACTGTCGTAGGGAAACGCAACACCAATTTATGCACTGTAAATATTGTCACTGTCACGGGGAAACGCAGCACCAATTTATACACTGTAAAAATTGTCACTGTCGTAGGGAAACGCAGCACCAATTTATACACTGTGAATATTGTCACTGTCGTAGGGAAACGCAACACCAATTTATAAACTAAATATTGTCACTGTCGTAGGGAAACGCAGCACCAATTTATACACTGTAAATATTGTCACTGTCACGGGGAAATGCAGCACAAATTTATACACTGTAAATATTGTCTCTGGTGCGGGGAAACACAGCACCAATTTATACACTGTAAATATTGTCACTGTCGCGAGGAAATGCAGCACCAATTTATACACTGTAAATATTGTCACTGTCGCGGGGAAACGCAGCACCAATTTATACACTGTAAATATTGTCACTGGTGCGGGGAAACGCAGCACCAATTTATACACTGTAAATATTGTCACTGTCGCGGGGAAACGCAGCACCAATTTATACACTGTAAATATTGTCACTGTCGCGGGGAAACGCAGCACCAATTTATACACTGTAAATATTGTCACTGTCGTAGGGAAACGCAGCACCAATTTATACACTGCAAATATTGTCACTGTCACGGGGAAACGCAGCACCAATTTATACACTGTAAATATTGTCACTGTCGTAGGGAAACGCAGCACCAATTTATACACTGTAAATATTGTCACTGTCGTAGGGAAACGCAACACCAATTTATACACTGTAAATATTGTCACTGTCGTAGGGAAACGCAGCACCAATTTATAAACTGTAAATATTGTCACTGTCGTAGGGAAACGCAGCACCAATTTATGCACTGTAAATATTGTCACTGTCGTAGGGAAACGCAACACCAATTTATACACTGTAAATATTGTCACTGTCACGGGGAAACGCAGCACCAATTTATACACTGTAAATATTGTCACTGTCGTAGGGAAACGCAACACCAATTTATACACTGTAAATATTGTCACTGTCACGGGGAAATGCAGCACCAATTTATACACTGTAAATATTGTCACTGTCGTAGGGAAACGCAGCACCAATTTATACACTGTAAATATTGTCACTGTCGTAGGGAAACGCAACACCAATTTATACACTGTAAATATTGTCACTGTTGTGGGGAAACGCAGCACCAATTTATACACTGTAAAAATTGTCACTGTTGTAGGGAAACGCAGCACCAATTTATACACTGTAAATATTGTCACTGTCGTAGGGAAACGCAACACCAATTTATACACTAAATATTGTCACTGTTGTAGGGAAACGCAGCACCAATTTATACACTGTAAATATTGTCACTGTCGTAGGGAAACGCAGCACCAATTTATACACTGTAAATATTGTCACTGTCACGGGGAAACGCAGCACCAATTTATACACTGTAAATATTGTCACTGTCGTAGGGAAACGCAGCACCAATTTATACACTGTAAATATTGTCACTGTCGTAGGGAAACGCAACACCAATTTATACACTGTAAATATTGTCACTGTCGTAGGGAAACGCAGCACCAATTTATACACTGTAAATATTGTCTCTGGTGCGGGGAAACACAGCACCAATTTATACACTGTAAATATTGTCACTGTCGCGAGGAAATGCAGCACAAATTTATACACTGTAAATATTGTCTCTGGTGCGGGGAAACACAGCACCAATTTATACACTGTAAATATTGTCACTGTCGCGAGGAAATGCAGCACCAATTTATACACTGTAAATATTGTCACTGTCGCGGGGAAACGGAGCACCAATTTATACACTGTAAATATTGTCACTGGTGCGGGGAAACGCAGCACCAATTTATACACTGTAAATATTGTCACTGTCGCGGGGAAACGCAGCACCAATTTATACACTGTAAATATTGTCACTGTCGCGGGGAAACGCAGCACCAATTTATACACTGTAAATATTGTCACTGTCGTAGGGAAACGCAGCACCAATTTATACACTGTAAATATTGTCACTGTCACGGGGAAACGCAGCACCAATTTATACACTGTAAATATTGTCACTGTCGTAGGGAAACGCAGCACCAATTTATACACTGTAAATATTGTCACTGTCGTAGGGAAACGCAACACCAATTTATACACTGTAAATATTGTCACTGTCGTAGGGAAACGCAGCACCAATTTATACACTGTAAATATTGTCACTGTCGTAGGGAAACGCAGCACCAATTTATACACTGTAAATATTGTCACTGTCGTAGGGAAACGCAACACCAATTTATACACTGTAAATATTGTCACTGTCACGGGGAAACGCAGCACCAATTTATACACTGTAAATATTGTCACTGTCGTAGGGAAACGCAACACCAATTTATACACTGTAAATATTGTCACTGTCACGGGGAAATGCAGCACCAATTTATACACTGTAAATATTGTCACTGTCGTAGGGAAACGCAGCACCAATTTATACACTGTAAATATTGTCACTGTCGTAGGGAAACGCAACACCAATTTATACACTGTAAATATTGTCACTGTTGTGGGGAAACGCAGCACCAATTTATACACTGTAAAAATTGTCACTGTTGTAGGGAAACGCAGCACCAATTTATACACTGTAAATATTGTCACTGTCGTAGGGAAACGCAACACCAATTTATACACTAAATATTGTCACTGTTGTAGGGAAACGCAGCACCAATTTATACACTGTAAATATTGTCACTGTCGTAGGGAAACGGAGCACCAATTTATACACTGTAAATATTGTCACTGTCGTAGGGAAACGCAGCACCAATTTATACACTGTAAATATTGTCACTGTCGTAGGGAAACGCAACACCAATTTATACACTGTAAATATTGTCACTGTCGTAGGGAAACGCAGCACCAATTTATACACTAAATATTGTCTCTGGTGCGGGGAAACACAGCACCAATTTATGCACTGTAAATATTGTCACTGTCACGGGGAAACGCAGCACAAATTTATACACTGTAAGTATTGTCACTGTCACGGGGAAACGCAGCACCAATTTATACACTGTAAATATTGTCACTGTCGTAGGGAAACGCAGCACCAATTTATACACTGTAAATATTGTCACTGTCGTAGGGAAACGCAACACCAATTTATACACTGTAAATATTGTCACTGTCGTAGGGAAACGCAGCACCAATTTATACACTGTAAATATTGTCACTGTCACGGGGAAACGCAGCACCAATTTATACACTGTAAATTTTGTCACTGTCGCGGGGAAACGCAGCACCAATTTATACACTGTAAATATTGTCTCTGGCGTGGGGAAACGCAGCACCAATTTATACACTGTAAATATTGTCACTGTCGCAGGGAAACGCAGCACCAATGTATACACTGTAAATATTGTCACTGTCGCAGGGAAACGCATCACCAATTTATACACTGTAAATATTGTCACCGTCGCGGGGAAACGCAGCACCAATTTATACACTGTAAATATTGTCACTGTCACGGGGAAATGCAGCACCAATTTATACACTGTAATTATTGTCACTGTCGTAGGGAAACGCAGCACCAATTTATACACTGTAAATATTGTCACTGTCGTAGGGAAACGCAGCACCAATTTATACACTGTAAATATTGTCACTGTCGTAGGGAAACACAACACCAATTTATACACTGTAAATATTGTCACTGTCGTAGGGATACGCAACACCAATTTATACACTGTAAATATTGTCACTGTCGTAGGGAAACGCAGCACCAATTTATACACTGTAAATATTGTCACTGTCACGGGGAAACGCAGCACCAATTTATACACTGTAAATATTGTCACTGTCGTAGGGAAACACAACACCAATTTATACACTGTAAATATTGTCACTGTCGTAGGGAAACGCAGCACCAATTTATACACTGTAAATATTGTCACTGTCACGGGGAAACGCAGCACCAATTTATACACTGTAAATTTTGTCACTGTCGTAGGGAAACGCAGCACCAATTTATACACTGTAAATATTGTCACTGTCGCAGGGAAACGCAGCACCAATTTATACATTGTAAATATTGTCACTGTCGCAGGGAAGCGCCGCACCAATTTATACACTGTAAATATTGTCACTGGCGCGGGGAAACGCAGCACCAATTTATACACTGTAAATATTGTCACTGGCGCGGGGAAACGCAGCACTAATTTATACACTGTAAATATTGTCACTGGCGTGGGGAAACGCAGCACTAATTTATATACTGTAAATATTGTCACTGTCGCGGGGAAACGCAGCACCAATTTATGCACTGTAAATATTGTCACTGTCGCGGGGAAACGCAGCACCAATTTATGCACTGTAAATATTGTCTCTGGCGCGGGCAAATGCAGCACCAATTTATACACTGTAAATATTGTCACTGTCGCAGGGAAACACAGCACCAATTTATACACTGTAAATGTTGTCACTGTTGCGGGGAAATGCAGCACCAATTTATACACTGTAAATATTGTCTCTGGTGCGGGGAAACGCAGCACCAATTTATACACTGTAAATATTGTCACTGTCGCGGGGAAACGCAGCACCAATTTATACACTGTAAATATTGTCACTGTTGCAGGGAAACGCAGCACCAATTTATACACTGTAAATATTGTCTCTGGTGCAGGGAAACGCAGCACCAATTTATACACTGTAAATATTGTCACTGTCGCGGGGAAACGCAGCACCAATTTATACACTGTAAATATTGTCACTGTCGCGGGGAAACGCAGCACCAATTTATACATTGTAAATATTGTCACTGTCGCGGGGAAACGCAGCACCAATTTATACATTGTAAATATTGTCTCTGGCGTGGGGAAACGCAGCACCAATTTATACACTGTAAATATTGTCACTGTCGCGGGGAAATGCAGCACCAATTTATACACTGTAAATATTGTCACTGTCGCGGGGAAATGCAGCACCAATTTATACACTGTAAATATTGTCACTGTCGCAGGGAATCGCCGCACCAATTTATACACTGTAAATATTGTCACTGTCGCGGGGAAACGCAGCACCAATTTGTACACTGTAAATATTGTCACTGTCGCGGGGAAACGCAGCACCAATTTATACACTGTAAGCTTCCAGACAAAAAAAACAATCAGACAAATTAACAATTAATTGGGGTAATATGTTGATTGAGGGTTAAATGTTGGCCAGGACACCAAGGAGAACTCCCTCCCCTTTTTTGATGAGAGCCATGCAATCTTTTACATCCAGCTGAGAGGGCAGATGGAGCCTCGGTTTAACAACTCTTCCGAAAGACAGAAACTCGACAGGGAAAAGACCAAAGCACATCCCAGGATGTTTTAGAACCAATGAAGTTCTTTTGAAGTGTCGTCACAATTGTAATGTAGGACAGTGCAGGACTCCTTCAGCACTGTACTGGAGTATCAGCCTGGATTATATGCTCAAGTCTCTGGAGTGGAAATCAAACCACAAGCTTTTTGACTCAGAAGTAAGCAAGCTATCATGACTGACACAATTGTAAATACAAGATGATTTGCAATGTAAGTTGCTGTCATTTCTGGCTATGGGATACAAGACAGGGCTTGTGAACGGGAGCATTCTTCAGCTTGTCAACAGCAAGAATTTAGCTTCGGGCATTTTAGTTTTGCGTGGAAGGCGTTGTCTATTTGCAGTGGCAAAATGGTGGAGAGTTGCCTGTCCACACACCACATAGAAAGAAGAAAAAAATACTGGGATTTATATCGTGCCATTTAGGACATCAGAATGTCCCAAAGTGCTTTACAGCCAATGAGGTACAGTTGAAGAGTTGTCACTGTTGTAATATAGGAAATACGGCTGACAAATTGCACTCAGCAAGCTGCCACAAACAGCAATGTGGTAATGACCAGATCATCTGTTTTCGTGGTTTTCGTACGACAGTGACTGCAGCAATGCACCAAGGCTACTTCGACAGCACCTTCCAAACCCGTGACCTCTACCAACTAGAAGGACAAGGGCAGCAAATACATGGGAACGCCACCACCTGCAAGTTCCCCTCCAAGTCACACACCATCCTGACTTGGAACGATATCGCCGTTCCTTCACTGTCGCTGGGTCAAAATCCTGGAACTCCCTTCCGAACAGCACTGTGGGTGTACCTACCCCAAATGGACTGCAGCGGTTCAAGAAGGCAGCTCACCACCACTTTCTTAAGGGCAATTGGGGATGGGCAATAAATGCTGGCCTGGCCAGCGTCGCCCACATCCCATGAATGAATAAAAAAAAAAGATTGAGAGATAAATATTAACCAGGACACCAGAGAGAACTCCCCTGGAACAGAGAGAGAGAGAGTTGTTGGATAATAAAGATAATAAAGGATTGGGGGGCATTGGGGAAATGATGGAGTAAAAACCTAACAAGAAAAATGAACTTTAAGAGAAACATGGCACAAAATGAAGGAGTAGTTCAGCTTTAAGATTGGACACATCACACAGCTCTCCCACAGCCTCATAGTTAATAGTCGTGTTCCCGTATCCCAGTTACTGTGAGTTCGTTATATTAAGTATGCCTGTTCTAGGGCTGCATTAGGTCAGCTACTTTGTTGTGCCTCTAGTTTGCTGCATATAAAATTAGGTCATGTCACCACTTGGCCCCAGCCAATTGAAACTCCGTGCCAAATTAAGGGGCTTTGCCAATGCTCAGCATAAAAGAGAAAAGAGGCAATGTCAGCCAGATCTTAACTTTCCCCGGTTTGATTTAACACTTGGCGAGCTGCAGTTACACTGATGTATACTGGCAGATTACAACACAAAAATACATATTGGCAACGACAAATCTTTTAGAGCCATCCAAGTATTTTGGACTATGGTCCAAGATATGAAGTACATTGAAATTGTTTCTGTGGCACTCTCTTAAGAAGCCAACACTGCAATGCCGTCACTGCAGTGCTGTGCAGGTGGAATTTGCTGCAGTATCTGCTTACTGTTGTACTTTTGTGAAGCAAAGTCAAAAAATAATAGCTTACATTATTACGAAGCCTTTACTCTCAATATTGCCAGAAGAATCTCACAACTAGTATAGTTCTGAAGTGCAGTTACCTTTTTTTATGCAAAGGAGACAGCCAATGGTGCACAGCAAGATCCAGCAAGCAGAAATGAGATGAATGACCAGTTCTCTTGAGGGAATCATGTTGGCCCGAACACCAAAGCAGCTCGCTGCCCACCTTCAAAACAAGTACCATTGCATCTGCAAAGAGTGTGCAGGAACAGAGGGACCTGGGGGTGCATGCGCACAGATCTTTGAAAGTGGCAGGACATATTGACAGAGTGGTTAGTAAAGCTTATGGGATCATAGGCTTCAGAAATAGAGGCATTGAGTACAAAAGCAGGGAATCTTTACGAACTTTTATGAAGTTCTGGTTAGACCCCAGCTGGAGTATTGCATCAAGTTCCAGCCACCACATGTCAGGAAGGATGTGAGGGTCCTTGAGAGGTTCCAAAGGTGGTGCAAGTGGAGATAATCAATGACTTTTGGAAAGGTGCAGAAGTAACCTCCTTAGTGCAAATAGTTTGGATGGAGCAGTTTTTGTCAGGTGTGTCCAGGAAGGTTTCCTGACTCAATATGTAGATAGGCCGACTAGAGGGGAGGCTATGTTGGACTTGGTGCTTGGCAACGAACCAGGCCAGGTGGCAGATCTCTCGGTGGGAGAGCATTTCGGTGATAGTGATCACAACTCCCTGACCTTTACTATAGTCATGGAGAGGGACAGGAGCAGGCGGGAAGGGAAAATATTTAATTGGGGGAGGGGGAATTACAATGCTATTAGGCAGGAACTGGGGAGCATTAATTGGGAACAGATGTTCTCAGGGAAATGCACGACAGAAATGTGGAGGTTGTTTAGGGAGCACTTGCTGCAACTGCTGGATAGGTTTGTCCCTATGAGGCAAGGAAGGGATGGTGGGGTGAAGGAACCTTGAATGACAAGAGATGTGGAACAGCTAGTCAAGAGGAAGAAGGAAGCTTACTTAAGGTTGAGGAAGCAAGGATCAGACAGGGCTCTAGAGGGTTACAAGGTAGCCAGGAAGGAACTGAAAAATGGACTGAGGAGAGCTAGAAGGGGACATGAAAAAGTCTTGGCGGGTAGGATTAAGGAAAATCCCAAGGCATTCTATACTTATGTGAGGAACAAGAGGATGGCCAGAGTGAGGGTAGGGCCGATCAGGGATAGTGGAGGGAACTTGTGCCTGGCGTCGGAGGAGGTAGGGGAGGTCCTAAATGAATACTTTGCTTCAGTATTCACTAGTGAGAGGGACCTGGTCGTTTGTGAGGACAGCATGGAACAGGCTGATATGCTCGAACAGGTTGAGGTTAAAAGGGAGGATGTGCTGGAAATTTTGAATGATATGAGGATAGATAAGTCCCCGGGGCCAGACGGGATATACCCAAGGATATTACGGAAAGCGTGGGAAGAGATTGCTGCACCTTTGGCGATGATCTTTGCGTCCTCACTGTCCACTGGAGTAGTACCGGATGATTGGAGGGTGGCAAATGTTGTTCCCTTGTTCAAGAAAGGGAATAGGGATAACCCTGGGAATTATAGACCAGTCAGTCTTACGTCGGTAGTGGGCAAATTATTGGAGAGGATTCTGAGAGACAGGATTTATGATTATTTGGAAAAGCATGATTAGAGACAGTCAGCATGGCTTTGTGAGGGGCAGGTCATGACTCACAAGCCTTATTGAATTCTTTGAAGATGTGACAAAACACATTGATGAAGGAAGAGCAGTGGATGTGGTATATATGGATTTTAGCAAGGCGTTTGATAAGGTTCCCCATGGTAGGCTCATTCAGAAAGTAAGGAGGCTTGGGATACAGGGGAAGTTGGCTGTCTGGATACAAAATTGGCTGGCCCATAGAAGACAGAGGGTGGTAGTAGACGGAAAGTATTCAGCATGGAGCTCGGTGACCAGTGGTGTTCCGCAGGGATCTGTTCTGGGACCTCTGCTCTTTGTGATTTTTATAAATGACTTGGATGAGGAAGTGGAAGGCTGGGTTAGCAAGTTTGCCGATGACACGAAGGTTGCTGGAGTTGTGGATGGTGTGGAAGGCTGTTGTAGGTTGCAACGGGACATTGACAGGATGCAGAGCTGGGCTGAGAAGTGGCAGATGGAGTTCAACCTGGAAAAGTGTGAAGTGATTCATTTTGGAAGGTCGAATTTGAATGCAGAATACAGGCTTAAAGACAGGATTCTTGGTAGTGTGGAGGAACAGAGGGATCTTGGGGTCCATGTCCATAGATCGCTCAAAGTTGCCCCCAAGTTGATAGGGTTGTTAAGAAGGCGTATGATGTGTTGGCTTTCATTAACAGGGGGATTGAGTTTAAGAGCCGCGAGGTTATGCTGCAGCTCTGTAAAGCCCTGGTTAGACCACACTTGGAATATTGTGTTCAGTTCTGGTCGCCTCATTATAGGAAGGATGTGGAAGCTTTAGAGAGGGTGCAGAGGAGATTTACCAGGATGCTGCCTGGACTGGAGGGCATGTCCTACGAAGAAAGATTGAGGGAGCTGGGGCTTTTCTCATTGGAGCGAAGAAGGATGAGAGGTGACTTGATAGAGGGGTTCAAGACGATGAGAGGCATAGATAGAATGGATAGTCAGAGACTTTTTCCCAGGGTGGAAAGGGCTATCACCAGGGGGCATAATTTTAAGGTGATTGGAGGAAGGTTTCGGAGAGATGTCAGAGGTAGGTTCTTTGCACAGAGAGTGGTGGGTGCGTGGAATGCACTGCCAGCGGTGGTAGTAGAAGCAGATACATTAGGGACATTTAAGCGACTCTTGGATAGGTACATGGATGATAGTAGAATGAAGAGTAGGTAGTTAGTTTGATCTTAGAGTAGGTTAAAGGTTCGGCACAACATTGTGGGCCGAAGGGCCTGTACTGTGCTGTACTGTTCTATGTTCTATGTTCTATGACTTCAAGAGGAAGCTGAATGGCCACCTGAGAGACATAGAATTGCAGGGCTACAGAGATCGAACCAGGGAGTAGGACTGACTGTGTAGCTCTGTGGAGAGCTAGTATGGACTCGATTGGACGAATGGCCTCCTTCTGTGCGGTAAATGACTATATGACTCTAGGAGCTGAATTTTAATAGCCCTCTGTCATTGGGAGTTGTGGTGGGGGGGGGCACCCGATGCTGAGAAGGCCCCGCCACATTTTACTGACAGCGGCGAGGCCTCGGTGTGCCCCCCACCACCAACCACCCCCCCACCCCCCACCCCCCACCGCTGCTCAGTGGCGGGGCCTTCATTTTAATATTAAAATTAATTTTAAAACATGCAAATAAACCTACCTGGTCCTGACAGCCGTCCCACGCCGATATTCCAACCACCAGCCATTCAGAGTTCCAGGGTGAGACACTGATGGGGTGGGGTTGAAGTGAAATTATCAGAGTTGGAGGAGGGTGGGCGGCGGAAGCAGGAAAAACACTTTTTATTGGCTGTGGGGATGGTGGCAATGGGTTGAAGGGCAAATGTGACGAGGTTGGGGGAGGGGGAATAGTTCGGGGTGGGAATAAAGTTAATTTTCGTGATGTTGCCAATTAAAAAATATTTGGGTGGTGGGGGGGGGGAAGGTTGGGAAAGGGCTTTTAATTATTTTTGAAAGAAAATGCACAGTAATGCAACTTTAAAAGTTCAATTTTTTCCCTCAGGACTTGAAGTCGTTTAAAAATGGTGCCGTCGCCTGCACGGTGGCGCCGGACGCCGTTGCCGGGGTCGGAGCAGCCGCCCCCTCTACATCATCAGGGATGGCCGTTCCGCCCTCCTCCATTTAAACGAGCCCCCGCTCGCAATATTGTGGCAGCGAGCTTATAAAATTCTGCCCTATGACTCGATGAAAGATGTTACACTCTATAGATAGGTGTGAAGGGTAGAACTGGCTAGTCTTTCCACAACTTATAAGCTTTTGTTTAACAGAGAAACACATTGCAAACATGCACCCCCAAACCCTACATCCACAGTTTCAGCCTGCTGCTATATGTAGGAACACAAGTGAATCACCAGTTAATGTCCGTCACTTGAATACAATTGAACACCCAATTATTATACAATTAACAAGAGATGTACCCATATCACACCGAGACGTGGTATGCTTCAGCAGTATGCTATCTTTCATTTGTGTCCAGGGCAATTCATTTGTTAGCATCCAGATCCACCCAGTAACCACCTTCTTCAGTGTCCCTTTTACTTTAAACAACAACTTGCCTTTATATCGCGTCTTTCACGTCGTAAAATGTCCTAAGGAGTGTAAATCAGACAGAACTTGGCACAGTGCCAAACAACTACTATTACGACAGAGGTGGGAGGAAAGTTCTGTTAATTTTAGTTCCACTTCTCCATGGGTAGCAACATATATTTAAATTTTTTCCCACTTACCGATACGGTCAATCATAGATTTTTATTTTTATCCCAGAATAAAACACACCAACCAGGTTTCTTTAATAAACAACGAAATTATCAGTTTATTATAAAAACAAGTCTTAACCAGTAATGAAGTAAAGCATAAACACACAGATTGAAATAAAATACCCTTTTTACCTTAGCCCCTCACACTCACACACTCACATACACCGGTTAACTGGAAAAATAAAGCAATTTTTGTTTTTAGAGCTCTATTACAGACAAAAAAACACTTGAGCTAAATACTTGCTCATTCTTGAAGAAGCAGCAGATGAGATATGTTGTGTTACAAAACTGGCACACAGTCTGGCCTCCGAGTACATGGAGATGGGTTACTGGGATCTTTTAGAACAGTTCTTTTCAGGCGGAATTCAGAATTAATTTAGCAGGCTTTTCTTCAAAGACAGGAGACGGGATGAGTTGACACAGTGGACTTCTCAGGTCTCAGCTGGAAAGCTGAGCTGGGTTCTGGTTTTCTCTCCTTCCTTGGGAATTCTCTTCTCTGCTTGGAAGTTCTCTTTTCTCCTTGGAAGTTCTGTCCCTTTTTATATAGTTCAACCTGAACTCAAAACAATTCAAAAGTGAAACCAACAACAGGAGGCCAACCTTTTGAACTCCATTAATCTTGACCTGTCACTTCTTTGTAAACAACTTCTCCAGGTGTTCAAGGTTCTCTGTTGTTTATTGAGCTGGAATTCAGGTGGTTTCCCGGAAAGGCCTGTTGTTGTTGCTGAAAGTCAGGTGGTTTCCTGGAAAGGCTTGTTTTCCTCACAAGACCTCTCAGTGACCCTTTTAAAAAGCATTTCCAGGGACTGTTTTCCAAAGTCAAGTCGCCTTTACATGACCTCCTTTGAAAACCCCAAAGTTTAACATTTCATCAATCTTTCAAAAATGAATCCTCAAAAAAAAATATTTAACAAAACACAGAGGCACTTTCGTAATACTACTTACAACAACTACTTATATTTATATGATGCCTTTAACATAATAAAATGTCCCAAGGTGCTTCACAGAGGCATTGTAAAACAAAATATGACACTTAGCCACAGAAGGAGATATTAGGACAGATCTCCAACAGCTTGTTCAAAGAGGTAGGTTTTAAGAAGTGCCTTAAAGAAGAAAAGAGAGATAGAGGAGTGGAGAGGTATAGGAGGGAGTTCCAGAGCTTGGGACCTAGGCAACTGAAGGCTTGGCCTCCAATGATGGAATGACCTCAAATTAAAGATGCTCAAGAGGCCAGAATTAGATGAGTGCAGATATCTTGTTGGGTTGTGGGGCTGGAGGAGATTACAGCGACAGGAAGGGGTGAGGCCATGGAGGGATTTGCACACAAGGATGAGAATTTTAAAATCAAGATGTTGCTTAACTGGAAGCCAATGTAGGTCAGCAAGCACAGGGTTGATAGGTGACCGGGACTTGGTGTGAGTTAGGACATGGGAGGCAGAGTTTTGAATGACCTCAACCTTATGGAGGGTAGAATGTGGGAGATGTGTGTTGGAATAGTCAAATCTGGAGGTAACAAAGGCATGAATGAGGGTTTCAGCAGCAGATGAACTGAAGCAGGTATGAAGTCGGGTGATGTTACAGAGGTGGAAGTAAGCAAAGTGATGATGCAAATATGTGGTCGGAAGCTCATGTTGAGGTGAGTTTAACACCAATGTTGTGAACAGCCTGGTTTAATCTCAGACTGTTGCCAAGGAGAGGGGTGGAGTCAGTTGCTAGGGAACGGAGTTTGGAGCAGGGACTGAAAACAATGGCTTCAGTCTTCCCAATATTTAATTGGAGGAAATTTCTGCTCATCCAGTACTGAATGTCGGATAAGCAGTCTGATAATTTAGCAACAGTGGAGGAGTTGAGAGAAGTGGTGGTGAGGTAGAGCTGAGTGTCATCAGTGTACATGTGAAAACTAACACTGTGCTTTCAGACGATGTCGCCGAGTGGCAACATGTAGATGTGAAATTGAAGGGGGCCAGGGATAGATCCTAGCGGGATACCAGAAGTAACCATGCGGATGATGGAAGAGAAGCCATTGCAAATGATTTTCTGGATACAATTAGTTAGATAAAAATGGGACCAGGTGAGAGCAGTCCCACCCAACTGGACGACAGTGGGGAGGCATTGGAGGAGGATGGTGTAGTCAACCATGTCAAAGGCTGCAGACAGGTCGAGAGGATGAGGAGGGATAATTTACCTTTCTCACAGTCACATCAAAATCACAAATCTATAGGAGTTGTTTGGTTTCTGTGGGGCAGGGGCGGAACCCTGATTGGAAGGATTCAAACAGGGAGTACTAGGAAAGGTGGGCACGGATTTGGGAGGCGATAACACATTCAAGGACTTTAGAGAGGGAGGTTGGAGATGAGACGGTAGTTTGCAAGGGCAGTGGGGTCAAAGAGTGTTTTTATGCGGAGGGGCTGCTGACGGCAGATTTAAAGGAGAGGGACAATACCTGAAGAGAGAGAAGCGTTATTAATATCGGCTGACATGGGGAACAGGAGAGGAAGTTGAGTGGTCAGCAGTTTAGTGGGAATAGGAGCAGGAGGTGGGTCTCATGGACAAGATAAGCTCAGAGACAGCATGAGGGGAGATAGGAGAGAATCTAGAGAAAGATGCGATTTCAGGGTTAGGGCAGGGGGTACCATTAGAGGAGGTCTGGCCCAGTGGGCTAATGGAAGGGAGGGACATAGCAGAGGCAGCTGATCAGATGGTCCCGAGAGGTGGAACGACAGAAAGGATGGGGAGGGAATTCCAGAGCTTACAGCCTAGGGAGCTGAAGACACAGCCACCAATGGTGCAATGAAACAAGAGGCCAGAATTGGAGGAAGGCAGAGATCTCGGAGGGTTGTTGGGCTGGAGGAGTTTACAATGATTTGGACATGAGGATGAGAATTTTTAAATTGAAGCACCGATGGAACAGCAGCCAATGTAATTCAGAGAGCACAAGGGGTGAAGGGTGAACAGAACCTGGTGCGATTTAGGATACAGGCAGCAAAGTTTTAAAGCAGAATCATGGAGTTCGCTGGTAAATTGTGATTGACCTGGTAAGTGTAGACATTTGCTGGATTTCTCAAGGAGAGGCACTCCTGCCAAGTCACTTGCTCTACTTACAGCAGGTGTGATTTGTCTGGGCAGTTGTATAAACTGGACAAGAAGAGTTTTCACAAACTATATAATGTTTTACAAGTCAATAAAGGCACAGTTGAGGGAAAAACATTCGGGATGTTCCAAATACAGCTGGACGCTTTAATGGGATGAGTTTCAACGGATCAAATGACCTCTGCTCGACAGAGCATGAGAACGCAAAGGACAGTTGTATCTTATAGGAACATCAATCGGCCTATTTGAACACTTATTAACTACAGGTGTGGGAAATGTAGGTGAATATACCACAATCTGATTGACTCTAGAACCAATTTGCTCATCATAATGTCAACGAAACAGTGCACATTGCTTCACCTATGGTTTGGACTCAACCAAAGCCAATAGACGACTGTTTTCCAATCGCAATTTTTGAGCTTCGCTTGAACTCAGAACTGTCCACCAAGTTAGGCCACCTTTAAGCTTCACAGGAGTGCATGAATGTGTGTGCACGTCTTTTTTCATTCATTTATGGGATGTGGGCATCGCTGGCTATGCAGCATTTATTGCCCATCCCTAATTTCCCTCAAGAAGGTGGTGGTGAGCTGCCTTCTTGAACCGCTGCAATCCTTGGGATGTAGGTACACCCACAGCGAGCAGTTAAGAGTCAACCACATTGCTGTGGATCTGGAGTCACATATAGGACAGACCGGTTAAGAATGGCAGATTTCCTTCCATAAAGGAGATTAGTGAACCAGATGAGTCAGAAGGTCATGGGTTGAAGTCCCACTCCAGAGACTTGGGCATTTATTTAGGCTGACACCTCAATGCTCTACTGAAAGCATGCTGCACTGTTGGAGATGCCGTCTTTTGGATGAGACGTTAAGCAGAGACCCCCACCTATCCTGTCAGGTGCAAAGAAAACTCTGCCAAATATTTATTCCTTAACCTGCATCACTAAAAAAAACTGCTGTGTTTCCCTACAGTACAACAGTGACTACATTTCAAAGAGCACTCAGTGGCTGCAAAGCGCTTTGCAACATCCTTAGGTCATGGAAGGTGCTATACAAATGCATTTTCTATCCAAGCTCACACATAGCCCATAAAATAGCTGCTTTGATAAAGGGACACATGGAAAGCAAAAAGTAAAGTAATAAAACACTGAATAGTTTAAGTAAAGATCAACACTTGAGCATTATCTGTGGGACAACATGCACAATCAGGAGCAATACACCTGAGAGCAATTTATAAAATCCAAAGTCTTCCTCCTAGAAAGAAAGCAGTCACTAAGGTAATGGGGATTTTAGTTGGGTGATGGAATTGGCAAGTTAATTTGGAATAAGAGGTTGATCTAAATTTACTTCTTAAAAAGGAAGCGTCTGTAGTAGAAATAAAAACAGAAAGTGCTGGAAATACTCAGCAGGTCAGATCCGTGGAGAGAGAAGCAGAGTTAACATTTCAGGTCAGTGACCCTTCATTAGCTCTTATCAGTTGTAGGAATTCAATGCTACAGTAAAGTA
The DNA here is from genome assembly GCF_036365525.1 of Heterodontus francisci. Classification (NCBI taxonomy): domain Eukaryota; kingdom Metazoa; phylum Chordata; class Chondrichthyes; order Heterodontiformes; family Heterodontidae; genus Heterodontus; species Heterodontus francisci. Next base: position 22,277,148 of record NC_090374.1, on the reverse strand, counting down.
AGTAGTGTATGACATTAATATCATGGAACGCTCAATGCTTTTTTAATTCAGTTAGATCCTCGTTGAAACATAATCAGAATTGTTAATCATTTCAGAATATTAACGTAAGTATGAAATTCTAACCCTAGCCCAAGAGGGTAAATCATCTGCTGTTAAAATGGCAGAACAATAGTGACTCACCAGCACCTTCTCAAGGGCAATAGGATGGACAATAAATGCTGGCCTTGTCAGCGATGCTCACATTCCATGAAAGAATAAAAAAGAACAAGTCATTTCATATGAACAGGTTGGTTCTAAATTCATGATGGTCCTGAAATAGAGGATCATCAGGCCTGCAGCGTACGGCCTGCAAAAATAAGGTGGAAAGCGGAAACGTTGGATGAGCACCTGCTTCCCCCACCTCACCTTCCCCTCAGACACAGCCTCTGGCAGGGTGCAGAGGAGATTTACTGGAATGGTACCAGGACTTCAGTTACATGGAGAAGTTGTGATTGCTTACCTTACAGAAGACATACAACCTACTCAACAATAATCTGCTCACCAAGCTCACCGACGGCATTTGGCAGACCTCATTGCAGCCTTGGTTCAAACATGGACCACAGAGCTGGACTCCAGAGGTGAGATGAGAGTGACGGCCCTTGACATCAAGGCAGCATTTGACCAAGTGTGACTTCAAGGAGCCCTAGCAAAATTGAAATCACGTGAAGACGCTCCACTGGCTGGAGTCAAAGGAAGATGTTGGTAGTTGTTGGAGGCCAAACATCTCAGTTCCAGGGCATCATTGCAGGGGTTCCTCAGGGTTGTATCCAAGGCCCAACCATCTTCAGCTGCTTGATCAATTACCTTCTTCTATCATAAGGTCAGAAGTGGTGATGCTCGTTGATGATTGCACAGTTTTCAGCACAATTCACAACTCCTCAGATACTGAAGCAGTCCGTGTTGGCATGCAGAAAGACCTGGACAATATCCAGGCTTGGGCTGATAAGTGGCAAGTGCCAGGCAATGACCATCTCCAACAAGAGAGAATCTAACCATCTCCCCTTGACATTCAACGGCATTACCATCGTTGAATCCCACACTATCAACATCCTGCGGTTTACCATTGACCAGAAACTGGACCAGCCATATAAATACTGTGGCTATAAGAGCAGGTCAGAGGCTGGGAAGTTTGAGGTGAGTAACTCACCTCCTAACTTTCCAAAGTTTGTCCACCATCTACAAAGCACAAGTCAGGAGTGTGATGGAATACTCTCCACTTGCCTGGATGGGTGCAGCTCCAAAAACACACAAAAAGCTCAACACCATCCAGGACAAAGCAGCCCACTTGATTGGCACCCCATCAACCATCTTCAACATTCATTCCATCCAGCACTGGCGCACAGTGCCAGTAGTGTTTACCATCTACAAGATGCACTGCAGCAACTCACCAAGGCTCCTTAGACAGCACCTTCCAAACCTGTGACCTCGACCACCTAGAAGAACAAGGGCAGCAGATGCATGGGAACTCAACCACCCGCAAGTTCGCCTTCAAGTTACACACCATCCTGACTTGGAACTATATCACTGTTCCCTCACTGTCACCTGGAAACAATCATTATTACGGAAGAGGTAGTGTTGGGCAAGCTAATGGAGCTAAGGATTGATAAGTCTCCTGGCCCTGATGGAATGCATCCCAGGGTACTAAAAGAGATGGCGGGAGAAATAGCAGGTGCACTGGCGGTAATTTTCCAAAATTCGCTGGACTCTGGGGTAGTCCCAGCAGATTGGAAAACAGCAGATGTGACGCCACTGTTTAAAAAGGGAGGTAGACAAAAGATGGGGAATTATAGACCAGTTAGCTTAACCTCTGCAGTGGGGAAGATGCTTGAGTCTATTATCAAGGAAGAAATAGCAGGGCATCTCGATAGAAATTGCCCTGTTGGGCAGACGCAGCATGGGTTCATGAAGGGCAGGTCATGCTTGGCAAATCTTTTGGAATTCTATGATGACAATACGAGCAAGGTGGACAGTGGGGACCCAGTGGATGTGGTGTACCTGGATTTCCAAAAGGCCTTCGACAAGGTGCCGCACAAGAGGCTGCTGCAAAAGATAAGGATGCATGGCGTTAGGGGTAAAGTATTAGCATGGATAGAGGATTGGTTGACTAACAGGAAGCAGAGAGTGGGGATAAATGAGTGCTATTCTGGTTGGCAATCAGTCACTAGTGGTGTGCCTCAGGGATCGGTGTTGGGACCGCAATTATTTACAATTTATATAGATGATTTGGAGTTGGGGACCACGTGTAGGGTGTCAAAGTTTGCAGATGACACTAAGATGAGTGGCAGAGCAAAGTGTACAGATGACTGTGAAACTTTGCAGAGGAACATAGATACATTGAGTGAGTGGGCAAAGGTCTGGCAGATGGAATACAATGTTAATAAATGTGAAGTCATTCATTTCGGTAGGAGTAACAGTAAAAAGGATTATTACTTGAATGGTAAAAAGTTGCAGCATGCTGCTATGCAGAGGGACCTGGGTGTCCTTGTGCATGAATCGCAGAAGGTTGGTCTGCAGGTACAGCAAGTAATTAGGAAGGCAAATGGAATTTTGTCCTTCATTGCTAAAGGGATTGAGTTTAAAAGCAGAGAGGTTATGTTGCAGCTGTATAAGGTACTGGTGAGGCCGCACCTGGAGTACTGTGTGCAGTTTTGGTCTCCTTACTTGAGAAAGGATGTACTGGCACTGGAGGGGGTGCAGAGGAGGTTCACTAGGTTGATTCCGGAGTTGAGGGGGTTGCCTTATGAGGAGAGACTGAGTAGATTGGGATTATATTCATTGGAATTCAGAAGAATGAGGGGGGATCTTATAGAAACATATAAAATTATGAAGGGAATAGATAAGATACAAGTAGAGAGGATGTTTCCACTGGCAGGTGAAGCTAGGACAAGAGGGCATAGCCTCAAGATTAGAGGGAGCAGATTTAGGACTGAATTAAGAAGGAACTTCTTCACCCAGAGGGTTGTTAATCTATGGAATTCCTTGCCCAGTGAAGTAGTTGACGCTACTTCAGTAAACGTTTTTAAAGCTAAGGTAGATATCTTTTTGAACAATAAAGGAATTAAGGGATACGGTGAGAGAGCGGGTAAGAGGACCTGAGTCCAGGAAAAGATCAGCCATGATCTTATTGAATGGCGGAGCAGGCTCGAGGGGCCGGACGGCCTACTCCTGCTCCTAGTTCTTATGATCTTATGTTCTTATGTCACTGGTTCAAAATCCTGGAACTCCCTCCCTATAATAGCACTGTGGGTGTAACTACACCCCACGGACTGCAGCGGTTCAAGACGGCAGCTCAGCACTACCTTCTCAAGGGCAATTAGGGATGGGAAAAAAGTGCTGGCCTAGCCAGCGATGCCCACATCCCATGCACAAATAAAATATAAGGTTAACAGGATATTTGATAGAGGTGTTCAAAATAATGAAGGGTTTTGATAGAGTAAATAAGGAGAAACTGTTTGTGCTGGCAGAAAGTTTGGTAACCAGGGGACACAGATTCAAGGTGATTGCCAAAAGAACAAGAGGTGACATGAGGAAAAGAAATTTACACAGTGAGCTGTTATAATCTGGAATGCACTGCCTGAAAGTGCATTACTCAAAGAGAATTCCCCCCACTTCTGCTAAATTGAAGACCCACCCTCATCAATGATTCACCAATCCGAGTGCGCCATCTTTCCCTTTCCACTCCAATAAAGGCCCTTCATAATTTTAGAAACTTCTGTTTAATCTCCTTTTAATCTTCTCTGATACCTCTAGTCTTGCTGATTAAATTTTTATCGATATCAATATAAGTCTCACATGTACTGGAAACAAAGAGTAAGTCCATCTGTAAAGAGAAATATAGGTTAATATTGAGGCTGTAGACCTCTGGATGAACTGTTGTGACACCATTAAACTGTCTTTACTTTTACAGAGCTGATGGACCTGCTGTGTATTTCCAACATCTTCAATGTATGATAACTGGATCAGGAAGTGCGCCAGCTGGTGACAACATCTTAACAGCAACAACAACAGCAACGTGATAAAATATAATAAATATAATAAACGCAAAATACTGCGGATGCTGGAAATCTGAAATAAAAACAGAAAGTGATGGAAATACCCAGCAGGTCAGGCAGCATCTGTGGAGAGAGAAGTAGAGTTTCATGTCTGTGACCTTTCATCAGATTTCAGCTGCTTGATGTAGTTCCTTTAATGTGGGGTGTCTTAAGGTGATCTCACAACAGATGACCAAAAGCTTGGTCAAAGACGTAGATTTTAAGGAGCGTCTTAAAGGACGAGAGAGAGAGATAGAGAAGCGGAGAGAATCCCAGTTTAGGGAGGGAATCCCAGATCTTACAGCCTTGGCAGCTGAAGATATGACCACCAAAGGTGGAGTGATTAATTAGGAATGCGCAAAAGCCAGAATTGGAGGAGTGCAGATTTCTTGGAGGGTTGTAGGGCTGTAGGCGTGAGGCCAGGGAGGGGGTTGAAAACAAGGATGAGAATTTTGAAATCAAGGCATTGCCAGACAGTGAGCAAATAAATATCAGCCAGCATCGGCATGATGGGTGAATGGGACTAGATGCAAGTTAGAATACAGGCAACAGATCTTTGGATGAGCTCAAGTTTTTTTGAACGGCGTAAATTGGGAGGCCAACCAGGAGAGAATCGAAATAGTCAAGTCTAAAGGTAAAAGGCGTGGTTGCAGGTTTCAGCAGCAGATGAGCTGAGGCAGTGGTGGATCTGGGTGATGTTACGAATGTGGAAGTAAGTGATCTCGGTGAAGGAGAGGATATGGAATTGGAATCTTATGTCAGGGTCAAGTAGGATGCCAAGATCAATAAACAACAGCCCAGGATGGAGCTCATGACGGGGTGGATAAAAGCAGCAACATTGTGACTGGATTTACCTGTTACTTTGCTGGCATTTTCCAACAATCCTTATTCAGAATTTCCAAGTACACACCAATTTTGTATGCAAACCAAAACGTGAATCTTTACCTCTCTACTGTGTAGGGGCTAGGGTTCCTGAGTTTAGCAAATTACCACCATTGGCATCAGACTAAATTTTACAGGGAAATAGAATTGCCATCAACCAAATTATACAGGAAAATAACACATCAGAGCAAAGATGTAGGCTAACTTACTTAGTTAGATTTATTTAAACATGTAATAACATATAGAAGAAAGAGGACAAAGTAAGATGTTAAATGAGTACAATAAGCAGAATTATGTGTGACATATATAAACTGAGTTGTCTGTATAAATAGAAGAAACAGTGGACTGGATTTTGCAAGGCTGCAGGTCACGGTGGTGGTACCAGAAGCAGGTGTCACTTCTGCTTGGGCATTCATTGGCCAGCCACATGCAATCTCACGGCGGCTGGCCAATTAACTCAGGGCAGGCGTAGAGGCTGTCCAATTGAACAGCAGAGGCAGGAAGCGAGGTGTTGATGGCAGCATCATATGATGTCAAGGCAGGTGGCTGGCGCCATATTTAAAAAGTCAGGAAAGAGCCTCTGCCAGACTGCTGCCTTCGGCCAAGGAGCCTCTGCCTGACTGCTGCCTTCGACCAAGGAGCCTCTGCCTGACTGCTGCCTTCGACCAAGGTGTCTCTGCCTGACCGCTGCCTTCGGCCAAGGAGCCTCTGCCAGACTGCTGCCTTCAACCAAGGAGCTGAATGGAAGCCTGCAGCTGGAATGGCAGAAAGAAGACCCCAGGTGGTCCCCTGGTTCAGTGATGCCTCTCTACAAGTTCTCCTCCAGGCTTCAAGGACAAGGCGGGTGGTCCTTTCCCCAGGGACGGGAAGAGCGGCATGCCTGACCAAGGAAGCCTGGATGGAGATTGTAGAGGAGGTCAATAGCAGTGGGGTTACCCAGTGAACCTAGATATAGAGTCAGAAGCAAGTCAACAGCCTCCTTCAGTCCACCAAGGTCATTTGTCTATTCCTCTTCTCACTTTGGGGCTTGCACGTGCCAATACGAGAGGATGCATTTGTTGGAGAGGAAGTGACTACCCAATTGGTGGCAAAGGAAGCAATATACCCCATCAGACGCATGGCTGCATCTCAGTGAGCGGCGCCTGTCTGGCATTGCCGACCCCGACAAGGTCCTTCAAGGGTGTCTGTATGCAGGAGGCATTCGTGTGCCCCCATTATGGACCGTGGCCTGCCACCAGCATAGGCGTTATGCTTGTCGGGAAACTAACTGTGCTTGCAGGAGAAGATAGCACACAACAGCAAGGATAGGACCAAGACTGGGTGGAGGGGTGCCGTTCCTTCACTTCCTGACCCCCTGGAGGAGGAGGTCTCGGACATGGCAGGGCACCAGGGCGGCTGCCCAATTGCTGATGGCGAGGCAGGAGTGCCAATCCAAGAGTGTGAATGAATGAGTGCAGGGGCACAAAAGGCATCTGGCACACACAAGGCATAGTGCTCATGTGCATTGTTGGGATGAGGAAATGGGAAGCCCTTAACCCTTCAATGTTTGTGTTCTCTCATGCAAGTCAGCTTCATGCTGAAGCGTATAAAGCTCGAGAGGCTGGGGCCTACCAGCTACTGCTGAGGAGGAGGAGGGACCTTCGGAAAGCGCAATGTCACATCATTCCCCCACACCCAAGGCAGATACTCTCAAGTTGGTGGTGTTGTAGGACAACCTTAAGAAGACTCCATCATAAGTGCTGTAAGAGCATATCACTGGAGGAAGTGATGTCATGTCACCAATGACTGGTCTTTGGTGACATGACATCACTTCCTCCAGTTGTGGGGGGAGCCCAACAGGACAAGACGTATTTAGATGTAGATACATATGTTCCAGTTAAAGTATAATAAAACTGACATTTACTTTGGATATTACTTGTAGTCCTGTAAGTCTTACAATAGGTCACACACCAAAGGAACAAGTAATATTACATGATGGCAACATTTGGGATATATCTTTTCTGAAGACCACCAAATATTACATTGTGGCAACGCTGAATTTTTTTCGGACGAACACACCAACAAAGAGCAAAGAAAGAAGAGCAAACTGCCTACCTGAGTGGCTAAAGAGACTGTAAAGCAGTCAGCAGGAGACCCCACAGTATTGTAGTGAGCTAGACTACAGACAGGACCCTGGGAGGTGTTGAAACTCTGATTATAGTAGGCAATTTCCAAGAGATCAGAGCTTTCACCTAATCTGGCAGTGGATCTAAAAATTGGAAAAGCAATAGTTGAAGCCATTACTGTTTTAGCTTTCCTTTTTTTTGCTTTGTGGGTGGGGCCTAAGCCAAAAAGAGTGGGAAGAACCCAATAGCGCCACTGGAGGTCCAGCATAGTAAGAAAACCTGGTTGTAGCAGCTGCCGGTACTGCAAGCTTTTTTTACATTGAACAGCTGTGTCAACAAAAAGATGATCTCTCACAATTTTGAAAAAATGGATAAGCTGTGTAAACAAGCCATCTCACAGTTTTAAAAAAATGTAGTCTCTCACTCTTAAAAGGGGCAGGACTAAAAAAAAATGAAATTGTCTTTAAAAAGTAACCAGAAAAAAGTGTGCCTGTGTAAAAGCCTGTATTTATAAAAAAAATCAAGATCGTTAAGACAATGGCTTTCAGATATCCAGTTATAGACTGGAAAGTCTCGGACATAGAGTCTGAATTTAAAATGTTCCGATGGCAAATAGAACTGTCTTTCCTGGATCTGGGCAATGAGGGCCTGCAATGGATCAATACGTCAGGATTGTCAGCTGAGGATCAGAAGGACCCTAGCAAGATATGGGCATTCCTGGAGCAGCAACTCAAGGTGAAGGTCAATTTCCAAGTACATAGGCTTGAGCTTAAGACCCGGTGGCAAAAGCAAGATGAGTCCATTGACCAGTTTGTTGCAAGGTGCCGAGACAAAGCTCAATATTGTGACTTTGCAGATATTGAGCTGTCAGAACAGGTTATATGGCTAGTCATGTCTACCCCACTAGAGGCCTTTCAAAAAGACCTACTGGAAAAGAAGAAAGGGTACACCATAGATGCACTACTCAATGATGGAAGAAAATTTGAAGTCTTCATGGCTGGGCACCAACAGTTACAAGCGTTGGGGGGGGTGACTGCAACAATTGGTATGGTAACCAATGCTAAGCCTGGTGGAAAAAGTGGCCTGACTCACCCAATTCACGTACCAGGACCTGTGAAAAGCTTGTGGCATGTGAGGACATTGGGCAAAGACAGTGCAGAAGGCCGTGCTCAGGTTCTGCACACAGGAATGGTGGCAGATCACAGGCAGAGAGAACGTCTGCAAGGCAGGATGGCAAACGCAACAAAAGGTTTGCCAACGCGCAGCAAAAGCCCAAGCAGATACATCAAGTCAGCAGAGAGGCAGATTGCCAGGAGGACACAGCTGAGGAATGCATTCGTACAGACAACAAGCATTCCACATAGTTAAGTTGGATCAACATGTCAATGCTATTATGCAATGTGAGGCATTTGCCAGAAGAGTGACAAGCAAAAGTTCAGAGTAAAAATTGACACTGGAGCAACTGCAAATATTCTGTTCATCCGTATACTGAAGGACATGTACTTAAAGATATCTATGGTATAACCCACCACAGTTAGGCTGACTGCCTACAATAGTTCTCCAATCAGAAACAATAAGCTTACAGTGCAGCTATGGGAGCTCCAACTGGCTACCACAAATATTTTATATTGTAGACACAACTGAACCAGCTTCCAGTATGTCAAGATTTACGGATCATCACAATACATGAGGTGAGCGCCACACTGAAAGGTACAGATGGTTGCAACACGAAGTGCATTGAGTCGGTTAGAGACTTGAAACTGCTTTACCCAGACAGGTTTGATGCAATCGGTGATTTCAAGGGTGATGCCATATTGCACCTGAGGGAGGATGCCGTTCCTACTATCGACGCGCCAAGGAAGTGCAGCGTGTACGCTCATGAGAAGCTTAAAGTGGAGCTGGATGAGATAGAGCACAACGGAGTCATCCGCCAAGTGCACCGGCATTCCGATTGGTGCAGCTCCATTACCTGCATTCTGAAGAATTTGTTTAGACCCGCCACGACTAAATTTAGCCCTCAAGAGATGCCCGCCTAAAATCCCAACACTGGAGGAGCTGAATCCTAACTTTACTGGTGTTAAGTATTTTTCAAAGCTCAACGCGAAGCATGGCTACTGGTCTGTCTACTTAGCCAAGAAGTCCCAGCTATTCACAACTTTTAGAATGCTATTCAAGAAATACTGTTTTAGACGGTTACCATTCGGTCTGTGCATCAGCCAGGACATTTTCCAACAATACAGGGACAGGGAACGGCTGTATCTGTATGGCCGACGATATTGTGATGATGGGGCGGACCAAAGCAGAGCAAGACTGAAATGTGCATTGGCTAACGCTGGCTGCTCATCACGAGGGCCTTGTGTTTAATAGCAAGAAGTGCCAGGTCCACATTGGGCACATCAACTTCTTTGGGGCAACATAATCCACCACAGGAATACACCCAGACCCAGATAAGACTGAAGATATCAGAGCCATGCCAACTCCTCAGGACTAGGAAGACCTACAACGGTGTCTAAGGCTGTTCAAATTTTTGGCCCCATACATCCCCAGTTTCACCACCGAGGGAACTGCTGTGTAAAGATACCCCTTATTTGTAGCAGGAAGACCACCAGCAGGTGTTTGAATCCTTAAAGTTAGCTCTGTCACGTCACGTATTACAACCTGACCAAAGAGACCAAGCTTGAGGTCAATGCGTCCCAGGAAGAGAAGGCCTTTGCAAAGGGTTTGTCGCGAATCCAATCCAATTACTCTAACATTGAACGTGAAACTTTTGCTTTGGTTTTTCATGTTTTGGTACCTATTTGTTCGGAGACTGACCATAAGCCACTTGAACCTATTTTTTTTTATTCGTTCATGGGATGTAGGCATCGTTGGCTAGGCCAGTATTTATTGCCCATATTGCCCATATGGCACAAACCGCTCATGAGTGCTCCTCCACGGCTGCAGAGACTTTTGGTGAAGGTCCAGGGCTACGTTTGTGACGTCCGATATAAACCGGGCAGCAAAATGGTAACATCAGACACCCTGAGCAGGTTACCTAACCTGAATAAGGATGCAGGGCGAAAGTCCAACGGCATGGCTGAATGCATGGTTCATATCATCAAATTGCTCATTTTAAAGTGTAGGCAGACAGGACAAGATCTCAAGGTTGCAAAGCTGCACCTCCGAGCAACTCCATCAGACATGGGCTTACCGTCAGCTGCAGAGTTGATGTTTGGATGGCAGGTAAGAATGACCCTGCCCAAACATCATCTCTCTAAGTTTTCCACAGTAAAAGATATACTTCTGTCTCAACAAGGAAAGATGAAGGCATCATATAATAGGCAAGCTGGACCAGAATGGACTTGATTGTGAATAGGACAGAAGGCAAGAGTCCTCAATCATACATCAGGAATTTGGTATCCTCCAGAGGTTGTGAGGATATGTAAGCAGCCCAGATAGTATGAGGTCCAGACACACAATGATGCAACTCTCAGACAGAACCGAAATCAGCTCAGAGTGATGTATGACAACACTACATGTGACCACTCTGTGGCATCACGGATACGTTCAAAGACAAAGTCCGAAGATGAACGTACAGAGGCTACAAGCACAGAGGAAGAACGTGCTAACCAGAGTTCGGAGTCACCAGAGTCTCATAGGAGTCATCAAGACGAGCTCAACTCTGGGAAGACGTTCACAATGAGAAGATCGCGGTGAATAAGGAAACCTCCTCTACATTTTAGGGAGTGCTAAATTTGCTTACCAGTAAATAACATTATGTTTTAATCATGTATAGTTAGTCCGAACTGTAAAATCATTGCTTATTGTATATATCTTTTTATCTTTGGAAAAAAGATGGATGTTGTGGGACAACCTTAAGAAGGGACGCCCTTAAGAGAAGGCCGCATTAAGGGCTGTAAGGGAAGGTCACTGGAGGAAGTGATGGCATGTCACACGACCAGTCAGTTGTGGATGGAGCCTGATAGGGTAAGACGTGTTTAGATGTAGCTCGTGTAGTAACTGTTCGTATATATATGTTCTAGTTAAAGTATAATAAGGCACACATTTTCTTTGAATATTACTTGCAATCGTGAGAGTCGTAATATTACAGGTGGATATGATTTTGCTATTAGATTCAAGATCACAACCTGGTGGGAACAGCACAGACGTGCCCAAACAGCTGACAGAGCCTATGACAGCCGAGGCCACTGACCATTGGAGGACTGTGGGAGGCCAGGCCAATGCTTAGCCTCAGGCTCATGACATGGCTTTGGAGTCATCGGCAACACAGCAACTGCTGCAGTTGACATCATGGTAGCATTTGACCAAGCATGGCATCAAGGAGCCCCAGCAAAACTGGAGTCAATGGGAATCGGGGGAAAACTCTTTGCTGGTTGGAGTCATACCTAGCGCAAAGGAAGATGGTTCTGGTTATTGGAGGTCAATCATCTCATCTCCAGGACATCACTGCAGGAGTTCCTCAGGGTAGTGCCATAGGCCAAACCATCTTCAATGACATTCCTTCAATCATAAGGTCAGAAGTGGGAATGTTCGCTGGTGATTGCACAATGTTCAACACCATTCATGACTCCTCAGATACAGAAGCAGCCCATGCAGAAATGCAGCAAGACGTGGACAATATCCAGGCTTGGGCTAATAAGTGGCAAGTAACATTTGTGCCGCACAAGTGCCAGGCAATGACCATCTCCAACCACTGAGAACCTAACCATCTCCCCTTCAATGGCATTATGATCACTGAATGCCATGGCTACAAGAGCAGGTCAGAGGCTAGGAATCCTGTGGGTGAGGATCTCACCTCTTGACTCCCCAAAGCCTGTCCACTATCTACAAGGCACAAGTCAGGAGTGTGATGGAATACTCACCACTTTCCTGGCTGGGTGCAGCCCAAACAACACTCAAGAAGCTCAACACCATCCAACACAAAGCAGCCCACTTGATTGGCACTCCATCCACAAACATTCATTCCCTCCACCACCGATGCACAGTGGCAGCAGTGTGTACCATCTACAAGATGCACTGCAGCAATGCACCAAGGCTCCTTAGACAGCACCTTCCAAACCGGTGACCTCTACCACCTAGAAAGACAAGGTCAGCAAATGCATGGGAACACCACCACCTGCAAGTTCCCCCCCAAGTCACACACCATCCTGACATGGAACTATATCGCCGTTCCTTCACTGTCGCAGGGTCAAAATCTGGAACTCTCTTCCTAACAGCACTGTGGGTGTACCTACCCCACATGGGCTGCAGCGGTTCAAGAAGACAGCTCACCACCATCTTCTCATGGGCAATTAGGAATGATCAATAAATGCTGGCCTAACCAGCGAAGCCCAAATCTCATGAATGAATAAAACAAAAGTTACAGTGGGAGATAAAGGAACATCTGGCACAGCTCCCAGAGGCCATGCACACACATGCATGGATGATGGAGGAGTCCACCCAGGCCATGAGTGCTGCAATATCTCTGATGGGTGCGAACTTGGCTTCCTCCATTGAGAGACTGGCGAACCTCATGGAGAGACTAATCCAGCAGGCCACTCAGTAGACGCTGGAGATGTGCACACATCTACATCCCATTGCTTTGTCCATGAGCTCAATACAGCAGCGGCAAGTTGAGAGGGGGACGAGGTGCCTGGAATCTCCACCATGTGGAGATTCTCCGATCAGCAGGGAGGTACAAGTGCGCCTTGCAAGGGAGCAGGAGCGGCTGCCTTCTGCTTCTAGGGCCTCCTCTCAGGGCGCTCCAAATGGGGATAGCGGCTCCTCAGCCCATCTGCCAGTGACAGCAGCACCTTGAGTACCTATAACAACAGAGGAGGGTCCTGCATCTGTGCAGGAGCTCCTTGGTATGCCAGGGCCCCCCAGGCCCCAGGGAGCCAGACAACAGCTGCCAAGGTCATCCCAAGCCATGGGGCAGCCCGATCAGCAGCCTGCCTTCATCTCAGCTGCAAATTCAGGGGGAGCACCACATAGCACTCGTAAGAGAGTTAAGAATTTCACCTAGCTGCACTTAGGGTTCACGGATGATTAAGTTATGTATATGTTCAGCCTCACTTCTGTTGTGCCATTCAATAAAGGGTTCACGTACTGTTGTTTCTGCTCCTTCCAATTCATGCTGCACTTACTGTCTTCCTCCCTCAATGGGCTGAAACGATGGACTAAGCCGTGGCTGGTCAGCTCCTCAGCCTTGCCACTGCTTGCTGTGCAAATGGGCAATGGAGTGCAAAATGAAGGAGGGACAGCAGAGCTGATTAAAGGTAAGGCTTTATTGGAATGTTTCTGAAAGGACATAAGGGTCACAAGAAATGTCTATATATTAGTGTGTTCAGAGACTCCCTTCTGCGTATCTCATTACGCCTTGACTGCCTTCTAAGGGGTTCCTCATCTTGCATCGCCTGGTCAGGAGCCTCCTCCACATCCTCATCATCAGAGGAAGCATTGCGATCCTCGATAACCTCATTGTTCAACACCTCCCCCCTCTGCAGCGCCAGGTTCTGCAGAGCACAGCACATCACCACAATACGCGAGACGCTTGCTGGGGCATATTGAAAAGCTCCACCAGATCGATCTAGGCACCTGTACCGCATCTTCCGATACTCGATGGTCACTCGGATTGACCCGTGGCAGCTGTTGCACCTCTCCTCTGCAGCTATGCGTGAGCAGCCATGTCTTTTGTGGGTATTCCTTGTCTCCCAGTATCCATTCCTGAAGGCATGCAGGGGCCCGGAAAAGCTGTGGCACCTAGGACTGACAAAGTATGTAGGTGTCGTGGCTGCTTTCTGGGAACCATGCGCACACCTGAGCCCTTTGAGTTGATGCAGGTCGCTGGCTGGTCCATGGGAGTCCTGATAGCCGTCTGCGTACAGTCAATCACACCCTGTATCCAGCGGTGGCCCTGAACCCAATAGACCTGTCCACCTGACTGGCTGGGTTGATGCAATAGTGCACATAGTCACCGGCCCTCTTGAACATTGCATTGGTCATTTTCTTGATGCAATGATGGGCCACACAGTGGATCCCTAGAAAGAGGCAGATGCATAGAACTTGGGAGCCATGGTAATCGTCAGTGTCACTGGCATTGGGTGTCCATCAAACCTCATGGGTCACAGCTCATCCTGCAGCATGGTGCAGAGATCAGTGACTGCCTCCATGGAGAGCCGCAGTCTTCGCTGACAGTGCCGCTCGGACATCTGGATATTGATCAGGCTGGACAGTAGACTCTCCTGGGGATAGGTTCTCCTGCGCACAGGAGCTTGTTGGCGTCCCCCTCTGCGCCAGTCTCTGGCATACCTACCCCAAACCTGGCCCTCTTATTGGCCCTGAGATGGCTGATGTGCCCCCGCTGGTGCCTTGACCTCCCTCCTTCTGATCTGTTCCTCATCCTCAATGGGAGCCCCGAAGCCTGGGGTTGATGAGGCCCATGACAGGAAGCCTCTCTCCTTGTCCTAGGCCTTTCCCTCCCCTTTCCCTGAATCATTTCTTTACAGCAAGTGTCCCTGTCATCCTGGCACCACGCCCCGTAATTGCTGCCACCTTTTCTCCCTTCTGCCATGTACCACCCTCACTGCCATGCACACTGGCACTCTCGATGGCTGGCTGAAAGAGCCAGCACTGATCTCCGACTTCCTTGCAGACTCCTTTAACCAGGCAAGGTTCTGAAGCCCACCCCCCCCCCCCCCCCCCCACCACCATGTTCCCATGGGCCATCAGTGAAATCAGAAATGTGCAATGAAATTCCAGTTAATTGGCCTTTTAAATATCGGAATTGGTGCCCTGCTGTGTCACTGTGCAAAGTCTGCCCTCCATGGTTGACCCTGTCAGTAAAATCCAGAAGCGACATAAAAATGTTGGACATCCAGCCAAACGTGTTCTGTTTGCATTTTACTGTCGCCAACCCCCCCCCGCCACATCCCTACCAACAGTCTCCGAACATGTTCTAAGAGGTCTGGTAAAATTCCAGCCAGTATCCCTAACTGGGGCATAACTTGGTGAGATCTTCGACACAGTGGGCTGAATTTTATAAGCCAATGTAGGTGGCGGGTGAAAAGAACGGTGCCTGCCCACGCCAGCCACACGTCACAGAGCCGCTGCTATCTTCCTCACGGCGGCTCATTTAAATAGCTGGGGCAGGCCGCCCCTCCCCCACCCCCTGATCACACGGAGAGGGCGGGCTGTCCGCACCCAGCAATTGCGACAGCTGTCTGTGCACAGGCACTGACGCCATTTTTAAAGGGCTTTGAGCCCCACCGTTAAATTTAAATATTTAAAGCGCAAGGAAATAAAGACAAAGACATTTCTTCTGTCCCTCTCCCACCCACGAATAACAATTGAATTAATTACTTGCCCTGTCCCCCCCAAAACAATTACCTTGTCCACCTGACCTTCCCCCCCCTCCCCCAACTGCATAACCTTTAACCTCAGACCCTTCCCACCATCCCCTACACCAATGATATTTTACTTTTACCAGATTCCGCTGCCCACCCACCCCCCCTCACCCGCACTGAGAAACTGACCTCCTCCCCCCCGCCCACGTGTTCCTCCTCGTTTCCCCCGGACGGGGATCGGAAGGTGCAGGAGTGCCGGCCACCGGGCCGGAGCTGGAACTCAGGCAGGGATATAATTAATGCATTCATTTACATTTATTTAAATATGCAAATGGAGGTCCCGTCGCCGAGCGGCGGGGGGTGCTGCCACAAGTCCTTGCCCCTGCTGGCAATATCGGGCCGGGCCCTCCCAGCGTCGGGGCTCATAGCAGCCCTCTCCTGGAGGCATTTTCCAGCCCCCCACCACCATGAAACCCGATGATGGGGTGGGGGGGGTGGGGGTGCGGGGAGCGGGGGCATGAACAACTTAGCTCCGATTGATTAGGGGTAAGGCAAATGGGAAACTAAAGATGTTGAAAACATCAGCAGGGTTTAGGATATTTTGTTTTCCTTTTGAAGATCAAACTGTTTGTTTTCAATAATCAGGTAATCAGAATGTGAACAGCTTTTAATAGTTGGTTAAGATGGAAGTTGAGAATTCTGCCTGGCCTACTTGACTCTCTGACAGCAACTGGAAAAACATTACTGCGTCCTTCTGGTCAAAAGCAATTCAGGATCTGTAATTCAATTTAATCTGGGATCAAAGGCTTAATTGTGTTTTGAAACAGCAGCTCTGTCTGTGACAGATGTTGGAGTTTTCTGAGGGTCACGTGGACTCCACTTGGACTTTAGCACGGTGTAGAGTATATATGTATTAATAGCTGTCATCTGTGTGTACTTTCGGTCAACCTTTTCCATTAGAAATTCAGATATCTGAATTTATGACCCTGTCACACTGTAATTATACCATTCCGTGAGCAGAGACTCCATTGCAACAAGATCAAGAATTCAGACCCTACTTCAGAGACTTGAGCACAAAATCTAGACCAGTGCAGTGCTGAGGGAGTGCTGCACTGTTGGAGGTGTTGTGTATCGGATGAAACATTAAGCCAAGGTCCCACCTGCTCTCTCAGGTGGATAAAGAAGATTCCATGAAGAAGAGCAGAGGAGTTCTTGCCAGTGACCTGGCTCAGTATTTATTCCTCGACCAACATCACTAAAGAGATTACCGGGCCATTATCACATTGTTGTCAGTGGAATCCTGCTGTGCACAAATTGGCTGCCACATTTCCTACATTACTATACTTAAGAAAGTAATTGATGGCTGTAAAGTAGTATGGGATATCCTGAGATGGTTAAAAGCTTAATATAGATGCAGGATCTTTTCTAGGCAGTCCCGAGAGGAGGCACCCATACCAGCAGCATTTATAATGGATTCAGGAGGAGCACAAAAGTATCTTGTTTTTGGCTGTTGCTGAACACCCAGATTAACACAGTCGAGTCTGCAATGCCACAAACTCCACACAATCAACACTGAATTTTAATGAGACCCGATAACTAGCGTTAGGATGCTGAATTATCTTTTCAAGGCATCTTACTCCTGTTTCACTTGGAAGACATGAGAAAATCATGCAGTTACATGGAATTCAATAATTAGGTTCCCAACAACACATCCTGTGGGGACTGCAGTACATTTCCATGTCTCTCAGAAACCTCCCCAGGCGTTTCACACAACAAAACATTCCCTACACTGGTGATATGCAGATCCTGTTGTAATGTCGGCAGTGTGCTTTTCACAGGTGAATCTTTCATTCTCTTCTTTTAAAAGGTAAAACACACACTTTCCATTTACCATCTCATATTCTCTGCTGGAAGCCAATTTTCAATCCAGCCAGTTAATTTGCCATTTGTACCACAAACATAAATCTTTTTGAAAAGCCTCGAGTGTGGATTTTTATCAAGTGCCTTCCAACTCCAATTCCAAGTAAATTCGACCCACCCAATAGATTAGGTCCGTGTAATATAATGTAATATAGGGTCGTTACTGATCAGAATATGTAAATAGTCTGTTACGGTCATCACAGGAAATGATGCAACAGAACTTTTTTTATTCATTCATGGGATGTGGGCATCACTGACAAGGACTCCATTTATTGTCCATCTCTAATTGCCCTTGAGAAGGTGAAGGTGAGCTGTCTTCTTGAACCGCTGCAGTCCATGTGAGGTAGGTACACCCACAGTGCTGTTAGGAAGGGATAGTTTGATTCTCCCTTGTTGGAGATGGTCATTGCCAGGCAATTGTGTGGCGCGAATGTTACTTGCCACTTATCAGCCCAATCCTGGATTTTGCTGCATTTCTACACAGACTGCTTCAGTAACTGAGGAGTCACGAATGGTGCTGAACATTGTGCAATCATCAGCGAACATCCCCACCTCTGACCTTATGATTGAAGGAAAGTCATTGATGAAGCAGCTGAAGATGGTTGGGCCTAGGACACTACCCTGAGGAACTCCTGCAGTGATGTCCTGGGGCTCAGATGATTGACCTCCAACAACCACAACCATCTTCCTTTACACTAGGTATAACTCCAGCCAGCGGAGAGTTTTCCCCCTGATTCCCATTGACTCCAGTTTTGCTCGGGCTCCTTGATGCCCTACTCGGTCAAATGCTGCCTTGATGTCAAGGGCAGTTACTCTCACCTCACTTCTTGAATTCAGCTCTTTTGTCCATGTTTGAACCAAGGGTGTAATGAGGTCAGGAGCTGAGTGGACCTGGCGGAACCCAAACTGAGCATCACTGAGCAGGTTATTGCAAAGCAAGTGCCGCTTGATAGCACTGTTGATGACACCTTCCATCACTTTACTGATGATTGAGAGTAGACTGATGGGGCGGGAATTGGCCAGGTTGGACTTGTCCTGCTTTTTGTTTAAAGGACATACCTGGGCAATTTTCCACATTGCCAGGTAGGTGTCAGTGTTGTAGCTGTACTGGAAGAGCTTGGCTAGGGGCGCGGCAAGTTCTGGAGCACAGGTCTTCAGTACTATTGCCGGAATATTGTCAGGGCCCATAGCTTTTGCAGTATCCAGTGCCTTCAGTCGTTTCTTGATATCACGCGGAGTGAATCAAATTGGCTGAAGTCTTGCATCTGTGATGCTGGGGACTTCAGGAGGAGGCCGAGATGGATCATCAACTCGGCATTTCTGGCTGAAGATTGTTGCAAATGCTTCAGCCTTATCTTTCACACTGATGTGCTGGGCTCCCCCATCGCTGAGGATGGGGATATTTGTGGAACCATTTCCTCCAGTTAGTTGTTAATTGTCCACCACCATTCACGGCTGGAGCTTGGATCCGATCTGTTGGTTATGGGATCGCTAAGCTCTATCGCATGTTGATTACGCAGTTTGGCACGCAAGTAGTCCTGTGTTGTAGCTTCACCAGGTTGACATTTCATTTTGAGGTATGCCTGGTGCTGCTTCAGGCATGCCCTCCTGCACTCTTCATTGAACCAGGGTTGGTCTCCTGGCTTGATGGTAATGGTAGATTGGGGAATTTGCCAGGCCATGAGGTTACAGATTGTGATTGAGTACAATTCTGCTGCTGCTGATGGCCCACAGCGCCTCATGGATGCCCAGTTTTACATTGCTAGATCTGTTCGAAATCTATCCCATTTAGCACGGTGATAGTGCCACACACGACGATGGAGGGTATCCTCAATGTGAAGGCGGGACTTTGTCTCCACAAGGACTGTGCGGTGGTCACTCTTTCCAATACTGTCATGGACAGATGCATCTGTGGCAGGCAGATTGGTGAGGATGAGGTTAAATATGTTTTTCCCTCTTGTTGGTTCCCCCACCACCTGCCACAGATCCAGTCTAACAGCTATGTCTTTTAGGACTCGGCCAGCTCGGTCAGTAGTGGTGCTACCGAGCCACTCTTGGTGATGGACATTGAAGTCCCCCACCCAGAGTACATTCTGTGCCCTTGCCACCCTCACTGCTTCCTCCAAGTGGTGTTCAACATGGAGGCGTACTGATTCATCAGCTGAGGGTGGGCGGTTGGTGGTAATCAGTAGGAGGTTACCTTGCCCATGTTTGACCTGATGCCATGAGACTTCATGGGGTCTGGAGTCGATGTTGAGGACTCCCAGGGCAATGCCCTCCCTCCTGCCTGTATATCACTGCGCCACCACCTCTGCTGGGTCTGTCCTGCCGATGGGACTGGACATACCCAGGGATAGTGATTGCAGTGTCTGGGACATTGTCTGTAAGTTATGATTCCGTGAGTATGACTATGTCAGGCTGTTGCTTGACTAGTCTGTGTGACAGCTCTCCCAACTTTGGCACAAGCCCCCAGATGTTAGTAAGGAGGACTTTGCAGGGTCGATAGGGCTGGGTTTGCAGTTGTCGTTTCCGGTGCCTAGGTCAATGCCAGGTGGTCCGTCTGCTTTCATTCTTTTTTTTGTATAGAACCTCGTGTAGAGTGAAAGTGGAAGCCATAGATGTCAAATGTATGTAAATGAACACCTGTTCCTGTCACCATCTATCTCTCAGATATTCTGTTCCTGTAACCGTCTATCTCTCACATATTCTGTTCTAAGATTTACTAGCTTCAGAATATTACAGTCCACTTACCTCCTCAAAGAATTCCAGTTAATTAATAGGCCGTGATCTATTGCTTTCAGATTCCTGATGTTTGCTCCTTATGTTCTCTTAAATGGACATTGATAGCATCTCTTAAAATATTGCCAAGCATATTACCCACTGCGGATATTAAGTTAGCTGGTCCATACTTCCTAAAGTTTCTGCCGCACTCCTTCAGACAATATCCCTGTGGTTATCTTGTAGCTCAATTGTATCACTGGGTCAGAAAGTCATGGGTTCAAGTTCCATTCGAGAGACCTGAACTGTACTGAAGGTGTGCTGGACTGTCGGAGGTGCTGTCTTTTGGATAGGACATGCAACCGAGAGCCCAGCTGACCTCTCAAGTGAGGGTCAAAGATCCCATGGCAAAATTTGAAGAAGAGTAGAACAGTGTCCTGGCCAATATTCATCCCTCAACCAACATCTAAAACAGCTGGTCTAGTTGTTAGTTTCATTGCTGTTTGTCGGTGCTTACTGGTTGTGAACTGGCTGCTCCGTTTCCTACATTACAAAAATGGCTCCATTTCAAAAGTACCTCATTGGCTGTAAAGCATTTTGGGATGTCGTGAAGTTGTGAAAGGCGCCATATAAATGCAAGTTCTTTCTTTTTCTCTCTCTCCAAGCCTGAAATACAGCCTCTTGTATTTCGCAATCCCTTAAAAATATTAACCACACTGTGCAATGTGAGAGTTATGCTGACTCCTCCAGTTTTACATTTTTGCTTATCAAAGGCCTGTGTACTTCAAGCCCTTATGACGGTTCAGGTATCACTGTCGGGTCAGATATTAAATTTTAACTTTAGGGTTTTACAGCTCAATGGTCAAAGCAGAACAAATTGATCCTGTTTCTGTCTTGTTTCTTCAAAACAGGAATGACGTTTTCACTGAACAAAGTTTGGCCAACATATGTTTAGTCAGAGTGAACAATTGCTACAGAGACTTGGCTTTAGACTAAATTTCTGAATAATGTACTGTTCCTCTGATTGTTCTTTGATTATTATATGCTGCCATATTGTATGGTGTATATATGGCATTGAAGCATATAGTACACAAAGTATATTGTATAGTGCACAAGGTGTATTAAAATTCCATCTTGCACAAGGTATAATCATATTTGGGATTTAAGATTTAAATTTGGGATTTAAGAGAAAGCAACTACTGGCAATCAATAAAATAACTCACAATATTTAAGAAGTATTTATATGAGCACTTGAAACACCATAGCATACAAGGCTATGGGCCAAGTGCTGGAAAATGGGATTAGAATAGTTAGGTGCCTGATGGCCAACACAGACACGATGGGCCGAAGGGCCTGTTTCTGCACTGTATAACTCTATGACTCTATATTGTGCAGTGTGCCTGATAAGTTCCTGTCTTGTAATATACTTGCCCTATTCATATTTCAGTGTGTAAGATGCACAAACCAGGTGCTGTAGAAACTAGGTGAGAAGTTGGACCAGCCATATAAGTCCTGTGACCACAAGAGCAGGTCAAAGGCTGGGAATTCTGCAGTGAGTAACTCATCTCCTGACTTCCCAAAGCCTGTCCACCATCTATAAAGCACAAGTCAGGAGTGTGATGGAATACTTTCCACTTGCCTGGCTGAGTGAAGCTCCAACAACCCCATCTCAAGAAGCACGACACCATCCAAGACAAAGCAGCCCGCTTGATCGGCACCCCATCCACCACCTTAAACATTCACTCCCTCCACCACAGACGCACACTGACAGCAGAGTGTACCATATACTCGATGCACTGCAGCAACTTGCCAAGGCTCCTTCGACAGCACCTTCCAAACTTGCGACTTCTACCATTACAAGATGTAGGAACTAAGGAGGAGCCTGTAACAGGGCGTGCCAGTACATTTTATTGATTGCCAGTAATTGTTTTCTCTCATAATCATATAATCATGACAGACAAACCCGTGTTTAAGGCTTTTTAAGGCAAGATAGATCGTAAAGTTAAAATGAAGGACCTGCAGGTTGTGCTTGCAGAATGTTTAAATAAAACTAAGGATCATGTTTCGTTTGAGCATGTAGTTAAGTTTACTCAAGAGCGCGTTAATGAGGAAAAGGTTCAAGGTAGATAAAGCCTTCAAGCTCATCTTTTACGCGACATCATGTTGCGCACAGAGAGATGACCAGTTAGTCCAGGAAAAGAACAAATTAGTACCAGACCAAAAGGGTCAGATTGATGCGTTACAGCAGCAGCTGGCTCGTGCCATCAGCAGTGTGTTACTGCTGTACCGGCAGGGAATGCTACGCAGTCTCTCGGAATTGCTAAGCGAGACTGAGATATTATGGGCTGGATTTAGTTCTCTCGAGACGTCGGGGTCCGTGGCAGGGGGAGCCTGAAGGTGCCTCTGGGAGAGGGCCGACACGCATCCCAACGCTGGGAGGGCCCAGCCCGATATTGTCGCTGGTGGCGAGGCCTTGTAGCAGCAGCAGCAGCACCCACAACCCCCCCCCCCACGCCGACACCCACCGCTCAGCGAGGGACCACCATCGAAATATTTAAATCTTCCTGTTAATGTTGTGATGGAGACCCATCTTTTAAAACAAACAGGACAGAAGATAGGAGCTAACTCCTGATCCCAGCCCCTGAGCCCCAATGATCTACAAGCATGTGTCCATGAGAGGGGCACTATTAAAATGGAGATTCAGTGTGAATTGAGAATTTCGGAACATGAAGGTAGATTGTGCAGGAGGGAGAATGGATAGAAGAAAAAAAAATTAAGATAGCTCACCGTAAAGGTTAAGATGGGGTGTGAGCAACCAGATTGGTTGTGAGAAGAAGTTCAAGTTGAAACCGTCAGTGGAGTTCATCTCCAGCTCAGCTCCTGTGTTGAGAGAAATTTAAACAAACAGTAACTCTGTCTGTCTGTGGGATTCCCTTATATGTGCACTCAGTATTCTGTGTCACTGAAATTGTAGACTAATTTACCCTCTATAGTCCCATCTTTCACATTGTTGGTTGTTTAATGTGTGTACTGAATACATTTGTCTCAAAGTTGGTTTAAACTGGAAGAAGGATAAGTTGTTATGTTGAAATGAAGGAGAACGGAAAATGTGAGATTGTAGAGTTCTGTCTCTCTAAGAAATTCCCTGTGACTGGAAGCACTGCATAACAAGGTGCAAAAACTTTGCTAGGTGGTCACAAAAATCTTACAAAGAACAAGGGTAGCAGACACATGGGAACACCATCACCTGCCAGTTCCCCTCCAAGTTACACAATATCCTGACTTGGAACTATATCGCTGTTCCTTCACTGTCACTGGATCAAAATCCTGGAATTTCCTCCCTGACAGCACTGTGGGTGTACCTACACCACATGGACTGCAGCGGTTTAAGAAGGCAGCTCACCACCACCTTCTCAAGGGTAATTAGGGATAGGAAACAAATGCTGGCCTGGCCAGCGACGCTCACATCCTACGAATGAATTAAAAGAAAATTCATCCTGCCCTTCACTGGTTCTTGCCAGAACCAGTTTTGTGCTGGGCTGTTAGGTGAAAGTTGGAAGATATCATCAGCAAGAGATTGATTATTTAAATGAGGAGAAATTGTCCTCAATGAGGCCTTGACACAATTCCAATGCAGTCATATCACCCTGAATGTCCTTGTTATCTTTAGCTCTTATGCTGTTATTATGCTGCTGTTGTACTGAAATTAGCATTTTAGCAAATTTGGGTTTATTTTTGCCATATTGCACTGAACACAAATTTCCTCAGTCTATTTAACAGTGCAAATCTGACGTTTGTCAAAGCTCTTCAGGGCTCACTTGTGAAGCTACACGTCACAGAAGTTTCCTTGGTTTGCACCATTCCAGCTATTGGCGTGACTTTACAGTCTGTAGAACGTGAAAGGCTGGGATAAATAAAGGATCCTCGCAGCCTGTAATCAGTAAATGAAGTTGGTTCCCTTGTCTGAAGTGATAGGGGGAGCTGTTAGACCAACTGGATTTTCAATTGTATAAAGTTCACTGATCATTGACTTTTACTTCATTTCCCTCTTCCCAGGAAAAGATCTTGGGAGCCATGAATCCCCCTCCACCTAAACCCACACTCAGATTAACCAGACAACAATAACAAATACTTATATTATATAGCACCATTAACATAATCAAATGTCCCAAAGCATTTCACATGGGCATTATAAAACAGAAGTATGACACTGAGTCACCTAAGAAGATATTGGGTCAGATAACCAAAAGCTTAGTCAAAGAGGTAGATTTTAAAGGATGAAAGTGAGGTGGAGAGGTGGAGAGGTGTAGGGAGGGTTTTCCAGAGCTTGGGGCCTAGGCAGCTGAAGGCACGGCCAACAATGGTGAAGCAATTAAAATCAGGGATGCACAAGAGGCCAGAATTAGATGAGCACAGATATCTTGGAGGGTTGTCGAGCTGGAGGAGATTACAGAGAAAGGGAGGGCAAGGCCATGGAGGGATTTGAAAACAAGGATGAGAATTTGGGACTAGGTGTGAGTTAAGACACTGACAGCAGAGTTTTGGATGCACTCAAGTTTACAGAGGGCAGAATTAGAATTATTAGAATTAGAATTAAAATTAGAACATTACAGCGCAGTACAGGCCCTTCGGCCCTCGATGTTGCGCCGACCTGTGAAACCATCTGACCTACACTATTCCATTTTCATCCATATGTCTTTCCAATGACCACTTAAATGCCAATAAAGTTGGCGAGTCTACTACTGTTGCAGGCAGGGCGTTCCACGCCCCTACTACTCTCTGAGTAAAGAAACTACCTCTGACATCTGTCCCATATCTATCACCCCTCAACTTAAAGCTATGTCCCCTCGTGTTTGCCATCACCATCCGAGGAAAAAGACTCTCACTATCCACCCTATCCAACCCTCTGGTTATCTTATATGTCTCTATTAAGTCACCTCTCCTCCTCCTTCTCTCCAACGAAAACAACCTCAAGTCCCTCAGCCTTTCCTCGTAAGACCTTCCCTCCATACCAGGCAACATCCTAGTAAATCTCCTCTGCACCCTTTCCATAGCTTCCACATCCTTCCTATAATGCGGTGACCAGAACTGCACGCAATACTCCAGGTGCGGTCTCACCAGAGTTTTGTACAGCTGCAGCATGACCTCGTGGCTCCGAAACTCGATCCCCCTACTAATAAAAGCTAACACACCATATGCCTTCTTAACAGCCCTATCAACCTGGGTAGCAACCTTCAGGGATTTATGCACCTGGACACCAAGATCTCTCTGTTCATCTACACTACCAAGAATCTTCCCATTAGCCCAGTACTCTGCATTCCTGTTACTCCTTCCAAAGTGAATCACCTCGCACTTTTCCGCATTAAACTCCATTTGCCATCTCTCAGCCCAGCTCTGCAGCCTATCTATGTCCCTCTGTACCCTACAACATCCTTCGGCACTATCCACAACTCCACCTACCTTAGTGTCATCCGCAAATTTACTAACCCACACTTCTACACCCTCTTCCAGGTCATTTATAAAAATGACAAACAGCAGTGGCCCCAAAACAGATCCTTGCGGTACACCACAAGTAACTAAACCCCAGGATGAACATTTGCCATCAACCACCACCCTCTGTCTTCTTTCAGCTAGCCAATTTCTGATCCAAAGCTCTAAATCATCTTCAACCCCATACTTCCGTATTTTCTGCAATAGCCTACCGTGGGGAACCTTATCAAACGCCTTACTGAAATCCATATACACCACATCCACTGCTTTACCCTCATCCACCTGTTTGGTCACCTTCTCGAAAAACTCAATAAGGTTTGTGAGGCACGACCTACCCGTCACAAAACCGTGCTGACTGTTGCAGACCAGCCAGGAGCACATTCGAATAGTCAAATCTAGAGGTAACAAAGGCATAAATGAGGGTTTCAGCAGCAGATGAGCTGAGACAGGGGTGAAATCAGGCAATGCTACGGAGGTGGAAATAGGCGGTCTAGAAGTGCAATGATACAAATTGTGGACAAAATCTGAAGAGTTATAAAAACTGACTTTATCTTTGAAAAAATTGGCCTTTCTTTTAAAAAGTGAACAATGCTCCAAAATGGCCACTGAAGATAAAAGGGCTTGGCTTTTTTATATTCAAACTGTCTGACAGGGGCAAAGGAAAATCTTCAAGGCTAAGACCTGTCAATTGCACCCATCCTAGACCCATTCTAAAACATTCCACATGTCTTCTTCTGAATCAAAGAAGGTGTGAGTAGCCACGTCCTGGCCCATTGTGCGATCACCATGGGGAAGAGATGAGAATGTCTCCTGTCACGAGGTGGGAGGTAACACAGCTTTAACTTAAAAGCAGCCTAGAAAGAGACACCCGGAAAAAAAAAGCAGCATCCAGAAGCTTGGTTTCAGCAAACCAGAAGGCACGTCCTCTGCTGTAGAATTCAGCATCTACGCTTTACAGCAGTGAACTAGAAGTGATCCATTGACGTCAACTGAACTTTCAACCAAGAGAGAAATCTACAATCACCTCTGGCCTGCAACCAACGAGAAATCGATTTCCGAGAGAATTCAACAGGGTAACCGTGACTTCCACGCGAAACCTACTCCCCACTTATAATGGCTTACCCCTTTTTCCCCCTCCATCTGTCTCTTCTTGTGTGTGTTTGTGTGTGTTTGTGTGTGTGTGTTTGTGTTTGTGTGTTTGTGTTTGTGTGTGTGTGTTTGTGTTTGTGTGTGTGTTTGTGTGTGTTTGTGTGTTTGTGTGTGTGTGTTTGTGTTTGTGTGTGTGTGTGTTTGTGTTTGTGTGTGTGTTTGTGTGTGTGTTTGTTTGTGTGTGTGTTTGTGTGTTTGTGTGTGTGTGTGTGTGTTTGTGTTTGTGTGTGTGTGTGTGTTTGTGTTTGTGTGTGTGTGTGTGTTTGTGTTTGTGTGTGTGTTTGTGTTTGTGTGTGTGTTTGTGTGTGTGTGTTTGTGTTTGTGTGTGTGTTTGTGTGTGTGTTTGTGTTTGTGTGTGTGTGTTTGTGTGTGTGTTTGTGTGTGTGTTTGTGTTTGTGTGTGTGTTTGTGTGTGTGTTTGTGTTTGTGTGTGTGTTTGTGTTTGTGTGTGTGTGTGTGCACATGCGAATATTTGAGTGGGTGCAGTTGTGCTAATTTCAGGATAAGGTGTATTTTTTGTTTTTAGCCCTTCAAGTAAACCTGTCGCTGTCTGTTTATTTGACAAATAAAACACCAAGGGGCTAAACCCTAATAACAAGACACACTTGCTGCAGTCAGGTGGGAGTTAAACAGTGGGTACCACCCAAACCCTCACCACGTGGCCGTTACACTTACCAATATTTAATTGGAGAAAATTTCTGTTCATCCAGTACTGGACGTCGGATAAGCAGTCTGATAATTTAACAACAGTGGAGGAGTCAAGAAAGGTGACAGCGAGGTAGAGCTGGGTGTTGTCAGCATACTTGTGAAAAATAACACTGTGCTTTCAGATGATGTCACCAAGGGGCAGCATGTAGATGAGAAATAGGAGGGGGACAAGGATAGATCCATGGGGACACCAGAGGTAACAGTGCAGAAGCAGGAAGATAAGTGCAAGTGATTCGCTGACTACGATTAGATAGATAAGAATGGAACCAGGTGAGAGCAGTCTCACGCAGCTGGACAACATTGGAGAGGTATTGGAGGAGGCTGGTGTGGTCAACCATGTCAAAGGCTGCAGACAGGTTGAGAAGGATGAGGAGGGAAAGTTCACCTTTGTCACGGTCACATAGGATGTCATTTGTGACTTTGATGAAAGCTATTTTGGTCCAGTGGCAGGGTGGAAACCTAAATGGGGGGAATCAAACACAGAATTTTGGGAAAGATGGGAGTGGATTTGGGAGGCGACATGGACTTTGGAGAGGAAAGGGAGGTTGGAGATGGGACGGCAATTGTCATGCATTTCTTTGTTATCTTAAGCAACACAGTGAGGTATGTGGATTCCAGTTTCTTGAAGATCTCGGTAAGGTTTATTAACAGCTAAATCTAATACATACAACACAGAGCAAATTATATACAGACACTTTGTCCAGGGTGTTGCAGTGCAGAGTGACAATGGCTTCTAGTCACAGGACTACATCCTGGTACTTAGCTTATTAGCATAACGAGTTCTTAAAGGGTATCACTCTTAAAGCTATCATGCAGCAGTAGTTTGCCAGGATGGTGGAAAAAGGTTGGCTTTTTGAGAGAGGGGTGATGGCGAGATTTAAAGGAGAACGACATTTCATACTCACTGCAGGAGGGGGTGGCCTCTGAAAGCCAGGGCAAGTCCCTGTTGAAGAGGCCAAAAGGAATACTGAAGAAAAGGAACAATTACGAGCATCGCTCGCACAGTGTAGGCAACGTCAATCACTCCATGCCTTCAGAGGGGGACAACATCTGAAGAGAGAGAACCATTAAAAATATCGGCTAACATGGGGATCAGCAGGGAAGTTGGGTGGTCAGCAGATTTGTGGGAATAGGATCAAGGGAGCAGGAGGTGGGTTTCATGGACAAAATGATCTCAGCGAGGGCATGAGGCGAGATAAGAGAGAAACTAGAGAAAGATATGAGTTCAGGGCTCGGGCAGAGGAAAGCATTATAAGAAAGATTGGCCAGGTGGGCTAGTGGAAGGGAGGGATGTGGCAGAGGCAGCTGATTGGATGATGCCAGTCTTAGTGACAAACAAGTCCTTGAGCTCCTTGTACTTAGTATTGGAGGTAAGGAGGGAACAGGGGAGAGGGGCTTAAGAAGACAGTTTGCAATAGAGAAAAGAAGCTGGGGTTATCTTTACATCCCAGGGTGATACTGGTCTAGTGAGCAGTTTCATCAGACAACAGCAGGACACAATAATGTTTTAAGTGGTTCATCCAGATCAGGCGGCGCATGGCTAAATCAGCTGTCCGCCATATCCTTTCAAGTCTGCATCCTTTGGACTTAAGATGAGGCCTGGATTCTCCATAGGCATATCATTATCTGCCACCCACAATGGAGAAGGAGTTGCTGTGGCAGCATTTCCAATGCAGGAGAATCAGGCAGTGTGGCTGAGGACAGGTACGGCCCTCCCCAATGCATGTACAGGGGTAAGCTGTGCCTCGGTCAATCTTACCTCTGAGTCAGAAGATTGTGGGTTCAAGTCCTGAACACAAAAGCTAGGCTAACACACCTGGTGCAGGACTGGGGGAGTGCTGCACTGTTGGAGGGACTGCCTTTCAGGTGAAGCACTAAACTGAGGCCCCCATCTACCCTGTCAGGTGGATGTAAAAGAACCTACGGCACTATTTTGAAGATGGGTACAATTCTAAAGA
This sequence comes from Heterodontus francisci, assembly GCF_036365525.1. Classification (NCBI taxonomy): domain Eukaryota; kingdom Metazoa; phylum Chordata; class Chondrichthyes; order Heterodontiformes; family Heterodontidae; genus Heterodontus; species Heterodontus francisci. The sequence goes on along the minus strand of NC_090374.1, from coordinate 22,247,825 downwards.
GGGTGCAGGAGCAGAGGGACCAAGGTATATATGTGCATAAATTATTGAATGTGGCAGGACAGGTTGAGAGCGCGGTTAACAGAATCCTGGGCTTTATTAAAAGGGGTATAGAATACAAAAACAAGGAAGTTATGTTAAACTTGTATAGAACACTGGTTCAACTGGAGTATTGAGTCTGGTTGCCAGAATTCAGGAAAGATGTGAAGGCATTGGAGAGAGTGCAGAAAAGATTCATGAGAATGATTTCAGGAATGAGGAGCTTCAGTTACATGAATAGATTGGAGAATTCGGGACTATTTTCCTAGGAGAAGAGAAGGTTGAGAGGAGATTTGGTAGATCATGAAAATCATGAGGGATCTAGACAGGGTAGATAGGGAAAAACTGTTCCCATTGACGGAAGGATCGAGAACAAGAGGGAACAGATTTAAGGTTTAATTTTTAATTTTTTGTAATTTGTACCCTTTTTAAACAATTGTACAATGTTTGCAGACCTCCAATCTTCTGGTACCTCTCCTGTATCTAGTGAGGATTTGAAGATGATCCTCAGAGCATCATCTATTTCCTCCCTGGCTTCCTTTAACAGCCTGGGATACAATCCATCTGACCCTGGTGATTTATCCACTTTCAAGGATGTCAGACCCTCTAGTACTTCCTCTCTTATTATCGTAACTAATATTTCGCACTCCTCTTTAACTACAATGTCTGCCTCATCCCTCTCCTTTGTCAAGACAGAGACAAAGTACTTATTTAGAAACAAAAACAAAAAGTGTGAGAAATACTCAGCAGGTCTGGCAGCATCTGTGAAGAGAGAAGCAAAGTTAACGTTTCACATCTGTGACCTTTAATCAGAACTGGCAAAGATTAGAAAAGAATTAGGTTTTAAGCAAGTGAAGAGGAGGGGAATGGGGGAGAGAACAAAGGGAATGGTGCTTGATGGGGCAGGAGATATTAAATAACAAAGCTGTCCTGGGACAAAGGCAAAGTGTATGTTAATACTTGCGGTGAAAGACAAAGCATTAGTCCAGAGAGACTGTTAATAGCCGAATAATGAGCAGCTCCTACTACATGAAAAGCAGGCACATGGTTAAAAAATAAAATATTTAAAAAATATTTGCTCTGAAAATGCACTGAAATTGTTGAACTCAATGTTCAGCCCATAAGGCTGGAGAGTACCTAATTGAAAGATCAGGTGCTGCTCCTCGAGCTTGTGTTGATGTTCACTGGAACACTGGAGCAGGCCAAAGTCAGAAATGTTGGCTTGAGAGCAGGGGGGAGTGTTGAAATGGCAAGCAACCGGAAGCTCAGGGTCATGCTTTTGGCCTGAACAGATGTGTTCAGCAAAGCGGTCACCCAATCTGTGTTTGGTCTCCCCAATGTAGAGGAGACCACATTGTGAGTAGCAAATACAGTATACTACATTGAAAGAAGTACAAGTAAATTGCTCCTTCACCTGAAAGGAGTACTTATTAAGAATCCTGCCCACATCTTCTGCATCCACGCATAAGTTACCTTTTACATCTCTGATAGGCCCTACCCTTTGCTTAGTTATCCACTTGCTCTTAATGAACTGATAAAACTGTTTAGGGTTTTCCTTGATTGTACCTGCCAATATTTTTTCATGTCCTCTCTTTGCTTTCCTAATTTCCTTCCTTACTTCACCCCTGCACTTTCTATACTCCACTAGGCTTTCTAAAATATTAAAGCTTTTTGTAACTGTCATAAGCTTTCTTTTTCTGCTTTATCTTACCATGTATGCTTCTAGATAATCAGAGGTCTCTAGATTTGGCAGTACCCCCCATTTTCTTAGTGGGGACATGTCTACATTGTGCCTGTAGAATCTCGCTTTTGAATGCCTCCCACTGGCTTGCCACTGATTTTCCTTCAAGTAGCTGTATCCAGTCCACTTTTGCCAGATCACCTCTCAGCTTTGTAAAATTTGCCTTCCCCCAATTTAGAAGTTTTACTCCTGTTGTATACTTGATCTTTTCCATGATTGTGCTAAATCTAACTGTATTATGGTTACTTCATCCACTTGCCCAGTTTCATTTCCTAAGACTAAATCTAGAATTACTACCCCTCTCATTGGGCTTGTTACATGCTGGCAAAAAAAGTTCTATTTTTTTAATCATTCAGGGATGTGGGCATCGCTGGCCAGGCCAGCATTTATTGCCCATCCCTAATTGCCCTTGAGAAGGTGGTGGTGAGCTGCCTTCTTGAACCACTGCAGTCCATTTGGGGTAGGTGTACCCACAGAGCTGTTAGGAAGAGAGTTCCAGGATTTTGACCCAGTGACAGTGAAGGAACGGCGATATAGTTCCAAGTCAGGATGGTGTGTGACTTGGAGGGGAACTTGCAGGTGGTGGTGTTCCCATGCATCTGCTGCCCTTGTCCTTCTAGTTGGTAGAGGTCGCGGGTTTGGAAGGTGCTGTCTCAGGAGCCTTGGTGCATTGCTGCAGTGCATCTTGTAGATGGTACATACTGCTGCCACTGTGCGGGCTGCTTTGTCCTGGATGGTGTCGAGCTTCTTGAGTGTTGTTGGAGCTGCACCCATCCAGGCAAGTGGAGAGTATTCCATCACACTCCTGACTTGTGCCTTGTTTATTGGGGACAGGCTTTGGGGAGTCAGGAGGTGAGTTACTCACCTCAGGATACCTAGCCTCTGACCTGCTCTTGTAGCCATGGTATTTATATGGCTACTCCCATTCAGTTTCTGGTCAATGGTAGCCCCTAGGATGTTGATAGTGGGGGATTCAGAGATGGTAATGCCATTGAATGTCAAGGGGAGATGGTTAGATTCTCTCTTGTTGGAGATGGTCATTGCCTGGGACTTGTGTGGCGCAAATGTTACTTTCCACTTATCAGCCCAAGCCTGGAAATTGTCCGGGTCTTGCTGCATTTCTACAGGGACTGCTTCAGTATCTGAGGAGTCATGAATAGTGCTGAACATTGTGCAATCATCAGTGAACATCCCCACTTCTGACCTTATGATTGAAGGAAGGTCATTGATGAAGCAGCTGAAGATGGTTGGGCCTAGGACACTTCCCTGAGGAATTCCTGCAGTGATGTCTGGAGCTCAGATGATTTACCTCCAACAACCACAACCATCTTCCTTTGCGCGAGGTATGACTCCAGCCAGCGGAGGGTTTATCCCCTGATTCCCATTGACCTCAGTTTTGCTAGGGCTCCTTGATGCCATACTCGGTCAAATGCTGCCTTGATGTCAAGGGCAGTCACTCTCACCTCACCTCTTAAGTTCAGCTCTTTTGTCCATGTTTGAACCAAGGCTGTAATGAGGTCAGGAGCTGAGTGGCCCTGGCAGAACCCAAACTGAGCGTCACTGAGCAGGTTATTGCTAAGTAAATGCCACTTGATGGCACTGTTGATGACACCTTCCATCACTTTACTGATGATTGAGAGTATACTGATGTGGCAGTAATTGGCCGGGTTGAACTTGTCCTGCTTTTTGTGTACAGGACATACCTGGGCAATTTTCCACATTGCAGGGTAGATGCCAGTGTTGTAGCTGTACTGGAACAGCTTGGCTACACAGGTCTTCAGTACTATTGCCGGAATATTGTCAAGGCCCATAGCTTTTGCAGAATCCATTGCCTTCAGTCGTTTCTTGATATCACGCAGTGTGAATCGAATTGGCTGAAGTCTGGCATCTGTGATGCTGGGGACATCAGGAGGAGGCTGAGATGGATCATCAACTTGGCACTTCTAGCTGAAGATTGTTGCAAATGCTTCTGCCTTATCTTTCGCACTGATGTGCTGGGCTCCCCCATCATTGAGGATGGGGATATTTGTGGAGCCACCTCCTCCAGTTAGTTGTTTAATTGTCCACCGCCATTCACGGCTGGATGTGGCAGGACTGCAGAGCTTAGATCTGATCCGTTGGTTATGGGATCGCTTAGCTCTGTCTATCGCATGCTGCTTACGCAGTTTGACATGCAGATAGTCCTGTGTTGTTGCTTCACCAGTTTGACACCTCATTTTGAGGTATGCCTGGTGCTGCTCCTGGCATGCCCTCCTGCACTCTTCATTGAACCAGGGTTGGGCTCCTGGCTTGATGGTAATGGTAGAGTCGGGGATATGCTGGGCCATGAGGTTACAGATTGTGGTTGAGTACAATTCTGCTGCTGCTGATGGCCCACAGCGCCTCATGGATGCCCAATTTTGCATTGCTAGATCTCTTCGAAATCTATCCCATTCAGCATGGTGATAGTGCCACACAACACGATGGACGATATCCTCAATGCGAAGGCGGGACTTCGTCTCCACAAGGACTGTGCGGTGGTCACTCCTACCAATACAGTCATGGACAGAAGCATCTGCGGCAGGCAGATTGGTGAGGACGAGGTCAAGTATGTTTTTCCCTCATGTTGGTACCCTCACCACCTGCCACAGATCCAGTCTAGCAGCTATGTCCTTTAGAACTCGGCCAGCTCGGTCAGTAGTGGTGCTACCGAGCCACTCTTGGTGATGGACATTGAAGTCCCCCACCCAGAGTACATTTTGTGCCATTGTCACCTCAGTGCTTCCTCCAAGTAACGACTTGTACTTAGTACTAAGGTGGTAATCAGTAGGAGGTTACCTTGCCCATGTTTGACCTGATGCCATGAGACTTCATGGGGTCCGCAGTCAATGTTGAGGCCTCCCAGGGCAACTCCCTTCCCTACTGTATACCACTGTCCCGCCACCTCTACCCGGGGATGGTGACGGCAGTGTCTGGGACATTTTCTGTAAGGTATGATTCCGTGAGTATGACTATGTCAGGCTGTTGCTTGACTAGTCTGTGGGACAGCTCTCCCAACTTTGGCACAAGCCCTCAGATGTTAGTAAGGAGGACTTTGCAGTGTCGACAGGGCTGGGTTTGCCGTTGTCGTTTCCGGTGCCTAGGTCGATGCCGGTTGGTCCATCCGGTTTCATTCCTTTTTATTGACTTCGGAGCAGTTAGGTACAACTGAGTGGCTTGCTAGGCCATTTCAGAGGGCATGTAAGAGTTAACCACATTGCTGTGGGTCTGGAGTCACATGTAGGCCAGACCAGGTAAGGACAGCAGATTTCCTTTCCTAAATGACATTAATGAACCAGATGGGTTTTTACAACAATTGACAAAGGTTTCATGGCCATCATTAGACTAGCTTTTTAATTCCAGATTTCTTAATTAAATTCAAATTCCACCTTCTGCTGTTGTGGGATTCGAACCCATGTCCCCAGAGAAATACCCTTAGTCTCTGGGTTACTAGTTCAGTGATAATACCACTACGCTACTGCCTACTGTTCAAGATATTGTGCCCTCTGTGCCCTTCGCACTGTTTGTATCCCAGTTGATATTAGGGTAGTTGTAACCCCCAACTATTATTGCCCTATTGTTTTTGCACTCAGATATTTGCCTAAATCTTTGTTCTTCCCTCTCCCTTTCACTGTATGGTGTCTATAGTACACTCCTAGTAGTGTAGCTGCCCCTATTTTATTTCTGAGCTCAACCCATATGGCCTCATTTAATAATTCATTTCGCATGTCATCCCTCCTCACAGCTGTAATTGATTCGTTAGCCAATAATGCTGCACCCCTCCTTTTCTATCCCCCTGCCTGAAAACTCTATATCCAGGGATGTTGAGCTGCCATTTTTGCTGCTCTTTAAGCCAAGTTTCCGTTATAACAATGATATCATGCTGCTATGTGTCTATCTGTGCCCTCAGCTCATCGGCTTTATTTACTATACTCCTTGCATTTAAGTAAATACCTTTTAACACTGCTAAATTCTTGTGCTGCACACTTTTTAAACTTTGCTTCTTCTGTCTTTCAGAGTCAGCAAAATTAAAGAACATGGGATAGGAGGTAATATACTGGCATGGATTCAGGATTGGTTAACAGGCAGAAAGCAGAGAGTAGAAATAAATGGGTCATTCTTGCCTTGGCAGGCTATGACTAGTGGGGTACCGCAGGGATCTGTACTTGGGCCCCAGCTGTTCACAATATAGATCAATGATTTGGATGTGGGGACCAAATGTAATATTTCCAAGTTCGAGCATGACACAAAACTAGGTGGGATGTGTGTTGTGAGGAAGATGCAAAGCAGCTTCAAGGGGATTTGGACACATGGGCAAGAACGTGGCAGATGGAACATAATGTGGAAAATGTGAGGTTATCCACTTTGGTAGGAGGAATAGATGTGCAGAGTATTTCTTAAATGGTAAGAGATTAGAAAGTGTAGATGTACAAGTGGATCTGGCTGTCCTTGTCAATAAGTCACTGAAAACTACCATGCAGGAGCAGCAAAAAATTAAGGAGACTAATGGTATGCTAGCCTTTATCACAAGAGGATTTGAGTACTGGAGTAGTGACGTCTTGCTTTAATTGTATAGAAGCTTGGTTAGACCGCACTTGGAGTACTGTGTGCAGTTTTGGTCCCCTTACCTTAGGAAGGATGTTATTGCCATAGAGGGAGTGCAACGAAGGTTCACCAGACTTGTTCCTGGGATTGCTGGTCTGTCCTATGAAGAGAGATTGGGGAAACTGGGCCTGTATTCTCTAGAGTTTCAAAGAATGTGATCTCATTGAAACCTACAAAATACTTAAAAGGGATAGGCAGAGTAGATGCAGCAAAGATGTTTGCCCTGGTTGGGAAGTCTAGAACCAGGAGACACAATTTCAAAATAAGGGGGAAGCCACTTAGGACAGAGATGAGGAGAAATTTCTTTACTCAGAGAGTTGTGAATCTTTGGAATTCTCTACTCCAGAGGGCTGTGGAAGCTCAGTCATTGAGTATGTTTAAAGCAGAGATTCACAGATTTCTAAATACAAATGACATAAAGGGATATGAGGATAGTGTGGGAAAAAGGCATTGAAGTGAATGATCAGCCATGATCATATTGAGGGCAGGCTCGATGGGCTGAATGGCCTACTCCTGCTCCTATGTTTCTAAATTCCTATGTCACTCGCTAATTTGCTGCTTCCTGTTCCCTGAGCTGAATTTGTCCTATCTGAAACTGCTCTCAGGTTCCCATCCCCCTGAAAATCTAGTTTAAACCTTCCATTTGGTATTGCGTCAGCACCAGAGATATTCGAACGGACAATGTCAACAATCCTAGAAGGCTTGGAGGGAATCATCTGCCACATGGATGATGATCTGATACATGGAGCAAACCAAGAAGAGCAGAGTGCAGGGGTAAGATCTGTATTACACAAATTACAAGAGGAAGGGCTCACATTAAATGATAAGTGCATGTTCTCACAGTCAACAGTGAGGTTCCTTGGCTACATAATTGATGGATCTGGAATCGTGATAGATCCACAGAAGATGAAGGCAATAAAAGATTTCCCAGAGCCAAGGAATGTAAAAGATTTACAGCGATTCATGGGTATGGTTAACTAGGTAGGGAAATTCCTACCAAATCTAGCCGCTGTTAACGAATCTCTATGACAACTGCTAAACAACAGCAATGCCTGGTGCTGGGGAGACTGCCAGAAAAAGTCCTTCAAGAAGATCAAGGAACTGTTGGATTCATCACATGTTTTGGCGCATTATGATCTGAAACTAATGATCATTATTGCAGCAGATGCATCGTCAACAGGATTAGGTGCCGTCCTGTTCCAGATTCAAAAGGAATAATGACACAGGCCAGTGTACTTTGCCTCTCGTTTACTGTCAGAAACAGAACAAAGATACACAGTGCGAGTGATTGAAAAGGAAGCGTTAGCAGAGACATGGGTGGGCAAAAATCTTTCAGACTGCATACCGAGTCTGAAGGTCAAGATTGAAACTGACCACAAGCCACTAGTGATGTTGCTTCATTCAAAGGTGTTAGAAAAATTACCTCCAAGGGTAAAGAGATTTCAACTATGACTAGTGAGATATGACACAACAACTGAATATGTCCCGGGGGAAGCACCAGGTGACAGCTGACGCATTATCAAGATGATCAATTGCTGTACCTGAAGTGGGAGATGTCTTATTCCTGGAGGAAGTGGAAGTCTTTGCTTTAGCTATAACTGAAGATTTGCTGGCAACTGCTCAAAGATTACGCCAAATTAGAAACCTACATAAAGTGGACGAAGTCTGTGAAAAAGTAAGACAGTTTTGCCAAGAAGTTGGCCAGAATATATTCCTAATTACACGGTTTTAAGAAAGTATCAAGAGCAACGAAGCCATCTTACTATTGTGGACGAAAGACTAGTTATTCCAAAGGCTTTTAGGTTAGACATTCTAGAGAAACTACACCAAGGGCACTTAGGAATCACCAAGTATGGAGCAAGAGCAAGGAACTTGATCTGGTGGCAGGGGATTTCCAAGGAGATTGAGGAGATGATTTCCAGATGTATTACATGCGCGACTACCAGACAGGACACTAGAGAGCCATTGATGTCGTCTTTGTTTCCGTCCAGGCCATGGGAGTGCCTAAGAATGGGCCTGTTTGAACATAAAGGGAAGATTTTCCTTATATTGTCGTTGACTATTACTCCAGGTGTGTTGAAGTCAAACACAAAACCAAAATGTGGTAGGAATATGGAATTAGTATAGGAATAGTGTAAACGGGTGGTTGATGGTCGGCACAGACTCGGTGGGCCGAAGGGCCTGTTTCAGTGCTGTATCTCTAAAAACAATTCATGGCCAGAGTTCTGAGGCCATAAGCAAATGACAAAAATAAATTTTTGCCACACATGGCATTCCAAACCTAGTGATCTCCGATAATGATCCACAATTCATGGATGAAGCCTTCAAAGATTTTGCAGAAAAGTCTGGGTTTACCCATGTTACAAATTCACCAAGGTACCCCCAGGACAGTGGAGAAACAGAGAGAGGCGTTCAAACCATGGAAATGCTACTGAAAAAGAATGAGGATTTTCAGCTGACGCTATTAAACTACCAATCAATGCCACTCCAGAACGGGTTGGCTCCATGTGAATTGCTAATGGGTAGGAGGTTGAGGACACAACTACCCACACTCCCAAGAATGCTTCAGTCATGAATCAGTGCAGAAGACCGGGCAAGAGTGAGGGTGAGAGAAGGGAAAGACAGGTCAGTACAAACAGAGAATCTTGATAGATGCCACAAAGTAAACAATCAAACAGACCTACAATCGGGAGATTTGGTTTGGATCAAAGATCAAGGTCAATATCAGAATTGATGGAGAAATCTCCATATCCACCTGTAAGTTCCCCTCCAAGTCACACACCATCCTGACTTGGAACTATATCGCCGTTCCTTCACTGTCGCTGGGTCAAAATCCTGGAACTTCCTAACAGCACAGTGGGTGTACCTACTTCATATAGACTGCAGTGGTTCAAGAAGGAAGCTCACCACCACCTTCTCAAGGGCAATTAAGGACGGGCAATAAATGCTGGCATAGCCAGCGACGCCCACATCCCATGAATGAATTTTTAAAAAATCCTCGATCCTACATAGTCCAGACAGACCAGGGATGGATAAGGAGAAATAGATCAGTGGTACTGACATCACAGAAAAAAACAAACGGGAAAAAAATCAAGAGAATCAGCTACCAATGAGAGCCGATGAACCAGTGATGCAACTGACAACAGATCACCCAGACGAGAGTGAAAGCAGAGAACCTAAGTTATCCAGTAGTTCCACTCACCCACAGAGGGGAAGAAAAATCGAAAGACCCAATACCCCAAACAAGTGAAAGGAGAACACGCTGTGGCAGAGTCATGAGGACCCCACAGCGTTACAGATCTGATGAATGAAGTCAGAGACATGGTGGGGAGATGTAGTATAATGTACATAAGCTGTTGCTGGTTAGATTATGTATATAGACCTTAAGCATCATCAGAGGATGTGATGTCATGACTCTGAGCCATGTGTTGCTCGGTGTTAATGTAAATGCCTTAGAGATAAGACCCCTGTAAATAAACTCCTGTCACTTTGACCCAAAGTCTACTATCCTCATGTAATATTAACAGCACACTGACAATAGAGCTCCTGACCTGATCCTTCCTGGCTGTCTCAGGGGAAATCTGTGCAAGCTTAACCAGGGAGCTGTCAGGGGGTGCACTCGGCAGGTGACAAGACACCTTCTTTCATAGAGATCAGACAAATTCATCCACTTCAGCATCATCCTCCTGGCAGCAGGGGCACAGAACCAGGGACTGCTACAAGGTTAGCTGGATTCCCCAGTCATACCAAGGTGACAAGCATGTGGTACGTTAAGCACCAATCGAGCAGCTGTTCGTAGATGCAAGAAGGGAATTCCATTCTCAGGCCATCAGCTCCTCTGTGACACAAACCAGGCTGTGCCCTCACCTGCCTCTGCAAGGGCAGAATCTACCAGATTCATCTGTCTTCATCGACTGATCATCTGGAATGGCAGCACCTCAGCCATCCTTACTTCTAGGCGCTCTAAAAGATGACACAAGAGAGGATCTCTTTGGACCAGTAGGACCTTGCTGTAATTCCTCACCTATCTGAAGAAGTCTGAAGCGACTTACATGGTTTTATGTTGTCTTACCATAATTGTTCATAAATAACTTGCAACAACAATAACTTTCATCTATACCGCATCTTTAACTAATAGTAAAACTTTCCAGATCATGAGAGCCCAGGATATTTCAAAAAGCAAGCATTTCTTTGCGAGCCAGGAAGGGCTGGGTTGGTGGAAGGTGTGATGATAAGGCTGCAGTTAAGGAGTGTGTGGCAATTTCTTCCTTCAATCATAAGGTCAGAAGTGGGGATGTTCACTGATGATTGCACAATGTTCAGCACCATTCACGACCCCTCAGATACTGAAGCAGTCAGTGTAGAAATGCAGCAAGACCTGGACAATATCCAGGCTTGGGCTGATAAGTGGCAAGTAACATTCGCGCCACACAAGTGCCAGGTAATGACCATCTCCAACAAGAGAGAAACTGACCATCTCCCCTTGACATTCAATGGCATTACCATCGCTGAATCCCCACTATCAACATCCTGGGGGTTACCATTGACCAGAAACTGAACTGGAGTAGCCATATAAATACCGTGGCTACAAGAGCAGGTCAGAGGCTAGGAATCGTGTGGCGTGTAACTTACCTCCTGACTTCCCAAAGCCTGTCCACCATCTACAAGGCACAAGTCAGGAGTGTGATGGAATACTCTCCACTTGCCTGGATGGGTGCAGCTCCAACAACACTCAAGAAGCTCGACACCATCCAGGACAAAGCAGCCCGCTTGATTGGCACACCATCTACAAACATTCACTCCCTCCACCACCGACGCACAATGGCAGCAGTGTGTACCATCTACAAGATGCACTGCAGCAATGCACCCAGGCTCCTTAGGCAGCACCTTCCAAACACGCGACCTCTACCAACTAGAAGGACAAGGGCAGCAAATGCATGGGAACACCACCGTGGAAATCTGAAATAAAAACAGAAATGTTGGAACTATTCAGCAGGTCTCTTTCTACAGATGCTGTCAAACTTGCTGAGTGTTTCATAGTTCCCCTCCAAGTCACAGACCAGCCTGACTTGGAACTATATCGCCGTTCCTTCACTGTCGCTGGGTCAAAAGCCTGGAACTCCCTTCCTAACAGCACTGTGGGTATACCTACCCCACATGGACTGCAGCGGTTCAAGAAGGCAGCTCACCACCACCTTCTCAAGGGCAATTAGGGATGGGCAATAAATGCTGGCCTGGCCAGCGTCGCCCACATCCCATGAATGAATTTTTAAAAATTGTACGTGAGTGAAGTGAGAAATGTGGGGGAGTGAGGGAGAATGGAGTGAGGGAGAATGGAGGGAGGTGTCTTAGGGTCTCTGGATGTTACAAAGTTGTTATAAAAACAGAAAAGGAGACAATAAATGATTTTAAGAGAAAATTTGGATGGACAGTTGAAGGAAATAAACTTGCAGGGCTACAGTGGCTCTACAAGAATAAAGACTATGACACACTCAGCAGGTTTGACAGCATCTGTAGAAAGTGACCTGCTGAATAATTCCAACATTTCTGTTTTTGTTGCGGATTTCCAGCATCTGCAATATTTTGCTTTTTATTTTAGTATTTAATTAGTACTTTCCCCGCTGCCCCTCATAGCAGTAATGTCCTGCTCTGATCTACATATTCATGTTCACTGTGAAGCATTCTTTTTTATATGCTTATCAGAAATCAGACAATTCACTATTAAACCTCAGAGATAATATCAATCACAACAAGGACCACAGCTCAACATGACTGCTCCTGTGGCTGTGCTGCCTGATTGGTTCATGTGACAGTGCTGCCTGATTGATTGATTCGTGTGGTGCTGCTGGCTGGTTGATTGGTTCGTGTGGCGGAGCTGGCTGATTGATTGGTTGTGTGGCAGTGCTGTCTGATTGGTTAGTGTGGCAGGCTGCCTGGTTGGTTCGTGTGGCGGAGCTGGCTGCGTCTTGTCCCTGTGGTGGAGCTGGCCGCGTCCTGTCTCGTTGGCGGAGCTTTGTCGCGTTTTGTCCCTTTGGCGGAGCTTGTCGCGTTTTGTCCCTTTGGCGGAGCTGGCCGCGTCTTGTCCCCGTGGCGGAGCCGATTGCGTCTTGTCCCCATAGCGGAGGGAGCTGGCTGACGGACGGGATCACTGGCTCTCGCTGTTCATTATTTGCCGCGCTGGTGAAATTGGCTTTTGTTTTATCATGGCGGGACGCGGGAAAAGGAAAGCAGCTTGCAAAAGCTCGGAGGTAATGAAAGTGAATTCAGGATTATCTTCAATGGAATGTCTTGTAGCAAAACCCCTATGAATGTAACAAAGTGTCCCAGGGATACAGCAGTAGCTACAGGCTGCAACCTGCTGCAGATACATTGTTACTAAAAACTAATGTTACTAACAATCCTGTCTTATTAAATACTACTGGGACATCTCACTGCAAACCTTTCTCTCTGCAAACATAAAAACCCAGCTTGCAGTTAAATTGAAGCAGACTTTCTGGTTAAATACTGGTTTGGATTGAGTGAAACACTGACCCCCTCAGCATAGGCCTTGCCTGAACTAGTGTGAGGGCTTTATTTTCAGAATATTCTCTGATATTTTCAAATAAAAAGATATGACTTAATTGTGCATACTAAAGGGAAGGATAAAACAAAAGATTTCAGTCGTTTCTGTGAGAGGCTGTTTCTCTACCTATTTAAGATGTGTTTATATCAGTGCAACTTGTTACCTGAAGAATGGTATTTTACAGCACAGAAGGACACCCATCATTCCTATACCAGCTCTTTTGAAAGGGCGATCCAATTTGTCCCACATTATCCTGCTCTTTCCCCATTACCCTGCAATTTGTTTCCTGGAATCTGAAATAATGCACTTTCAGATTCATTCGCTATGATGTTTATAATTTAAGATCACAGCCCTGACGTGGGTGACTGCGTCAGATTCTACCACACTATAACTTCTCTTAGAAAGAAGGACAACTTGTATTTATAGGCTCCTTCCAAACCTGCGACCTCTGCCGCTTTGATGAACGATGGCATGGGAACACTACTCCACTCCGCTCCAATCCACACCATATTTCCTGACTTGGAAATATATCGCCGTTCCTTCACTGTTGCTGGATCAGAATGCTGGAACTCCCTCTCTCACAGCACTGTAGGATTACCTACACCAGCTGGCCTGCTGCGGTTCAAGAAGGTAGCTCACCACCACCTTCTCAAGGGCAATTAGAGATGGGCAACAAACGCTGGGTTTCCCAGCGATGCCCACATTCGCATGAACGAGTGGGGGAAAAAAAAATGATCGTGCCTTTCGTGAGCTCAGGACATCCCAAGGCATTTTACAAATTAAGTGTTGTGGCTGTGCATTGGGATGTGTTATTTGGAGTGGCAGTGCTATGTTTCATTTGGGTGGTTGTCTTTCAAAACCTTAGTGTGTGAGGCCCCTGGGAATGTGTCACTACGTGTAAGGCATTGTCATACCGAAAAGATTTACATCCCAGTTTGCAGCACTTAGAGCCTCACCAGTCATAGCTGAGTACTCTGTGTGCCTCCATCTCTGGCCTCTTGCACATCCCATATTTCCTTTGCTGCACTCTTGTCAGTTGTGTCTTCAGCTGACGAGGTTAATCTCTGCAAATTCCATTTCTAAACCTCTCCACCTCTCTCTTCCTTTAAGATGCTCTTTAAAGCCTCTGTCTTTAGCCAAGCTTTTGGTCACCTGACAGAATATATGTCAGTCATGGCTCAGTTGGTAACATTCTCACCTCTGAGTCAGAAGGTTGTGGCTTCATGATTCGCTGCAGAGACTTGTGCACGAAACTCAAAACTGACACTTCAGTTCAATACTGAGGGGGTGCTGCATTGTTGGAGGTGCTGTCTTTCAGATGAGATGCTAAACTGAGGCCCCCGTCTACCCGCTCGGATGGACTTGTAAGATCCCATGGCACTATTCCAAAAAAGGGCAGGAGAGGACCCTGCCCCCACCCCAGTCTCCTGGCTAATATTTATTCCTCAGTCAACATCACAAAAACAGATTATCTGATTAATATCACATTGCTGTTGTGGGATCTTGCTGAGTACAAACTGACTTTTGTGTTTCCCTACATTACAACAGTGACTACACTTTAAATGTACTTGAGTGGCTGAAAAGTGCTTTGGGATTTACTGAGGTTGCAATATAAATTCAAGTCTTTCTTTCCACTATCTCCTTATGTGGCCCGGTGTCAGAATTTGTTTGATAAGGCTCCCGTGGAGTGCCTTGGGATATTAAAGGTGCTATATAAATGCAAGTTGTTATAAAGGGGCCTAGCTGAAAGGATGAGCCGAGTGTCAACATTATGAGCGGCGGTATTGATATACATATAAACTATAAATATCAAAAGTCGTTTTGATAGGAGTTTTAAAGTAAGAGCTTTAGGCTTAATTACTGGATCTGGGAATTGGCAACACACTGTGATATCTCAGGTGGAAGTTGGAATAAGAAAGCGCTGAGATTTTCAGCTCACCAGGATGGAATGGGAATCAGTGGAGATGAAGTTTCTAGCGTGAGTTGACTTAATGTTTTGAGAAAAATCATGATGTTCTCATTGCTCCATAGAGGGGCTTGGCTGTTAGAATATGAAGAATTTGGGGAGGGTACAGTTGCCAACACTCCAGGACTGCCCTGGAGTTGCCAGGAGTTAAAGACTGTCTCCAGGAGACTGTCACAACTAACCAAGGAGAAAAATATCACCAGGGCAATGAAAAATTGTGCTTTATACAATGTTAGACTGTCTTGTATTGGCTAGGTTTATCCCTCCCCTTTTGTTTTTCAAGAAAGGCGCAACATTTGCAATCCTTTAGTCCTCTGGCACCACCCCCAGATCCAAAGCGAATTGAGAGATTGTGGCCAGAGCCTCTGCAATTTCCACCCTTCCCTCGGTAATCTAGGATGCATCCCATCCGGGCCAGGTGACTTTTCTACTTTGAGGACTGCCAGCCTTTAAGTGCCTCCCCTTTATTTTTATCCTATCCAGTATCACTACTGCCTCTCCTATTACTGTTACATTGGCAGCATCCTTTTCTCGAATGAAGAGAGGTGCAAAGTACTGATTTAGTACATTAGCTCTGCCTCTGCAAAGAAGATTTTCTTTTTGGTACCTAATTGGCCACAACCTTGATTTGACTACCTTTTTACTATTTGTGTTTCCAAAAGATATTTGAGGGTTCCATTTTAGGTTGGCCACTAATTTATCCTCATACTCTTCCTTTGCTCCTCTTATTCCCTTTTTTAATCTCCTCTGTACTTTCTTTATTCAGCTTGGCTCTTCGC
Organism: Heterodontus francisci; assembly: GCF_036365525.1. Classification (NCBI taxonomy): domain Eukaryota; kingdom Metazoa; phylum Chordata; class Chondrichthyes; order Heterodontiformes; family Heterodontidae; genus Heterodontus; species Heterodontus francisci. The sequence continues at coordinate 22,232,118 of NC_090374.1, read as the reverse complement.
TGTAATACAAACCTTACATTTTTCATAACCCTCTCTCTTCTGTCTCATTTAATATCGAATCTTTAGCCATTTAAGGACCTGTAACTTCCTTTCCGCCTCATGTGCATGTGTCTACTCTGTACCCGAGCCACCTCCTCTTTGAAAGCCTCCTTTTATTCAATTTTTTAAATTCGTTCATGGGATGAGGGCATCGCTGGCAAGGCCAGCATTTGTTGCCCATCCCTAATTGCCCTTGAGAAGGTGATAGTGAACCACTTCCTTCAACTGCTGCGGACCATGTGGTATAGGTACACCCACAGTGCTGTTTTGACATTACTGTTTTACCTGACAATATTCGATGCCAGTCTTCGTGGGCCAGATTCCTTTGTAACTCACTGAAGTTTGCCCTCCTCGAGTTAACTGCTCTTGTGCTTGATTGTTCCTTGTCCTTTTCCATAACGGTTTTAAACCTGATGATGTTGTGATCACTCTTCCCCAAATGCTCTCCCATTGCAGCATTTCTTCCTACCACGCTGGTCTGGAAACACACTGATCAAGGAATTCCTCCCCTTCTTCGTCTTTACACTGTTGACTATATTAGGATGACCACAATTCTGTAATTTGCCTGTAAATTTGCTACTCCATCGCACTATTTGGTGGCCTATCGTATATATACCAAGTAGTCTAATAGCTCCTCTATTGTTTCCTAATTATAACCAAATAGATTCTATCTTAGACCCTTCAACTACATAGAGCCATTGAATGATACAACACAGAAAGAGGCCGTTTGTCCCATCGTGTCTATGCTGGCTCTTTGGTAGAGCTATCCAATTAATCCCACTCTTCTATTTCTTCATAGCCCTGTAAAAAGCATTTCCTTCAAGTATTTATTCAATTCTCTTCTGAATGTAACGACTGAATTTGCTTTCATTTCAGGCAGTGCAGTCCAGATCATAACTCGCTGTGTTTTTTTAAAAAAAAGAAAACAAAAGGTTTTTCATGTTGCCTCTTTTTTTTTTGCCAATCACCTTAAATCTTTACCCTCTGGTTACCGACCCTTCTGATAATGGAAACAGTATTTCCTTATATACACTATCAAAACCATTCATGAATTTGAACACCTCTATCAAATCACTGCTTAACCATCTCTGCTGTAAGGAGAATAACTAAATAATCTCTCTCCAGTGCTCTAATAGTTTCTTTGAGTAATACTGCTTGTTATGAAAGAGCTTCCACTTTTTGTTAAATTTTGAAGACTTGTGTTTTAAAACTGAAAAGGATTCCATGGAATTTTTTTATTACAAGGGTCACTGAGAGGTTATTTGAAAGCAACATTTACTGGAAGTCACCTGTCTTAAGTTAAGTACCCAGCGAGGACTTTTTGACCTGGGAAAGATGTTTACAGAGAAGTGACAGGTCAGGATTTATAGGAGCTAGGAGGCTTAACTCTTGAGATATTGTTTTGGTTTCACTTTGGACTGTCATTTGGACAATGTTTTGGAAAGGAGTTTAAAAATCAACCTACCAAGGACAAAACCCCAGCTCAGCCTTTTCCATCTCTTTGAAAAGTCTGCCAGCTTTTCCATCACTTTGAGAAGCTTTTCGAAGCGAGTGTAAGAAATAGAGGAACTGATGCTGCATTTCTCCTGAAAAGCCTGCCAGAAACCCCTGTTGCCACATATCTCCTGGAAAGCCTGCCAAACTGATCTTCAACATTGCTTGAAAAGAATTGTTCTATAAAGGTTCCAGTGACAGCCTTCTATGTGTATTTGGGACACCAGAATAAAGGGACAACTGACATCTTTCCATATTTTTTTTTCTTCAAGAACTAGCAAGTATTTGGCCGAAGTATTTTTTTTGTCTTATTCACAGAACTTTAAAGAGAAAATCTCTTTATTTTTCGGTTAACCTATGTGTGCGTGTGTGTGAGTGAGGGGCTAAGGTAAAAGGGAACTTTCATATTTCAATCTGTGTGCTAATGTTTTGCTTTGGTTCTGATTAAATCTTGTTTCATAATAAACTGATAATTTTGTTTACTAAAGAAACCTGGTTGATGTATTCTGGAATAGAGTACATAATTGACTGTATCGGTAACTGGGTAAACATTTAAATGTATGTTGTGACCTGTGTAGAAATTGAACACTCCTCCCACCTCAATCGTAACATGCTACACACTGGCTCCTTTTCTCCCTCTCTATCTTATCTGAAAACCTTGTAGCCAAGAATATTAAGGTCCCAAATGTCCCCTGTTTTGAACCAGATCTTTGTTATTGCCACTATGTCATGGTCCTGTGTGGTGACTTATGTCTGCAGCTCACCAACCTTGTTTGCCACACTCCATGCATTTAGGTACATGCACTCCAAACCCAAACTGCCTGTCATTTACCTTCTGCCTGGTTCTACCTATCTTGCACTATTCAGTACTCCAGTGCTATTTGCCTCTTCCAGTCCTCTTTGCACCTTATTTCTCCACTCTAATGTTTCATTCTGGTGCCCGATTCCCATGCTACATTAGTTTAAACTCTCCCCCGCGGCACTAGATAACTTTCCCGCGAGGACGTTGGTAGCGCCCCTGTTGAGGCGCAGCCTGTTAATTGTATACAGGTCCCTCCTGTTCGAGAATTGGTTCCAAAGACCCAGGAATCTGAAGTCCTCTGATACATTTTGCATTTTGTAATTTTAATCCATTCTCCTTTGTCACGTACTCCAATTCTAAAGAACTGATCCAGTGCTTTGAATATACTGTAGTGTAACTGCTTAAATTCATTTAGTTTGCAGCCCCTGACATGGATTAAATTTTTCTTTTTGTGATTTGCCCTCAGTGTAAGAACCCAGTAGAAGAGGATAGTAAGAAGAACCGAGGAGAGAAATCCAGCGTTCCTGAATTGCGACAGGAAGTTCAGGGTCTCTACAGGCTCCCGATGCCGGAAGACTTTTATCATTTCTGGGAATTCTGCGAGGAGCTAAATCCAGGGAATCCGTGCGGTATGTGTCACCCATCCCTCCCCTGCCAGACCTTTCCTGTTTAGTGTCCATGACGCAGATGGAGAGACATCGCAGAGAGCTGGCTGTGCAAGAGAAAGGTCAAGTGTGAGAGAGAGATCACCTGAAGCTGCTTCCCCACCGCCTCCACCCCCCCCCCCCTCCACTCCCACTCCCCAAACTCACATTCACTCTAGTACTCTTAAATACCTCTGGCCCAGCACCCAATTCCCTTTCCAATTCACAAAATTCTGTATCTCTACCTTTGTAAAACATTTTTTAAAAATTCATTCTCGAGATGTGAACGTTGCTGTATGTTCCTCACTCATCCTCATGTAATTGTCCAATTCCCTTTCAAAATTATTTATGCAATCAGCTTCCAGCCCCTTTTCATGTAGCTCATACCAGATGGTGCCAACTCTAGTGAACAAGACCCACTCGCCAGAGGGAATAGTTTTTCTCTAATTGAAATCTCTCATCATCTTAAAATCCTCTTTCAGATCATCTCTTATTGCAGGCCATTTATCACGCTTTCTTTTGCTGTAGAACTTCTTTCTAATTTACCTCTCTATCCTCTTGGGTGGACGTAAGTGATTCCCATTGACACTACTTGAAGAGCCTTCTCCTGGTCCCCTGGCTGGCGTTTATCACTTAACTATACGAACTGTGCTGACCTCAGTTGGTGACTGGAGGGGTGACTAATTAAAGGGCTGAGGGGCTCAATTGTAACGAAGGGTGAACAATTGGATAGAACCCCCTCTGTTGAGCTCTTTATTCTCCCGTGCCTCGCCCTCCTACCCCTAGTCCTTTCCCCCCCAGTCTGGCTGGAAGTATGCATGTGAGTGAGGTTGTGCTTTCATCTGATGCCCCAAGCAGCTGAATAGCCTGTTAACACTGGCTGTTGAGCTGAATGTTGAGCACTTTGGACAAAATGAAAGAAAGACTTGCATTTCTACAGCCTCTTTCACGACCATAGGGCATCCCAAAGTGTTTTTCAGCCATTGAAGTACTTTTTTGATGTGCAGTCACTGTGGTTATGTAGGAAATGCAGCAACCAATTTTATGCACAGCAAGGTCCTACAAACAGCAAAGACCAGACAATCTATTTTTTAGTGATGCTGGTTGAGGGATAAATATTGGTCAAGAGAGTCCTCTGCTTTCTTTGAAATAGTGTTGTGGGATCTTTTACCTTCACCTGAGAGGGTAGACGGGCCTTGACGCAACACCTCATGTGAAAGTCGGCACCTCCACAGTGCGGCACTCCCTCAGTACTGCAGCTGGAGTGTTGGCCTTGATTTTCATGCTCAACTCCTGGAGTTGGACTTGAACCCAGAACCTTCTAACTCGGGAGCGAACTGAGGCACAGCTGACAACAAATAAGGAGGCATCAAGCTCACTCACACACTGAGGTTAATGTCTTCAGGGGTGGATGATGGAAGGGGGACAAGTAGTTTAAGTGGAAGGATTACGTTTCATCAGACCTAAATTGCTGCTTTTTTTATATAGAGGCACTGAAGTCGAGCCTTGGACTGCGCCTCGTTGGGCCTTGTGATATTTTAGCAGGAAAACACAAAGGAACAAAAAACCCAGAGCCTAATTACCTGCTACACTGGAGGTACTTCTACGACCCCCCGGAATTTCAGACCGTCATCAATGGAGACTCCAAAACTCAGTATCACCTTGGCTATTTCAGGTAATCATGGCACAGAAATATTTCTGACAGTGGGGGTGGGGGTGAATAGTCCTACTCACGATGTGATTGGACTGGCTCAGCCTAGTCACTGAAAGATCTGAGATTCAAAAAATAAACAAACCGTTCTTGGGTTGTGGGTGTCACTGGCAAGGCCAGCATTTATAGCCCTTCCCTAATTGCCCTTGAGAAGGTGATGGTGAGCCACCTTCTTGAACCGCTGCAGCACATGGTGTGGGAACAACCACAGTGCTGTTAGGTAGGGAGTTCCAGGATTTTGACCCAGTGACAGTGAAGGAACGATGATATAGTTCCAAGTCAGGATGGTGTGTGGCTTGCAGGTGGTGGTGTTCCCATGCCTCTGCTGCCCTTGTCTGGTAAAGGTCGTGGGTTTTGGAAGGCACTGTCGAAGGAGCCTTTTGGGAGGGAGTGAATGTTTAAAGTGACGGATGGGGTGCCAATCAAGCAGGCTGTTTTGTGCTGGGTGGTGGTGGAGTTGCACTCGTCCAGGCAAGTGCAGAGTATTCCATCACATTCAGTGGCGCAGTGGTTAGCACCGCAGCCTCACAGCTCCAGCGACCCGGTCTCAGTTCTGGGTACTGCCTGTGTGGAGTTTGCAAGTTCTCCCTGTGACCGCGTGGGTTTCCGCCGGGTGCTCCGGTTTCCTCCCACAGCCAAAGACTTGCAGGTTGATAGGTAAATTGGCCATTGTAAATTGCCCCTAGTGTAGGTAGGTGGTAGGAGAATGGTGGGGATGTGGTAAGGAATATGGGATTAATGTAGGATTAGTGTAAATGGGTGGTTGTTGGTCGTCACAGACTCGGTGGGCCGAAGGGCCTGTTTCAGTGTTGTATCTCTCTATTCCTGTGACTGTTTGTATGTGGTGTTTACAGGGATACTCCAGATGAATTGCCAGTGTTTGTAGGTGCGAATGAGGCAAAGAATGGCTGCTCGGTAGTTCAGATGGGAGACAATCTGTTTAGTGCAGTAAAGTAAGTATGTTTCAGTTCCTTTGGGGCTGCAAGTGCTGATGCAAAAAAAAATAAGGATGGATCATGGAGCGCGGTGAGAATTTAGTTCAAGGAACAGAATGTAACAACTTCTTGGCTCTGGGCAGTACTCTCACCTCAAAGTCAGAAGATAAGTTCAAGTCCCACTCCAGAGAAGTGATCACAAAATTAAGGCTGACACTCCAGTGCAGTACTGAGGGAACACTGCATGGTCAGAGGTGCCGTCTTTCAAATGATTAATCTAAGGCCCTGTCTGTCCCCACGGGTGGACTTAAAAGATCCTATAACACTATTTCAGAGAGCAGGAATGGGGGTTGGGGTGGGGGGTTCTCCCCAGTGTTCTGGCCAATATTTATCCCTCAACCAACATTATTAAAACTGGTTATTTGTCACATTGCTGTTCATGGGACCTTTCTATGTACAAATTGTAGGGCTAGTGGGAAAAATGGTGTAGAGGTGGATGATCAGCCATGATCTATTTAAATGGCGGAGCAGGCTTGATGGGCTGAATGGCCTACTCCTGCTCCTATTTCCTATGATCCTAAATTGGCTGCTGAGTTTGCTACATGGTGACTACACTTCAGAAGCACTTTGGGATCTCCTGAGATCAGAAAAGACTCTATATAAATGCAAGTTCGTCTTTTTTTGAAGGAGTGATGCATTTTTCCAGTTGCCAGCCTTCAAACAGGCCATCCGAGCGCAGAATCTCACGACATTCCCAAGTCTCCAAACCGAACTATTAAACAAATCTGTGCAAGTAGAGCCTCTTCTTACCTAATATGGAGTAAATACTTGTTTTTTGTCCCCTCTGCCAACTACATATGAACATGCTCTACTTGCCCAAGTGCAGATAGGACCTAGGTTGATACAACTAGTTAAGAGTCAGCCACTTTGGTGTGGGATTGGAGTTACATATAGGCCAGACCGAGTAAGGTTGACAGATTTCCAACCCTAAAGGATATTAATGAATCAGTTGGGTTTTTATGATAGCTTCATGGTCCTAATACCAGCTTTTTATTTCCAGCCTTTTGGAACTGCATTCACATTCTCAAACTGGTGGGATTTGAACATATGTTCTCTGGATTATTAACGCAGTCCTCTGGATTATTAATTAACTGCTACCCTACTGCATTGGTATTTTGAGAAACACTTTTATCATTAATCATTTTTTTTCTCTTCACTTTTGGTTGGAACCTACCTAACCAAAATGGCATTGTAACTCATTTCACTGTGGGGCTAGTTCTGTGGCTGTTGTGACGTTTCTGGCCATGAACTTTTGTGGGGAGACTGCGGGGGATGCTCTCCCAGTCTAATCAGATCTCTAGAGGGAGACTCCTCAAGGGAAATGGCATGAAGTGCTGAAATTGGCCATTTGCACTGTCTCCCTCTTTGTTCTGGTACTTTTTTGTTTCTTTCATGGGATGTGGGCATCACTGGCAAGGCCAGCATTTGTTGCCCATCCCTAATTGCCCTTGTTAACTGAGTGGCTTGCTAGGCCATTTCAGAGGGCAGTTAAGAGTCAACCCCATTGCTGTGGGTCTGGAGTTACATGTAGGCCAGACCAGGTAAGGACGGCAGATTTCCTTCCCTGAAGGACATTAGTGAACCAGATGGGTTTTTACAACAATCAATGATAGTTTCATGGCACCATTAGTGAGATGATCTTTCAATTCCAGATTTTTATTAGTTAATTGCATTTAATTAATTAATTAATTGAATTTAAATGCCTCCGATTGCCAGGGTGGGATTTGAACCCGTGTCCCCAGGGCATTAGCCGGATCCTCTGGCATACTAGTTCAGTGATATTACCACTATATCATTGCCTCCCCATCATGGAATTTCAGAGCCTCTGTTCTATTTTCAGCCTCCTTTAGCTTTTGTCTTTATGGAGTAGTGGGGGTGGGGAGCGGCGGGGTGGTACTGAATGAAATTCTAGTAGAATGTTGAGCTGTTTTTTCCTTTTGTTTTTCTTCTCCCTCCCATCGCATTGCACTTTTGGTTTTCAGCTTACTTTTATCCAGAAGACTGAAGGAAATAAGTAATAAAAGTCAGAGCAGTGTTTTGAAAGAGCTCGAGACCAAACTGACTGCGGTAGCGAAGAAATTAGGTTATTCCCTAGAACATAAAACTAAAGAAATGAAACAAAGGGATAGGAAGGTAAGCTCTTGTACCGTACTTCCAGAACATTCCCTGGATGTAATTAGTGTGGCATTGCATTTCTGGTTTCTGATTATTTGTGACTTCCAATGGTAACTGAGCACCTTCCTTCTGTAATTCACTGTCTGGAAACTTTGAGGGTGAAATTCAGCTGTTGCAGGAGGCACTGAACAGGTGTTAGGGAATTGGCCAACCATTATACTCTCGGCCTGATTTCCCTTTCCACTCACTTCAATTGAACGCTGATCTTCTAATCATCTTCAAAGTTCTGCCACCAAAGTTGGACTTCACCCGCATATAATTTTCCCTTCGCCCCACCATAACCCCATTCTTGCCTTTTATCCTCTCCAGTTTTTCTGTCTCCTCTCCCATTCTGTCCAGGAGACTATCACCCTGCTTCTCTGCATTGTTGCTGTCTAGTATCTGCGGTAAATGGTCATCCATCGTGTGCGAGCCTGCATGATGAATGACTGAGTGAGTGCAGCACTGTCAGAGGTGCTGCCTTTTTAAGCCATGGCCCCATCTAACCTCCTCGGTTGGACATGAAAGATCTTGCGGCACCATTTTGAAGTAGAGCAGGATACCCTGGCCAATATTTATCCCTCAACAAACATCACTAAAAACACAGATTATCTGATCACTGAAGAGTGTCTGCAGAGACTCATCAACAGGTTTGCAGCTGCCTGCAATGAATTTGGCCTAACCATCAGCCTCAAGAAAACGAACATCAGAACAGGACAGGACATCAGAAATGCTCCATCCATCAATATCGGCGACCACGCTCTGGAAGTGGTTCAAGAGTTCATCTACCTAGGCTCAACTATCACCAGTAACCTGTCTCTCGATGCAGAAATCAACAAGCGCATGGGAAAGGCATCCGCTGCTATGTCCAGACTGGCCAAGAGGGTGTGGGAAAATGGTGCGCTGACACGGAACACAAATGTCTGAGTGTATCAAGCCTGTGTCCTCAGTACCTTGCTCTACGGCAGCGAGGCCTGGACAACGTATGTCAGCCAAGAGCGACGTCTCAACTCATTCCATCTTCACTGCCTCCGGAGAATCCTTCGCATCAGGTGGCAGGACCGTATCTCCAACGCAGAAGTCCTCGAGGCAGCCAACATCCCCAGGATATACACCCTACTGAGCCAGCGGTGCTTCAGATGGCTTGGCCATGTGAGCCGCAGGGAAGATGGCAGGATCCCCAAGGACGCATTGTACAGCGAGCTCGTCACTGGTATCAGACCCACCGGCCGTCCATGTCTCCGCTTTAAAGACGTCTGCAAATGTGACATGAAGTCCTGTGATATTGACCACAAGTCGTGGGAGCCAGTTGCCAGTGATCACCAGAGCTGGCGGGCAGCCATAAAGGCGGGGCTAAAGAGTGGCAAGTCGAAGAGACTTAGCTGTTGGCAGGAAAAAAGACAGAAGCGCAAGGAGAGAGCCAACTGTGTAACAGCCCCGACAACCAATTTTATCTGCAGTGACTGTGGAAGAGTCTGTCACTCTAGAATTGGCCTTAAGAGCCACTCCAGGCGCTGCTTCACAAACCACTGACCACCTCTAGGCGCTTACCCATTGTCTCTCGATACAAGGGGGCCAAAGAAAGAAAGTAGATCTGGTCATTATCACATTGCTGTTTTTGGGAGCTTGCTGTGCACAAATTGGCTGCTACTTTCCTCCATTACGACAGTATGGGTGCTTTTCAGAAGTATTTAATTAGTTGGAAAACGCTTTTGGGACATGTCCTTTGGGCAGACTGTTAATTACTGGGCACAGAACAGGTGATGGAAAGAGGTCGTGACCTCAAAGCCAAGCTCGATCCTTTCCTCAGCCAAGGTTCAGACACGTGCTTTCCTTCGAGAGGTTTTTGGACAGCAGTCGGGAAGCGCAGCCCATTTTTCTTTTCTCTAACCCGAGGGCGCTGATTCCAATTTAACCTTATAATACTCCCATATCTGCACACCATCTTGTTGAAGCAAGTCTTTGTAAGATTTGGAGGGGAAGGGAAGGAAGTCAGAACAACTCTGCGGATGTCTGCTACTCTTTTATGTTTCTATAAAAGATCCCACCATGGGTTCTGAGTGACACTTTTTCCTTAAGGAAATGCACACAGTTGCATATAAAATGTGACTTTGTTATTGGTGTGTTATTTGATCAGAAATATATTATTGGAAATTGACCATTGTACTGATCACAATAAGTCAGTGGATGTAAGGCCAGTAACAATATACCATGAAAAATTGTGGTTGTACGTCACTTTTAAAGCTGTAAAATCTTATTGCTATTAATTGACAGAGGTTTGAAGTCAGTATTTACTTAACAGCTGCTTCTCTTAAGTAAACACTTGGATGAATTTGTACAGATGTCAAATAAAAACTATGTGAAATCTACAGCATCCGAACAGGCCATTCGCCTCAACTCGCCACGAGCCTTTTCCCACTGTAATTATCTGACTCAGTATCCCTCTGTTCCCTTCTCCCTTAAGTCTGCAGAACACTGCAGGCATCCAGTTTTCTTATGTTCTTTTAGAATTTGATGTGTGACACGACAACTTTTGTGAAATACTTGGAATTGTGCATATAAGCTGTTGCACAGCAGATGTCCCATTCTGTTAACAGTGTGAACCAATCTTTTTAATTGACCTGGAGCCTGAAATTTACAAAATATTTTACAACAGCTTCTGATCTGGAGAGTTTGTATGTAGCTGCAGTTGTCTGGATTTACTTGTGAAGGGCAGTGGGTATAAAAAGGCAGTCTGAGTTAGCAGCAAGCACAGTGCAGCTGTGCTTCAGACCCCAAATTACTCAGGAGCAATGTTAAGAGAGAGATTCAGTAGTTTTTGAATGTGCTGTATATCTCCATGACTCTATAAATATTATGTGAATATAATGTACATTACCCTCTGACTCCATAGCACAAAAATCTGCTGCTTTTGTTTTGACAGGTTAGTGATGATCAAAGAGCACATTACTATCAGGCATATATTTCACTAACCCTTGAATCGCTACCATTCCTCGTATGTGCAGTTACTAAAGGTTGTTAGCTTTCCGGTCTGTGACTTTAATATTTTTCTAATCTGACTAAGAATCCCATCATATTCTGTCAGTGCATCAAGATGCAGTCAATATTTGTGCAATGGATGAATGGCTTGCAGTTAAACGTTTAGCTAAATGTTAATACGTTGTTTCAGAATCATTTTTTCTAATTTTTTGCTTTCACCATTGCAGAATATTTCATCTATCTTTTATTTCTAGGTTGCCACCAGAACTTTTCATGGTGCGGGTTTGGTTGTCCCGATAGATAGAACTGGTGTCGGTTACAGAGAGCTTCCTGAGACAGATGGTATGTTTGTATTATTCTTTACTCTCCTTTGTTTATCAAAACCTAAAAACGTAGTAGCGTCAAACGTTACAAATAAATTACAATAGAAAGCCGTTGAATGTTTTTTTTTCTTCCCTTTGTTAACTTTTGGAGTTCAGAATCAATTTGGTTGACTTCAGCTCCCTTGCAAAGAGTAATGGACTAGCAACCCAGAGTTTGTGAAGGCATACCCCACTGTGGCATGCAACGACTCAGAGTCATAGTCATTATGGCACAGAAAGAGACCATTCAGCCCACTGAGTCCATGGCAGCTCTCTGTAGCGCAATCCAATCAGTCCCATTCCCCCACTCTATCCCCCTAGACCTGTGAGTTTATTTCGCTCAAGTGCCCATTCAATTTCCTTTTTGAAACCAGAACTGCAATACTCTAGAGCTCAGCTTCTACCACCTGTGCAGGTAGAAAGCTCCAGGTCATTATCACTCGCCGTGTTTTCAACCCCACTACATCTCTTGCCCAAAACTTTCATTCTGTGCCCCCTAGTTCTTGTACCATCAGCTAATGGGAACAGCTTTTCTTTGTCTATCTAGACCTGTCATAATCTTGTACACCTCTATCAGATCTCCCCACAATCTCCTTTGCTCTAAGAACAACAACCCAGGTTCTCCAACCTAACCTTTAACCTTGTAGCTAAAACCCCCCATCCTTAGAATCATTCTGGTAAATCTCCTGTGCACCCTCTCAAGGACTCTCACATCCTTCCTAAAGTGTGGTGACCAGAACTGGATGCAGTACTCTAGAGCTTTATAAAGGTTCAGCATAATTTTCCTGCTTTTGTAATCAATATCTCTAATTATGCAGCCCAAGATCCCATACGTTTTGCTAATTATTCTCTCAATATGACCTGCCACTTTCAAAGATCTATTCACATGAACCCCCAGGTCCCTCTGTCCCTATACACTCTTTGGAACTGTGCCATTAGGTGTATATTGCCTCTCTCCTTATCTCTTCTGCCAAAATGCACCACCTCACACTTCTCTGTATTAAATTCCATCTGCCACTTGTCTGCCCACTCTGCTAGCCTATCTATGTCCAAATGCATTCGATTGGTATCATCCTCACTGGTTGCTACTCTTCCAAGTTTGGTATCATTGTCAATTTTTGTCATTTTACTCTGTATTCCAATATCCATTTATATATATATCAAAAAAAAGCAGTGGTCTTAACACTGACCCTTGGGGAATACCACTGTCGACCATCCTCCTGTTAATTTGTGGACTGGCGCCAGAAAATAAAAGTGTAGAAGATTCCAGATTGTGGTGAAAAAACCTGACTAACATCCTTCAGGGGTGGGAACCTGCTGGACTACACATGACAGCAGTCCCACACAGTGGTTGAGACTAAATATCCTCCTACTGAGTTCTTCATTAGTACAGATGATCGCTACTGGAGGGGGAATGGGGAGCGGTGGGAAAAGGTTTGCAGCCGTTCATGAAGGTAATCCCTCTCACCTTCTTGGGGCGACTAGAGATGGGCAATAATTTCATACTTGCTAAATGTACATGCACCATGCCTGAACTCCAAAGGTTAAATTACACAAACAAGGGTTGTAATTCCCTGGAATTTAGAAAGTTATAGAATGATTTGATTGAGGTTATCAAGATGTTAAGGGGTTCAGATAGGGTAGATTGGGAGAAACTATTTCTGACTGTTGGGGAGTCTAGGACCTGGGGCATTGTCTAAAACTTAAGAGCCAGGCATTTCAGGAGTGAAATTAGGAAACACTTCTTCACGCAAAAATGTGTTAGAAGTTTGGAATTCTCTTCTTCAAACAGCAATTGATGCCACATCAGTCTGTTAATTTTGAAACTGAGGTTGATAGAATTTTGTTAGCCAAAGGTATCAAAGGATATGGGGTAAAGGCGGGTTTATGATCTCGTTGAATGTCGGAACAGGCTTGAGGGGCTAAAAGGCCTCTTTCTTTTCAGCCCGAGAACAAATTACATTTTTTTAAAAAAGTGAAGTTCCATTATCTGCACTCCTGGTTATTTGCTGGAATGTTTCCCAAAACAAGGATTTGATGAGACATGGGGTATTGCATAACTCACATGTACCAATCTCTCCCTGTCCTCCTACTTGTGTCTAGAGAATTGTTGCAGTTTACTGTGAGGGAATTTCTGTTATCCACTAGGAGGGCCCCTCGGTGATGGCTGATAATGTAGCTTCTACTTTATTTTCATCACCCCAAGACTAGATTAGGGCACAATCACGACAACATGATCCTTGGCGTACTGAATTATGAGAGGAGTCTGTGGTCCAGCATCTTTTTTTTTTGTCTGATTGGCCTCTGTGAAGCACCTTGGGTCATTTTTCTATGTTTAAAGGTGTTATATAAATGCAAGTTGTTGCAGATCTTTTTGCTCTTTCCACGTCCACCGCCCACCTTCATAGCCACCCAGGTTGAAATCAGCTAAGTCAGCAGAGAGTGGGGAATTGGACCTGGGATCTTCCGGGTCTGTCTAGGTAACTCCTTGCTGAACTATCAGGAGAGTCCCTGTAATTCAGCCCCTTCTATTTACCTTATTCTTCACAGTATTAGGCAATGTAAAGGATTTACTGGTAATGTATTGTGACGCCAACCATGGTTCAGTGGTTCTCTCCTCCAAGTCAGAAGGTTGTGGGTTCAAGCACCACTCCAGAGACTTGAGCTGACACTCCTTTATTGAAGGTGCTATCATTAAGCTGAGGCCCCATCTGCCCTCTCAGGTGAATGTAAAAAATCCACCTGCACTATTTTGAAGGGGAGTTTTCCCTGGTGTCCTGGCTAATATTTATCCCTCAACCGATATTATTAAAACAGATTATTTGGTCATTATCACATTGTTGTTTGTGGGATCTTCTTGTGTGCACATTGGCTGCCATGTTTCCTACATTACAACATTGACTACACTTCTAAAATGCTTCATTGGCTGTAAAGCGTTTTGGGACATTCTGAGGTCGTGAAAGGCGCTATATGAATATAAATCTTTCTCAATTACCTTTAGATGAAGTACAGGAACAATGTGTCACATGCACATAATTTTACTTCCATCCTCTGGGTAGAATAAATAATCAGTGTCTTTTATTTCAATAAACAATAGGAAGTCTTAAAAAGATCTGCAAAGCAATTGTAGAAGCTCCGACTGATGAAGCCCGGATTAAAGCTTTTGCCCCAATCCAAGAAATAATAACCTATGTTCAGTTTGCAAATGACGAGTGCGACTATGGAATGGGTTATGAACTGGGAATTGACCTCTTCTGTTATGGATCACACGTGAGTAGACGCAGATGGGTTTCAGCATTGTTTTTAACTGCCTGAAAATCGAATACATAGGTATAGGAGCCAGTGGTAGCTCAGCTGCTTAAGAGTAGTTCAGGACGACCCCTGCCCCCCACACCTTGGTCCTTGTTCAGTTAGCTTCTCTGGTGGGATGGCTAAAGCATATGTGTGCATATCCCAACAGGCTTCTGCGGCAGCACGACCCAAATCTGTGACCTGATTAGGGGAGGTGGTGGCGTAGTGGTATTATCACTGGACTAGTAATCCAGAGACCGAGGGTATTGATCTGGGGACATGGGTTCGAATCCCACCACAGCAGAAGGTGGAATTTGAATTTAATTAATAAATCTGGAAATAAAATCTAGTCTACTGATTGCCATGAAACCATTGGTGATTGTTGTAAAAACCCATCTGGTTCACTAATGTCCTTTAGGGAAGGAAATCTGCTGTCCTTACCTGGTCTGGGCTACATATGACTCCAGACCCACAGCAATGTGGTTAACTCTTACATGCCCTCTGAAATGGCCTAGCAAGCCACTCAGTTGTACCTGACCGCTACGAAGTCAATAAAAAGGAATGAAACCTGACGGACCGCCTGGCATCGACCTAGGCACCGGAAATGACAATGGCAAACCCAGCCCTGTCGACCCTGCAAAGTCCTCCATACCAACATCTGGGGGCTTGTGCCAAAGTTGGGAGAGCTGTCCCACAGACTAGTCAAGCAACAGCCTGACATAGTCATACTCACAGAATCATACCTTACAGACAATGTCCCAGACTCTGCAATCACTATCCCTGGGTATGTCCTCCCACCGGCAGAACAGACCCAGCAGAGGTGGCGGGACAGTTGTCTGTAGTAGGGAGGGAGTTGCCCTGGGAGTCCTCAACATCAACTCTGGACCCCATGAAGTCTCATTGCATCAGGTCAAACATGGGCAAGGTAATCTCCTACTGATTACCACCTACCGCTCTCCCTCAGCTGATGAGTCAGTACTCCTCCATGTTGAACACCACTTGGAGGAAGCACTGAGGGTGGCAAGGGCACAAAATGTACTCTGGGTGGGGGACTTCAATGTCCATCACCAAGAGTGGCTCGGTAGCACCAGTACTGACCGAGCTGGCCGAGTCCTAAAGGACATACTGCTAAACTGGGTCTGCGGCAGGTGGTGGTGGAACCAACACAAGGGAAAAACATACTTGACCTCGTCCTCACCAATCTGCCTGCCGCAGATGCATCTGTCCATGACTGCATTGGTAGGAGTGACCACCGCACAGTCCTTGTGGAGACGAAGTCCCGCCTTCACATTGAGGATATCATCCATCGTGTTGTTTGGCACTACCACCGTGCTAGATTTCGAACAGATCGAGCAATGCAAAACTGGGCATCCATGAGGCGCTGTTGGCCATCAGCAGCAGCAGAATTGTACTCAACCACGATCTGTAAACTCATGGCCCGGCATATCCCGCACTCTACCATTACCATCAAACCAGGAGACCAAACCTGGTTCAATGAAGAGTGCAGGAGGGCATGCCAGGAGCAGCACCAGGCATACCTCAAAATGAGGTGTCAAACTGGTGAAGCTACAACCCAGGACTACTGCATAAGCAGCATGCAATGGACAGAGCTAAGCGATCCCATAACCAATGGATCAGATCTAAGCTCTGCAGTCCTGCCACATCCAGCCGTGAATGGTGGTGGACAATTAAACAACTAACTGGAGGAGGTGGCTCCACAAATATCCCCATCCTCAATGATGGGGGAGCCCAGCACATCAGTGCGAAAGATAAGACAGAAGAACTTGCAACAATCTTCAGCCAGAAGTGCCTAGTTGATGATCCATCTCGGCCCCCTCTTGAAGTCCCCAACATCAGGGCGGCGCAGTGGTTAGCACCGCAGCCTCACAGCTCCAGCAACCCGGGTTCAATTCTGGGTACTGCCTGTGTGGAGTTTGCAAGTTCTCCCTGTGTCTGCGTGGGTTTCCTCTGGGTGCTCCGGTTTCCTCCCACATTGCCGGAATATTGTCAGGACACATAGCCTTTGCAGTATCCAGTGCCTTCAGTCGTTTCTTGATAACACGCGGAGTGAATCGAATTGGCTGAAGACTGGCATTAGTGATTTTAGAGATACAGCACTGAAACAGGCCCTTCGGCCCACCGAGTCTGTGCCGACCATCAGCCACCCATTTATACTAATCCTACACTAATCCCATATTCCTACCACATCCCCACCTGTCCCTATATTTCCCTGCCACCTACCTATACTAAGGGCAATTTATAATGGCCAATTAACCTATCAACCTGCAAGTCTTTGGCATGTGGGAGGAAACCGGAGCACCCGGAGGAAACCCACGGAGACACAGGGAGAACTTGCAAACTCCGCACAGGCAGAACACAGAATTGAACCCGGGTCGCTGGAGCTGTGAGGCTGCAGTGCTAACCACTGCGCCACTGTGCCACACAAGTGCCAGGCAGTGACCATCTCCAACAAGAGAGAATGTAACCATCTCCCCTTGACATTCAAAGGTATTACCATTGCTGATTCCCCCACTATCAACATCCTAGGGGCTACCATTGACCAGAAACTGAATGGGAGTAGCCATATAAATACCATGGCTACAAGAGCAGGTCAGAGGCTAGGAATCCTGCGGTGAGTAACTCACCTCCTGACTCCCCAAAGCCTGTCTGCCATTTGCAAGGCACAAGTCAGGAGTGTGATGGAATATTCTCCACTTGCCTGGATGGGTGCAGCTCCAACAACACTCAAGAAGCACAACACCATCCAGGACAAAGCAGCCCCCTTGATTGGCACCCCATCTACAAACATTCACTCCCTCCACCACCGATGCACAGTGGCAGCAGTGTGTACCATTTACAAGATGCACTGCAGCAACGCACCAAGGCTCCTGAGACAGCACCTTCCAAACCCGTGATCTCTACCACCTCGAAGAACAAGAGCAGCAGATGCATGGGAACATCACCACCTGCAAGTTCCCGTCCAAGTCACACACCATCCTGACTTCGAACTATATCGCCGTTCCTTCACTGTCGCTGGGTCAAAATCCTGGAACTCCCTTCCTACCTCACATGGACTGCAGCGGTTCAAGAAGGCAGCTCACCACCACCTTCTCAAGGGCAATTAGGGATGGGCAATAAATGCTGGCATAGCCGATGACGCCCACATCCCTTGAATGAATTAAAAAAAACCTGCACCACCTGTAAGATCAGCAGGTTCCCCTCCAAGTCACACATCATCCTGACTTGCACATATATCACCTATTCCTGCATTGTTGACGGGTCAAAATCCTGGAACTCCTTCCCTAACAGCAATGTGGGAGACTTCAGAGGTTCAAGGAGGTCCACCACCACCTTCTCAAGGGAAACTCTGGCGAGGCAGTAAATGCCGACCTTGCCAGTGATGCTGATATTCCAAAAACTAAATACAAAATCAGCTGAAATTTTGATTTTTTGCATGCTAGTCTATTATACTGAGCAATTTGGGGGCCGGTTCTTGGAGACTCTCAACCCAAACTGTCCCACCTCACACCCACTCACCATTTAGGGCAACATGCCCAACTGACGAGCTCATTTCTCCATCCCAACTCCCCATGACTTCACTAATCCCAGGTTCTGAGATCAAACAAGCTGTCTCAGTCTCTTGATCTTGCATTGCTTGCATTGCATTCGTGCCAAGACGCCTGGGCGTACTGTAAGATGTCGTCCTGCAAGATGTCATCCTGCATCTCTCCCAAGCACTATGCCATCAAATTGTATAGTGATTGCATGTGAAATGTACAAAAGTAATTGGAACATAAGAAACATAAGGAATAGGAGCAGGAGTAGACCATACTGCCCCTCGCACCTGCTCTGCCATTCAGTACGATCATGGCTGATCTTCTGCCTCAACTCCACTTTCTTGCCCACTCCCCATATCCCTTGATTCCCTGAAAGACCAAAAATCTATCAGAGCCTGAAACAGACTAAATGATGGAGCCTGCACGATCCTCTGGGGGAGAGAATTCCAAAGATTTACAACCCTCTGTGTGAAGAAATTTCACACCTTAGTCTTAAATGATTGACCCTTATCCTGAGATTGTGCTCCTGTATTCTAAATTCCCCAGCTAGGGGAAACAACCGCTCAATGTCTATCCTGACAAACCCCCTTAGAATCTTGAATGTTTCAAATGAGATCACCTCTCATTCTTCTAAACTCCAGAGAGTGTAGGCCTTATTGACTCGGCCTCTCAACACAGGAACCAATCTAATGAACCATCACTGTACTGCCTCCAAGGCAACACCATCCTTCCTTAGATATAGAGACCAAAACTAAATACAGTACTCTCAGGCTCTGGTAAGACCACACATGTACAATGTAGCAAGATGTACTCCAGTCCCCTTGCAATAAAGGCCAGTATGCCATTTGCCTTCCTAATTGCTGCTGCACCTACATGCTTACGTTGTGTTCTATGTACCGGTAACACCAAAGTCTCTTCGAACATCAACATTTAAAAGTTTCATGCATTTTTAAAAAAATTCTACTTTTTGATTCTTACTACCAAAGTAATTAATCTATACTTCCCCACATTATACTTGTTATGACCAGGTGAGCAAAGTGTCTAGGGGTCTTTGGCTGTCTTTACCTGGTCTTATTGTAACAGAGTTTAATTTTAAACACACTGTTTTGAGCGCCCCTTTTTGTGAATCCGTATTCACAGTTTCCAATTATAAGGCAAAGAACTGAGCACACACAGGCTTTCTTTGGTTTAAAGCAGAAAGAGGAGATTTATTACAACCTTAAACTTAACCTCTAATACGGTTCATGTCTACGGACATACGATGCGCTCAGGCTAGCATGCACACGCGATATAAACATGCAGATAGGGATAGAAAAGAGCACAAGAAAAGATAAGTATAAGAGTTAGAGGCAATATCTTGTTACTGTTTCTTGACCTCACTGTGGTCCTTGATTGAAGCTATTGTCTTGCGATTCGTTGGAGCCCAGTAATCTTCTTAAAACTTTATTCACGTGGAAAACCCTTCTCTCTTTGAGTTTCACGTGTTTTCACGAGATTCAGTTCCATGGGAAGAGATGAAGGCAGGCAGACAAGAGAGGCTGTAATTCTTGCTTCAGTTCCAGAAGAGATGTTTACTCCACGAGCACACGGCTTTGTCTCAGTTCAAATCCCTTTGTTTGGGAGTTCAAATTCAAAAAGCTCCCGGGGTGCTCAGCAGGTTAGTCATGTGACTAGCTCCTTATATGGAACAGTCTCTTCAACACCCTTGGTTGGAGGTTCAAATTTCTCTGTCACAGCCGGTCAGCCATGTGACCAAAACTGGTCTGATCACTTCTGTGTATTGGAGGAACAGGGATTGGCTCCCTTTGTTTCCACATTGTCTTGTGTTAGGCAAATGTCCTTCCAGTCAGAGATTGCAATTTTTAAAGTTTTAGTGTTCATCTGGCAAAATAATGTGTGCCTCAGTCTTAGCAGGTAGGGTTTGCCTGACATACTCTATCTGTCATCTTGTTTCCCATTCACTTAACCTGTGTATATCTTTTTGCAGCCACTTTGATGTCCTCCTCACAGCTTATATTCCCACCTAGCTTTGTATCATCAGAAAACTTGGATACATTACTCTTAGCTGTTTACAACCTATATTAATGACTTGGACAGAGACCGAGGCCCCAGCACTGATCCTTGCGGCACTCCACTGGTAACTTTAAAATGTCACATTTATCCCTACTTGCTACTTCCTGCCCATTAACCAATCCTCCATCCATGCGAATATACTACCCTCTATTCCATGAGCCCTCAACTATTGTATTATCCTTTTGTTTGGCATCTTATCACATGCTGTGTAACCCTGAGTTAGAAAGGCAAAAGACTGTTCAGGGTTTCTGCTTTCATTGATGTCCAGAGCCAAGCTTGGCGAAGGAGGTTGGATGAGTACACCATTGGATAGTCTAGCATAATCCGCACAGAATTCCACTCTGCAGTGCTGGGTTACCCTCAGCAGTGCTGCTTAAATTGATCAGTTGCCAAGCTACTTAAGCTGTGGCATAATCACAGGTAATTTTATGAAGATGATATTACTCCCAGTGGAAAACATTGGCAGTTGTACAAGGTGAAATTTCAGCATTAAGTCACACAATAGGATTACTCATATCGTGGAAGGGAGTGTGGGAAATAGAAGTGGATGACATACTCAGAAGAATTTTAAGAGGTCTGTTTCTTTGCCAGCAATGGCCATCTTGAAGCAGAAAGAGTCTAACCACCTCCCTTTGACATTCAATGGTATTACCATTGTCAGATGGTCCACCATCAACATTCTGGGAGTCAATGACCAGAAACTTAACTGGACCAGCCACATAAATACTGTGGCTATAAGAGCAGGTCAGATGTTGAGTATTCTGCACAGAGTGACTCACCTCCTAATTCCCCAAAGCCTACACACTGTCTGCAAAACACAAGTCAGGAGTGACGGAATACTCTCCACTTGCTTGGATGGTTGTAGCTCCAACAACACTCCAGAAGCTCGATACCATCCAGGAGAAAGCAGCCTGCTTGATTGGCAGCTCATCCACCATCAGCGTGCACTGGCTGTAATGTGTAACATTTACAAGATGCTCTGCAGCAACTCTCCAAAGCTTCTTCAGCAGCACCTTCCAAACCCATGACTGCCTAGGACAAGGTAGCAAGCGCATGGGAACACCACCGCTAAGTTCCTTTCCACATCACGCATCCTGACTTGGAAATATGTCACATTCCTTCATCGTTGCTGGGTCAAAATGCTGGAATTCCCTATGTAACAGAACTGTGGGTGTACCTTCACCACCCGGACTGCAGCAGTTCAAAGAAGTAGCTCAGCACCACCTTCTCAAGGGAAATTAGGGATGGGCAATAAATGGCCAGCAATGTCCACATCCCATGAATGAAAGGTTAAAAAAAAAGCTCCACTGCAGGATTTGAGCACACAATCTAGGCTGCCACACGCTGATTGTGTCCTATGCTGGAGGTGCCGTCTCTCAGATGAACTGCACCCTTCCCCCCACCTCAACAGTAACCGCACTTCCAAATAAATCACTATCTGGGAAGGGGTTTGTGACATTTGAGAGATATGAAGTATCTTTTTTATTAAAAAAACTTTTACTTTATTTCAAATATTGAACAACTTACAGGTGCTTTGACTCTTCCACAAATGTACTTTCTTCTCCTTACAGTACTTTCACAAAGTGGTGCAGCAGTTATTACCTCTAGCCTACAAGCTCCTGAAGAGACACCTGTTCGCTGAGATTACTGAGGTTCATTTGGCCAACAGAAATTGGGATGATCTGGACCAACTGAAGTCTTGAATTTACAAACTTACTGCGTAAGCTAGAATGTTATGTCTGAGTTATATTCTGTTTGTTTTGAAGAATGAATGAATGTTTTTTTTCTACAATAAAGATCCTTTGGTGTTGCTTAATAGTTTGGGGCTGGCTGGTTGAAAAAGGCTAGTACTGAGTTCTGCAACTTTATCATCTACGGCACACATGCACTAATGCACAAAATTTCCCCGAAAGAATATTTACTGGCTTCAAACAAATTGTACTTAGATGTCATTAATCTTTTCCTACATATCCTCCAAACCCTGCAAGCATTTAACAAAAAATAATGACAATTACAGTAAAATATCAATTTTCCGATCCAAGCCAGGGTGAGCTGGAGCTTGAATCCCACTATCTGTTAACAGGAGTGGGCTGGTTTTATTTCTAGTCACCCTGGGTTTATCCAGTTCTGCTTTGACAGCAGAATTAAATAATCACTCATTGCATACTTTTTTTTTTACAGAAAATTAGGGCTGCATTAATGGTGTCAAACCAGCTTGTACTTAACAAGGAGCAAGATGGGTTTTTTTTGGGGGGGGGGGGGAGGTGGGGGAGGGGCAGGGAGGTGGTTCAAATGAATTGCTTACATTATGCTACGCATGTTCCCACGGTGACGGTGATGCTCTGCTGTTGATGCTTTGGTGAATCATCCTCCATGCCTTAACATTTCGAAAAGCCTTTGACAGGGCCACCATATACTTTGGAACAAGTTACCATCTTATGGCTTCCCACTATGATATTGGGTTTCTTAGTGTTTCTGTGAGTGTAGGGTTATCCGTCAAACTTTTATTAAATGCATTAAATTAGGATTTTGTCAGAAATTGGATTATTTTCTCCACTCTGCTCCTCCTGTGCGCATTTGCTGCTGTACATTTATCCCAATCTCCTGGCTAATATTAATCACAAACAGATTATCTGGTCATTATCACTTTGCTGGTTATGGTACCTTGCTGTGCACAAATTGGCTGCATGCTTCCAATATTACGTCAGTGATTATACTTCAGAAGTATTTTAATGGCGCTATATAAATGCAAGTCTTTCCAGTTTTCATGTTCTGCGCCAGTCTAACCAGCACCAATCACTTTTTTGAAGGCTCCACTCAGTTCTTATATTTTTTGCTTCATCAATACTTCACTTAAAATGGAGTGTACACATGTTCTCCATTGTCAAAACTGCCTCCAAGGAACCCTCTTTCCACTTTCATAGCAAACAACTCTTTTCTGAACAGCTGTTAATTCCTATCTCCCTATAAAGCCCAATTTACAAACGACAATGGCAAACTCAGCCCTGTCAATCCTGCAAATTCCTCCTTACTGACATCTGGGGGCTTGTGCCAAAGTTGGGAGATCCGTCCCACAGACTAGCCAAGCAACAGCCTGACTTGGTCATATTCACGGAATCATACCTTGCAGACAATGACCAAGACACTGCCATCACCATCCCCAGGTATGTCCTGTCCCACCAGCAGGACAGACCCAGCAGAGGTGGCGGCACAGTGGTATAGTCGGGAGTTGTCCTGCAAGTCCTCAACATCGACTCCAGACCCCATGAAGTCTCACGACATCAGGTCAAACGTGGGCAAGGAAACCTGCTGAATACCACCTACTGCTCCCCCTCAGCTGATGACTCAGTACTCTTCCATATTGAACAACACTTGGAGGAAGTACTGAGGGTGGCAAGGGCACAGAATGTACCATGGGTAGGGACTTCAATGTCCATCACCAAGAGAGGCTGGGTAGCACCACTACTGACCAAAGGATATAGCTGCTAGACTAGGTCTGCGGCAGGTGGTGAAGGAACCAACAAGAGGGAAAAATATACTTGACCGCGTCCTCACCAATCTGCCTGCTGCAGATGCATCTGTCCATGACAGTATTGGTAGGAGTGACCACTGCACAGTCCTTGTGGAGACGAAATCCCGTCTTCACATTGAGGATACCTTCCATCATGTTGTATGGTACTACCACCCTGCTAAATGGGATCGATTTTGAACAGATCTAGCAATGCAAAACTGGGCAACCATAAGGCGCTGTGGGCCGTCAGCAGCAGCAGAACTGTACTCAATTACAATCTGTAACCTCGTGGCCCGGCATATCCCCCACTCTACCATTACCATCAAGCCGGGGGGGACTAACCCTAGTTCAATGAAGAGTGCAGGAGAGCATGCCAGAAGCAGCACCAGGCATACCAGTACTATTGGGCAAAAACCTGGCAGATGAAGCATAATGTGGGAAAATGCGAAGTTGTCCATTTTGGCAGGAAGAATAACAAAGAAACATATTATCTAAATGGTGAGAGAATGCAGAGCTCTGAGATGCAGAGGGATCTGGGTGTCCTAGTGCATGAATCGTAAAAGGTTTGTATGCAGGTACAGCACATAATTAGGAAGGCTAATAGAATGTTATCATTTATCGCGAAGGGAATTGAATACAAAAGTAGGGAGGTTATGCTTTAGCAATACAGGGCATTGGTGAGACCACATCTGGAGTACTGTGTACAGTATTTGTGTCCTTATTGAAAGAAGGATGTAAATGTGTTGGAAGCCGTTCATAGAAGGTTTACTAGACTGATACCTCGAATGGGCGGGTTGGCTTACAAGGAAAGACTGGACAGGCTAGGCATCTATCCACTGGAATTTAAAGAATAAGAGGCGAATTGATTGAAACTTATAAGATCCTGACAGGCTGGATGTGGAAAGGATGTTTCCCCTTGTGGGAGAATCTAGAACCGGGGGTCACTGTTTAAAAATAAGGGGTCGTCCATTTAAGACAGAGATGAGGAGAAATTTTTTCTTTGGAACTCTCTTCCTCAGAAGGCAGTGGAAGCAGTGTCTTTAAATATGTTTAAGGCAGAGGTAAATAGATTCTTGATAAGGAAGGGGTTGAAAGGTTATCGGGGTAGGTGGCAATGTGGAGAAATCAGTTCAGCCATGAACTTATTGAATGGTGGAGTAGGCTCGAGGGGCCGAGTGGCCTACTCCTGCTCCTAATTCGTATGTTTTTATGTATTTGTGTGCCAAACAGCGTAAGCAGCATGTGATAGAGCTAAACAATCCCATAAACAATGGATCAGATCTAAGGTCTGCAGTCCTGCCCCATCCAGTTGTGAATGGTGGACAGTTAAACAACTAACTGGAGCAGGTGGCTCCACAAATATCCCCATCCTCAATGATGCGGAAGCCCAGCACATCAGTGCAAAAGATAAAGCTGAAGCATTTGCAACAATCTGCAGCCAGAAGTGCCGAGTTGATGATCCATCTCGGCCTCCTCCTGAAGTCCCCAGCATCACAGGTGCCAGACTTCAGCCAATTTGATTCACTCCATGTGATATCACGTGGACACTGGATATGGCATTCCAGCAATAGTACTGAAGACCTGTGCTCCAGAACCCGCCGCGCCCCTAGCCAAGCTGTTCCAGCACAGCTACACTGGCATCTACCTGGCAATGTGGAAAATTGCCCAAGTATGTCCAGTACACAAAAAGCAGGACAAATCCAACCTGGCCAATTACCACCCCATCAGTCCATTCTCAATCATCAGTAAAGTGATGGAAGGTGTCGTCGACAGTGCTATCAAGCGGCACTTGCTTAGCAATAACCTACTTAGTGATGCTTAGTTTGGTTTCCGCCAGGGCCACTCAGCTCCTGACTTCAAGGTCAGAAGTGGGAATGTTCGTTAATGATTGCACAATGTTCAGCACCATTCGTGACTCCTCAGATACTGAAGCAGTCCATGTAGAAATGCAGCAAGACCTGTACGGTATCCAGGATTGGGCTGATAAGTGGCAAGTAACATTCACGCCACACAAGTGCCAGGACCATCCCCAACAAGAAAGAATCAAACCATCTCCCCTTGACATTCAATGGCATTACGATCGCTGAATCCCCAACCATAAACATCCTGGGGCTTACCATTGACCAGAAACTGAACTGGAGTAGCCAAATAAATACTATGGCTATAAGAGCAGGTCAGAGGTTAGGAATCCTGCGGCGAGTAACTCACCTCCTGACTCCCCAAAGCCCATCCACCATCTACAAGGCACAAGTCAGGAGTGTGGTGGAATGCTCTCCACTTGCCTGGATGAGTGCAGCTCCAACAACACTCAAGAAGCTCAATACCATCCAGGACAAAGCAGCACACTTGATTGGTACCCCATCCACAAACATTCACTCCCTCCACCACCAACACACAGTGGCAAAGGTGTGTACCATCTACAAGATGCATTGCAGCAATGCACCAAGGCTCCTTAGACAGCACCTTCCAAACTCACGACTTCTACCACCTAGAAGTACAAGGGCTGCAGATGCATGGGAGCACCACCACCTGCAAGTTCCCCTCCAAGCCACACACCATCCTGACTTGGAACTTTGTTGCCATTCCTTCAGTCGCTGGGTCAAAATCCTGGAACTCCCTTCCTAACAGCACTGTGGGTGTACTTACCCCACATGGACTGCAACAGTTCAAGAAAGCAGCTCACCACCACCTTCTCAAGGTCAATTAGGGACGGGCAATAAATGCTGCCCTAGCCAGCGACGCCTACATCCCATGAACAAATAAAAAAAAAATTCCATCCATCCAGGGCTTTGGAGCATCACACTACTCACAGGCAGGATACTATGTGCTCCCTCTGTCATTTCCGCTTTGAACTTTGTTGCAACCAATCTATACTACATTAGAGTTAGTGCGTCTCTGGATCTTCCACCCTTGTTCCTTCCAACTTCTAAGCACAACACATATGCGGGAAACCTTAATGTGTTGAAATCAGTACTCTTAACATCCTTTCCAGCACCTCAAACTGTGGAATTCCTTACCACACTTAGTCTTTCCTCCCTCCTACAACCCTCCTCTCTCAAAACCCCAAGATCGGCTTATTTCACAAGCAATTTCAGAGTGGACGCATCATCGGACATGCTTTAGAGTAACATGGATGCAAAGAGTTGAAGCTTAGCCTTTCCCTAAGTGAAGTCCCATTTGGAAAAACTATGGACCGTGAGAATAGTAAGTAGGATTGTGCAGCATTGCTCACACTTTTAATTTTCTGACAGACAAAATTTGGCAAACTCGATCCAAACCCAACACCCTTCAAATCACATACCATCCTGACTTAGAACTATCTCACTGTCGTTCACTTAAAATCCTGGAACTCTCTCCTTAGCAGCACTGTAGGTGTACCTACCCCACATGGACTGCAGCAGGTCAAGCAGGTAGCTCACCACCACTTTCTCAAGGGCAATTAGGGACGGGCAATAAATCTGGCCTTGCCAGTGACGCTCACATCCCAAGAATGAGTTAAAAAAAAAAATCCTATTAAATTTATTCGGTGTCTTTCTTCACCCCAAACCACATCCCCCGCCCCCACTCCCCCTAACCCCAAATACTGGGCTAAATCCCAATTTTGTCACCGTCAATGAAACTTATATCGAGAAACATACATCGAATCATACGGCACAGTAGGAGGCCAGCATGCCTCTTGGATAGGCTGTAGAATGAGAAAGAGGATCTAAACAAAGTAGGGGCAAAAATAAATATTTTTACCAATCAAGCAAAATGAGCTACCAATTAGTCTCACTTCCCCTGCTGCTTCCCATAGCCCAGCAAATTTTGCCTTTAAGTGGACACATGATGTAAGCATGTGAATTTTCTTACCCTAGAAAATGTTGGGGTGTATGGGGTGTTCAGATAGAGATAGTACCCATGTATTTTCAGTCAGCTGCATCCAATTTGTAGAATGGACTGGAATCACTGGTCCTCATCTACACCCAGCTCTCACTGCTGGCTCCAAGCGCCACACTCCAGTACACCGTCTCAGTTGAAGGGCGAAACATAGTGAGGGGAGAAATGATAAACATGACACCACCTGGGCTGATATCTTTCTTGTTAAAGGTAACGGCCAGGGTGGAAGGATTCCAAGCGGCTCGAGTGTCCATCATGTTCTGAACCAAAGGCGTACCACTCCATATTGCGTGGGCTACGATTGTTGGTATACCAGCTATGGATAAAATAGCAAGGGAAAGAGGGTCCCTTCAAACCTCAGTCGGCAATCCACCTGGGAGAGGGAAACTTTTGAATCCAAACCAACGGCTTGGAGACCTCGCTGCCACCGTCCCAGTTCACTGGGCCACGACAGATGAGCTCCAGGCTTAAAGGGTGGGGTCAGTCCGCGCAAACTGTACTCCACCTTAAAGCATCACTGTGCAGGCAGGAAGGAAATCCATCCACCCCAAATATAACTCAACAAGTAAGCCCTGCAGCGATGGGAGAGGGGCGAAAACGGCAGGTGCAAGATGGCACTGGCAGCCGCAGTTCCAATCCTGCATGCAGGCGGCTAAGGGTATTGTTCGTTTTGAAGATGACCTAGAGATATCATCACCTGGTTGCACCCTGAGCGGCCAAGTAGCCTTTTTGAAGGACAGCACTGCTTGCTCTGAAATTGGAGAGGGGCTTAGAAAAGGTGGCCTAAACAAATGTTCATCTCCCTACCACCCAGTTGGCTGGTCGGTGCACTTTGAAACCTTTTCCAGCGCTTAGTGCACAGTGCATGATACTGCCATCAATCACATCCAAAAACTGCCTGTCAAGAACTGGATGACAGCCCAACTCTAGAGGAAACTGTGACCGCCATCAACCAGATGAAGAACAACAAAGCCCCTGCATCCAATGGAATTCCACCCAAAGCCTTGAAGCATGGTGGCCCTGCCTATACACCAAGCTCCATGAGTTTTTCACAGCCTGCTGCCAACAGGGCAGGATTCCACGGGATCTTGTGATGACGTTATCATCACCTTGTACAAAAACAAAGTAGAAAAATCAGACTGCTCCAACTACCGTGGGTTCACCCTCCTTTCTATGGCTGGGAAGATCCTGGCTAGAATACTTCTGAACAGGTTTGTGCCTACCATTGCGGAAGAAGACCTCCCAGAGAGCCAGTGTGGTTTCAGAGCAAACAGAGGGGCACAACAGACATGGTATTTGCACTCAGACAATTACAAGAAAAGTGTCATGAGCAAAACAAAGGCCTGTACGTCACTTTCATAGACCTCAACAAGGCATTCAACACTGTGAGCAGAGATAGACTTTGGAAAATCCTTGAAAAACTTGGATGTCCACCCAGGTTCCTGGCCATGGTAAAGCAGTTTCATGTAAAAAAAAAGTACGGACAAGTCAAGTTTAGTTTTTAGTTTAGTTTAGTTTAGAGATACAGCACTGAAACAGGCCCTTCGGCCCACCAAGTCTGTGCCGACCATCAACCACCCACTTATACTAATCCTCCACTAATCCCATATCCCTACCACATCCCCACCTGTCCCTATATTTCCCTACCACCTACCTATACTAGGGGCAATTTATAATGGCCAATTAACCTATCAATCTGCAAGTCTTTGGCATGTGGGAGGAAACCGGAGCACCCGGAGGAAACCCACGCAGACACAGGGAGAACTTGCAAACTCCACACAGGCAGTACCCAGAATTGAACCCGGGTCACTGGAGCTGTGAGGCTGCAGTGCTAACCACTGCGCCACTGTGCCGCCCCAACAGCGACCTCTCAAGTCCCTTCCATATCTCCAATGGCGTGAAGCAAGGATGTGTGCAGGCCCCGACCCTATTCACCATCTTTCTCAGCATGATGCTGCAGCAGGCAATGGAACACCTTCAGGAGGGAGTTTACATACGCTTTCTGACTGAGGGAGGCCTTTCCAACCTCAGGCGTCTTCAAGCTCACACAAAGACACAAGAAAAACTCATCCGTGAACTTCTTTTTGCTGATGACTGTGCTCTCCTGGCCCACGGTTAGTCAGACCTGCAACGAAGAACAACACATTTTTCCGAGGCGACACAACTCTTTGGACTAAAAATCAGTTTAAAGAAAACTGAACTCCCGCATCAGCCTGTACCCCAAGAAGAATATAGACCACCAAGCATTGTCATCGAGGGAACCGAGCTGAATGCCGTCAAGCAATTTATTTATTTGGGGATCATCTCGTTTGATGCCACCATAGACAAGGAAGTGGACAATAGGCTCTCCAAAGCAAACAGTACATTCGGCAGACTCTACAAACGCATGTGGAGCAACCGCAGTCTCAGGGCACAGACTAAAAAAGTGTACAAAGCCATAGTCCTCATCACCCTTCTGTATGGCGCTGAGTCATGGGTCCTATACCATCGTCATGTACGCCTTCTAGAGCGCCTCCATCAGCACTGCCCCCACAGCATCCTCAAGATCCGCTGGTAGGACCGCATCTCAAACATTGAAGTCCTGGAAATAGCCAACATCACTAGCATTGAGGCCATCCTCCTGCAAAGCCAACTGCGTTGGGCGGGTCATGTTGCCCGGATGCCCAGAATCGTGTTGTATGGAGAGCTGACCATGGGTAAAAGGAACAGAGGAGCCCCAGCAAACGTTTCAAGGACTCCCTGAAAAAGTCCCTCTCTGTGTCCAACATCAATTATCACCAATGGGAAGCGCAGGCCCTAGATCGTGATGCCTGGAGATGCTACATCAGGAGGGCTAGACACCTTTGAGACTAGGCGAAGAACCAGCATGGTAGAGAAAAGAAGGATAGATCCAATTGCCCCCAGCAGCGACTACACCTTTACTTGAACCCGCTGTGGAAGAATTTGCCGGTCACGGATAGGCCTGACTAGCCACCAGCGGGCCTGCAACCCATGACTACAACCTTCCCCAAATCTTCGTCCATGAAGAAATGCCAAGAGAGAGAGAAAAAGTTATGTTTTTAATGTTAGGTTAAGATTCCATTGACCTTTTCTAAGTACTCATTCACGAGTAAGCTTTCAGTTGAGTGTCAGCATAACAAAGATAGATTTTTTTAAAAATCCACTAGAAGGTTTTCCGGCACATAGCATTTCTGATTCTAGTTCAGAATTTTCATTTACTTTATTTTCAAAAACTCAAAAGAGATTGCCTGTTTAGTCTCCAGCTGGAACATAAGGAGGAGGAAGCAAGCTAGGTTGGACTAGAAATATATATTACTAAGCAGCACATTTACACATCTTTTTGATAATCACTTTCTTTGCCTTCGGATTAGGTTCTTAAAAAAATAATACTTTAGAGAGTTTGGAATTGCGAATTGCAATTTGCTGCATTGGTAGAACAATGATTTTGGACCAAAGGAGCATACATATACCTCCTGTGCTCCACTTCTCTTATTTTTAACATAGAAGAAAAGGAAAGCAGGGATGAAGGAACAGACAAGAAAGAAACCACAAATGATCAACACCACCAAAACAGATTACTGGTCATTTATATCATTTCTGTTTGTGGAATCTTGCTGTGTAAAAACTAGTTGCCTATGCACAAGTGACCAACAATTGATTGTGAAGCACTCGGAACCTCCTAAGGTCCTAAAGAAATGTAAGTTCTTAATTTTTGTGACTTGCATTTATATTGCACATTACAACGAATGAATTAGCTTTAAAGTATTGTCACTATTGTTATGTAGGAAATATATCCCCTGCTGGTTCGTATAATCTTTCAGCTACTGGAAATAGTTGTGGGATCTGGAACTCTCAAGAAAAATGGCTACCACACCTCCTCTTCCCCAAGGCACTTCACAGCCAATGAAGTACTTTTGAAGTGTAGCGACTGTTGTCATGCAGACAAGCACACAGCAAGATTTCACATACAGCAAACTAAAATAAATGACCAGATAACCCACTTTTAGCAATGTTGAAGGATAAATATTGGCTAGGACACTAGAAGGACTCCCCTGCTCCTTCAAAGTCAGTGCCATGGGATCTATCACATCCCTCTGCGAGGGAAGACAGGGTCTCGGTTTAACATCTCATCCCAAAGACAGCACCTCCAACACTGCAGTGTTCCCTTAGTGCTGCACTGGAGTGTCAGCCTGAATTGGGTGCTTAAGTCTTTCGAGTAAGGCTTGAACCCACAACCTTCTGACTCAAAAGTGACAGTGGGCAATGACCAACATTGTCTCTGAAGTAAAGGATTCAAGATCTTCAGAATATAAGATTTTGTAAAGCATTCTCTCACCAAAAGCAGACTTGTTCTCAAGATGATAAATAAATGCAACACGAGGAAGACATTACAGGAAAGAGTAGTTCTGCATTTCTTTAGCATCCTATCACATTTCAAATCACTTCACACACAATGCGTTACTGTGACTGATAAGAAAATGTGAAATAAAAATGAATGTAGCTTTCAGTTTTGAATCAGAGCAAAAAGCTATTGGCACAGCAAGCAGGTGCCTAACTGAGTTCTGTCATTTTTTGCCAAATTTCTCTCCACCGTCCCTCCTGAAGGATAGAATTCCAGGAGTTGTGTCCTCCAATCTCTCAGCAATTAGCCATTCTTCATGTCTGCTGCTGCAGACACAATGGGCTGAATGGCTACACTATTCTGTGCTAAGTCTAAATAATCAGTGTCAGCAAATTAACAGACATCACAGACAAGCCTGATCCTATCCAAGCAGCTGTGCTTTCCAGGAGGGATAACCGGACAGCGATCAGCAGTGGGAACCTTCTTTCAGGGTGAAAAGTCTTCATCGTCACTGGATCAAAATTGTGAAACTCACAACCTAACAGCACTGTGAGAGTAAGAATGTGGACTTCAGCGGTTCAAGAAGGTCCACTTCCTTCTCAAGGACAACCAGGGATGGGAAATAAATGCTGGCCTTGCCAATGACAACAACTTATATTTATATAGCACTTACAAATAGGAAAGCCTCCGAAGGAGCTTCACAGGAGTGTTATAAAGCAAAATTTAACACTGGGCCATATAAGGATACATTAGGGCAGATAGCTAAAAACTTAGTCAAAGAAGTAGGTTATAAGAAGCGTCTTAAAGGAGAGAGGTGGAAAGGTTCAGGGAGAGAATTCTGGAAATTTGGGCCTTGGCCAAGGCACAGCACCGATGGTGGAGCAATTTAAATTAGGGATGCTCAAGAGGCCAGAATTAAAGGAGCTCAGATATCAGGAGGTTGTGAAGGATTTGAAAATAAGGATGAGAATTTTAAAACTGAGGCGTTTCTTAACCAGAAGCCAATGCTGGTCAGACAGCAAAAGGGCGATGGGTGAATAGGACACAGGCAGCAGAGTTTTGGATGATCAAGTTTATAGAGGGTAGAACGTGGGAGGTTGGCCAGCAGTGGGTTGGAATATTCAAGTTTAGAGGTAACAAAGGCATGGATGAGGGTTTCAGCAGGACAGGAGCTGAAGCAAGGGCAGAGTCAGGAGACGCTATGGAGGTGGAAATAGGAGTTCTTAGTGATGGCTTGGATATATGGCCGATAGCTCATCTCAGGGTCAAGTATGACACCAAGATTGTGAACAGTCTATTCAGCCTCAGATAGTTGCCAGGGAGCAAGATGGAGTCGGTGGCTAGGGAATAGTGTTTGTGGCGGGGACTGAAGACAATCACTTCGGTCTTCTCAATATTTAATTCATATCTCAAGAAATAATTTTTAAAAACCTGACTGAGATCAGAGAATTTAATACAGGAGCGACAAGAATGAAACCTAGGACTTTCTGCCCTGCGTGGTTCTAATCTTCGGATTGCAATGTTGATGTTATCCTTTTTTATTCAAAGTACTACAAGATGTGGCAATGTCCCAATTAAACTCCCAACAAAGGTTTACTGGTTTAACATAGAATTTAATATATTATACAATCAAACTTTCACAATAACCATAATTAAGCTCATCTTAAGAATCTGAAATTCTAACACACCAAATATAAATAAAAAACATCCAGGATCAGTGTTAAATACAATTCTAGGCAACATCACAGGTTAACAAAGACGAAGCATTCTTCATTAACCGAAAGCAGGGCAACAGATAACAACTGGACACTGGCACCAACCCCACACGGTCCCGCTTTAAAACTTTCCACTATATCTAGCAGGTGTGAGGGTAGGAAGGAGGTCTCATCAGTTGCTGTAGACTCTACAGTCGCCACGTAAAAGCAGAAAATGCCAGAGATACATGGCAGGCATTCTTTACCCAGAGAGTGGTAAGGATGAGGAATGTGCTACCACAAGGAGTGTTGGAGACAAATAGCATAGACACATTTCAGGGGAAGCAAAATAAACGCATGAGGGAGAAAGGAATAGAAGGTTATGCCGATAGGGTCAGATGAAGAGGGGTGGGTGAAGGCTCGTGTGGAGCATAGATGCTGGACAGACCTATTAGGCTGAATGGCCTGTTCCTCTGCTGCAGATTCTATGTATATCACATCAGTATCCACAAAGAAGAAAAGTAGCTCATCATTTCAGGGGGCAGACCCTTTTTCGCAACTGAATTTGGTCATGATCTGTACCCGAAAAGAGAAATGCCTTTTTCATTTGCTTGTTTTCTCCCTTTATAGCTGCTGACACTCCTGCTGTGTATCTCCAGCATCTTCTGTTTTTAATTTGAGATTTCCAGTATTTGTAGGGTGTTCGTTATTTTTACAGTTCCCAGTTATTGACCACGTTGAGTTTAAAAGTCAATCCAACATTTTCTCAAAATGCTGTGATGTTAGCTTTTTTAACAGCATCCTGCATACCCTGTAAGAGAGATGTTGAATTCTGCGCAGACTTCATTAATTGGAGACTTTTGAAAAACTATGCATAGTTTTTTCTATGTAGCTTACAGTGATAGCTGATCTTCTACATGTCTTCGCTAAATTAATGGTCCAGGGTGTACAATGAATGCAAGAAAGCAATTAACTGATAACGTTTAATCATTTTGAAAGTATCTCACACTGAGGTTATATTCCGTGCTCTCAACCAAGCTCAAGGTCTATTAAAAATGCTCACCAGGTTTCAGTCTCCCACCAGCAGCATGACAGAACAAAATGGGACTTGCTAATCAAATCCTTCCAATTTTGTACATAGACAGTGAAGGCTACCTTTTTAATTAAACATTTGGAGATTTAGTGCAAACTTCAAGTCATTTAAAAAAAACATCTGCATTTCAAGAAAGTTTATACTTCAGTCTGATAAATCCTTAAAAACAGAGGAAATGCCTTGTAAAATAACTGTCCTAAAATAAATTGTACATGAATAATTCCAGTTTTCCAGCTGTATTATTTTAAGTCAATTTAGTTGAAACAGATGATCCCAATCATTTTGTAAACTTGTCTGTACTGCCAACTAAATGATCAACAATAATGTGAATTGAAAGTAATAAAACTAAACCATAAACACACTCGACTGCTTCAATAGCAGGTCTTGATCACTGATGTCGACAGTAAAAAAACATATTCGCCTGAAGATGAAATGCACATTTTGCCACTATGACTTAAAACCCAGAGGAAAAGAAAACCTGTCAAAGCTTCCAGTTTGAATAATTCCGATGCTTGTAGGTGAATATTAAAACAGTAGTGGCAGTCAGACTGGAACACTCCTAACCCAGATCTGACACATACACAATTATTTGTGCTGTCCTGGATTCCTAATATCAGTGTGCACTCAAACATCATACTGAGACAATTAGCATCAGCATTCATCGTCTTGTCATGAAAGGAAAGCGTAGGGGAAGGATCAATCTCCATTTATGAAAAATCAAACTATTCTGCATTAACAGATCCTTGGAATTTCATAAAAAGACTATTTAAAAAAAACACAAGATGCATAAAAGGTGCTTCTTCCACAAACTACCAACCTCAAACTCCAGTTATTTCTTACATGCCTTGTCAAAAAATCAGAAAAGTGTTTTTTCTTAAACGTTTGATTTTCATTAAGTACCTTCGCATTTGGCGCATGTCATGGATCGTCTGCTGTCAGTGTGAATGTTACGCTTAGTGCTTTTCTGACCACATTCACTCAAAGTCTGGAATCCCTCCTAATGTGGGAAACTGCCTGCTTCGGTGGCAAAGGTGTTCACGCAAAGCAAGATCCCAGGACCTTTCAGCTTTCCCGGTGTAGAAGCGGTTAAGAGGTCTAAAAAATGAGTAGAGCTGAACTTAAAGTAAACCCCCACAAGACTCAAGCTGCCAATTGTTCTGAAATGAATCGTATTCCGTATTAAGATGCAACACCCTGGAGGACAGTGCAGGAGATGGCTTGTTTCAACGCAGTCCAGGAGACACCAACAAACCAATGAATGAGTAAAGTGGTTCAAGTATGCCAAAATTAATAATTTATATATCATTTTTTCTACCGCCACTATATCTCTATCCTTTAACAGCGCATCTGAACAACTAAAAAATCTTAAACATGGACATGTTTAGGTGTAGAACTTTTCTTTTTAAGTAATGGGCATCAGATTTAATACTGAAGTGGGCCACTCCTGACAAATTCCTACATCAAAGCAGCTTTCATTGACAACTGAACTGCAAAAAGACACTCTTGTTTCTGTTTTCCTGCTGCGACGCTGATGAGCTGAAATCTTTCGAGCCGTCAGATTGCTGTGCTCTTTAACAGGTGGACCTCTTCCTCACTTTCCTCAGGATCCTCCACTATAGTATTCAGTTGAACATGATTGACTCTGGATCTTGGTCTGCCATTTGAGCCATGTGACGGAGGATGTCCTTTTTCGTTATAATGCCAAGGAGACGCCTGAAAAGGACAAATGAAACAAAAAAAGAATTCTATTTAGTGAGAGGATGGCAACTGGAGCAGCAGCAGGGACAGGACAAGACAGGAAGAAAATGAGTGGAAAATTACAGGGAAAAATGATGCTAATCCCATCAGCAGAGATTGATGCCAACGCGGGACTCAGGACTCCAAACCCGTCGCTCAGACGAAACGCCTGGAAAATTTTATAAATTAAGAAACAATACTTCAGATTTATTTTGTTAACTGGTTCAAATGAGCGTAGTGTGTGGTATTAGCAGCAGGATTTGGCAAGGAGATAGGCAGGTCCTACAAAATTATTAAGGGAAAGGAAGCAGAATGGAAGGAAAAAAATGGGCCACAACCCCTATTGATCTGGTTAGTATTCTACAGCTGCAGGATGCATGAAACATGAATTATGAACATACTTAGCATGAAGTAGCTTTGGATATGGGGTGAAGGACTGCACTGATCATTCCTAAAACTAACTGGATTAGGTAACTTTTGGCAGAAGCAAATCACAAAAGCCTATAACTGGGGAGGGGTGCCAATACTTGATACTTACCAAATTCCACTGTAAAACAGCAAACAAATTGGAAGATGCTGGCTATAAGCTGAACAAGCTCTTAAACTGTAGGAGTCTTGACCATCAGCTATAAAGCATAAAGCACAACGTGCATGCAACTACATTTGTTAAGTGACAAGGCATGAGAGGCAAATAATTTTTAAAAACAATTTGAAAATCAAAACGAAAAATCAGTTTAATCACAAATTATGTATTGCCAGCTGAAATCTATAATAACTTTTCTTTAAAAAAAAAGTGTTGTGCACAATTTGAAAAATACATGCACATATTTATAGATTTTCTATGGTACTCCCAGACACAACAATGGTGCTCTACATCATTATTTGCTTGCGCGTTCAGCAAATATTGCATTTTCTGCTTGTGCACAGCAGCACAGTGGCGCAGTGGCTAGCACCGCAGCCTCACAGCTCCAGCGACCCGGGTTCAATTCTGGGTACTGCCTGTGTGGAGTTTGCAAGTTCTCCCTGTGTCTGCGTGGGTTTCCTCCGGGTGCTCCGGTTTCCTCCCACATGCCAAAAGACTTGCAGGTTGATAGGTTAATTGGCCATTATAAATTGCCCCTAGTATAGGTAGGGGGTAGGGAAATATAGGGACAGGTGGGGATGTGGTAGGAATATGGAATTAGTGTAGGATTAGTATAAATGGGTGGTTGATGGTCAGCACAGACTCGGTGGGCCGAAGGGCCTGTTTCAGTGCTGTATCTCTAAACTAAACTAAACAAAACATAAACTCCAGAGAACACAAGTCAAATTTGGCCTGTTTCTGTGCTGTAAATTATATGTAATGCAATGACATGACAAGTCTACAGGTCAGGTGGTATGGGACCTTAGTTGAAGTGAGTATCAACAGCTCTCAGATTAGGCCAGTTAGCAGTGCTCTGCACGGTTCATTGATGAGCAAATGGACGAGGTTTTGAGCCTGGGTCAGTGTAGAAAGTGCGTGTAGAAAAAAAATGATATGGAAGCGAAGGATGACAGCTGAGCTTGGGGTAGTAAATCTACCTGCAGTTTTACAACACTAGTGCTAGGGCACACACCTGCATGCTCCCCTTTTTAACCACACCTGGACATTGCTGGACCCTGTTGGGAGGGCAGACAGCTCCAAACTTTACTCTTGGGATCACCAATCACTTGGTTCCTAGACTCATTAGTGGGGTGTCAAAGTTCATCTCACTTATATCTTTTTTCTTTTCTTTTTGGGCCTCCTTATCTCGAGAGACAATGGATACGCGCCTGGAGGTGGTCAGTGGTTTGTGAAGCAGCGCCTGGAGTGGCTATAAAGGCCAATTCTGGAGTGACAGGCTCTTCCACAGGTGCTGCAGAGAAATGTGATTGTCGGGGCTGTTACACAGTTGGCTCTCCCCTTGCGCCTCTGTCTTTTTTCCTGCCAACTACTAAGTCTCTTCGACTCGCCACAATTTAGCCCTGTCTTTATGGCTGCCCGCCAGCTCTGGCGAATGCTGGCAACTGACTCCCACGACTTGTGATCAATGTCACACGATTTCATGTCGCGTTTGCAGACGTCTTTATAACGGAGACATGGACGGCCGGTGGGTCTGATACCAGTGGCGAGCTCGCTATATAGTCTGCAAATAGGGGCACCAGGGACCGCATGCCACCAATGATTTTACTGTGACTACTGGTCTAGATTGGGACCAAATGACCTATTCACAAACTCACTTAAAAACAGTGAAGTGGAGCCAGTGTCAATGGGAGACTCAATGGGAGCAGTTTTACCCTAACCTAACCATCAGGAAATTGATGAATTGGGTACGATGTTGATTTTACACCCCTGCCCGAGTTTAATTTCCACTGTTGCCAAAGGACTGTCATATTGGGCAAGGTGCAATACCAGCATTCCACCCTATCGCGTGGATACCCGGTCTGATGAGTTCGGCTAAAATTGCTCCTATTATTCGACAAATGCCCAGGTTACCTTTTGAAGGTACTGAAGATGTTTCTTATACTCAGAAATTACCAAGACAGTTTCAGCATTGAGCTGGCACTGCTGGCCAGTGTGCTCACGTTACCATACATAACTGTATCACAGGATCAGCACATCAAATTACTGGACTAGTTTGATGCATGTGCAAGGCAACAGTGAGTAGGTATACTACACATGGGGCAGAAAAAGACCAGCTGGTCCATCAAGCCTGCTCCGCACCATGACGGCTGGAGCATCATGACAAAAACACTGTTACCCCACCCCCTTCCAACTTCCTCCTCCCTCCCACAGTTCTGTAATCTCCTGGAAGAGGCAAAAAAAGTGAAAAAAATCCTCCCTGATTTAGAGAATACCATGCCTCTCTCTACACCTAACTCAACACAGACTGGCACAGCTATTCAAGATGATGATTTACAAGTGATACTGCTTAAGGAAGAAATAGCAGGACATTTAGAAAAGCTTAACGCAATCAAACAGAGTCAACATGGTTTTGTGAAAGGGAAATCATGTTTAACAAATTTGCTAGAGTTCTTTGGGAATATAACAAGCAGAGTGGATAAAGGGGAACCGGTAGATGTAATGTATTTAGATTTCCAGAAGGCATTTGATAAGGTGCCAAATAAAAGATTATTGCACAAGATAGGAGCTCACTGTATTGGGGGAAATGTATTAGCATGGATTGAGGATTGGTTAACTCACAGAAGACAGAGTCAGGATTAATGGGTCTTTTTCAGGTTGGAAAGACATAACTAGTGGAGTGTCACAAGGATCAGTCCTTGGGCCTCAAATATTTACCAGCTATATTAATGACTTGGAGGAGGGGGTAGTGTGTAATATATCCAAATTTGCTGACGATACAAAAATAGGTGGGAGGGCATGTTGTGATGAGGACATAAGGAATCTGCAAGGGGATATAGATAGGTTGAGTGAGTGGGCAAAAATAGGCAGATGGAATTTAATGTAGGAAAGTGTGAGGTCATGCACTTTGGTAGGAAGAATCAAAAGGCAGACTATTATTAAAATGGAGAGAGATTCCAAAAAAGTGCAGTACAGAGGGATCTGGGTGTTCTTGTGCATGAAACACAAAAAGTTAGCATGCAGGTGCAGCAAATAATTAAGAAGGCAAATGGAAGTTTGGATTTTATTGCTAGGGAGTTTAAAAATAGGGAAGTCTTGTTACAACTGTACAGGGTGTTGGTGAGGCCGCACCTGGAGTACTGCGTACAGTTTTGGTCCCCATATTTAAGAAAAGATATACTGACATTGGAGGCAGTTCAAAAGAGATTCCCCAGACTGATTCCTGGGATGAAGGGGTTGACTTATCAAGAACGGCTAAACTGGTTAGGCGTTATTCATTCGAGTTAGAAGAATGAGGTGTGATCTTATTGAAACGTACAAGATTCTGAGGGGATTTGACAGGGTAGATGTTGAGAAGATGTTTCCACTAGTGGGGGAATCTTGAACTAGGGGACATAGTTACAGAATAAGGGGACACTCATTTAAAACTGAGATGCGAAGAATTTCTTCTCTCAGAGGGTAGTGAATGTCTGAAATTCTCTACTCGAGAGAGTTGTGGAGGCTATATCACTGAAAGTATTTAAAGAGGTGGTAGATAGATTTTTGAAATATTGGGGAGTTGAGGGCTATGAGGAGCTGGCATGAAAGAGGAGTTGAGGTCTGGGGCAGATCAGCCATGATCTTATTGAATGGCAGGGTAGGTTTGAAGGGCCGAATGGCCTACTCCTGCTCCTATTTCTTATGTTCTTATGAGTGTCAGAACTGGCACAGAGAGTGAACAGAACAACTGCAACCCCTTTAGGTGTAATTCTGGGACCTTCTACTTACAGCACAGAAGAAGTAGTGTTCCACTAAATTAACCTTACTGTGTCCACACACCAAAAACAGCTTGTACTTTCAGTTGTCAATAAATAACAATGTTAAAATATGTACATACACACAGTAGCTTATAAATCAAAAGAGGTCGCATTGCAGAAAAACAAGAGCCACAAACACAGCTTCTAACTACTTGCTTTCCTTTTGTCGCAGCATTGGTCAAATAAGCAGGGCAATGAAAAGTTCGCACACAGTCAGACTGGGCAAGTGTATTTTCGCTCACTTAAAAGCCCATGCCAGGGTGAAAAAAAAGAAAACAGCAAACAATCTGCACCCTGCAACTGTCTCAGCCGGTAATAAAACGTCACCAATTTAATCCAACAACTTGTATTTATATAGTGTTTTAAATGTAACAAAATGTGCAAGGCGCTTAACAAGAGTGATACTACTAAAATCATTTTCGACACCAGGCCACAGGAGATACCTAGGGCCAAGGCAGCTGAAAGCATTGCCACAAATGGTAGAGAGATTAAAACAGGGGATGTGCAAAGAAGAAGAAGTGGAGGAGTGTAGAGTCTCAAAGGCTTGTAGGACTGGAGGTGGTTACAGAGTTAGAGAGGGGCGAGGCCATGGAGTGACTTCAGAATAAGAATGATGATTTTAAAACTGAAGTGTTGTTGGGCCTGGAGTAAATGTAGGTCAGTAGGCATAAAGTTGTGGGTGAATTGCAGCGAGTTAAGATACAGGCAGCAGAGGTTTGGATGAGCACAGGTTTATGTAAGATGGGAAGCTAGCCTTGGGAGAATAGCCATGTTTAGAGGTAACAAAGACATATATGAGGGTTCCAGCAGCAGATGAGCTGAGGCAGAGTTGGAGTCAGGCAACGCTATGGAGTTGGAAATAGGCAGTCTTAGTGACCAAGCAGATATGTAGTTGGAAGCTCAACTCAGCGTCAAACACAATACCAAGGATGCAAATGGGTCTGTCTGGCTCAGCTTCAGACAGTCACCAGGGATGGAAACGGTGGGCATAGAATGGAGTTTGTGGCAGGGACCAAAAACAATAGCTTAATTCTTTCCAATATTTAGTTTGAGGAAATTTCTGCCCATCCAATAGTCTTATTAGGGAGCATATAAAAATCAGACAATGACTTCTTCACAAGACAATAGGATTACAGTTCCGGTTCTGTAGTCAATTATGAAATGTAACCTCAGCTACTCCCATATACAAAACAATTTTGAGTATGGGGGGGGGGGGGGGGGTCTTTAATAGTTTCATATCACAGGTTTCATGCTTCCGCTCACTGCAATTTTTAAAAAAATAGTTTTCTCCTCTAATTAGCAGATCTGCCATAACAAATCACCAAAGGTTCGACGTGCTGTTTTAGTTGCTCGAGGTGTTCTAATATGTTCTTCTTTGTGATGATCCCCAAGATATTCCTGAAACAGACCATGTTATGCTAATGACTGCGTTTTGCAATAAAAAGAAGCAAATCATGTTTGAACAGCAGGAAAAGAGGCTGCAGAAAATAATTAAGAGCAAATCACACAACAAAAATGCAGCAAATGAAACACATAAAAGCTGAAAAAAAATAACTTCACCTGTGCAGTTATAAACTTTCGAATCAAGCATAAGGCACCACCCCGCCCCCAACCCACCCCGCCGAGTCAACAGAAATGGATGGTTGCGTCTTATTAATTTACAATGCTTAAGGTTTATAAGACACGTTTTTACTATTAGTGTTATACCAGTTACAGCACTGTAGTCTCCAGGCCTCAGCAGCACTCTTAACCTTTGAAATTATGCTGTGTCAATGTTAATGTACTAATACCCAATATACTAACCACCTCAGTTAACAGACGAATGCATTAAGAGTTTGTAAGCTAATATTCACACAGTGCAATTTAAGACATTATTTATGAAATCTCACTTCAGGAGTCACAACCTTTTATTACTACATAGCAACACACTATGTTTATGAATACACAAATCATCTGAGGTGTAAACATTTTTTTTTAATGGGTGAAGGGCAGAAATGTGCACATTACTTGTGGATCTTCTCATCAAAAAATTTCATCGCAATTCAGTATCAACATTGTTTTATTCAAATTTACATAGACTTATTGATAGTTGTTTCTGAAACTTGTCATTAGGCACACTTCTTTCCCCCAATACCGTTTGATAAATCCACAAAACTGTTTGTCCCCTTGCTCAGTCTGAGGTACTAAGAATGACTGAAAACTAGAGCAGTTAGAGCTGGCCATCAGGTTATACAGATAGTATATGAAAATGAAAACCTGCACTGGATTAGTCAAAAGCAGTGAATTTACTGCATCACATCGAATGGTTCTGCTGATAACAGTATGAACTGGAATTAAAAGGAAAAGCGTACGCAGCACAGGGTGGTACAATGTAGGCATATTCCCATAACTCCTCATGCATTGCGAGATCATTGATGGTAACCATATTGTTAGGGGAAGCAGTGAGCAGACATCAGGTCCTGGACAAATGACAGTCACTTCCCCAGAAGCAGGGTAGTGGGAAAGTCAATTACAGCAGAGTGAGTCACTCTGGACTACTTTTGTACATCTGACAGCTGTCTGAAGCTCCAGAAGTCTCATAGCAGATTCCTGGTGACCCCATCAGCAAAGAAAGGCGACGATGGATGAAAAGTTGACAGAAAAGGCCAAAACAAAATGCTTTAAAAAAAAAAAATCCACCAAAGCACTGATTAACCTTTTTAATTCACCAGATTAAATAAAGCCCTCGGCAGCCAGTCATGAAATTATTAAAAGGTGAGAAGAGTTATTGGTAGAAAATAGTCAAAAGCCCAAAATAGCTTTGATGAGATCAGTTCTAAGAGCACATTAGATTTTCCTGAAACAGACATCCATTTGCAACTGTTTCCTTTAGCCACCTAATTCTTGAACAGAAGGCATACACATACACCAAAAAATTTAAAATATACAACTGAACTTTTTAAATGAATAGAGAATCTGATCCTTCACCATATACACTCCAAAAACATTACCACAGTGTCGACATTTCAAAAGTAGTTCATTGGCTGTAAAGCTTTGTGGGAGATCCAGAGGTTGTGAAAGGCACTATATAAATGCAAATCCTTTTCTTTTCATCTAATGCAAAGACTGCAGGTGGATATCCTACTACAAATTAAAGCCAGGTTCAGATTCAATGACCTATAGTTGGGTTTGATAACATGTCTCGAGGAAAACTTGGGTAAATTTTTAACCTAACCCACCCATTGAGAACTGATGGTATCAGGTGCAATGTTGGTTTGCACCTGTGCCCAATATTACTCCATTGACTTTAATGGTGAGTTACTTCAGGCAGACGTACAAAACCCAATTCCATCAGTCTCCTGATGGGCAGTTCAAGTTAAAATCGCTCTAAACATTTCACCATATTATTTGAGAAAATTCCTTTGTAGACATGAATAATAAATTACTGGAACATGTTCCCCTATCCCCCATGCTCAACAGCTTTCCACCCCCCCAGCATATGGATTTTAAAACCCTCACTGACAAATCTCTCCGTAGATTTGCTCACACAATCTCCGTAACCCTCTCCAGCCCTATGTGCCCAACTCATGTCTTCCCCTCTTTAAATTCTGGTTTGCTGTACATCATCCACCCCTACACCATCAGTGACCCAGCTTTCCACCATTTCTGTCCTGCACCCTAGAATTCTCTCTCCAAATCCCTCCGCCTCATTATACCTAATCTCAACCTCAATAGCATCTTTAAAATCTACCTCCAGGACTCTGCTTTTGGCCATTTTTCCTAATGTTAAACCCTACTTCTACCCGTGTCTGAACCACTCCCCCTCCACTCACAATTGCACTACAGAAAAGTGGCTGTACAAGTGTCAGACGTTGCTGTTCAGTATTTCTAAGTTCATGTTTTACACTATGTAGGCGGTTCTC
Source organism: Heterodontus francisci (assembly GCF_036365525.1). Taxonomy (NCBI): domain Eukaryota; kingdom Metazoa; phylum Chordata; class Chondrichthyes; order Heterodontiformes; family Heterodontidae; genus Heterodontus; species Heterodontus francisci. The sequence continues at coordinate 22,187,482 of NC_090374.1, read as the reverse complement.
TATCCCTTTGGATCTCCATCACTAGAGGTATAGCTGTGTGTAGATATGCATAGTACTGGTTATCTATTTTACTGTAAAAACTTTCAAGTGAACACAGTTCTGTACAGAAAACACATTACAAGTGCTACAGCTAGTATAACAATAAGATTTTGGCATTAAAAAGTTAATACAATAGTTAATAGAATAGACGTATGGTATATTTATTCACTACAACCTGAAGAGTAACACCATTAAGATGCATCACTCTGGTTTTGATGAGATGTTACAGAAAAACAAAAGTAAACTGAATAGATATTAGTGGAAAAGTATGACAAGATCAAGTCGGAAATAGCATGTCCACAGTTAAAAAAATCAATACCCTTGTAATTTAGTTAATTTCACAATCATTTAAATCTCAACACAATGACAGTTAAAATAAAACTGATGACATTGTTTATGAAAGGTGCTTTTTACTTGTAAAAGCAGAAACGCCTAAATATAAACCATACTTATTTTAGATTACCATGGGTTGCAGATTAATTGCAAAGTTGCTAGCGATTTTTTAATATAATATACATAGATTTCCAGAAGTCCAACCTTCCCACATAAAGTCTTGTACAGCCACATCGGTTCCTGGGTCATGGTTAGTAGCAGTTCTTTTTTAGCACAGTATTTGTGGTCTGGAGGCTTGTGTTCCGCAGTGCCTCTTTTACACAGGCTGAACTGCATCACAAGTCAGACCTGAGGTTTCATTCACAAAATCTTTCAGAAAGAGCCACAGAAATATATTAGGACCAAACCATAAGGTTCTTTCAAAAAGCTTCAAGATAGCTTAACTGAGAAAGTTTGTGATGTCCTTGGCTGCTACACAGTCACTCTTTTGGTTTGACTTAATTTGATGCAGTGTGAAACACAGACAAATGACTGAACCTGCTGTTGAAGTGCTGTCATCCAGCAGCAGTGCAGCATGTAACTCAGCCAGCAGAGGGTGCTCACACCAAGAGATTGCAAAAATAAGTTAATTGGAACTGCACTCGAGTGCCTTTTTTTAGCAACTGGAAATCTGCAACACACTTCCTAAATAATCAGCGATATCTAAAGGGTCACACCCCTGTCTTCATTCATTTTAGGTTGACAGTAAATATTGAATAAAAGATGGTGATTTTTTTTTATTTTGCTAAAAATTGTGTGTGTGAAAGTTCAACCCCTTGGTGTCACAATGTCTCCAGCCCTCCCTTAAACACTTATAGCATGAATAGAGACTGGCAGATTGACCAAGGTGAAACTGAGGAATGTGCTAGACAAAAAAAAGACTAAATCATAGAATCATAGAAAGTTTAAGACACAGAAAGAGACCACTTGGTCCATCGTGTCTGTGTTGACCAAAAAACAAACCACCCAGCCTAATCGCACCTTCCAGCATTTGGTCCGCAGCCCTGCAGGTTATGGCACTGGGGTGCATAGCCAGACGCCTTTTAAATGAGTTGAGGGTTTCTGCCTCTACTACCCTTTCAGGCAGTGAGTTCCAGACCCCCACCACCCTCATCTCCTCTCTAATCTTTCTACTAATCATTTTAAATCTATGCCCCCTAGTCACTGACTTCTCTGCTAAGGTGAATAGGCCTTTCACATCTACTCCATCCAGGCCCCTCACGAATTAGTACGTTTCAATCATATCTCCCATCAGCCTTCTCTGTTCAAAGGAGAACAACCCCAGCCTATCCAATCTTTCCTCACAGCTGCATTTTTCCAGTCCTGGCAACATCCTCATAAATCTCCTTTGTACCCTCTCTAGTGCAATTACATCCTTCCTGTAATGAGGTGACCAGAATTGCACACAGTACTCAAGTTGTGGCCTAACTAATGATTTATACAGTTCCAGCATAACCTTCCTGCTCTTATATTCTATACTTCGGCTAATAAAGGAAAGGATTCCATATGCCTTCTTAACCACCTTATCGACCTGTCCTGCTACCTTCAGGGATCTGTGGACATTCAATCCAAAGTCTCTCACTTCCGCTACACATCTCAGTATTTTCCCATTAATTGTGTATTCCTTTGCCTTGTTTGACCTCCCCGAATGCATCACCTCACACTTCTCAGGGATGAATTCCATTTGCCACTTTACGGCACAGTCCATCGATATCTTCCTGCAGTCTATAGCTGTCCTCCCCGCCATCAATCACATGACCAATTTTTGTGTCCTCTGCAAACTTCTTGATCATTTACATCAAAATTGTTAATACTTACCACCAAAAGACTGAGCCCTGTGGAACGCCAATGGAAACAGCCTTGCAGTCACAAAAACACCAGTCAATAATTACCTTGTTTCCCGCCACTGAGCCAATTTTGTATCCAGCTTGCTACCTTTCTCTGGATCCCATGGGCTTTTTAAAAAAAAAAAGTCTGCCATGTGGGACCTTGTCAAAAGCCTTGTAAAAATCCATGTTGACCACCCTCCCTGTTACTTCTTCAAAAATAGGTCAGTTATTTCACTTTCTACTGTCCCAGTCATCATCAGGGATGCATAAACCCAGGGATAGTGGTGGATGAGGTAATCAAGGGAAATGCTGACAAAGAAATGAAAGTCCTTCAACAATTTGAGTCTTTAAAAAAGTATGAGTCATTTGTGACAAAGACATTGCCAAATTTGTACACGTAATTCAAATAACTGGAATAAGGATGGAATACTTCCTAAAAGATTTTCTTTCATTAAAAAAGTGAGTTTTAACGGTGTTGTTATCCTGGAAAATTCATAGGATTACTTATCTATTTACAGATCTCCGATAGCATTACTCATGATGAATCAGAGGACATGGTGCTTTGTAACAGTTGCTATCAACAAAATGTGACAAGAGAAGTATTACAGAAATCGTGTACTATGTGCAGATAGGATGAGAACGTTATTTTTTAAAAAACGCTTTCAAATGCGGCAGTGGTGCAGTGGTTAGCACCGCAGCCTCACAGCTCCAGCGACCCGGGTTCAATTCTGGGTACTGCCTCTGCAGAGTTTGCATGTTCTCCCTGTGACCGCGTGGGTTTTCGCCGGGTACTCCGGTTTGCTCCCACAGCCAAAGACTTGCAGGTTGATAGGTAAATTGGCCATTATAAATTGCCCCTAGTATTGGTCGGTGGTAGGGGAATATAGGGACAGGTGGGGATGTGGTAGGAAAATGGGATTAGTGTAGGATTAGTATAAATGGGTGGTTGATGGTCGGCACAGACTCGGTGACCGGGCTGAAGGGCCTGTTTCAGTGCTGTATCTCTAAATAAAAAAATAAAAATAAATTCCTTATGGGAATAGATAAAATGAACCTGATAATACGTTTGAGATTACCAGAAATTCTAGAATTAGGAAGAATAGGTTCCAGCTTCGAGGAGGTACACAGACTGCTTAGATTTAACTATTCTATGCAGAGGGTGGTGAATGTGCAAAACAGACTGCCAGGAAAGGTAGTGGAAGTAGACAGTCCTGAAATATTTAAGGAAAAACTGGATAGATATTTGAGGATGACTGAGAAGTATCAACTGCTGAGAAGAGTTAGCTGCAGTGAATCAGTTTAAGATTATAACTGTCTTTTCCAGTCTTGTATTCAACGAGTCCATTACAGGCAGAGTCAGGAGAATTTATAATGGGGAACAGAGAAATGATTACTTTGTGTCTGTCTTCACTGAGGAAGATACAAGAAATCTCCCAGAATCAGAGATGCAAGGGATTAGGGAGAATGAGGAATTGAAGGAAATTAGTATTAGTAGGAAGGATGTATTGGAGAAATAATGGGGCTGAAGGTTGATAAGTCCCCAGCACCTGATATTCTACATTCCAGAGTGTTGAAAGAGGTAGTATGGTGATAGTGGATGCATTGGTGATCATATTCCAAAATTCTATAGATTTTGGAGTGGTTCCTGCAGATTGGAAGGTCTCAATTGTCATCCCACTATTTAGGAAGGGAGGGAGAGAGAAAACAGGGAATTGCAGACCTGATAGCCTTACATCAGTCATTGGGAAAATGCTAGAATCTATTCTAAAGGATGTGATGAATGGACATGGATAATAATGATCTGATTGGGCATAGTCAACATGGATTTATGAATGGGAAATCATGTTTGATGAACCTGTTGGAGTTTGCTGAGGCTGTTACTAACAGAAATGATAAAGGGGAGTCAGTGGATGTGGTATACTTGGATTTTCAGAAGGCTTGTGATAAAGTTCCCCACAGGAGGTTGGTTAGCAAAATTAAAGCACATGGGGTAGGAGGTAATATACTGGCATGGATTAAGGATTGGTCAACAGAGAGTAGGAATAAATGGGTCATTCTCACGTTGGCAGGCTGTGGGGTGCAATAGGGATCAGTGCATGGGCCCCAGCTGTTCACAATATATATCAATGATTTAGATGTGGGGACCAAATGTAGTATTTCCAAGTTTGCAGGTGACACAAAACTAGGTGGGAATGTGTGGTGTGAGGAAGATGCAAAGCGGTTTCAAGGGGATTTGCACAGACTTAGTGAGTGGGCAAGAACATAGCAGATGGAATACAATGTAGAAAAAATTGAGATTATCCACTTTGGTAGGTGGAACATATGTTTAGAGTATTTCTTAAATGGTAACAGATTAGTAAGTGTAGATGTACAAAGGGACCTGGGTGTTCTTGTCAATAAATCACTGAAAACTAACATGCAGATGCAGCAAGCAATTAGGAAGGCCTTATCGCAAGAGGATTGGAGTACAGGTGTAGTGAAGTCTTGCTTCAACTGTATAGAACCTTGGTTAGACCGTACTTGGAGTACTGTGTGCCGTTTTCGTCCCCTTACCTTAGGAAGGATATTATTGCCATAGAAGGAGTGCAACAAAGGTTCACCAGACTTGTCCCGGGGATGGTGGGACTGTCCTATGAAGAGAGATTGGGCAACTGGGCCTGTATTCTCTAGAGTTTCAAAGAATGAGAGGTGAACTAATTGAAACCTACAAAATACTTAAAGGGATAGACAAGGTAGATGCATCTAAGATGTTTCCCCTAGTTGGAGAGTCTAGAACGAGGGGACACAACTTCAAAATAAGGGGGAAGCCTTATTGATGAGGAGAAATGTCTTTACTCAAAGAGTTGTGAATCTTTGGAATTCTCTACCCCAGAGGGCTATGGAAGCTCAGTCATTGAGTATGTTTAAAGCAGAGATTGACAGATTTCTAAATACAAATGACACAAGGGGATAAGAGGATAGCATAGGAAAAAAGCATTAAAGTGGATGGTCAGCCATGATCATATGGAATGGCGGGGCAGGCTCGATGGGCTGAATGGCCTACTGCTCCTATGTTCAAAAATAAGAGCTGAGACATCTACAAACTGACTCATAACTTCAACACAAGGACTCAATATCTTCCAAAGACCATAAATGTTAGTTACCTTGGCAAAAAGTTAGAGTGCCCCCAGCATTACCATGTGTCCACTATCTAATCTAACTTAAACAGAATTAAAATTGACTCTCAGTATACTGCACAAAGCTCTATGATTAAAGCTATGGTGCAGTGTAGTTCTGATGCCATCAGCGACTGCGATGCTGTGTTACCTATCTAAGTTACTGCTTTTCTGAACCAGTCATCCCAGCAGCTCTCCAAACAGAAATTTTTTTATTCATTCATGGGATGTGGGCATCGCTGGCCAGGCCAGCATTTATTGCCCATCCCTAATTGCCCTTGAGAAATGTACGTGTTATGTGGAATTCATTTTACTTGTTTGTCAAAGAATCAAATCAAATGATTAACCTGAATGTGCACAATGCCTTTTTCCTACCTGGACTGCTTGTACTGGGTCGTAATATGTTAATTGTAATGCCCAATGCATGTCTCTCTTGCACTTTGAATCAGTGAGGTTCATTTGACCAAGCTAGAACACACCATCTTATGGCGCAGTCCGCTCTACAGAAGGAAATATATATGTGCAAGAAAACTGTATTTACCAATAATTCTAGGAACATAGGAACAGGAGTAGCTCCTCATTCCTGTTCCATCATTTAGATAGATCATGGTTAATCTGTACTTCAACTCTGTTTGCTTGCCTTTCCATATCCCTTGATACCCTTATGTAACAAAAATCCATCACTCTCAAGTATTGAAAGTTTCAATTGTCCTAGCAGTCACAGTTCCAAATTGCCACTACTTTTTGTCTAAAATAGTGGTTCCTGATTTTACTCCTAAATAACCCAGCTTATTTTAGGATTTTGCACCCTTGTTCTGGAATTCCCCAAAGGAAATAGCTTCTCTACCTACCCCATCGAATCGCTTTATCATTTTAAATTCCTTGATTAGATCACCCCTTAACTTTCTAAATTCAGGGGAATAAAAGCCAAGTCAATGAAACATGTTCTCATAAATTACCATTCAAATTCTTGTGCTATTGTGGTGAATCTGTATCCTCAAAGGCCAAAAGACCTTTCCTGAGGTCTGGTGCCAAAAACTGAACGTAGCACTCCAGATAGGATCTGACCAAGACTCTGTACAACTGAAATGTCACTTCCTCAATTTTCCCTAGCCATCATTCAACAGCCTTTTGATTACTTTTTGTACCTGTGGACTAGCTTTAGTGATGTGTACATGGACAGCTAAATCCATTTGCTCCTCTGCAACTCCTAATCGCTCATGAAGATAATATTCAGTTCTGTGGATCCCAAGTGGATGGCTTCACATTTTTCCACATTTATCTGCCATAGTTTTGCCCATTAACTTAGTTTGTCCAACAACAACAGCTTGCATTTATATAACACCTTTAAAGTAGCAAAACGTACCAAGGCGCTTCACAGAAGTATTATAAAACAAAATTTGACACCAAGCCAAAGACTCAGCTTTTAAGAAGTGTCTTCAAGGAGAGAGTTGGAAAGGCAAAGAGGTTTAGAGAAGGAATTCCAGAGCTTAGGGTCCAGGCAGCTGAAGGCTCTTCCACTTTCTATATTTGTACTAAATCAGTCTTAAACATTTAAAATTTGGGAGGGGGGGGTGGGGGGACAGAACTGGTGCAGGTACGCAAAGTCCAGCTAGCTCCAATGTTGAGCGGCACAGAGCAAGTCTTCCACTTCTGCATTCCTGGCATAGAACTCCACCCAAGGGGCAAGGGGTGTGGACTGAGAATCTGTGGCTTCAATGATTTTCCGACATTGAGTATTGCTGATAATAGTGTTGTAGAAGCTTTTTGTCTTGCACTCATGAGGACAATCTGCAAGAATACCAATGTAAGGGAAAACAACACTATATTGTATAAGAGAGTGCTGACTGGTAGAGGCATTGCCATGGAGAATGCACCAGTTTATGGTCATTGACAGTTAACTGTTAAGCTTTGTTTGAATTTTAAACCAGGCAGCTTGACTCTGATCGGTCAAGGCATTGCCCTGAGGAATGAACCAGTGAACGGCTGTCACTGATTTTGTTTAGCTGAAACAGGCACAATGTTTGTATATGTTCTTTCTGTCTGCAAAGAACAGGGCCCTGTCCATTAATATATGTAGCTTCCAGTACGCGCAAATGTGCCACACTGCAAGCCCTACCGATAATCTTAAATCGCGGAAACACATCTAATGTTGGACACTGTGCTTTGAGTTTTGCAAGCACAGACTGGTTGGGTACGGCCTGTACCTTGCCTGTTGTGAACAGCGGAAGGGACATGTTGTTTGATATAATCTGCCAGTCTTCGGGACGTACGGCCTATATACCTAGCATCACACTGGCATTGAAATTCATATATCACATTGCTCATTTATGTGATCGGCAGAACGTCTTTTTGGCTTGATGGCAGCATCCTGTTAGTGACGAACACCACACGTGTTGCTACTGCATAATAGCAGCGTGAAACAGCTAACTTCACCTGTTGCTCAAATATTTGGGATACATTACCCTTCCAGTGTAATCTGAGGTAGAATGGGCACTCTTCAGGGCCGGAATTGACGGCTTTAGGCCCGTTCATAAGTTTGCGTGATATACAGCGAGAAATGATATGATCAGGGTAGCCATTGTCATGCAGGATGTCTTTGATTCGCCCTATTTCAGCATCAAACTTGCATGGTGAGCAAATGGCTGAGGCCCTATTTACGAGGTTGCCGATAAGGCCAATCTGATAGCACGTGGAAATGTAAGAATCCCAACGCATGTATTGACCAGTGAAGGTAGGTTTGCGATAGACCGTGGGAGAGAACCCATTAGCAGATTTCTCAACTAGTACATCTTATGTATGACCAGTTCTGCACAACATGAATTGGCCAAATGGTTGGGCGAATTGTTACAACGAGTTTTGAGCAAGTTCTCCACATACATGGTGAAGGATTCCTTCACATTTGCGAAGACCATACATGACTTGCAAATCGATAGCAAAGCCGTGTCCATGTGCTCATTTGACACTGCTAACCTATTCACCAATGTACGACTTAAAGAAGCCATAGATATTTGTGCTGCAGCACTATATCATGGTGATCTAGACCCCCCACCACCATTGCATGAATCAGTATTCTTTGAACTATGAACTCGTCAACTCGCGCAGTTGAGTTCAGTTTTAATGACACCATGTATGCCCAAACAGATGGTGTTGCCATGGGATCCCCTCTCGGCCCAGCTCTCGCAAACATCTTTGTTGGGTTCCATGAGAAACATGTCTTTGAGGGAATTACATCTAACCTCCTATCTCTTGCATATTTCTGATATGTAGATGATACGTTTGCTATATTTGAATCCATAGCTGCATGCAATAATTTAATTACACGTCTTAATGGGCTCCATCCTGCGCTCAAATTCACCGTTGAAATTGAGCAGACAAATGAGGTCCCTTTCCTTGATGAAGCAAGACCCGGACAACTCTGAGGCTTGGCCTGATAAGTGGCAAGTAACATTTGTACCACACAGATGGTCAGGCAATGACCATCTCCAACAAGAATGAGTCCAACAACCTCTCCTTGACATTCAATGGCATCATCACCATCACCAAGTTCCCCCATCATCAACATCCTGGTGAGGGGAGGCAGTCATCACTGGCTACAAACATTACTGGACCAGCCATATAAATACTGTGGCTACAAGAGCAGGTCAGAGCCTGGGAATTGTGCGGCGAGTAACATACCTCCTGACTCCCCAAAACCATTCCACTGAAGCACAAATCAGGAGTGTGATGGAACACTCTCTCTTCCCTGGATAAATGCCACTCCAACATCACTCAAGAAGCGCGACACCATCCAGGACAAAGCAGTCATTTGATTAGCAACCATCCACCATCTTAAACTTTTAATCCCTCCACCACTGGTGCACTGTGGCTGCAGTGTGTGCCATCTCCACTGTGGCAACTCTCCTTCAAAACCACCCCCAAACCTGTAACCTCTCCCACCTAGAAGACAAGGGGAGCAGGCACATGAGAACAACGCAACCTGCAAGTTCAACTCCAAATCACACAGCATACTGACTTGGAAATGTAACACTGTTCCTTCATTATCGCTGGGACAAAATCCTGGAGCTCCCTACCTAACAGCATCCCAGGAGTATCTTTATCACATTGACTACAGCAGTTCAGGACAGCAGCTCAGCGCCACCTTCTTGTGCGTAATAAATGCTAATCTCGACAGCGACATCCAGATCCTATGAATGAATTTAAAAAACATGCAGTTCAAGAGGAAGGCCCACCACCTCCTTCTGAGACCAACTGGAAATGAACAATAAATGCTGACCTTGATGTCTGAACACTAATAAGGGAAGATGTCTGGAGCTTCTGAGAACTGCCAACATCAAGTCGATATGTAGTTGAGGCGGAGAAGAAAGAATGAAGTCCATCCTTGTTGGTTAAGTATCTCGCAGACATAAGGGTCTGGAGAAACCTACACTGATATTTTGAAAATGCCTTCACTGAAGCACAGGAGGAAGCAAAGTGTGCACATCTCTTACTTGTTCGGGAATGTGTGATTTGAGTCCACACTCCTTCAATTGCTCACACTGTGAGATGAGAGCGGAGACTGTAGCTGCAATCTACATAATATGACTGACTTTTCAAACCACCCATGTAAAGGTGTTGACTGCTGCCAAGTTGATTTTGACCTTCAGAATTAATGCCACTCTGTAAGAAGATTTAATTCCAGTAGTTTTACAAGAGGTTTCCATTAGGCACTGTGAGTGTCATTAGCTACAGGATTCGTATGCAGCTCCATGCCTGAGTTCGCTTTCTCCCAGGACTTAGAAATCAGAGCATTCAAACTGTGTAACCCTGAAACAATCAAGTGGTAGCTAGGCATCTCCTGGAGTGGTCGGGAACTCAGCCTTTGTGACAGATGGATGGGAGGTTCGATAAGAGCATTAATTCGAAGAAATGTGACCAAACCAGAGTAAGAAAGAGCTTTTTCTTCCTGCTGATGATGGTAAGAAGACAATAGAAAGTCCAAACTGGCTGTAGAAAGGAGTGAATTTCTTAAAAGGGATGGTGATTTTTCCCTGAGGGTTGTAGACAAAGTGTGTGTGTGTCTCTCTGTGTGTCTGTGTGTGTGTGTGTGTGTGTGTGTGTGTGTGTGTGTGTGTGTGTAAGTAAAATATGGAAGTATCTGTCCTCTGCGCACCCACTGCCCCTGTAGGGAAAATCAGATAATCTTACAGCTTCTGCAAATTAGAAAGAAAGATTTAACGGTTCCCGCTCTCTTAATTGGTTTCTCAGCTGAAATAGAAAAATAGTTTGCAACTTCTTCACCTCCGTTTCTATTGTTGTCTACTTTTTGCAACAGATACTTTGAGTCACAATGGCACAGAAAACAGCCATTTGGTCCATTGAGTCCATGTCAGCTCTCTATAGAGAAATCCAGTCAGTCCCATTCCCCCTCTCTATCCCTGCAGCCTTGCAAGTTAATTTCCCTCAAGTGGCCATCCAATTTCCTTTTGAAATCATTGATTGTCTCTGCTTCCATCACACTCGTAGGCAGCAAGTTCCAGGTCACGACCAAAAATGTGCAGAAATGTAGCTTTAAACTGTGCATTAAATCTCAGCGTAAAAACATAACAATATAAGAAATAGGAGCAGGAATAGACCATATGGTCTGTTGAACCTGCTCCGCCATTCAGTATGACCATGGCTGATCTTGGGCTTCAACTACACTTTCCTGTCCATTCCCCATATCCCTTGATTCCCTGAAACTAAATATCTATCTCAGCCCTAAATATATTCAATGATGAGGCATCCACAACCCTCTGGGATAGAGAATTTCAAAGATTCACAACCCTTTGAGTGAAGAAATTTCTCCTCATCTGAGTCCTAAATGATCAGCCCCTTATCCTGAAACTGTGCCCTCTTGTTCTAGGTTTCCCAGCCAGGAGAAACAATGTCTCAGTATCTACCCTGTCAAGCCCTTCATAATCTTGAATGTTTCAGTGAGATCACCTCTCATTCCTCTAAACTCCAGAAAATATAGACCCAACTTACTCAGCCTCTCATCGTAGGACAACCCTCTTATCTCAGGAATCAATCCAGTGAACCTTCGCTGTACTGCCTCCATGCAAGTATATCCTTCCTTAAATATGGAGACTAAAATTGCACATAGTATTCCAGATGTGGTCTCACCAAAGCCTCCTATAATTTTAGCAAGACTTCTTTATTTTTATACTCCAATCCCCTTGTAATAAAGGCCAAGAAGCCATTTGCTTTCTCAATTGCTTGCTGTATCTACATGCTAACTTGTTTGTACGAGAACAGCCAAGTCTCTGATCAACAACATTTTCAAGTTTCATGCCTTTTAAAAAATATTCTGCTTTTCTATTCTTACAACCAAAATGAATAACCTCACAACTCCCCACATTATACTCCATCTGCCACCTTGTTGCCCAATCACTTAACCTCTATATCTCTTTGCAGACTCTGTGTCCTCCTCACAGCCTGCATTTCCACCTAGCTTTGTATCATCAGCAAAGATACATTACTCTGTCTCTTCATCTAAGTCATTTATAGAGATTGTAAATAGTTGAGGCCCAGGCATTGATCCTTATTGCACTCCACTAGTCAGAGCCTGCCAACTTGAAAATGCCCCATTTATCCCTACTCTCTGCTTCCTGTCCATTAACCAATCCTCAACCCACTCTAATATATAATCTCCGACTTAATAACTCCTTATCTTGTGTAAGTATGGACATCCCAACTGTTCTTTGCAGCCAGATTTAGCACATGCATTACATTATTTTCTCTAAGGTAAGACTCAGAACCACGTCAGACATACCCATTGTGAGTTACAAGGCACTGCCTCAGGCCCAGTTTACGAAAGATGTCCACCACAATCTCCATAGGCGTATGATCTGTAACTGTGAAAGGACTCATGTCAAGAATGCTCCTCAGCTTCAGTGGGCGTGGGCTGTCTGCTGGAAGTGTTGGAGCGTGCTGGGTAAAGTGAACCCTTGAACTGCTGACAATACCTTCTTGTTTTCTTCTAGCATTTTCTAAACAGAGTGAGAAAAAAAATCATAATTAACAATCATGGCAGTCAAAAGATGTCACTCTTTTTTTGTGGTTTCTAGCTGTTCACCTTTTCTACTAAACAGCACACCTGCTCCACCCCCTCCACCGGTGTCAGGAGCTCAGGATATGGAGGTTTTGATTATTTCAGCAAGCATTCTGATTGCACTGTATTATTCCACTTTGCAGTCTACCGAATCATGATGACAGTATCTGCAGTGGTCATTTTCAATCAGTGTGCAGCAATCAAGAATATACTGGCTGCACTGAAAGCAGTGAACGGCAAGGGACACTGGGAGCGACTGCTCAAAGCTGAATACCATGATTTTCACTGTTCTTTGTAAACAAGGCGGCACAATAAAATTATTTTCTCCTCCTTTCACTTTACGTTGACCTCTCCTGTGCTGTGCACTATCCCTAGCTGGAAGAGAAAAGTGGCCTGTGACTAAAAATCACACCATCATATCCTGAAAAAGGCTAATCAGAGAATATGTGAGAATGTCACTAAGGTAATAATACCCCTGCTAATCCTCTCCACCTCCTTGCAACAAAGCAACCAGCCTTCAATCAACCTCTGCAATCAGGAACTTACTGCTTTGGGGGACTGCAACTTAAAGAGGTAACCCACTGCTCAACAGATTGGACGCCCCACATTATCGGAAGCACTTTTTTTCCCCAAAGAAATTGCAGTGTGATGAGAGTTTCATTCATTGTGGAGGAGTTTCCTCAGATTTGCAACTTTCCCTCTGCTATTCTGCTCATGCTGCAGGCTTTTCATCCTTTTTATGATAATTTTGTTTCTTCAAGTTTTTCTTTTAACCCCACATTTCTCCATCCTGCAACTTTTCTTGCAGTGTCAGATCAACCTATTGAGATGAACACACTCATTTGACGTGGCGTGCCAGGTATCTATTCCCCCTGGTTTGCTTCCCTTTAAATAATGATCAGTAAAAATTAATGCACGTCTGCCCACTGTGCCTGTTTCAAATGCAACTTCCTTCATTCTACCCACACAATTTTGCCTAATTACTGTTTGGGGATGTGCTTTTTAAAATTAATTCTTTGGATGTGGGCGCTGATGGCAAAGCTGGCATTTATTGCCCATTCCTAGTTGCGCTTTAGAAGGTGGATTTTCTTCTTGAACTGCTGCAGTCGGTGCGGCTCGGAAGGGAGTGCCAGGAATTTAATTCAGTGGGGGCAATTTTATGCTGCAGATTTGGTGGCATGCGGGGCTAAATAATTATGCAGGAGGTGTTTTGGATTCCCGATGGTGGGATATTTTAGAGGAATTAAGTCGACGGTGGGTTCCCGGTGTTCTGGAGTTCCTCCAGTGCGCTGGGGGATTGCAGCTTTTTTTAAATAACATGAATACTCATTACCCTACTCATAGTTATAGTTCAGTCCTACCTGCCAGATTAAATGAACAGTGAGCAATATTCCTGTGCCACCCAGTTCAGGAATGTTTCAATAAGGCATGCAATAGTCGGATTTGTGCTGTTGAGTCTCAGGACTGTGCGCTTCTCTCTAACTCATCTGCTAAACTAACGCCAGCATTGGAATGGATGTTTGCCTCCAGACTCCACACCAGCGAGGGTGCATCATCTCAGGGGATGGTGGAGATGGCATGGGTGGGGGCTACAAGGAGGAGCAGGGGAGGGTGGAGTTGAGTGTTCAGGTTGTTGAATGGTTGATGCTGATGGTGCAGATGCATTTTGTCGGCTGCGGGGGTGGTGGGTGGATTAGATTAGTACTGCGTGAAGATATTTGGCAAGGGCTTAAAGAGAGGGATGAGTGCTGTCAATGTTCGGAAGCTATGGGACAAACTGAGGATACTGGCTACGAGAGGGAACAGTCACAGTCAAAGGGGGGCAAATGTGTGTTGGGGGGGGGGGGGGGAGAGGGCAAGGGGGGGGGGAGGGCAGGGTGGGGAAGGTCAAGACTAATGGGTGGGTATTCGACAGCTTCACTTGGAGGGAACAGGACTTGGCAACAATGTTCAGTTCGATGTGAGAAGGTTCAAGGGTAAGAGTCGGCATGTCGATAGTAAAGGGAGTAGGAATGGGAGGAGGGATGGCATGAATACATTGATGACTACACTGTGCATGGTAATGGGGGGAGGCTCAATGGTAACGGAGGGAAAGGTAACGATAATATTGGGTCGGTCAAGGGTTATGGGTTCAAGCTGGAAGGTTGCAAGAGGAGGTTGGAAGATGGGGAGACTTGCCCTGAATTCCGCGTGCATCATCTTCTCCAATGTTAATGGAAACCAAGTGGAGATTCAAGGATTGCAAGGAGAGTGGGAGGCAAACAACTGTGAGTATGTCTTCTGCTTGGTTGCAATTTGAAGGCAGATATGAGGAAGCTGTTCATTGCCTCGATGTTTCAGCTCACTAGCAACAGAGGGCTGAATCGCCACACTCCACCTACTTATTGTTCAGAAAAGCCACCGCGACATGGGTCTCATACACCCAATTTGTCTAGTACCAGTGGAAGAAGAACAAAGAGAGAGACTAAGGAGGGCTCGCTTCCCTCAACTCATGATGCCTGAGTGCCAGCAACAGGCAGAACAGGAAGGTGAGGATGCTCCGAATGATAACATCGAGGAACGGCCTTATCAAAGACTGGCACGTCAGGCATCCTCAGGACAAGGACATATTTCCTTCAAATGTCAAACAGGCAATGCCTGAGACGCCTAAGGATGTCTGGTGAAATGAGCACAAAAATTTGTAGGATCCTGCAGCATGACCTGCAGCAGCTCGTCTTCGATGGGAATCCCATGCCAGTTGCCGTCAAGGTGACTGCTGCACGCAACTGTTTCTCCAGTGGCTCCTTCCAGGGATTCACGGACGACATATGTGGCATCTCGTAGTCTGCAACCCACAGGTGCAAAGAGGTGACCAATGCCTTTTATCGATCTGCTAATGATTTAATCTACTTACCCACAGATGAGGACAGCGAGGCAGCAAGGTCTGCGGCCTTTGGCACCATCGTTGGCTTCCCTAGAGTGCAAGAGTGATCGACTGTACTCATGTAGCCATTAGAGCTCCCTGGGGCCAGCCTACTGTCTTTGTCAATCGCAAAGACGTCCACTCTTTAAAAGTACAACTGGTTGGTGACCACAGGAGAAGAATCATGCATGCTTGCATAAGCTTTTCAGGAAGCTGTCATGACTCCTACATTTTGAGGAACCCCCAGCTGCCAGCAGTTTTCGAGAACCAGCCGAAGTAGACGGATGGATCCTGGGTGACAAGGGTTATCCGCTTTGTACATGGTTGATGGCACCAGTTCGTCATCGCCAAGAGTTACTGTAAAAAGATATACAATGCTGCTCACACACCCACCAGAGCCATCACTGAACAAACCATTGGCATGCTGAAAAGTGCAATTCCGTTGCCTTATCCAGTCTGGAGGGGTTCTTCAGTACGTGCCACAGAGGGTGACATGAGTAATCATTGTCTGCTGTGCCTCGCACAACCTTACAATTAGACACGGCAACATTCTACAGGCAGAGGAACACGAGGAACACCAGTCCTCCTCAGATGACGATAACTATGAAGAGGGTGAGAAAGAGGACAACAATGTAGTCATCGATATGAGGACCATGGAGAGACATGCAAGGAACATTAGGGAGAACCTCATTTATGCACATTTCAGCTAACAATAAGCCACATCCACAAGGAACGCTGGGAGGAGAAATATAGCTCCCCCCAGAAATTCCCTTTAGCATGAGGTCTTATTCATCTCTGCAATCTTATCGAAGTGTTGCTGCATTTTAATGTGACTGGCATTTGAAGTCATCTATGGGCTACGACGAGTGTGACTATGCATCACTGCGAGCAGAGTTAAGTTATGACCATTGAAAACAAAAGTAAGGTATGACAGTATTGGAAAAAGTTATTAATTATCAATAGGAAAAGAGCCATCATTGAAGTGCGAAGGCTCAAATTCCAATGAGATAAGGACGCTGGATATTTCCTGAGATGCTTTGCAAACATCATTGCGCTTCTGCCATAGACCTCCAATAAACTTCTTTGTATCCATCTGTAAGCAAGCAAAACATTACAGAGTGGATCAAATTTTGCATGAATAAAAATGTATTCATAAATCTTTTGAATCGTGACAATTTGTACAGCACCCATGCCACATTTGTGCTCAGAGCTGCTTCAATTTTCTTTTCTTGCCACTACGTTTAGGTGCTTTACCGACATTAGCAGCTGAGGTGGAGGCAGTCTGCTTAGTGCGCTGCCCCGTTGCTGTGGATGACTGTGATGGGCGTCCTCTGGAGGAACGGGGCCTGGATGGCTCCATCCTACTCGGGGTCGGCAGCAATGATGCTTGAGTATCCCCCGTATACTTGCCTGCTGGAGGTAAGCGAGTCAATGTCAGGGGAGGGGACGAGAAACCACTTACCCTGGGGTGTCCTGAGAGGAAGGTCCTGGGGCAGCTGCCACTCCTCTATCTGTGTGCACGATGGCACCTGCCTGGCTCCCTGAGGGGAAGGAGCACCTGGAGGGAGGTCCAAGTTCCTTGTCCCCGTCTTCCTTAGACTCTGCTGCATGGAGCCCAAGGCAACAGCAATTGAGTGCAGGTCAGATTGCTTATGGATCGAGCATTCAACCAGGCTTGCCAGACTCTCAACTGAGGAAGCCATACGCTCAAATGCCTGGGACATAGCAGATGTCATTGCTTGCATGGACCCCTCCATGGCTCTGAACAGAGGATCATCACAGCCGTGAGGCTGAGCAGATGCTTGGTGCCCAGCAGTCCTCCGATTGTCATGGGACCCAGCTGGAACATGCTCCCTCAGCTGCTGGACGTGTCTGTATCGTGCACACCAGCTTGTGACCCAGATTCTAATCTTAAACCACACCAGCACCCACCGACCCCCGTGGACTATGTGGATGTATCTGTAGAGGTGGAAGAAGAGGCAGGTGACAGTGCACCCTCTGGGGCATTGGCTTCTTCTTCCTCCCCAGAGGAGGATTCTTGGGCCATGTGGCGTTCTGTGACTCGAGTGCGGGCACCTGCAGCGGAGACACAAACAGAGGCACTTTAAGCATGTGCTTCACATGAGTTCATACAATTATCTTCAGTTTCCACATATGGCTACAAGAGCAGAAATGACACTTCATCCTTATGTCTTATGGCTCCTACCTAACCATCTCCGCTCGCCCTGCCTCCCTCCTCCTGCACGATCTCAGAAGCCTCCTCCTCAGCTGTGGTCAACAGCCTTATGTCAAGGACCCCTCCTCCCGTCTTAGCACGGTTTCGCTGGTTGTGGCTTCATTTATCCTGCAGGAGACAAATTTAATGACATGGCAAATGATGCATCACAACCATTGCATACATGCATCAACATCACTCATTCTGCATTGGCTTTCGTATGATATCACATAACCAATGTCAATGTTCATCTTGGCGCAACATCATTTCGTGAATGGCACCAAAGGTGCTCACGCATTCCACTGCATTCCTTGTGTACCCTCTGTCTTAAAGACACAGAGCTATGGAAGAAAGCAGAGCAGCTTTGCCAGGACCACTTATCCTCGCTGATCTGAAGACTTTGATGCGCTTGTAGCACCGCACCCATGATCTACAAGTAACCCCACAGCCCTCCTCTGCTACCTCCATCCAGGCTGCCTTGGTGAGGTGGGAGGGTCTTCATACTCCATTTGCAGGGAAGTAGACCTCCCACCTTTCCTGATGGCCTGGAGGAGAACCTGCAGGGAGCCATAACTGAACCGTGGGGCGGGACGCTGCCTGCAGGCTATCATTTGATTCACTTTGGCTGTCGGGAAAATAAATATGAAGTTGGTGGTAACTTTCACAAAATAAGGGAGGCAAAAACATTTTGATTTAAGTAAAAGCTTCAATCTAAGTTATTCTGAAGATACTTACATGAAAGGAAAGCTGCTGATCCTTGAGGCTGCAAGCACAGAATGTTTTATATCTGTGGCGATCATGACGCTTGGGGCAGTGATGGCGGGTTCCACCAATGAAAGGCCGCCTCCGCCACACGATCCCACGTGTTCCTCGGGCCCATCGCCACATGGCTAATTTAAATACAAAATCACGCGGGAACGGAATTGTAGTGGAAGCTGAAGTTACAACAACTTCCAGTCCCGCCAACGGGAATGCTGTGGCACTCCAAAAGATTCTGCCCTGTGACTTTGAAGTAAGAGTGAAATATTTCCAACTCACAAAGGTGTGTGACTTGGAGGAGAATCTGGAGGTGACGGCATTCACATGCCCCTCCTGCCCTTATCCTTCTGGTGGAGGTCACCGATTTGGAAATTGCTGATGGGAAGGGCTTAGCAATTTGCTGCAGTATATTCTGTGGACAGTAGACCCTGCAGCCATGATATGCCAATGGGGATGAATGTTTAAGAAGGTGGAAAGGGTACACTGGCCAGGTGGGCTTCTTCGTCCTGGATGGTGTTGAGCTTCTTGGGTATTGTTGTCGCTGCACCCATCTAGGCAAATGCAGAATATTCCATCATACTCTTAACTAATAACTTGTAGGCAGTGAAGAGGCTTTGGGGAGTCAAGTGGTGAGCTATTCATCACAGAATACCCAGAGTCTGACCTGCTCTAACAACCATGGCCTTTTTGTGGCTGGTCCAGTTGAGTTTCCCCTCATATCATGGCTTGAGTGCCCTCAGATGGCTCAGTGGGTAAATGCACCACATCAGACAGTATAGAACAGGAAAGATTCATCAGTGATCTCAAGTAGTGATAGAAAGGGGCAGTGGTGAAAGCATAATAGGTAAGGGTAGGAGTGTGTGGAGAAGAAACCATAACGAGAAAGAAGGGCTGATTTTCCCTGCTCCTGATTACTATTCTGTGACTGTAGCTGGAATACGTGCATGTGGATGTCTGGCTAAGACAGCTCAGTGGTGATGCATTCATGATTGAATAGCCTGCCGACTGCTTAGGTTCACACATAATAGATGACCACTTGGAAGAGGTGCAAGAGGACTTCCAGTGGAAGTGTGACCAAGCACAGTCACCACCTTCAGAAACAAGGGGAGAAAGGGAGGGGTATGGGGAGGAAGAACTGAACAAGGAATACTGAAAGAATTGTGCCTATAATGCTGTCCTTCACAGACTGCAGATTGTGGTGGTAGCAGGTTACAGTAGCTGACAAAGCAGAAGAACGGTTTCAACAACAACACATTTATATAGCACCTTTAACGTAATGAACTGTCCCAAGGAGTATTATAAAACAAAATATGGCACCGAGCCACATAAGAAGATATAAGGCCAGATGAACAAAGACTTGGTCAAGGAGGTAAGTTTTAGGGAGTGTTTTAAAAGAGGAAAGAGATGTAGAGAGGTGGAGAAGTGTAGGGAGGGAATTCCAGAGTTTCGGGCCTAGGCAACTGAAGGCACTACCACCTCCGATGAAGCGATTAAAATCAGGGATTCTCAAGAGGCCAGGATTAGATAATTGCAGATGTCTCAGGTGATTGTGGAACTGAAGGAGATTACAGAAATTGGGAGGGTCGAGACCATGGAGGGATTTGAAAAGAAAACGAGAATCTGGAACTTGGTATGAGAAGACATGTCAGCAGAGTTTTGGATGACCTCAAGGTTACGGAGGATAGAATGTGAGAGTCAGGAGTGCATGCAGATGAGTATAGGAGAGAGCCAAAGTTAGATCCTCAGGGGACACTAGAAATAATAGTGCGGGAGCAGGAAGAGAAGCCACTGCACAAGTGATATTCTGGCTATGATTAGATAGATAAGAATGGAACCAGGTAATAGCAGTCCCATCCAGCTGGACCACAAGGGAGCAGGCTGGTGTGGTCAACCATGTCAAAGATTGCAGACAGGTTGAGAAGAATGAGGCAGGATAGTTTACCTTTGTTACATGTGTGACTTTGACAAGAGTTCACGTCCACTAGCAAATTCTGGACATGCATATATTGTAACACTGTTGAAGATGCATAGGAATAACTAACTCGTACCTAATGCAATAGTTATATCTCTTCGTAGTGCAAATCCAACTAGTCTTTGAGATTCTTTTGATACAATGACAGGAAAACCATTGTACGATGTTTCATTAATCATCATTTCTAAGTCTTCGACCCTCATGTCATCCTGCGTCATGACTGAAAGAGGAATCTCATTTCTCCGAGGCCGCATCACATCTGCAGCCAGCGTTGTATGAGTGAACTCTTCTTTAGCGTCCAGGAATGGATATCCATTCAGGCGGATGTGCGATTCGTAAATGCCCTCCCTGCCAAATGCATCCCCCACCCACTTGCTGGTCATTACAGCTGCCATGAGAGGGACAATGTACTCCAGCCCACCAGTCAGCTCGAACACAATTACCACTAGGGAAACTGTCATCCGCGTCACACCACCTATAAAACAAAGAAAAAGGTTACTTCAAAAAAAAGGCACATTAATTCTTCATCCATCCCATATTTTATCACATTTTGCATTCAATAAGCTACACTGCCTTCCCACTTTTGGTGAGAAACAGAGGGAGAATTTCACACCGTGAGAAGTCATATTTTTTCCAGTAACCAGTGTACAACATATCTATTTACCCTGTCTTTCATCGTTACATGACTGTACCAGTATGGAGCTCAACAAGAATACATGGAGCAACAGTTTAATCTGAGCTTCAAGGATGTCAAACTTAATTTCTCCAGGCAGAGGGAGACCTTGGATTCTGTTGTGAAGCACACCACAGATCTGGGTCTGACAAGAAATTGCAGATGAACAGGAAATACTTCTGTAATCATCCCATAAAAATTGCACCACACGTGCAAAATTCTACAGGCATTTGTCTAAGTGCTTCCTGTTTCAGAACCTCCACCAGCAAAGTTCAACGCCCACTGGACCTTCAGGTTTGAATTAGACTTTTTAAAAAGCTGCAAAATCTGAAAGAAAAACTTTCATACAAAACTCTCCAGCTGAAATCTGGGGAAGAGTTTCCATTCAAAATATTAACCTGCTTTTTCTCTTTACAAATGTTGATGAACCTGCTGTACATTTCGTACTTTCGCTTCTCTACTTCGAAGAAGAGGAGAGTTATTCCCAGTGTCCTGGCCAATATTCATCCCTCAAACAGCATCAGAAAAAAAACACATTATCTGGTCATCATCACATTGCTGCATTATGAGCGTCTGTTGTGCGCAAATTGGCTGCTGCATTTCCTGCATTACGACAGTGACTACACTTCAAAAGTACCTCATTGGCTGTAAAGCACTTTGAGACGTCCGATGGTTGTGAAAAGTGCTACATAAATGCAAGTCTTTCTTTTGTTTTCTTGAGGTTTAGATGCCATGTACATGACTTTAATCCAGGGACCAGAACACTAATCATTTGATGCTCCGTTCTATGATATTTTTAGTGCACTAGTTCATAGGATTTTGTAAAATTTCTATGTAAATTATTTTAATAGTCATCAGCACCAAAGAGCACTTGACAGAATTTCAATGCCCAAATTGTCCATTTTAATTACTGGAATCAAGTGAAGGCGAAGGTCAAGAATGAGAGGACACTGATTTAAGGTGACTGGCAAAAAAAATTGCACGGCTATGGGGAAGAGGCGGGAGAGTGGGACTAGCTGTGTTGCTCTTGCAGTGAGCCGGCATGGACACAATAAGCTGAATGGCCTCCTTCTGTGCTAAAACCATTCTATGATTCCAACTGCTTCTGACTGTGATCTGGTTTTGATCCAGCTCTGTAATTACAGAGACCAAATAAAGAGGAAGTGTACATTTATTTAGCATCTTATCATGTCCTCAGGTCATCCCAAAGCGCTACACAGCCAATGAATTGCTATTTGAAAAATAGTTTCTATTGTTACACAGGCAGCCAGTTTCCACACGAAGTTCCACGAACAGTAAATAAATGAATGACTAGGTAATCTGATTTTGGTAGTGGCAGTTGATTACAAGAAAGAATTCGCATTTATGTAGTGCCTTTCACAACCTCAGGACCTGCCAATGCACTTTAAGGCCAATGAAGTACGTCTGAAGTGTCATCACTGTTGTAATATAGGAAACATTGCAGCCAATTTGCATACAAGGTCCCATAAACAGCAAATGTGATAATGACTAGATAACTTGTTTTAGTGATATTGTTGAGGGAGAAATATTGGCCAGGACACTACGGCGAACTCCCCTGTTCCATGGAATCTTTTGCAGCCACCTGAGAGTGCAGATGGGGTCTGGTTTAACCACTCGTCTGAAACTCGCGCCTCCAACAGTGAAACACATCCTCAGTATTAAATTTTGCATTTGTGTCTCTGGACTGGGACTTCAATTCACAAGCTCCTGACTCACATGAGAAAGTGCTACCAGCTGATCCTAGCTGAAACGCCAGTCAGCACGCTAGACCACTTAGAACACAAGAACTAGGAGCATGAGTAGGCAATTCAGCCCCTTGAGCCTGCCCCGCCATTCAATACGATCATCTCATCTCAGCCTCAACTCCACTTTCTTGCCTGTTCTCCATAACCCTTCAACCCATTACTAATTAAAAATCTGTCTATCTCCTCCTTAAATTTACTCAATGTCCCGGCATCCACCGCACTCTGGGGTAGTGAATTCCACAGACCTACAACCCTTTGAGAGAAGTAATTTCTCCTCATCTCGGTTTTAAATCTGCTACCCCTTATCCTAAAACTATGACCTCTCGTTCTAGATTGCCCCACAAGAGGAAACATCCTCTCTAAGTCTACTTTGTCAATCCCCTTAATCATCTTATATACCTCAATTAGAACTCCTCTCATTCTTCTGAACTCTAGAGAGTAAAGGCCTAAACTGCTCAATCTCTCTTCATAAGACAAACCCCTCATCTCTGGAATCAATCTAGTGAACCTCCTCTGAACTGCCTCCCTCCTCAAGTAAGGGGACCAAAACTGTATGCAATACTCCAGGTGCGGTGTCACTAATGCCTTGTACAGTTGCAGCAACACTTCCCTCCTTTTATATTCTATTCCTTTAACAATCTCACCATAACAAGGCAGGTGGGAGTTTGATTTAATGTCACAGGCAGCACTACTCACAATGCAGCACTTCCTCAATAGGGATCAACATACTAACATATTTTTCCCATCTGCAATGGTGGCAGATTGAACACTCTCTCCAAACTTACTGACAGTCCTTCAGTTATTTGTATCCATCACTTGCTTTTCGCAAGGTTAGGGCAGCAGCCTGAAGTTTCCTAGTTAACGAAGGGCGCCTGCCAAGTATGGCTATCAGAATGTTCTGAACTTCCATTTGGTGGTGGTGGGTCTCGTCTAGTTTATTTGGCAAATGGGCTTTTCATGGCAGTTTTCATACCTCAATCAATCATTTGGTCAGCATTGTATCAGAGTTTTACTTTTATTGGTAAATTTCAGTGCTTGTGTTTTACCTGTTGTCTCATTTTCCTCCATGGAGCAGGAATATTCACCTAACGAACGCACACACAGCTTTCGATTTTTATACAGACAAATTTACATTAAACTAGGCAACTATTTTATATGAAAACAAAGCTATGGGCTAGTTCATTATCAATATAGAAACCTGCTAGAAGCTTGCCTTCCTTTTTCAGAGTTGTTGCTGGTGCTAGTTTTTATTTCTGAGAATGAGAATTACAGTGCTATGCTCAGGCTTTCAGGTGACCAATCATAAATGTGCAGTTCAGAATTAGTCCATGTACATGATAAAGTGAGGGCAGATCATGTAACCAAGGTAGCTGTGTATGATACAAAAACAAAGTGCTAGAAAAACTCAGCAAGTCCGGCAGCATCAGGGGAGAGAGAAGCAGAGTTAACGTTTCAGGTCAGGGTTCTAATGAAAAGTCACTGAGCTGAAACATTAACTCTGCTTCTCTCTCCACAGATGCTGCCAGACCTGCTGAGTTTTTCCAGCACTTTCTGTTTTTGTTTCAGATTTCCAGCTGTGTATGATACCTCTTTGCAGGTGCTTGTTATGATGCCCTTTAGGGTCAACCTAAGGGGAAGTACTAGAGAGTCTGACATCCTTGAAAGTGGATAAATCACCAGGGCGAGATGGATTGTATCCCAGGTTGTTAAAGGAAGCCAGAGAGGAAATAGCGGATGCTCTGAGGATCATCTTCAAATCCTCACTAGATACAGGAGAGGTACCAGAGGATTAGAGGTCTGTGAACGTTGTAACATTGTTGAAAAAGGATGCGAGGAATAGGCCAAATAATTATCGGCCGGTCTGTCTGACCTTGGTGGTGGGCAATTTATTAGAATAAATTCTGAGAGATGGAATAAAGTACCACTTAGAAAGGCACGGATTAATCAGGGATAGTCAGCATGGATTTGTTAAGGGTAGTCGTGTCTTACCAATTTAACTGAATTTTTTGAGGAAGTAACAAGGAGGGTTGATGAGGGCAGTGCACTAGATGTGGTCTACATGGATTTTAGTAAGGCATTTGACAAGGTCCCGCACGACAGACCAGTCAGAAAAATAAAAGCCCATGGGATACGGGGGAATGTGGCTAGTTGGATCCAAAACTGGCTCAGTGACAGGAAACAAAGGGTAGTGGTCGAAAGAATGTTTTTGCGAACGGAAAGCAGTTTCCAGTGGCGTTCCACAGAGCTCAGTGTCAAGTCTCTTGCTATTTGTGGTACATAGTAATGATTTGGATTTAAATGTGGGAGGCATAATTGGGAAATTTGCAGAAATTTTGGGATCCTTAGGGGGGAGGGGGAGCAGCCCCAAGTCGTGGTCCACATAGGCACCAACGACATAGGTAGGAAGAGAGATGGGGATTTAAGACATAAATTCAGGGAGCTAGGGTGGAAGCTTGGAGCGAGAACAAACAGAGTTGTTATCTCTGGGTTGTTGCCCGTGCCACGTGATAGCGAAGCGAGGAATAGGGAGAGAGAGGAGTTGAACACGTGGCTGCAGGGATGGTGCAGGAGGGAGGGTTTTGGTTTCCTGGATAATTGGGGCTCTTTCTGGGGTAGGTGGGACCTCTACAAACAGGATGGTCTTCACCTGAACCAGAGGGGTACCAATATCCTGGGGGGGAGATTTGCTAGTGCTCTTCGGAGGGGTTTAAACTAATTCAGCAGGGGAATGGGAACCTAAATTGTAGTGCCAGTGTACAGGATGTTGAGAGTAGTGAGGTCAGGGATAAGGTTACAAGGACGCAAGAGGGCACTGGCAAGCAAGAACCTGGTTTGTGTGTCTACTTCAACGCCAGGAGCATCCGGAATAAGGTGGGTGAGCTTGCAGCATGGGTTGGTACCTGGGATCTCGATGTAGTGGCCATTTCGGAGACATGGGTAGAGCAGGGGCAGGAATGGATGTTGCAGGTTCCGGGATTTAGATGTTTCAATAAGAACAGAGAAGATGGTAAAAGAGGGGAGGGGGTGGCATTGTTAATCAAGGAGAGTATTACAGCGACAGAAAGGACATTTGAGGACTCGTCTACTGAGGTAGTATGGGCCGAGGTTAGAAACAGGAGAGGTGAGGTCACCCTGTTGGGAGTCTTTTATAGACCTCCGAATAGTTCCAGAGATGTAGAGGAAAGGATAGCGAAGATGATTCTCGACAGGGGCGAGAGTAACAGGGTAGTTGTTATGGCGGACTTTAACTTTCCAAATATTGACTGGAAATACTATAGTTTGAGTACTGTAGATGGGTCAGTTTTTGTCCAGTGTGTGCAGGAGAGTTTTCTGACACAGTATGTAGACAGGCCAACCAGGGGAGATGCCACATTGGATTTGGTACTGGGTAATGAACCCGGCCAGGTGTTAGATTTAGATGTAGGTGAGCACTTTGGTGATAGTGATCACAATTCGGTTAGGTTTACCTCAGCGATGGGCAGGGACAGGTATATACCGCAGGGCAAGAATTATAGCTGGGGGAAAGGAAATTATGATGCGATTAGGCAAGATTTAGGATGCGTAGGATGGGGAAGGAAACTGCAGGGGATGGGAACAATCGAAATGTGGAGCTTATTCAAGGAGCAGCTACTGCGTGTCCTTGATATGTATGTACCTGTCAGGCAGAGAGGAAGTTGTCTAGCGAGGGAGCCGTGGTTTACTAAAGAAGTTGAAGCGCTTGTCAAGAGGAAGAAGAAGGCTTATGTTAGGATGAGACGTGAAGGCTCAGTTAGGGCGCTTGAGAGTTGCGAGCTAGCCAGGAAGGATCTAAAGGGAGAGCTAAGAAGAGCAAGGAGAGGACACGAGAAGTCATTGGCGGATAGGATCAGGGAAAACCCTAAGGCTTTCTATAGATACATCAGGAATAAAATAATGACTAGAGTTAGATTAGGGCCAATCAAGGATAGTAGTGGGAAGTTGTGTTTGGAATCAGAGGAGATAGGGGAAGCGTTAAATGAATATTTTGCGTCAGTATTTACAGTAGAGAAAGAAAATGTTGTCGAGGAGAATACTGAGATTCAGGCTACTAGGCTAGATGGGATTGAGGTTCACAAGGAGGAGGTGTTAGCAATTTTGGAAAGTGTGAAAATAGATAAGTCCCCTGGGCCAGATGGGATTTATCCTAGGATTCTCTGGGAAGCTAGGGAGGAGATTGCAGAGCCTTTGTCCTTGATCTTTATGTCGTCATTGTCGACAGGAATAGTGCCGGAAGACTGGAGGATAGCAAATGTTGTCCCCTTGTTCAAGAAGGGGAGTAGAGACAGCCCTGGTAATTATAGACCTGTGAGCCTTACTTCGGTTGTGGGTAAAATGTTGGAAAAGGTTATAAGAGACAGGATTTATAATCATCCAGAAAAGAATAAGTTCATTAGCGATAGTCAGCACGGTATTGTGAAGGGTAGGTCGTGCCTCACAAACCTTATTGAGTTTTTCGAGAAGGTGACCAAACAGGTGGATGAGGGTAAAGCAGTGGATGTGGTGTATATGGATTTCAGTAAGGCATTTGATAAGGTTCCCCACGGTAGGCTATTGCAGAAAATACGGAAGTATGGGATTGAAGATGATTTAGAGCTTTGGATCAGAAATTGGCTAGCTGAAAGAAGACAGAGGGTGGTGGTTGATGGCAAATGTTCATCCTGGAGTTTAGTTTCTAGTGGTGTACCGCAAGGATCTGTTTTGGGGCCACTGCTGTTTGTCATTTTTATAAATGACCTGGAAGAGGGTGTAGAAGGGTGGGTTAGTAAATTTGCGGATGTCACGAAGGTCGGTGGAATTGTGGATAGTGCTGAAGGATGTTGTAGGGTACAGAGGGACATAGATAGGCTGCAGAGCTGGGCTGAGAGATGGCAAATGGAGTTTAATGCGGAAAAGTGTGAGGTGATTCACTTTGGAAGGAGTAACAGGAATGCAGAGTACTGGGCTAATGGGAAGATTCTTGGTAGTGTAGATGAACAGAGAGATCTTGGTGTCCAGGTACATAAATCCCTGAAGGTTGCTACCCAGGTTAATAGGGCTGTTAAGAAGGCATATGGTGTGTTAGCTTTTATTAGTAGGGGGATCGAGTTTCGGAGCCACGAGGTCATGCTGCAGCTGTACAAAACTCTGGTGAGACCGCACCTGGAGTATTGCGTGCAGTTCTGGTCACCGCATTATAGGAAGGATGTGGAAGCTATGGAAAGGGTGCAGAGGAGATTTATAGGATGTTGCCTGGTATGGAGGGAAGGTCTTACGAGGAAAGGCTGAGGGACTTGAGGTTGTTTTCGTTGGAGAGAAGGAGGATGAGAGGTGACTTAATAGAGACATATAAGATAATCAGAGGGTTAGATAGGGTGGATAGTGAGAGTCCTTTTCCTCAGATGGTGATGGCAAACACGAGGGGACATAGCTTTAAGTTGAGGGGTGATAGATATAGGACAGATGTCAGAGGTAGTTTCTTTACTCAGAGAGTAGTAGGGGCGTTGAACGCCCTGCCTGCAACAGTAGTAGACTCGCCAACTTTAAGGGCATTTAAGTGGTCATTGGATAGACATATGGATGAAAATGGAATAGTGTAGGTCAGATGGTTTCACAGGTCGGCGCAACTTCGAGGGCTGAAGGGCCTGTACTGCGCTGTAATATTCTAATTCTAATGACACAAAAATTGGCCGTGTAGTTGATAGTGAAGAGGATAGCTATAGACTCCAGAATTATATCAATGGTTTGGTTGAGTGGGCAAGAAAGTAGCAAATGGAATGCAATCTGGGGAAGTGTGAGGTAATGCATTTGGGGAGGGCAAACAAAGCAAGGGAATACACAATAAACAGGAGGATATTGAGAGGGGTAGAAGAAGTGAGAGACCTTGGAGTGCATGTCCACAGGTCCCTGAAGGTGGCAGGATAAAGTGAAGGCGGCACATGGAATCCTTTATTGGCCAAGGTATAGAATACAAAAGCAGGGATGTAATGCTGAAACTGTATAAAACGCTGGTTCGGCCACAACTGGAGTATTGCATACAATTCTGGTCACATTACAGGAACAACATAATTGTTCTCGATAGAGTACAGAGGAGTTTTATGAGAATGTTGCCAGGACTTGAAAGTTGCAGCTATGAGGAAAGATTGGATCAGCTGGGGGTGTTTTCCTTGGAACAGAGGAGGCTGAGGGGTGACTTAATTGAGGTGTACAAAATTATGAGGGGCCTAGATAGAGTAGACAGGAAGGACCAGTTTCCCCTAGCGGAGAGGTCAATTATCAGGGGGCACAGACTTAAGGTGATTGGTAGAAGGATTAGAGGGGACATGAGGAAAAACTTTTTCACCCAGAGAGTGGTGAGTGTCTGGAATTCACTGCAGGGAACAGTGGTGGAGGCAGAAACCCTGAACTCATTTAAAAAGGTACTTGGACCTGCATCTGAAGTGCTGTAACCTGCAAGGCTACAGACCAGGTGCTGGAAGGTGAGATTAGATTGAGCGGCTAGGTTTTTTTCAGCCAGTGCAGACACAATGAGCTGAATGGCCTCCTTCTGTGCCGTAACTTTTCTATGGTTGTATGGTTCTAATGGCACGCAGCAGCTCCTGATAGTTGGAGATTAAGAGGCTGGCGGTAAGCACTGACTGAGAAGGGCTGCTTTAGCGGAATCTTTGAGGCCTTCAATGTTAATTTTCATGCGGCATTGCTTTGTTTCTTCTGCTGCTTGGGAGCTAAGCTGATGGAGATGGTAGATCGGATGAGGTGGTGGTCAGTACCTGTCACAGTGTGGGTGATATGGACATCTCTGTAGTCCCTCGCTCGACAATGATGTAGTTGACTAGGTGCCAGTGTTTGAACCATGGGTGTTGTCATATGGTCATGTATTTGTCTCGCTAGCAGAACAGGTGTTAGTTATGACGAGGTCATGCTCAAGACATTTTGTTCGGAGGAGGACTCCGTTGGAGTTTGCTTTCCCTACTCCTTCCTTGCCAATCACCCCCTTCTCGAGATTAGTGTCCTTCCCCACCCTGGCATTGAAGTCTCCGAGGAGGATCAGTTTGTCATCTACTGGGATCTGGACTCATGGTTTACTGGGCAACAGTGATCCCTGCGCTCCCAAATGGTTCAAAGACTTGGACAAGCTACAGCAGACACTTCAAAGCAATGGAGAAGTACCACCAGAGGTGCCTCCGCAAGATACTCCAGATCCAGTGTCAACAGCAGCGTCCTCTCCCAAGCCAACCTGCCCAGCATCAGGGTGCTAATCACTCAAAACCAGATCTGCTGGGCAGGACATGCGCACTTGACAGCAGACTGCTGAAGGAGCTGTTCTACTCCTCAAAGCATCCCTGCAGAAAGCAAACATCCCCGCCGACTCGTGGGCTTGTGACCATCCTAGATGGAGAAAGACCATTTGGGAAGGCATTGTACAACCCGAGGAACTTAATCGGAAGTTGAGGCGCCGGAGTAAGCACACAAATCTCCAACCTACAATTCTAACCCTTCAAGTACCACCTGCCTCTCATGTGGCAGAGATTGCAGATCACACATTGGATTTAGCAGTCACCTCAGAACCCATCGAACTCGAGTAGAAGCAAGTCATCCTCGATCCCAAGGGACTGCCTGAGAAGTACGATGCCATATTCTTAAAAAGAGAGTTTTTTCATCTCTGAGGTTTTTCCACATATATATGGATGCTGAGTTTCTATCAAAGAATGATGATGATTCTGCTCATGGTATGACATTTAAACGAGAAACACAGGCAAAGCCTAAATTTTTCTTTCATTCACAGGAAGTCTGCATTTATTGCCCATCTCTAATTGCCCTGAGAAGATGGTTTAGTTTTAGTTTAGTTTAGTTTAGAGATACAGCACTGAAACAGGCCCTTCGGCCCACCGAGTCTGTGCCGACCATTCACCACCCATTTATACTAATCCTGCACTAATCCCATATTCCTGTCACATCCCCAACTGTCCCTATATATTTTCCTACCACCTACCAATACTAGGGGCAATTTATAATGGCCAATTAACCTATCAACCTGCAAGTCTTTGGCATGTGGGAGGAAACCGGAGCACCCGGAGGAAACCCATGTGGTGAATTGTGGCAGTCCATATGGTGAAGGTACTCCCAGTGTTGTTAGGGAGTGAGTTCCAGGACTTTTGACTCAGCGTCGAAAGCGAAGAGTGGTCTATTTTTAAGTCAGGACTTGTAGGGGAACTTGGAGATAGTGATGTTTCCTTGTGCCTGTTGCCCCTGTTCTTGTAGTGGTAGAGGTTATGGGTTTGGGAGTTGCTTTTTTAAACAGTGGCTGTACTTATTACCTCAGTGAGTGTTTTGCCTTTTACCTTTAATGTGATCATTAAAGAACCAATTGGACAGGTTTTTTTGAGTTTAAACAAGAAGTAAGTTTATTATATGTAACAAGCGAAACCTGACCTAAAATAATAAAAAATATGCTACACATTCACATGAGGAACACACACACAAATAGATTATAAAGAGGAAAGGAGGTTTTATGGTTGGATTAAAGTCCAGAATAAATAAAAGTTAGATACACCATCTGAGGTTGGATGATTCAGTCGTCTTCCGACTGGAATAAAAGCAAAATACTGCAGATGCTGGAAATCTGAAATAAAAACAAGAAATGCTGGAACCACTCAGCAGGTGTGGCAGCATCTGTGGAAAGAGAAGCAGAGTTAACGTTTCGGGTCAGTGATCCTTCTTCGGAAGAAGAAGGGTCACTGACCCGAAACGTTAACTCTGCTTCTCTTTCCACAGATGCTGCCACACCTGCTGAGTGGTTCCAGCATTTCTTGTCTTCCGACTGGAGTTGTATTCTTGATGTCTTTGCCTAGTCAAAATGCACTCTGTGGCTGGCCCGCTTGTCTCAGGCAATCTTGGAGGCAGTCTTATAGGTGGCTCTCTTCCCTGGTCTCTGTAGCAATCAGTATGCTTGGAGAGTCCACAGTCGCAGACGGTTTTCAAACTTGATATTTTCTGGAGAGAAAGGAAGGCACACAGCCTTCTCTGCTGCTGCAGTCTCAGTTACTGTCTGTCTCTTTGTGTGCAACAAAACTGCCAGTTTGACAGAGCCTGGGGAGATGGTCACATGGTTCTCTCTTTGTTTTTAATGAGGTCCAAAGTCTAAAAGCCCAAAACCTCCCTCAGATGGTATTGTCAGTGTTTACCCCTAGAGGCACATCTCCACTCATTGATGCCTCAAGATGGCTTTGAATGTCTTGCTAACCAGGGTGATCTGGATCTACTCAGTCAGCCAAAGCATTGTCCTGACTGGGCTTCTTGTTAGACTTCTTTCACAAATTCGATGTTCAGGAATGTGAGGTATTTCAGATGCAAATTGCGGTGGCCAGTTTTTAAAAAAAGTTAACTGCAGGATTTTCTCCATTAAAAGTCTAATGTAAGCTTCCAACCGATGAATAAATATTTCTCATTTGGTATATAGTGTTTCCTTGACAAAAGACTGCAAGTCAGTTTCACAGCTAACAGGTGCTGACATCAGGAGCAGCCATTTCCGAACTTCAGACAGATTCTGGGTTTAAAAAAAGGAACCCGTCGGAAAACCCCAAATCTGTGCGAAGTTCAGAAATGTCTGTTGTGAAACTGACTCGCGATCTTTTAAAGAAAATCCTGACCATCTGCTGAGCGTTGCCGCTCTCTGAAACTGTTTGAAAGAATGTGAGAGAGATGGAGTGGGGGAAGGGGGGGGGGAGGGGGCGAGAGAGAGGGGGGAAGGGGGCGAGAGAGAAAGGGGGGGAGGGGACGAGAGAGAGGGGGGGAGGGGACGAGAGAGAGGGGGGGGAGGGGACGAGAGAGGGGGGGGAGGGGGCGAGAGAGGGGGGGGGGAGGGGGCGAGAGAGGGGGGGGGAGGGGGCGAGAGAGGGGGGGGGAGGGGGCGAGAGAGGGGGGGGAGGGGGCGAGAGAGGGGGGGGAGGGGGCGAGAGAGGGGGGGAGGGGGCGAGAGAGAGGGGGGAGGGGGCGAGAGAGAGGGGGGAGGGGGCGAGAGAGAGGGGGGAGGGGGCGAGAGAGAGGGGGGAGGGGGCGAGAGAGAGGGGGGAGGGGGCGAGAGAGAGGGGGGAGGGGGCGAGAGAGAGGGGGGAGGGGGCGAGAGAGAGGGGGGAGGGGGCGAGAGAGAGGGGGGAGGGGGCGAGAGAGAGGGGGGAGGGGGCGAGAGAGAGGGGGGAGGGGGCGAGAGAGAGGGGGGAGGGGGCGAGAGAGAGGGGGGAGGGGGCGAGAGAGAGGGGGGAGGGGGCGAGAGAGAGGGAGAGGAGGGGGCGAGAGAGAGGGGGGAGGGGGCGAGAGAGAGGGGGGAGGGGGCGAGAGAGAGGGGGGAGGGGGCGAGAGAGAGGGGGGAGGGGGCGAGAGAGAGGGGGGAGGGGGCGAGAGAGAGGGGGGAGGGGGCGAGAGAGAGGGGGGAGGGGGCGAGAGAGAGGGGGGAGGGGGCGAGAGAGAGGGGGGAGGGGGCGAGGGGGAGGGGGCGAGAGAGAGGGGGGAGGGGGCGAGAGAGAGGGGGGAGGGGGCGAGAGAGAGGGGGGAGGGGGCGAGAGAGAGGGGGAGGGGGCGAGAGAGGGGGGGAGGGGGCGAGAGAGGGGGGGGAGGGGGCGAGAGAGGGGGGGGAGGGGGCGAGAGAGGGGGGGGAGGGGGCGAGAGAGGGGGGGGAGGGGGCGAGAGAGGGGGGGAGGGGGCGAGAGAGGGGGGGAGGGGGCGAGAGAGGGGGGGAGGGGGCGAGAGAGGGGGGGAGGGGGCGAGAGAGGGGGGGAGGGGGCGAGAGAGGGGGGGAGGGGGCGAGAGAGGGGGGGAGGGGGCGAGAGAGAGGGGGAGGGGGCGAGAGAGAGGGGGAGGGGGCGAGAGAGAGGGGGGAGGGGGCGAGAGAGAGGGGGGAGGGGGCGAGAGAGAGGGGGGAGGGGGCGAGAGAGAGGGGGGAGGGGGCGAGAGAGAGGGGGGAGGGGGCGAGAGAGAGGGGGGAGGGGGCGAGAGAGAGGGGGGAGGGGGCGAGAGAGAGGGGGGAGGGGGCGAGAGAGAGGGGGGAGGGGGCGAGAGAGAGGGGGGAGGGGGCGAGAGAGAGGGGGGAGGGGGCGAGAGAGAGGGGGGAGGGGGCGAGAGAGAGGGGGGAGGGGGCGAGAGAGAGGGGGGAGGGGGCGAGAGAGAGGGGGGAGGGGGCGAGAGAGAGGGGGGAGGGGGCGAGAGAGAGGGGGGAGGGGGCGAGAGAGAGGGGGGAGGGGGCGAGAGAGAGGGGGGAGGGGGCGAGAGAGAGGGGGGAGGGGGCGAGAGAGAGGGGGGAGGGGGCGAGAGAGAGGGGGGAGGGGGCGAGAGAGAGGGGGGAGGGGGCGAGAGAGAGGGGGGAGGGGGCGAGAGAGAGGGGGGAGGGGGCGAGAGAGAGGGGGGAGGGGGCGAGAGAGAGGGGGGAGGGGGCGAGAGAGAGGGGGGAGGGGGCGAGAGAGAGGGGGGAGGGGGCGAGAGAGAGGGGGGAGGGGGCGAGAGAGAGGGGGGAGGGGGCGAGAGAGAGGGGGGAGGGGGCGAGAGAGAGGGGGGAGGGGGCGAGAGAGAGGGGGGAGGGGGCGAGAGAGAGGGGGGAGGGGGCGAGAGAGAGGGGGGAGGGGGCGAGAGAGAGGGGGGAGGGGGCGAGAGAGAGGGGGGAGGGGGCGAGAGAGAGGGGGGAGGGGGCGAGAGAGAGGGGGGAGGGGGCGAGAGAGAGGGGGGAGGGGGCGAGAGAGAGGGGGGAGGGGGCGAGAGAGAGGGGGGAGGGGGCGAGAGAGAGGGGGGAGGGGGCGAGAGAGAGGGGGGAGGGGGCGAGAGAGAGGGGGGAGGGGGCGAGAGAGAGGGGGGAGGGGGCGAGAGAGAGGGGGGAGGGGGCGAGAGAGAGGGGGGAGGGGGCGAGAGAGAGGGGGGAGGGGGCGAGAGAGAGGGGGGAGGGGGCGAGAGAGAGGGGGGAGGGGGCGAGAGAGAGGGGGGAGGGGGCGAGAGAGAGGGGGGAGGGGGCGAGAGAGAGGGGGGAGGGGGCGAGAGAGAGGGGGGAGGGGGCGAGAGAGAGGGGGGAGGGGGCGAGAGAGAGGGGGGAGGGGGCGAGAGAGAGGGGGGAGGGGGCGAGAGAGAGGCGCGAGGGGGCGAGAGAGAGGCGCGAGGGGGCGAGAGAGAGGGGGGAGGGGGCGAGAGAGAGGGGGGAGGGGGCGAGAGAGAGGGGGGAGGGGGCGAGAGAGAGGGGGGTGGGGGCGAGAGAGAGGGGGGAGGGGGCGAGAGAGAGGGGGGAGGGGGCGAGAGAGAGGGGGGAGGGGGCGAGAGAGAGGGGGGAGGGGGCGAGAGAGAAGGGGGAGGGGGCGAGAGAGAAGGGGGTGGGGGCGAGAGAGAGGGGGAGGGGGCGAGAGAGAGGGGGGAGGGGGCGAGAGAGAGGGGGGAGGGGGCGAGAGAGAGGGGGGAGGGGGCGAGAGAGAGGGGGGAGGGGGCGAGAGAGAGGGGGGAGGGGGCGAGAGAGAGGGGGGAGGGGGCGAGAGAGAGGGGGGAGGGGGCGAGAGAGGGGGGGAGGGGGCGAGAGAGGGGGGGAGGGGGCGAGAGAGGGGGGGAGGGGGCGAGAGAGAGGGGGGAGGGGGCGAGAGAGAGGGGGGAGGGGGCGAGAGAGAGGGGGGAGGGGGCGAGAGGGGGGAGGGGGCGAGAGAGAGGGGGGAGGGGGCGAGAGAGAGGGGGGAGGGGGCGAGAGAGAGGGGGGAGGGGGCGAGAGAGAGGGGGGAGGGGGCGAGAGAGAGGGGGAGGGGGCGAGAGAGAGGGGGAGGGGGCGAGAGAGAGGGGGAGGGGGCGAGAGAGAGGGGGAGGGGGCGAGAGAGAGGGGGAGGGGGCGAGAGAGAGGGGGAGGGGGCGAGAGAGAGGGGGAGGGGGCGAGAGAGGGGGGAGGGGGCGAGAGAGGGGGGAGGGGGCGAGAGAGAGGGGGGAGGGGGCGAGAGAGAGGGGGGAGGGGGCGAGAGAGAGGGGGGAGGGGGCGAGAGAGAGGGGGGAGGGGGCGAGAGAGAGGGGGGAGGGGGCGAGAGAGAGGGGGGAGGGGGCGAGAGAGAGGGGGGAGGGGGCGAGAGAGAGGGGGGAGGGGCGAGAGAGAGGGGGGAGGGGCGAGAGAGAGGGGGGAGGGGGCGAGAGAGAGGAGGGAGGGGGCTAGAGAGAGGGGGGAGGGGGCTAGAGAGAGGGGGGAGGGGGCTAGAGAGAGGGGGGAGGGGGCGAGAGAGAGGGGGGAGGGGGCGAGAGAGAGGGGGGAGGGGGCGAGAGAGAGGGGGGAGGGGGCGAGAGAGAGGGGGGAGGGGGCGAGAGGGGGAGGGGAGGGGGCGAGAGGGGGAGGGGAGGGGGCGAGAGGGGGAGGGGAGGGGGCGAGAGGGGGAGGGGCGGAGGGGGTGACAGAGAGGGGGGGAGGAGTGACACAGAGGGGTGACACAGAGGGGGGGAGGGGTGACACAGAGGGGGGAGGGATGACACAGAGGGGGGAGGGGTGACACAGAGGGGGGGAGGGGTGACTCAGAGGGGGGGGGTGACTCAGAGGGGGGGGGGGAGGGGTGACTCAGAGGGGGGGGGGAGGGGTGACTCAGAGGGGGGGGGAGGGGTGACTCAGAGGGGGGGGAGGGGTGACTCAGAGGGGGGGGGAGGGGTGACTCAGAGGGGGGGGAGGGGTGACACAGAGGGGGGGGAGGGGTGACACAGAGGGGGGGGAGGGGTGACACAGAGGGGGGGGAGGGGTGACACAGAGGGGGGGAGGGGTGACACAGAAGGGGAGGGGGTGACAGAGAGGGGGAGGGGGTGACACAGAGGGGGAGGGGGTGACACAGAGGGGGAGGGGGTGACACAGAGGGGGAGGGGGTGACACAGAGGGGGAGGGGGTGACAAAGAGGGAGACAGAGAGGACACGAGGGCAGGTAGAGAGATAGGGGACAGAGAAAGAGAGGAGGGACGGGTGGAACAGAGAGCGAGGACGACACATGGGGGGGGGGGGGAAACAGAGAGGGGGGACACAGGGAGAGAGAGAGAGAGAGAGAGAGAGAGAGAGATAGTAATCAAGATCACTCCTGACATCTATCCGGAATACTCCGCATTGCTACATCAAGCGTGCGGGCAAATCTTGACTAATTGTGCAAGCAAAAAAATGCCAGGTATCTCACTAAGTCAGTGTCCAACATCGCGAAGAGAAAGTCAGTCAATAAATTAGTCTTCTCATTTAAAGCTTCTTCACAAAAATGTACATTTTTCATTGCTTTGATGAATAGCAAGATAATTTTTAATGCCTTTATTTTCCCAAAATTGTTTCACCAGCCCCCTATCTAAGACAAAAATTATAATGTGCCACCCCCCCGCCCCCCCCCGCGAGAAACGGCTGGACAACCCTGGTGTCGAGCTTCGGTAATATAAAAGCAAAATACTGCGGATGCTGGAAATCTGAAATAACAAGAAATGCTGGAAATACTCAGCAGGTCTGGCAGCATCTGTGGAGAGAGAAGTCGAGCTTCAGTGTTGTTAGAGCTGCACTCATTCTGTGTATTCCATTACATTCTCATTCCAGTGGAGAGTATTCCAACTCACTCCAGACTTGTGCCCTGTAGATATGCCTTGGAAAGGCTTTCTGGAGTCATGAGGTGAGTCGCCCACTGTAGAATACCCAGCTTCTGACCTGCTCTGGTAGCCACAGAATTTATATGGCTGCACCAGTTAAGTTTCTGGTCAATGGTGACTGCCAGGATGTTGATGCTGGGGGATTCGACGATGGTAATTGAATGTCAAGGGGAGATGTCAAGGGTGATTCTCCCTTGTGGAGATAGTCATTACCTGGCACTTGTACGGTGCGAATGTTACTTGCCACTTATCAGCCTAAGCCTGAATGCTAACCATGTCTTTCTGTATGTAGGCATGGACTACTTCAGTATCTGAGGAGGACCAAATGAAACTGAACACTTTCCAATCATCAGTGAACATCCCCACAACAAGATAGGTAGAAGAGTAAGTTGTGAAGAGGACATAAGGAGTCTGTAAAGGGATATAGATAGGTTAAGTATGTGGGCAAAGATTTGGCAGATAGAGCATAATGTAGAAAAGTGTGACCTTGTCCACTTTGGCCAGAAAAACAGAAAAGCAACTTATTATTTTAATGGAGACAGATTGCAGAACTCAGATGCAGAGGGATCTGGGTGTCCTAGTACACGAAACACAAATAGTTAATATGCAGGTACAGCAAGTGATTAAGAAGGCAAATGCAATGTTGTCGTTTATTGCAAGGGGAATGGAATGTAAAAGGAGATGTTTTGCTGCAGTTGAACAGGGCATTGGTGAGACCACAGTGTTGGTCTCCTTAATTAAGAAAGGATATAATTGCATTGGAAGAAGGTCAGAGAAGGTTCACTCGAATGATTCTTGGGACGAGAGGGTTATCTATGATCTTATGAAGAAAGGTTGGACCTGTATTCATTGGAGTTTAAAGGATGAGAGGTTATCTTATCGATTCTGAGGGGACTTGACAGGGTGGATGCTGAAAAGATGTTTCCCCTTGTGACAGAGAACAAAACTAGGGATCACAGTTTAAAAATTAAGATAGAGATGAGGAAAAACTTTTTTCTCAAGAGGTCATGAGTCTGTGGAACTCTCTTCCTTGGAGAGGAGTAGAGGCAGGTTCATTGAATGTTTTTAAGGCAGAGGTAGACAGATTCCTGATAAACAAGGGAGTCAAAGGGTATCGGGTGTCGGCTAGAAAGTGGAGTTGAGTCCACAAACAGATCAGCCATGATCTTATAGAATGGTGGACAAGGCTTGAGGGGCCGAATTCTCCATTCCTGTTCTTACTTCTGAACTTCTGATGGAGGGAAGGTCATTGATGAAGCAGCTGAAGATGGCTGGGCCTTGGACACTACCCTGAGGAACTCCTGCAGTGATGAGCTGGGGTGGTGGTGTTTGGCTTCCAACAACCACACCATCTTCCTCTGTAAGCCAACCAATGGAGAGTTTTCCCCGATGCCCACTGACTTCAATGGGCTCCTTGATGTCACACTCGGTCAAATGCTGCCTTGTTGTCAAGGGCAGTCACTCTCATCTCTTGAATTCAGCTCTTATGTCCATGTTTGGACCAAGACTGTAATGGTATGGAGCCAAGTGGCCCTGGCAGAACCCAAACTGAGCATCGGTGAGCCTAGGACACTGACCTGAGGAACTAATTCTTGCAATGATGTCTTGAGGGTGAGGTGATTGGCCTCAAACAACCACAAAAGTCAAAGGACAAAGGATCAGAGGCCACACAAGGCTGAAAGAGATTACCAAGTTGCAGTTCGAAGAGGTTATTTATGGATTTGTAGATGAAGAATGATGATTTTAAACTCAACATGCTTGTAGGCAGCTCAGTATAGATCAGCAGGGATGGGAATGGTGGGTGACCAGTTCTTAGTGCAGGAATGGATGTAAACATTTGAATTTAGGAAAAACAGTACCTTATGGCAGCCTTGGAAGAAAGCAGATAGCTTGTCGCTGCACTTTGGCTAATGGAGCAACAACTTTTAAGGGGCAACTGTAACATAGACAGATATCTCACTTTTGACCTTGCTTGCTGCTGGGAATAAAATACAGCAAGAGCTCATCAGCATTCGAAAGCCCCAAATAGTTGTGATAATCAAAATGTTATGACTCAATGCTTTGAAATTAAGTGCTGCAAAATAATTGGACAGCAATAAAGGTAAGTATCTTTAAACACAGCTATTGTTTAAGCTGAAATTCTGATTAACTGTTTTGCATTTAAGTGGAGTGGACTATGTAAAGAAAAAGGGTTGAAAAATGCTGCTGTTAAATATGCAAATAATACTATGTTATCAGTCGGAATCTAGGGCCACTTCAGAGATCAATTATCTGTCTATCTTGTCCTACTGAATCAGGAGGAGAGGGGGGAAGTTGAGGGCAGGGATTGGGCACTGCTGGATCGAATCCGGAATGTGGAGTTGCTAGTCTATGCCACCTAAGACTCCTTCCAAATTGTCAAGAGTTCCTTGTGACTTCCCCAGTTAATAAAACAAAAAAGTTGGCTCAGAATTTATTCTTCTTTTGGAAGTTATTTTTGGCATATTGCTACTTTTGGATCAATTTCCCAGATATCTAACCATTCAACTGGCAGCCAAAGAACACAAGATAACTCTTTTTGCAGATGGTGCTTGCTTGCATGTCTTGCCCTCTACCACTCCTTCATTAATGTGGAGTGCATACAGCAGCATAGTCTTCTTTGAGGTTATCAAATCAATTATG
The DNA here is from genome assembly GCF_036365525.1 of Heterodontus francisci. Classification (NCBI taxonomy): domain Eukaryota; kingdom Metazoa; phylum Chordata; class Chondrichthyes; order Heterodontiformes; family Heterodontidae; genus Heterodontus; species Heterodontus francisci. The sequence goes on along the minus strand of NC_090374.1, from coordinate 22,147,484 downwards.
CTAAGTTGGAGGCGATGTACTTGAACATGTCAATACCTCTGGGTGTCGGGAATCCTTTTCACTTCATTGGGCTAACTTAGGAAACCGATGTGTAGAGGTGCAGATTACTGTTCATTTATGTCACCTTTACTAGCCAATTATCCTCTACCCATTCTTATTTGGGAAGCTATGAACTGTTGGAGTCCTTTTGGACAGTGTCATTCTTTACAAATGGATATTCTGCCAAGGTTATTTTACTTATTCCAAGTGCAAATACCAAAGGCTGAGAAGACTTATGGGAACGCATATAGGATACTTGCCTTTATTAGCCAAGGCATAGAATATAAGAGCAGGAAGGTTATTATGGAGCTGTATAAAACACTAGTTAGGCCACAGCTGGAGAACTGTGTACTGTTCTGATCACCACACTATAGGATGTGATTGCACTGGAGAGGGTGCAGAGGGGATTCACCAGGATGTTGCCTGGGCTGGAGCATTTCAGCTATGAAGAGAGACTGAAAAGGCTAGGGTTGTTTTCCTGAGAGCAGAGAAGACTGAGAGGGGACACGATTGAGGTATACAAAATTATGAGGGGCATTGATAGGTTAGAAGGTTAGATAGGAAGAAACGTTTTCCCTTAGCGGAGGGGTCAATAGATTTAAGATAAGGGGCAGGAGGTTTAGAGGGGATTTGAGGAAAAATCTTTCACTCAGTGGGTGGTTGGAATCTGGAACGCACTGCCTGAAGAGGTGGTAGAGGCAGGAACCCTCAACATTTAAGAATTATTTGGATGAGCACGTGAAACGCCATACCATACAATGCTGTGGGCCAAATGCTGGAAAATGGGATTAGAATAGTTAGGTGCTTGATAGCTGGCACAGACACGATGGGCCGAAGGGCCTGATTCTGTGCTATATAACTATGACGCTATGACTTTACAGCTTATATGGAATGTCAGGTATCCCCTGCCTTTGGATGAACCTGTAGGAATGCTTGGTGGCTAAAGGTGGAACTGCCCATCCTCACATCAAATCTTATTTTTGAACTGCACAGCTCTGCTCTTTTCTAGATTTCAGATCTACCCCACCGCTGGAAGACAGAATAGAAAGTTTCATCCACTGTACTCTCATTTGCCTAAATGGGCAGGCTAAAACTCTTACAGAAGGTAGAGTACATCCTGTTATTGGTGCAGTCTTGTAGAGCATGTCATTTTTTTTTTAGATTCCACAAGGTTCGTATATCTATTCTTTACTGTGAGAAAATCCAGAGCTTGCCTCCTCATTGCCAGTGAATGACTTCCAAATGGTGACTTTCTCATTTGGTGAATCTGTTTAATAAAATCATAGACTGAATACAGCACAGAAGGAGGCCATTTGGCTGGTTGTATCTGTGCTGGCTCTCTGCAAGAGCAACTCAGCTAGTCCCACTCCCCTGCCCTTTCCTCGTAGCTCTGAAAATTCTCTCTCTCTTGCCAGGGTGCTTATCCAATTCCCGTTTGAAAGCTATGATTGAATCTGCCTCCACCACATACTCAGTTATGCATTCCAGATCCTAACCACTCGCAGCATAAAAAAGCTTTTCCTCATGCAGTCATTGGTTCTTTTGCTAATCACCTTATATCAGTGCTCTGTTTCTCGATTGGTCCACCAACAGTTTCTCTGTATCTACTGTCTAGGTCCCTCATGAATTTGAAAACCTTTTATCAAATCCCCTTCAACCTTCTCTTCTGAAGCAATAATTCAAACATTAAGCTTGCGCTGTTTTCAGTATCTCTTTCATCTCAAAACGGTTTCTGAAGTTTCTGAGTGACAAGTTTGCTGTCCATTCTAGTCAGCTTGTTTGTCAGGGTTGGACTGATTTGGACCCCTACAATATTATATTCAGTAGCTTAATGCTATGGAAAAAGCTTGGCTTGAATGAAAGAGGTTGTCCAACCTAAATCTTTCGAGTGAGGATGAGGTGTGAAGCTGCCATCAGGCTGACATCTTGTATGAGAGCCAATTAAAAATGTTATTCAGAACTGATGACACATCAATATCCTTTCACTGGCGAGATCATAAGATCTCAGAATCACACTGAATCACTCACATTTTCTGGGCCTGTCCAGTTCGATTTTGTTAGGCTATGATTTTGAAGGAGGTCAAGTCCACAGCTGTCACTCGAGTCCAAGTCATTCTTTGTAATTTTGGCAGCCCAGTATGAAGTATCTCAGTAGTCTACTTAGACTGGGATAATAGTGTAAAGGGCAGATAGGGCAAGAGTTCCTAGAGTGTGTTCAGGAAAATTTTCTACGGCTGTAGATTTCCAGTCCAACAAGAGGGGAAGCATTTATGGGTCTTGGAAATGAGGTGGGCCAAGTGGATCAAATATCAGTAGGAAAACATTTAGGGGACAGTGATCATTGTATGACAAGGTTTAGGTTGGTTATGAAAAAGGACAAAGAACAATTGAGAGTAAGAATAATTAACTGGGAGAAAGACAACTTCAACGGGGTAAGAATGGATCCGGACTAAATAAATTGGAATCAAACGTTGGCAGGAAAAACAGTAGTTGAACAATGGGCGACCTTCAAAGAAGATATAGTTTGGGCACAGTCAAGGTATATACCCTCAAAGGGGAAAGGTAGGGCAAATAAATCCAGAGGTCCTGGATGACAAAAGAGATGAAGATGATGAAGAAGAAGAAAATGTGTGCTTATGACAGATGTCAGGTAGATAATACAATGGAGAACCAGGCTGAATATAGAAGGTTCAGAGGGGAAGTGGAAAAGCAAATAAGAGAAGCAAAGAATGAGTATGAAAAGAGACTGGCAGCAAACATAAAACAGAATCCCAAAGTTTTCTATAGGCATCTAAATAGTAAAAAGGTTGTAAAAGGTGCAGCAGGGCTGATTTGGGACCAAAAGAGGGATTCACACATGGAGGGAGGGGGGGGAATAGCGGAGGTATTAAATGAATACTTTGTATCTGTCTTTACCAAGGAAGATGCTACCCAGGCCACAGTGAAACAGGAGGTAATTAATATACTAGAAGGATTTAAAATTGATAAGGAGGAGGAATTACATAGGCTGCCTATAGTTAAAGTTGATAAAGCATCAGGGCTGGATGAGATGCATCCAAGGATAATGAGGAAAGCGACAGTGGAAATTGCGGAGGCACTGGCCATAATTTTCCAGTGTCAGAGGACTGAAGAATTACAAATGTTATACTTTTTTTCAAAAACGGATGTAAAGATAAACCCAGCAACTACAGGCCAGTCAGTTTAACTTCAGCGGTGGGGAAACTTCTAGAAACAATAATTCGGAACAAAATTAATAGTCACATGGACAAATGCAGATAAATTAAGGAAAGCTAACACAGATTTGTTAAGGGAAAATCATGTTTAAGTAACTTGCTGGAGTCTTTTGAAGAGGTAACAGATCTTTTGAAGAGGTAACAGAGAGGGTTGATGAGGGCAATGCTGTTGATGTGCTGTACATGGACTTACAAAAGGTTTTGATACAGTGCCGCACAACAATTTTTCAGTGAGCAAAATTATAGCTCATGGAATAAAAGGGACAGTAGCAACATGGATATGAAATTGGCTAAGTTACAGGAAACAGAGCATAGTGGTTAATGGATGTTCTTCAGGCTGCAGGAAGGTTTGCATGGAGTTCTCCAGGAATCAGTGTTGGGACCCATGCTCTTCCTGATTCCTTGGAATACCGGGCACAATTTCAAAATTTGCAGATGATACGAAACTTGGAAGCATTGTGAACTGTGAGGAGGATAGTGTAGAACTTCAAAAGGATAAACAAGTTGGTGGAATGGCTAGATAGGTGACAAATGAAGTTCAATGTGGAGAAATGTGAGGTTTTGGTAGGAAGAGCATGGAGAGACAATATAACGTAAAGGGTACAATTCTAAAAGGAGTGCTAGAGCAGAGGGACCTGGGTGTATATGTGTATAAGTCACTGAAGGTGGTAGGACAGGTTGAGAGAACAGTCAATAAAGCATACAGTATCCAAGGTTTTATTAATAGGGGCAAAGTGTACAAGAGCAAGGAGGTTATGTTGAACTTGTATAAGAGACTAGTTTGGCCTCAGTTGGAGTATTGTGTCCAGTTCTGGGCACCATATTTTAGGAAAGATGTGAAGGCATTGGAGAGTGTACAGAAAAGATTCACGACAATGGCTGCAGGGATGAGGAACTCCAGTTATGAAGACAGATTGGAGAACTTAGGACGGTTTTCCTTGAAGAGCAGGCTGAGAGGGGAATTGATAGAAGTATTCAAAATCATGAGCAGTCTGGACAGAGTGGATAGGGAAAAGGATTGAGAATGAGAGGGCACAGATTTAAAGTGATTGGCAAAAGAAGCAAAAGTGACATGAGGAAAAACATTTTCACGCAACAACTGGTTAGGATCTGGAATGCACTGCCTGAGAGTGTGGTGGAGGCAAGTTCAATTGAGACATTCGAAAGGGAATTAGACTATTATCTGAATGTGCAGGGTTACAGGGAGAAAGCAGGGGAATGGTATTCGGTGAATTGCTCATTTGGAGAGCTGGTGCACACACGATGGGCTAAATGGCCTCCTTCTGTGCTGTAACATTTCTGTGCAGCATCCTTCTGTTTCTAAGCTTGTTGGCACCAGGTTGTCCCAATTGGCTTGGACTTGCAGAAGGCTTTCTAACTGTGCTTATATGACACAAGTGGTTCTGTATGACTGTGGTCCCAACGCAATAGTTTATACCCTCCTCCCTACCCCTGTGAAATTCTAATTTCAATCCTACTCATTATTGTGTAAATTACCTTCTTGAAATTGTAATGTTCCTTGAACTCCCCCATTCTCATTTCTCACTATGTTGGCATCATAATCCATAATTTATTTGTTCTTTGTCTCTGCTTTAATTGGTTCTATATGCCAAGACAAGCAACAGTTACCAATCTGAACAATGAACCCATCATTTTGAGCTCGCATCTCAAAATGTTTCAATACCTTGGTGCCCCGTTTGACCCTATAATTTCTCCAGCTATTACCATTCTGGTAGCATTCACCTGCCTCTAACCCAATCTTCACCCCTCTGCTGCTCAACCCTCAGATTTTTTTAATTTGTTCATGGGATGTGGGCATCGCTGGCTAGGGCAGCATTTATTGCCCATCCCTAAGTGCCCTTGAGAAGGTAGTGGTGAGCTACCTTCTTGAACTGCTGCAGTCCAGGTGGAGTAGGTACACCCACAGAGGGAGTTCCAGGATTTTGACCCAGGGACAATGAAGGAACAGCGACATGGTTCCAAGTCAGGAAGGTGTGTTGCTTGAAGGGGCACTTGCAGGTGGTGGTGTTCCCATGCATCTCCTGCCCTTGTTCTTCTCGGTGGTAGAGGTCACAGGTTTGGAAGGTGCTGTATAAGGAGCCTTAGTGCGTTGCTGCAGTGCATCTTGTAGGTGGTACACACTGCTGCCATTTGTGTCGGGGGTGGAGGAAGTGAACGTTTGTAGATGTGATGCCAATCAAGCGGGCTGCTTTATCCTGGATGGTATCGAGTGTTGTTGGAGCTGTACCCATCCAGGCAAGTGGAGAGTATTCGATCACACTCTTGACTTGTGTCTTGTAGATGGTAGACAGGATTTGGGGAGTCAGGAGGTGAGTTACTCGCTGCAGGATTCCTAGCCTCTGACCTGCTCTTGAGCCACAGCAACTCCAGTTTGGTTTCTGGTCAATGGTAACCCCCAGGATGTTGATAATGGGGAATTCAGTGATGGCAATTGAATGTCAAGGGTAGATGGTTATATTCTCTGTTGTTTGAGATAGTCATTGCCTGGCACTTGTGTTGCGTGAATGTTACTTGGCACTTATCAGCCCAAGCCTGGTTATTGTCCAGGTCTTGCTGCATTTCTACACAGTATATGCCTTTGTCACAACCAAGCTCAATTACTCTCGGCCAGCTTCCCATCCATACATTTTAACTCATCAGAAATTCTGCAACTCAATCTATCCTGTACCAAATTTCAGCCATCTTTGTCCTCACTAAACTAAGCTGGCTTCCAGTTCCCCAACACCTCAAATTTAAAATTCCCTTCCTTGTACTTAAATTCATAAATGGCCTCACGTCTTCCATTATTGTCTTCTTTGGCTTAGCACCCATTTTTACCCTTAAGTCTCTGTGAAGCAATTTGGAATGTTTTTCTAAGTAAAAGGCACTATATAAACACAAGTTGCTGCTGCTTTATTATCTCATACCTAAAGGCATGCATGGCCTCTGTCATCCTTATGTCGTTATTCAAAAAATTCTCTGTATTTGTGTTTGAATTGAGAGGATATCCTTTAGAACCATGCTCTGCTTTCAGTCTTTATATGAATAGTACCTGGTTTACTCCTTTAGGGATTTAGATCTCAGAGAAACTCAAGGGCACTTATTAGCTAAATCTTACATTTTTACGATATGCAAATCTTCAGAAAAACTCTCTCAAAAAGATAATTTCTTCATTGTCAATGAAGATTACTTACCCAAACAAGCTGCAGCACCGACCATTGCGTACAGGCCTGGAGTAACACAGTCTGCTCCAACATTACACCACTGGCTAAATATGAACCAATCATGGTGATAGTAGGCCAGCTGCTCCACTACAATCCCCACAATCCTACCAGCAATGGCACCAATTGCCATGCTCGGTATGAAGAGGCCCGAAGGTACCTGCAAAAACCACAGCCCCCAGAAAAAAACACAGTAAGAAGAGAAATCAAATAAGCAGATATATCTTTTATGAAGACTTTACTGACATGTCAAATAATACTGCTTAATTTAACGTTGAACTCTTCTATTTTACTGCACATGCACAAGGTCCATTGGAGTTCATAAACTCTTGTGGGTTTTACAGATTTTTCATTTGCCATTTTCATTTGTTTCCTACTTTCCCTGTGGAGAAACACCCAGGCATTATCATCCAAAAAATAATTTATCATAATTGCCTTAACTTCTATTAGTTGGCTAATTTTCTCCTGTAACGATGCCAAATCCGTGCGGTGATATAGTTCATTGGGTGCCAGTCGCCTGCCTAATCTAGCTGACTTTTTTGAGGTCACGAATAAGGGAGTGCCTATGGACGTTATTGATATGGACTTCCAGAAGGCATTTGCTAAGGTTCCACACAGGCAATTAGTAATAAAAGTGTGAGAGAACATAAATGAAGATTGACTTTTGACTTAGGAGGTAGGAGACAGACAGTAGGGATAAAGGTAGCATGTGACAAATGGTGGACTCTAGGGATCTATTCTAGGGTTTCAACTTTCAAACATATTTATTAATGATCAGAATGAAGGATTAGAGAGTTGTATATCGAAGTTTGCAGATGACAATTATGAGGAACAGTATGTAATGCAGATGGGAGCAGGAAGTTGCAAATGGACATAGGTAAGTGAGTGAATAAAACTGTGGCAAATGAAGTTCAATGTGGAAGGTCATCCATTTTGATCGCAAGAATGAAAATAAGAACATAAGAATTAGGAGCAGTAGGCCATTCGAGCCTGCTCCGGCATTCTGTGTGATCATGGCTGATCTTCTACCTTGACTCTACTTCCCTACACTATCCCCACATCCCTTAGTGCCCTTAAATGTATCGCTCTCAATCCTGACTACATTTCATGTTCCACAGCCCTCTGGGGTAGAGAATTCCAAAGATCTGCAACCCTTCGAGTGAAGATGTTTCTTCTAATCTAAGTGCTAAATAGCCGACCCCTTAATCTGAGACTATGACCCTTAGTTCTAGACTCCCCAGCCAGGGAAGCATCCTCCCTGCAGTACCCTATCAAGCCTCTTAAAAATGTTAGATTTCAATGAGATCACCTCTCATGCTGCTAAATTCAAGGCTTAGTCTACTCAGTCTCTCTGCACAGGACAACGCCCTCATCCTAGGAACCAGTCTAGTGAACCTTTGCTGTACTACCTCCAAGGCAAAAATATCCTTCTTCATATAGATTTGTAGCACACTTGCCTCTGAATCAAAAGATTGTGGGTTCAGGACCCACTCCAGGACTTGAACACAAAAATCGAGGCTGACACTCCAGTGCAGTATTGAGGAAGTGCTGCACTGTTGGAGGTGCCGTCTTTTGGATGAGATATTAAACCAAGGCCCCGTCTGCCCTCTCAGGTGGAGGTAAAGAATCCATATTTCGAAGTGAGCAGGGGACTTATCCCTGGTGTCCTGACCAATATTTATCCCTCAATCAACATCACAAAATATCATCTGGTCATTACCACATTGCTGTTTGTGAGAGTTGGCTGCCGTGTTTCCTACATTACAACAGTGACTACACTTCAAAAGTACTGGCTGTGAAGTGCATTGGGAGGTCCGGTAGTCATGAAGGATGCTATATAAATGCAAGTCTTTCTTTTTCTTTTATGGAGAACTGGATCAGGTGTCGTCTTAACATGGCCCTATACATGGTCCTGTACAACTGCACAAACACTCCTTCACTTTTACACTCCAATCGCTTTGGAATAAAGGCCAACATACTGTATCAAAATCAAAATACTGTGGATGCTGGAAATCTGAAAATTCTGCAAATACTCAGCAAGTCAGGCAGCATCCGTGGGGAGAAAAACAGAACAAATGTTTCAGCTCTGTGACCTTTCGTCTGTTGCTTGCTGTATCTGCATATTCACTTCCTGTGATTCATGTCTGCACTGAGTATGAAACATAGAAAATAGGAGGAGTAGGCCAATTGGCCCTTCGAGCCTGCTCCGCCATTCATTATCATGGCTGATCATCCAACTCAGTAGCCTGTTCCGGCTTTCGCCCCATACCTTCTGATCCCTTTGGACCCAAGAGCTATATCTAACTCCTTTTTGAAAACATACAATGGTTCGGCCTCAACTGCTTTCTGTGGTCGCGAATTCCACAGGCTCACCACTCTCTGGGTGAAGAAATTTCTCCTCATCTCAGTCCTGAAAGGTTTACCCCGTATCCTTAGACTATGACCCCTGGTTCTGGATTCCCCCACCATTGGGAACATCATTCTTGCATCTACCCTGTCAAGTCCTGTTAGAATTTTATAGGTTTCTATGAGATTCCCCCCTCACTCTTCTGAACTCCAGCGAATATAATCCTAACCGACTCAATCTCTCCTCATATGTCAGTCCTGCCATCCCAGGAATCAGTCTGGTAAACTTTCACTGCACTCCCTCTAGAGCAAGAACATCCTTCCTCAGAAAGGGAAACCAAAACTGCACACAATATTCCAGGTGTGGCCTCACCAAGGCCCTGTATAATTGCAGCAAGACATCCCTGCTTCTGTACTCGAATCCTCTCGCTATGAAGGCCAACATACCATTTACCTTTTTTACCGCCTGTTGCACCTGCATGCTTATCTTCAGCGACTGGTGTACGAGAACACCCAGGTCTCGCTGCATATTCCCCTCTCAGTTTATAGCCATTCAAATAATAATCTGCCTTCCTGTCTTTGCTACCAAAGTGGATAACCTCACATGAAGAAGGGAGTTTGGTAAGTGAGTGGATTTTAAGGGTTAATCTCTCAACACTAGTTTGTGTTTTGTTTACATCTAGCAATTAATTGAAATTCCTGTTTCAGTTAAGAGGCAAGTTAGACTTCTTACAGGTTTAAACAGGGAATGCAAACACTCAGATTAGCTGTAGCCAGTTAATTAGGTAGCTATCTTAAACTGGTTTCTTCACTCTAGCAAAGCTAACAGCATTGTTTTCAGACTATAAATTCAGGGGACTCTCAGTGCTGCTGGAGGGCACAGAGTGTGAAGAAGGGAGTTTAATAAGTGATGGAGTTCAGTCAGGAGAAGAACTATAAAATAAGAGAGAAAATAAATTTGTCTGCACTGAGAGCTACTTTGAGTGCAGAGTGTAAGGTGGGAGTTTGATGCGTGAGGGAGGGAGTCCTTTCTTTCTTCTACTTTTTTTAGCCTCAAGTAGCTGCCTCTCTCTTCAGTACAGGGGAAGAAGCTGATTGGTGAGTAATTTTACGCACCAAAAATTTTACTTCACATTGTAGTAAAAAGTTTTTAACGTTACATTATGGCAGGTCAGCTCGGCCAAGCAGAATGTACACCCTGTGGTCTGCGGGAAGTCACGGATGCACCATGTGTCCGAGACAAACACATCTGCAGCAAGTGTCACCGGCTTCAGAAGCTTGAGCTCCGGGTTTCGGAACTCGAGCAACGGCTGGAGTCACTGTTGTGAATCTGTGAGGCAGAGGACTAAGTGGATCGCACATTTGGGGAGGTGGTCACACCGCAGGTTAGGAACATGCAGGCAGAGAGGGAATAGGTGACCACCAGGCAGTCTAAGAGAACCAGGCAAGCAGTGCAGGAGTGCCCTGAGTCCATCTTGCTTGCTAATCAGCTTTCCATTTTGGATACTGTTGAGAGCAATGGTTCCTTGGGCGAATGCAGCCAGAGCAAAATCCGTGGCACCATGGGTGGCTCAGCTGCACTGGAGGGAAAGAGAAAAAGAGTGGAAGAGCAATATTCGATAGTCAGGGGATCAGACAGACAGACATGATTTAACATGATTCCAGGATGGTGTGTTGCCTCCCTGGTGACAGGATCAAGGATGTCACGGAGCATCTGGAAAACATCCTTCTGGGGGAAGGTGAACAGCCAGAGGTCGTGGTCCACATTGGTACCAATGACACAGGTAGGAAGAGGGATGATGTCCTGAAAGCAGATTTTAGGGAGTTCGGAAGGAAATTTTTAATAAAGACCTCCAAAGCAGTAATCTCAGGATGACTCCCAGTGTCACATGCTAGTGAGCATAGGAATAGGAAGATTGATCGATCGAACACGTGGTTTCAGAATTGGTGTAGGAGGAGGGCATCAGATTTGAGGCATTAGGAGCAGTTCTGGGGCAGGTGGGACCCCTGCACAAGATGGATGGGCTACGCCTTAACAAGACTGGAACTAACATCCTCGCAGGGAGATTTGCTAGTGTTGTTGGGGAGGGTTTAAACTCGTTTGTCAGAGGGATGGGAACCTGAGGGTAGCTCAAATTGAAAGGAAGTAAAGCTGGTAACAGAAGGTAGAAAAGTAGCAAGCAACATTAGAAGGCAGGCGAAACAAAGGCTTAGAATGCAGAATGTCAAGAAGACAAGGTTAAGGGCACTCTACCTGAATGCACGCAGCATTCACAAAAAGGTAGATGATTTAAAGGCACAAATAGAGGTAAATGAGTATGATCTAATTGCTATAATGGAAATGTGGCTCCAGGGTGACCAAAACTGGGAACTGAATATTCAAGGATATTCGACATTTAGGAAGGACAGGCAAAAAGGAAAAGGAACGGAATCAGTACTTAGTAAGGGAGGATCTCAGATCAGAAGAACAAAATGTGGAATCTGTTTGGATGGAGCTAAAACAGCAAGGAGCAGGAAACATTGGTAGGAGTTGTTTATAGGCCCACCAAACAGTAGTGGTAGTGTGGGGCATAGCATTAATCAGGAGATTAGAGAAGCATGTAGCATGGGTGATCTCAATCTGCATATAGACTGGGTAAACCTAATGAGCACTAATGCTGTGGAGGACGAATTTCTGGAGTGTGTTAGTTATGGTTTTCTAGAGCAGTGTGTTGAGAACCAACTAGAGAACAGGCTATTTTAGATCTAGTATTATGTAATGAGAAAGGGCTAATTAATAATCTTGTTGCAAAAGAACCTTTAAGGATGAGTGACCATAATGTGATAGAATTTTACATGATGTTTGAAAGTGAGGTAGTTCAATATGAAGCCAGGGAGTTAAATTTGAACAAAGGAAATTATGAAGGTATGAGGGGAAAATTGGCTGATGTGGATTGGGTAAATACATTAAAATGTATGACAGTACATAGGCAATGGATAGTCTTCAAAGAAATATTACATAGTTTGCAGCAACCATGCATTCCTTCAAGGCACAAAAATCCCAAAAGTAAAGGCAGTCAACCGTGGATAACAAAGGAAGTTAAGGTTTGTATAAGATTAAAAGGCCTATAAAGTTGCCAGAAATAGTAGTAAACCTGAAGATTGGGAGGATTTTAGAATACAGCAAAGGAGGATGAAGAAACTGATAAAGAAAGGGAGAATAGAATATGAATGTAAGCTGGCAAAAAATATAAAAACGGACTGTAAAAGTTTCTATAGGTAAGTAAAAAGGAAACGTATGGCTAAGACAAATTGGGGTCCATTACAGGCAGAGTCAGGAGAATTTATAATGGGGAATAGAGAAATGGCAGAGAAGCTAAATGATTACTTTGTTTCTATCTTCACTGACTAAGATACAAGAAATCTCCCAGAATTAGAGATCCAAAGGATTAGGGGAATGAGGAATTGAAGGAAATTTGTATTTGTAAGAAGGTTGTATTGGAGAAATTAATGGGGCTGAAGGGTGATAAGTCCCAAGCACCTGATATTCTACACCCAGCGTGTTGAAAGAGGTAGCTATGGAGATAGTGGAGGCATTGGTGATCATCTTCCAAAATTCTATAGATTCTGGAGTGAGTCATACAGGTTGAAAGCTGCAAATTAAACCCCACTATTTAAGGAGGGAGGGAGGGAAAAAACAGGGAATTACAGACCTGATAGCCTTACATCAGTCGTTGGGAAAATGCTAGAATCTATTCTAAAGGATGTGATAAATGGACACTTGAATAATAATGATCTGATAGGGCATAGTCAACATGGATTTATGAATGGGAAATCATGTTTGACGAACCTGTTGGGAGTTTTTTTTTGAGGCTGTTACTAACAGAACTGATGAAGGGGCGTCAGTGAATGTGGTATACTTGGATTTTCAGAAGGCTTTTGATAAAGTCACCCACAGGAGGTTGGTTAGCAAAATTAAAGCACATGGAATAGGAGGTAATATACTGGCACGCATTAAGGATTGGTTAACATGCAGAAAGCAGAGAGTAGGAATAAACAGGTGATTCTCGTGTTGGCAGGCTGTGACTAGTGGGGTACCGCAGGGATCAGTGCTTGGGTCCCAGCTGTTCACAATATATATCAATGATTTGGATGTGGGGACCTAATATAGTATTTCCAAGTTTGCGGATGACACAAAACTAGGTGGGAACCTGTGTTGTGAGGAAAGTGGCTTCAAGGGGATTTGGACAGACTTAGTGAGTGGGCAAGAATGTGGCAGCCAGAATATAATGTGGGAGAATGTGAGGTTATCCACTTTGGTAGGAGGAACAGATGTGCAGAGTATTTCTTAAATGGTAAGAGATTAGAAAGTGTAGATGTACAAAAGGGACCCAGGTGTCCACGTCAAGTCACTGAAAGCTAACATGCAGGTGCAGCAAACTATTAGGAAGGCTAATGGTATGTTAGCCTTTATCGCAAGAGGATTTGAGCACAGGAGTAGTGAAGTCTTGCTTCAATTGTATAGAACCTTGGTTAGACCGCACCTGGAGTAGTGTGTGCAGTTTTCGTCCCCTTACCTTAGGAAGGATATTATTGCCATAGAAGGAGTGCAACGAAGGTTCACCAGACATGTTCCTAGGATGGTGGGACTGTCTTATGAACAAAGAGTGGGGAAACTGTTTTGAAGAACGAGAGGTGATCTCATTGAAACCTACTAAATGCTTAAAGGGATAGACAGGGTAGATGCAACTAAGATGTTTGCCCTGGTATGGGAGCCTAGAACCAGGGGACACAATTTCAAAATGAGGGGGAAGCCACTTAGGACAGAGATGAGGAGAAATTTCTTTACTCAGACAAATGTGAATCTTTGGAATTCTCTACCCCAGAGGGCTGTGGAAGCTCAGTCATTGAGTATGTTTAAAGCAGAGATTGACAAATTTCTAAATACCAATGATATAAAGGGAAATGAGGATAGTGTGGGAACAAATCATTGAAGTGGATGATCAGCTATGATCATATTGAATGCCAAGGCAGGCTCGATGGGCTGAACGGCCTAGTCCTGCTCCGATGTACAAAGACACCCAGGTCCCTCTAAATGCCAACATTCACCATTTTAAAAATATAAATTGGACTATTTTTTGAATGGTGAGAAACTCAGGATTGTAAAGGAGCAAAGAGATTTGGGAGTCCAAGCACACAAATCATTTAAAGGCAATAGTAGACAGGCACAAAAAGCACTCAAATGTTGGCCTTTATCTCAAGAGGGCTGGAATACAATGTGGAAGATGTAATGCTTCAGTTGTATGGTGCATTGGTCAGACCCCATCTGAAGTACTGTATTCGGTTTTGAGCACTGCAACTCAGGAAGGATATAGCATCATAGGCCGGAATTTTACGCACCCCCCACTCCACAGAAGTGGGCTGGAGGCGGTGGAGGGGCATAAAATTGAATGGGAGGCCAGGGGTGCCTTCCCGCCCCCACTGCAATTTTACCAGTGCCATTTTAGGGCCTCGTTCTGCCGCCACTGGAATATTACTAGCGGCAGGCAGGCGATCCAGTAGCTCAGAAGACCACCCAGTAAACCCTGGTAGCTTCCTTGCTGTTAGTGCGGGGACCCTCCTGATTGGGCACAGGGTCCCGTCCACCCCACCGCAGAACAAGCCTTCCCCACTGGAACACCGCTCCAACCCCCTACCACCCCCCGCTCATCGGGGCTCAGACGATTTACCCCAGCGAGGCCCCATACCTGTATTCTGGGGCCTCATCCATTATGCCAGTCCTAGTTGGGTGCAGTCCCAGCAGTGGCAACCACTCCTGTTGCTTTCCTTCAAGTGCCCATCCAATTTCCGTCCCAGCACCCTCCTGGGCAGTGAGTTCCAGTTCTTCCTTACATTCCTCCTGCATCTCTTGCCCAAAACCTTCAATCTGTGTCTCCTAGTATGATCAGTTAATGATAACAGGAAATTGATGGGCACTTGAAGGAAATAAACTTGCAGGGCTACAGGGATTGAGCGGGGATATGGGACTGACTGGATTGCTTCACGGAGAGCCAATATGGACTCGATGGACTGATTGGTCTCCTTCGCTGCCATAAGTGACGCTATGGCCAGAATTTTACTTCTGGCCGGAGGCCCTGCCCACAGGCAAAAAATGTTGGTATCTACTTCATAATCTTGTACACCGCTAACAAATCTCCCCACAATCTCCTTTGCTCCAGGGAGAACAACTCCAGCTTTTCCAACCTAACCTTGTAATTAAAATCCCCCATCCCTGGAACAATTCTGGTAAATCTCCTCTGCACCCTTTCAAGGGCCCTCACATCCTTCCTAACGTGTGGTGACCAGAACTGGATGCAATACTCTAGGTGGGGCCTAACCAGAACCTTATAAAGGTTCAACATAATTTCCCTGCTTTTGTACTCTATGCCTCTACTTATTAGAATTAGAATATTACAGCGCAGTACAGGCCCTTCGGCCCTCGATGTTGCGCCGATCATCTGACCTACACTATTCCATTTACATCCATATGTCTATCCAATGACCACTTAAATGCCCTTAAAGTTGGCGAGTCTACTACTGTTGCAGGCAGGGCGTTCCACGCCCCTACTACTCTCTGCGTAAAGAAACTACCTCTGACATCTGTCCTATATCTTTCACCCCTCAACTTAAAGCTATGTCCCCTCGTGTTTGCCATCCTCATCCGAGGAAAAAGACTCTCACTATCCACCCTATCTAACCCTCTGATTATCTTGTATGTCTCTATTAAGTCACCTCTCCTCCTCCTTCTCTCTAACGAAAACAACCCCAAGTCCCTCAGCCTTTCCTCGTAAGACCTTCCTTCCATACCAGGCAACATCCTAGTAAATCTCCTCTGCACCCTTTCCATAGCTTCCACATCCTTCCTATAATGCGGTGACCAGAACTGCACGCAATACTCCAGGTGCGGCCTCACCAGAGTTTTGTACAGCTGCATCATGACCCCGTGGCTCTGAAACTCAATCCCCCTACTAATAAAGGCTAACACACCATATGCCTTCTTAACAGCCCTATTAACCTGGGTAGCAACTTTCAGGGATTTATGTACCTGGATACCAAGATCTCTCTGCTCATCTACACTACCAAGAATCTTCCCATTAGCCCAGTACTCTGCATTGCTGTTACTCCTTCCAAAGTGAATCACCTCACACTTCTCCGCATTAAACTCCATTTGCCATCTCTCAGCCCAGCTCTGCAGCCTATCTATGTCCCTCTGTACCCTACAACACCCTTCGACACTATCCACAACTCCACCGACCTTCGTGTCATCCGCAAATTTACTAACCCACCCTTCTACACCCTCATCCAGGTCGTTTATAAAAATGACAAACAGCAGTGGCCCCAAAACAGAACCTTGCGGTACACCACTAGTAACTAAACTCCAGGATGAACATTTGTCATCAACCACCACCCTCTGTCTTCTTTCAGCTAGCCAATTTCTGATCCAAAGCTCTAAATCACCTTCAACCCCATACTTGCGTATTTTCTGCAATAGCCTACCGTGGGGAACCTTATCAAACGCCTTACTGAAATCCATATACACCACATCCACGGCTTTACCCTCATCCACCTGTTTGGTCACCTTCTCGAAAAACTCAATAAGGTTTGTGAGGCACGACCTACCTTTCACAAAACCGTGCTGACTATCGCAAATGAACTTATTCTTTTCAAGATGATTATAAATCCTGTCTCTTATAACCTTTTCCAACATTTTACCCACAACCGAAGTAAGGCTCACAGGTCTATAATTACCAGGGCTGTCTCTACTCCCCTTCTTGAACAAGGGGACAACATTTGCTATCCTCCAGTCCTCCGGCACTACTCCTGTCGACAATGACGACTTAAAGATCAACAACAACGGCTCTGCAATCTCCTCCCTGGCTTCCCAGAGAATCCTAGGATAAATCCCATCTGGCCCAGGGGACTTATCTATTTTCACTCTTTCCAAAATTGCTAACACCTCCTCCTTGTGAATCTCAATCCCATCTAGCCTAGTAGGCTGTATCTCAGTAATCTCCTCGGCAACATTTTCTTTCTCTACTGTAAATACTGACGAAAAATATTCATTTAACGCTTCCCCTATCTCCTCTGATTCCGCACACAACTTCCCACTACTATCCTTGATTGGCCCTGTTCTAACTCTTATCATTCGTTTATTCCTGATATACCTATAGAAAGCCTTAGGGTTTTCTTTGATCCTATCCGCCAATGACTTCTCGTGTCCTCTCCTTGCTCTTCTTAGCCCTCCCTTTAGATCCTTCCTGGCTAGCTTGTAACTCTCAAGCGCCCTAACTGAGCCTTCACGTCTCATCCTAACATAAGCCGCCCTCTTCCTCTTGACAAGCGCTTCAACTTCTTGAGTAAACCACGGCTCCCTTGCTCGACAACTTCCTCCCTGCCTGACAGGTACATACTTATCAAGGACACGCATTAGCTGCTCCTTGAATAAGCTCCACATTTCGTTTGTGCCCATCCCCTGCAGTTTCCTTCCCCATCCTACACATCCTAAATCTTGCCTAATCGCGTCATAATTTCCTTTCCCCCAGCTATAATTCTTGCCCTGCGGTATATACCTGTCCCTGCCCATCGCTAAGGTAAACCTAACCGAATTGTGATCACTATCGCCAAAGTGCTCACCTACATCTAAATCGAACACCTGGCCGGGTTCATTACCCAGTACCAAATCCAATGTGGCATCGCTCCTGGTTGGCCTGTCCACATACTGTGTCAGAAAACCCTCCTGCACACACTGGACAAAAACAGACCCATCTAAAGTACTCGAACTATAGTATTTCCAGTCAATATTTGGAAAGTTAAAGTCCCCCATAACCACTACCCTGTTACTCTCGCTCCTGTCGAGAATCATCTTCGCTATCCTTTCCTCTACATCTCTGGAACTATTCGGAGGTCTATAGAAAACTCCCAACAGGGTGACCTCTCCTCTCCTGTTTCTAACCTCGGCCCATACTACCTCAGTAGACGAGTCCTCAAACGTCCTTTCTGCCGCTGTAATACTTTCCTTGATTAACAATGCCACACCCCCCCCTCTTTTACCCTCTTCTCTGTTCTTTCTGAAACATCTAAATCCCGGAACCTGCAACATCCATTCCTGCCCCTGCTCTACCCATGTCTCCGAAATGGCCACAACATCAGGATCCCAGGTACCAACCCATGCTGCAAGCTCACCCACCTTATTCCGGATGCTCCTGGCGTTGAAGTAGACACACTTTAAATCAAGTTCTTGCTTGCCAGTGCCCTCTTGCGTCCCTGTAACCTTATCCCCTACCTCACTACTCTCAACAGCCTGTACACTGGCACTGCAATTTAGGTTCCCATTCCCCTGCTGATTTAGTTTAAACCCCCCCGAAGAGCACTAACAAATCTCTGCCCCAGGATATTGGTACCCCTCTGGTTCAGGTGAAGACCATCCTGTTTGTAGAGGTCCCACCTACCCCAGAAAGAGCCCCAATTATCCAGGAAACCAAAACCCTCCCTCCTACACCATCCCTGCAGCCACGTGTTCAACTCCTCTCTCTCCCTATTCCTCTCTTCGCTAGCACGTGGCACAGGCAACAACCCAGAGATAACAACTCTGGTTGTTCTCGCTCTAAGCTTCCACCCTAGCTCCCTGAATTTCTGCCTTAAATCCCCATCTCTCTTCCTACCTATGTCGTTGGTGCCTATGTGGACCACGACTTGGGGGTGCTCCCCCTCCCCCTTAAGGATCCCAAAAACACGATCGGAGACATCACGTACCCTGGCACCTGGGAGGCAACACACCAACCGTGAGTCTCTCTCGTTCCCACAGAACCTCCTATCTGTTCCCCTAACTATGGAGTCCCCAATGACTAATGCTCTGCTCCTCTTCCCTTTTCCCTTCTGAGCAACAGGGACAGACTCTGTGCCAGAGACCTGCACCCCATTGCTTACCCCTGGTAAGTCGTCCCCCCCAACAGTATCCAAAACGGTATACCTGTTGTTGAGGGAAACGGCCACAGGGGATCCCTGCACTGCCTGCTGGTTCCCAATATGAATCCCAATATCGATGCACATGCACCCCGAGGTCCCTCTGTTCCTGCACACTCTAGAACTGTGCTATTAAGTCTATATTGCCTCATTCTATCCCTTTTGCTAAAATGCATCACCTCACACTTGTCTGTATTAAATCCCATCTGCCACTTGTCTATCTATGTCCTGATATTTTGGCCTTGGAAAGGACACAGTGCAAAATCTCCACAACGGTACCTGAGCTTAGTGGATTAAATTATGAGCACAGGATGCAAAAAATTGGTTTGTACTCTCGAGTATTGGAGATTGTGGGGTGATATAATCTAGACACTGGGATTTGACAGGGTAGATAGAGAAACTATTTCCTCAGGTGGCGGGAATCAAGAACAAGGGGGCACATTCTTAAAATTAGTGCTAGGCCATTCAGCAGCAGAATCGGGAAGCACTTTTTCACACAACGGGTGACAGAAATTTGGAACTCTCTCCCCCAAAAAGGCTATGGATGCTAAGAGACAACTGGAACTTTCAAGACTGAGATAGATTTTAGCTAGATATGGATAGAGGGATATGGAGCAAATGCAATTACGGTGCAGATCAGCCACTATCTAACTGATGGCGAAGCAGATCAGAGGGGGCGAGTGGTCCCCTCCTGTTCCGGCGAGCATTCTTCATGTGTGAGCACAAACACTGAGCAACTGACACACTATTCAAGTGTGTCAAGGCCAAGGTCCAAATCTATCATCATGCAATATCCAAATATTTTACACTCCTAGCAGGGATCATAGAATAATCAGGAATGGAACCAGCAAGCAATTTGTCCCCCTCAAGATTCAGGAGCACGGAGGTCAACTGTAGCACTCCCACTGCCAATCCAGCTCACTGCATAACTCAACGCAGACCTAGGATTAAATCTGGGACTTTCCTTGTCTGCACAGCTTAGTTACTTACTGAATGAACATGTAGCTTCTAGGGTGGAGATGCCCTTTTTAACTTTCAAGTCTGTGACCATAATGATCTTCTGCTCTGGCCACTTTTGTGATTTGAATTTAGACTGAAAATAGTTGAAATAGCCAAGTTCATAGATGTTGTGGTGTTATTTAATCCAGTCATACCCAAAATTAAATACACCAGCCTGTTATTTTAATGTACAATTAGGAGTATGAATTGCCAAATTAGCAGACTCCTCTGAACAGCTAAACATTCTACTCAGCTGGAGGATAAAAGATCTGTTAGGAATGGGTTACCTTAATTCCAAACGTGAAGATGGTCATAATAATCTTAAAGATAAGTGCCAATGCCAGTTTTCCAATGGCATCATAAACTCCCTGACCAGCTGGTCGGTCCGGAATGTCATCCAACAGTTTACTGACATTTGCATCAGTCTGGTAATCACAGAGGGGTGAAGATTCTAGAGGCCCACAATCGGTGAAAAGTTCTTTGATCAACTCACTGGTGTTCTTCCTCGTGTACTGATTAGGAAAGGCGACCACTGCGGTGATGACGGTCACTGTAATGACTTCCAGAACAGGGAACTTCCCAAACTTCGTAGTTTTCCGACGTCTGCACCATGCAATGTTAGCACGGATGAAGAAGGCTCCCCACAAGCCTCCGAATACTCCCAGGAGGATGAAAGGAATCAGTTCAAATAAGTACCATGGTGTGTGATACTCCACGTAAAACAGAACCAGGCGGCTGTTTCCAAAAGGATTAATTGAACGCAAGACGAAGGCTGCCACTAAAGCAGCAAAAAATGATCTCCAGAGAGTTTTCAAGGGAAAATAGTAGCTAACCTGGAAGAAAAAAGTTTTTAAGTGGTAATAAAAATATCTATATTTTTAAAAGTTTTCAACAAAGAATTTGCAATAAACTGGTCAGGTATAGTCACGAAAACCACTTTAGAAGGATTGTTAATGATTGGAAAATGTGGTTTTTTTGAGTGCCTAAAATACATTTCATTACAAAGGGGATTATTTGCCTATGAAATAATTTGTTAGGTGAAAGTGCTGAATGTAAATGCTGGTTGCTGTGTTTTCGAGGTGTTTAATGAGATGGGACTCTAAACTAATCTCAGCCATTCACATTAACATACGAAAATGACAGGTAGGTAAAGACCAGCTGGTATATCAAGCCTGCCCCATGATGGCTGGAGCATCATGACAAGATACTTCTGACCCTCCTGAAAGAAGCAAAAGGACAGAGAAAAACCAAGGGCCAATAAGGGAAAAGAAACTGGAAAATTCCTCTCTGACTCTCACCAAGAGGCGATCAAAACAAATGCAGCATCACGAACAGACAATATGAATTTCATAACTGTGTGTCAGACCAAATGTGATTTTGTTGTGGCTGCATATTAAAATTTGCATGAAAGGTGCAACTTTTAAAGTTACCTTTTTTTCCCTTCTTCAGAGAAATCAAGTGAGGGACATGGTTCAAGATTCCATTCTGTTTCAAAGGGTCATGAGCACAATTACAATCCAAAATGCAGTATTAGAGACTTTCTTATATTCCAGGGGACTGTTCCAGGGAAGTTAAGCGCCTGATGAACTGTATGTTATAAATCATAGTTGTATTGTATTCTTTTATCAGTTTAATTCATTGAATTTTATAACTCTACCCAATTTTGTAAGAAAAAATGTAATTTGTTGTTTTAGTCTGTTGAATCTCAAGGTAGTTTGTAAGATTTTGGTCTGATCTGAAGGGAGTGAGATAGTGCAGAAGATGATTACAATTAATTCACTAGCAATTGGATTAACTGCTCAATCCTGGAGCAATGAACTTTGCAGAAGCATATAGCAAAAAGACAAGGGATACAGTCAAAAGAAATTATCATGTATGAGGAAACTAGCACAAAGGAACTGAAAACATTAACATGGATAACATTTAAATGAGCTGTCCCTCAATACTGTACTTTTTGCTTACAAATACAGATTTCAGTTTTGCCATATAATGATTATTTTTCAAGAAACAACCTTCTCTCATTCCCTTAAGTTTTATAGTTATTTGTCCAGTTTGTGTGCATGGAAGAAAATTTTGGATCAAGACTATTGTTGTAATGTAATTTCCTCTCTTTACTTCTGCTCCTCTTTGCTGTTTGCTTCATTTATTTTGATTCCTGATCGCTCTCTCTCCCCCGTCTTTTTATCTTTATATCTTTATAGAGGCACAGTGGCGCAGTGGTTAGCACCGCAGCCTCACAGCTCCAGCGACCCGTGTTCAATTCTGGGTACTGCCTGTGTGGAGTTTGCAAGTTCTCCCTGTGTCTGCGTGGGTTTCCTCCGGGTGCTCCGGTTTCGTCCCACAGCCAAAAAGACTTGCAGGTTGATAGGTAAATTGGCCATTATAAATTGCCCCTAGTTGAGGTAGGTGGTAGGGGAATATAGGGACAGGTGAGAATGTATGGGATTAGTGTAGGATTCGGATAAATGGGTGGTTAATGGTCGGCACAGACTTGGTGGGCCAAAGGGCCTGTTTCTGTGCTGTATCTCTAAATCAAAATCTAAAAAAAAAATCTTTCTTGACTGCTGCTTCTTTAACCCTTGTGTGAGGTCCCTGCTGTTCCCCAAACCAAGCCGATATAGGTTGCAATGACACGGAGGGTGCTCTGGACAGTCACTCTGTACCCGCCAGCAGGAATAGGTATAAATTGTGTAAGCACATATTAGAAAATTGCAGGTGTGCTGCGTGTGATCGCACACAAAGCCTCGCCAGCAGCCAAATTAAAGCTTCCTGGAAAATGTAGTTTCACTCCACTTAGCTCATAAATCAAGCCCTTATTTCACATTTAACACCAACCTTCTGAGCAACAAAACAAGATAAAACTGTTTCACACTCACACTACCTACCATGGGAATGTGTACATTTAAAACTGTCAATGTACCCCAAGATGTTTGCAACTAATAAATAGTGCATAAATATTCATTACCTCTTCCAAGCTAAAAAGGACACCACCAATTGGAGCACCGAAAGCCACAGATACCCCTGCTGCTGATGCTGCAGATAACACCTATGGAAAGCAATGACAAAGTCTGTTAGCTTATGTTACCTTGAATAATACCTGGTTTACACTGAAAACTTTCAGCAATAAGAGGCACAGCTGGGCTAGGTCTCAAGTCAAAAAAGAAAGTCAATTTATTTAGCATTTGTTTTTCCCTGTTTTGTTCTCAAGTCTTATCAAATTTATGGAGTCATGATCTTTTGTGACAAAGTCAAATGAACAGCATATATTAAGTATATTAATATTGTTATGAAAATGTTTTTTTTTGTTAAATATTTTTTGAGGAATCATATTTAAGTTGTGGAAATTGATTCATTTTTTCAAAGGTTGTAGATTTCATACATGCTGGACTTTGTTTTTGTTGAAAAGACTCCATGGACATTTTTTTTTTTAACAAGGGTCACTGAGAGTTCATGTTCGAAAACAACCTTTTACTGGAAGTCATATGCCTTAAGCTCAACAAACAGAAACCTTGGTGACCTCGGGAAGATGTTTACAGAGAAATGACATGTCAAGATTTATGAGGGTCAGGAGGTTCTGACTGGCTGTTTGTGGTCTCGCTTCGGAAATATTGTTTTGGTTCAGTTGGGGTGTGGACTGTGTTGAAAGCAGTTGGAGATAACCCTACCAGACAGCAGCCACCACCAGCTCATCCTTTTCCACCTCTTTGAGAAGTACTGAGAATCAAGCGTAAGAAATAGAGAAACTGAAGACCCATTTCTCCTGAGACACTCCTGGAAGGCCTGCCAGATTAATCCTCGATGCCGCCTGAAAAGAACTGCTCCAGAAAAGATCCCAGAGACCAGTCACTGTATACCCAGACGTCAAACAAAAAAGGGACAGCTGACATCCTTCCACATCTCTTTTTGCTCCAAGAATTAAAAAGTATTTGGCCAAAGTATTCTTTTTTGTCTTTTTCTTGTAACAGACCTCAGCAGGGAGAATTTCTGTATTTTTTTTCCAGTGTGTGTGTGAGAGAGTGTTTGTGTGTGGGGTTAAAAAGGGAACTTTCAAATTTCAATCTGTGTGTTAATGCTTTGCTTCATTACTGGATAAGTCTTGTTTTTTAATAAACTGATAATTTTGTTGTTTATTAAAGAAACCTTGTTGGTGCATTTTATTCTGGGATAAAGAGTCAAGTCTACGATTGACCGCATCAGTAACTGGGTAAACATTTAAAAATATGTTGTGACCTGTGGAGAACTGGAACTAGAAAAGACAGTGCACTCCTCCCACTTCGGTTCTAACATATAACTGGGGGCTCTGTGCGTAATAACCCAAAGCTGACGACATTTAATTGCAGTCCTCTGAGCACCCTCTTGACTCTCTTTGACCCACTACCAGTGACTGAGCCTTCAGCTCTCTCAGGCATTTTTTTTTAAAAAAGCTCTCCCAATACCTGTCCATTCAGTACTTCTTTCTCCACCGTTAATAAGCTTCTGAAAACAATCTAATTAATCTAACTTTCAATCACCTCTCCTAATCCCTTCCTGGCTTGGTGCGCATTTTCATAGCATCTACTCAAAGCACCTTGGGATATGTTTACAGTAACATGCACTGTCTAAACATGGGTTGTTTTTGCTCATATAGTTTTTAGTAAAAGGATATTTATCTTAATTTTTTTGCTAAAACTAGATGGCAGTATAAAGGGGATGCAGCACCAGAACTGCATTCACTTTTAAGCTTTACACTGCTTGCATTGCAAGGATGAAGGATAAAATCTTTTGTTTAGGATTTTTTCAGCCTTGCAACCTTTTATCTGGAAAAAAACAAGAATAAATCCAATTTTATGGCCTCGAGCACAAAGAATATATACTTAAAATGAAAAGATAATATCCAGGTTGTTTTCTTATTAGCTCCTAGAGATAAGCCACCAAAGGATATTTCGTCTTTCTCTATTTCCGGCTACATCGTTCCCTCGACTTCAATCCTCTCCTAAAGGCATGGACCCCTGCTGGGATACAGCTTTGAACAGTGCACTGCCCAAGTGATTATTCTTCATGATTGAGCTCACACATAGTATCAGCATCTTCTTTGACTGCAAAGGACTCCAGAGCTAGGCTCTACCGTGCCCTGAATCAATGTCTACACACATACTTTTCAGAAATTGTTCAAAAGCAATCAGGAGCATGAACCCTGAATGGCTTCCCTCCTCCCTAACCTAGAGGCAGTGTGGCAAATTGCAGCACCTCTACTACTGCCCGAGCTGACATCAGCGAACTGAGCACAGCCTGGGGAGGGAACCTGGAACCTCTGTCATCTATATGGTTCAATTGCTCAGTACCTTAACCAGTCATCAGGACAGACTTGCTTACAGTTTGAAGCAGAAAAGAAAATAATCACCCATCAATAACTACAATTTTCACTTATAGTCTATTATTGTGCCTAAAGACATGCATTAATACAAGTGTAATGAATGCTGAAAATGTCTCAAGCAACAGCCTTCCAGAACTGAAGTTATTTAAATCAGTAATTAACCATTTACAGGCACTTCTTTTTACTGTTTATTTAATTACACTGTTTATCAGTGTACTTATTCAGCAACACTCATCCAGCCAACTGTAAACAAATACTTAGGGTTGAATTTTCCCTGCCTTTGATGGTAGGCTTGGAGGCAGGATAGCTGGGAAAATAGGGAAGAGCCGTCTTAGGGTGGTTCCCCGCCGCATTCTCACCACCAGAGAACTTTCCCAGGGTCGGGCTAGGAATTGAATCGGCAGCACGTTCCACAGAGACAGGCAGCCAATTATGCTGGTTAGGGCCCCAATTAGGGGAGATTTTGTGGCCTCGCCAGCATTTTGCAGAGGCTGCTAGTTCATGGAGGCAGTCTACCTGCAGCAGGCTGGGGGAGTGGTGGTGGGTCATCGGAGCTGGAGGCTCCATGCCCCATTGACAGGGTCATGACCATTAAAGCCTGCAATCACGGCCTCACCCCTCCCGATCACCGTAACCTCCTCCAGTTTTACAACCCTCCTTGAACTGTGCGTTCCTCTAATTCTGGCCTGTTGGACAATTCTGAGTTCCTTTGTCCCTCTGATATTTGGAGGCTCTGCCTTCAGCTGTCTAGGCCCTCAGCTCTGGAATTCCCTTGCTAAACCTCACCGCCTCTCTCTCGCCACTTTTACGATGCTCCTTAAAACCTACCTCTTTGACCAAGCTTTTGGTTACCTGTCCTAATACCTCCTCCTTTGATGTGGTGTCAATTTTCTTTTTGAATTACACTCCAGTGACGTGCTTTGGTGATTTTTATTATGTTAAAAGTGTTTTATAAATGCAAGTTATAACAATTGGGTTTTTTGATGTCAATCCAGCGCAGTGGTTTTATCTCCATCCCGATCGTCGCCCTAAATTTTCTTTATTTCTGCACTGCTATGCATCCCAGTGAGGGCACCTTCACACTGAGGTGCCCTTGCGAACCACAACCAGCCTCAGCAGCGTCTCCCAGCAGGGTTGCTGAGGCTCCAGAGCCTACAGACCTCTGATTGAGCCAACAGCATCAAGAGTTTGCCCGCCGTCCTTCATAGGAATACTGAATGCTGAGCTGGTCTTGCTGCCGGCAAGTGTGGGCTTGGGATCCTCATTTGGTCCTGATGTCGGGGTTCTGAAACCCAAGGGAAAATCCAGCACTTAAAGTCTAACCAGCACTGCTACGGGCTAAAATAAATAAATATTTTGTCAATCCAAAGTGACAATGGTAGCATACCATGAGTCTATGTTAATCCAATAAACTGATTTAGTGCAGTTAGAATATGCAACTTTTACTCGGGGCATAATATCTATAAAAATACATCTTTGAGATCATAGGAAACAAAGTACACTTGCGAGAACTACTATGTAATCCATGAAAAAAAACAAACCCTGCTTTTTTAAGAAAAAATTACAACTATAAATGCAGGAATGCTACCTCTCGTTTCTTTGCTTCATTTTTGTTGTATTTTGGGAACAGGTAGGAGAAGATATTACCACAGCAACAGGCAACATGTACAAGAGGACCTTCCTTCCCCAAACTCAGCCCTGAGGCGACAGCTAAAACCAGAGTGATTGTTTTAATGAGCAAAGTCCATTTGCCTAGGTAACCTCGGATGATGAAGCCACTCAGAATGGTTTTAATCTGTCAAAGAAAAACACAAATATATTTAAACAAGAATGTAATTACCATGGACTACACTCTGTTCTTAAAAAATGTAAGCAACTTTAGTGGCACAGCATTTGACTGCCACAATTGGAAATCTAAGTTTGAAACCCTACTGTGACACCAGTCAGTGGTCAGAAGTCACCTTATGGATCATAGGAGAGTAGAATAAGGGAACAAAGGCTAAAACTAATGATGCAAACTTAGGACTTGTATCAGGAAGTGCTGTTTCACATAAAGAGCAATCAACCAACTTCTCTGTAGAGTAGTGGAGGCGAAAACCCTGGAATCATTTAACAGTTGGAATCAAGTAACATTTGTGCCACACAAGTGTCAGGCAGAGACCATCTGAAACAAGAGAGAATCTAACCATCTCTCCTTGACGTTCAATGGCATTACCAACGCTGAATACCCCAACATCCTGGGATTTACCATTGACCAGAAACTGAACTGGACCAGCCACTTAAATACTATGGCTACAAGAGCAGGTCAGAGGTTAGGAATCCTGCGGCAAGTAACTCACCTCCTGCACCATCTGCAAGGCACAAGTCAGGAGTGTGATGGAATACTCTCCACTTGCCTGGATGGGTGCAGCTGCAACAACACTCAAGAAGCTCGACATCATCCAGGACAAAGCAGCCGTTTGATTGGCACCCCATCCACAAACATTCACTCCCTCCACCACCGACAAATAGTGGCAGCAGTGTGTACCATATACAAGATGAACTGAAGCAATTCACCAAGGCTCCTTCAACAGCACCTTACAAACCCATGACCTCCACCACCTGGAAGGACAAGGGGAGCAGATGCATGGGAACACCACCACATGCAAGTTCCTCTCCAAGCCACACGCCATCTTGAGTTGGAACTATATCGCCATTCCTTCACAGATACTGGGTCAACATCCTGGAACTCTCTTCCTAACAGCACTGTGGGTGTACCTACACCCCAAGGACAGCAGCAGTTCAAGAAGATAGCTCACCACCTCCTTCTCGAGGGCAAATTAGGGATGGGCAATAAATGTTGGCCTAGCCAGCAATGCCGATATCCCATGAATGAATAAAAAAAAATTAGAAGTTGCAGTGAAGGAACATAGGAGCAGCAGTAGGCCATTCAGCCCATTGAGCCTGCCCCACCATTCAACATCATGGCTGATCTTCCACTTCAATGCTTTTTTCCCCACACTATCTTCATATCCCTTTATGTGATTGTATTTAGAAATCTGTCAATCTCTGCTTTGAACATACTCAATGACTGAGCTTCTACAGCCCTCTGGGGTAGAGGATTCCAAAGATTCACAACCCTCTGAGTAAAGAAATTTCTCCTCATCTCTGTCCTAAGTGGCTTCCCCCTTATTTTGAAATTGTGTCTCCTGGTTCTAGACTTCCCAACCAGGGCAAACATCTTATCTGCATCTACCCCGTGTATCCCTTTAAGTATTTTGTAGGTTTCAATGAGATCACCTCTCATTCTTCAAAACTCCAGAGAATACAGGCCCAGTTTCCCCAATCTCTCTTCATAGGACAGTCCTGCCATCCTGGGAACAAGTCTGGGCTGTAACGTGTTTTTGGATGGATGAACTAAGATAGGATGATGAACCAATGAGCTTTGGTAAGGTAAAATTCTACAATTGTAGGCTTACGAAGTTTGTACTTAATTACAATACTGAAACTAATCTCCTAATACAACACCTCTTTCTTGTGGACAGTATTGAATCCCACTGCATGTTTTATAAAGACAATTTTGATCAAAATTCTAATTTGTCAAGGTGACCAAAGATATAGTCAATGTCTGACATGCAAACCAAAGGGCATTTTTCCCATTTTCACCATTGAACAATTTGAAATCATGTACAGAATAACTAGATACAGTAAAATTTATTTATTCTTCCCAACAAAGTGTTTTGAACCTAAACAAAAGAGCAGTCCTTAACATAGAATTCAAGAATTTTTTAACTATTTCTGAACTATTTTTATTACTGCTTAACAATCTTTCTTGTATGTTCTAGGCATTGTGCATTGCTTTAGAAATTGCCTTATGTTACTTATGGATGCTGTGGAAGACCTCTCAAGACAGTAAAGAAAAATGCACTGAGATATGCTAAATCAGATAGTTCAAGAATGCTAATGGTCAAAAGTAACACTGCCAATTCTACAGTAAGCAATCAGGGTAATTTTGCCTGTAAAAACCTATGGCACAGAACAGAACTGCTAAAATGTTTTGACTTTAAGAGATAATTAATTTATGCTTATTTCTCTTTTAAAAACAAAACAAAATGTCATAGCTACCAACAAACTAGACCTTGAGGAACTCATCCTCCTGATAGGGAGGATCAAATGATGAAAGTCACAGGTGATTGTTGCACAATTATCCACCAGGTTTCATCTCTCACACACTTTTTCAGGAACCTGCTTGCTGCTCATTATGCCTGTTAATTGGCCTATAATAGGAGACATCATTCCTGAGATTTGACTTCTTCCCTTCCTGTTTCTTCAGTCTCATTAAGAGATTCTTTTATCTTCCAGCTCCCAGATCTGACAAAAAGCCTGCATCTAAACCTTTAAGATCATCAGATTTTACAACACAGAAGAGAGCCATTCAGCCCATCAATGTCCATACCAGCAAAGCATTAATGGTCCTTTTGCCTCTTCAGGTGCTAATAGGCCTGCAGCATATTTCCATCAATTTTTTTTGAAAAAAATTATTCCAATAATAAACTCTTATTTTGTGTTAATACAGTGACAACAGTTTGTCAAAATAAATAACAATTGCTAAGACAAATTTCAAAAATATTGGAACTCACCTCTGGAATTCCGGAGCCACAGGCATATGGAGCAAACACCTTCACCAAGGAAACAGCCAAGAAGCCAAATCCCAAGGCCCAAAATATATACATAATGTAGTTCATTATATAAGAGCCTGGTCCCTGGAAAACATTGCACATTAAAAACTCTGCTGAAACACAGCCAACCAGATTTGAGGAGGACTTTGTTCATGTATTTATCCTTTATCCAAACAGTTACAATTGCGAGACTGAACAGCGGACAAAGCTTTCAAATATCTTATTTTTTTCCCTTGCTTTCTTCAACAACAACAGTTGTTGCTTTCTTGAGATAATTATACAGTTAATCAAAAAAATCCTTCCTGCTCTTGTAAAGCTGAATTTTGTTTTTTGTGTTTTCTTTAATATCCTGATTGAAGTATATGACGTTAGCACTGGAGAATAAAACATTTATTTCAGGCAGATGATCAGCATCAAGCACTCAGGTCTTGCATTGCACAGCCAACTGCAAAGCAAAGCTCCCTCTACTATTCCAATATTACTTCGCTCAATCGCCCAGAGCATCATTTTACTTGCAACTCCAACCAATCTGAAGACTGAAGTAAAACTGCCAAGTTGGGATAGTTTTGCTCAGTGGGATCATAGCCAATAGGAACTAGGTGCATCTTGAAAAACTCATTTCATGTAGCACTTCTATAAACAGGAGCAAAAGGACACTTAAATCTATTGATTGGACTCAATCTGAAGCCAGGTCACAGGGGTGATGCTCAATGGCACTGGAGTTTGAGAACTGTCTGCATTTGGAAGAATCAGACAGAAAATCAGATTGAGAAGCACTCTCTTGCTGACTCTGGACTAGGCTTCACACTTCTGAAATTTGAGAGATGTCGTAAGTGTGCGCCACATTTGACAAAGAAAATGTAACAAAAGTTAGCATTAAAAGGCAAAGATGAGTCAGTTGGAACAAATATAGGCATTGCTCGCTGGTAAAAAGGAATGAAAAACAATACAGCCCAGTGGGACCTGAGATGATGAACTCAGTAACTTCCAAAGCCAAAACTTCATAAAATTGCACTGAAATTTTGAACAACTTTACAAGACTGCCACATGAGATAAATATTAAAAGTAGTAGACAGCAAAAATGCTCAAAAAAATACCTCACACTTGTACAAACAAAGGTGTAGAGAAATAACTAATACATAGCTTGGAATTAGACCTTATATACAGTGAAGATTACATTACCAAATTGACTGCCTGAGGATATAAACTTCTAAAGACTGAATTCTGAAGAGATGTCTTCCATAGACGAAGGGAAATTTTAATTGAGTGCGGAGGTTGAATGAATGAATAGAATTAGATTAACAAAATGCAAAAGCTACACTGCGAGCCCATTGAGCAAATCCATGATTAAGCTGTACAATTTGGGAAGACTGCAAATTCAATGCCCATCTATGCTGAATGAGATGATCTCAGGCAGGGCAAAGAGAGGGCTTCATTTGGCCTCAATGCTCTTGGTTAAGGAGTAGAAGGGAAAAATATGGTCACTTCTCTCGTGCTATCCAGCAGTAGAAAGTGTCTATGTGTAGATATAGGTGAGGACAGAATGAATTTGGCTGTGACAGGTCTCCCCAAATGGTTAGGTAACTGATGGCAATACTTATGCAGAAAAAAATATCAGCACAAGTCCCCCTTCTGGAGCGAAAATGGTGACTTGCAAATTAATCCCCCACCCCACTCCATTACATTACCACCAAAACATTGTACCACCAAAAACCACCTGTAAATCATCTGATTTTTTAGTATCTGCAATAGTACACTGCAAATCTACTTACATCTGCTTGCCCAATTATTAATTCAGCCCACGTTTTCCACTGAGGACATTCGTTTCTTGCTTCAAACGTTGTCTCATTGGATCCCCAGCAGCACTGTTCATGATTAAACCACAATGCGTTCAGACATATGCCTTCCTTTAAATCAGTCATCCAGTCTGCAGCAATATCTATTAAACCAGCCAAGGCACCTGAAAATCATTAGATGTCATATCTTTAGTTAGCTCTATTCAACTTAAAAATGAGCGATTTATTGCTCCACCCCTTTATAATTAGCACAAGTCATGAAATAGTCACTTTCTTGTCAAATCTCAGTTTTTGCACGCGACAAGAAGGGAACAGGTGTAGGTTACTCAGTACCTTGAGCCTGCTTTGTCAATCAATTTGATTATGGCTGACCATGTCAACATCAGGCAAGTGTATTTTACTGGAGTTCAGCCAATTGAAAAGACAGGGCTCTCTCTCTGTGTCAGCTGTCCCCACCACCGCACCCCACCCCCGCCAAATGTAAACACCTACAGCTGCACAAACCATCAAGAACGTGAGTCTAGAAAATTGCCAAAATGAGGGTTAAGACCATGAACCTTAAAAAGTAAAGGTTGGCTGCTGGCCTCGTGCATTTGCAACCTGAGTCCCTGTATTATGCACCAGAGCCTAGCAATTAAAAGTCTAGCAATCTGACCAGAATGCATAAAAGGAGGAGAGTTTCATATGGAACAAGAAAGCTCAATAACTCCTTTCAGTTGTCATGACTTTTTTTTTTGCAAATACTTCCCTCAAATTGAGGAATAAACTCAGGACCAAAAGATGTAAACACAAGATAGAAATACCCCAGTGCCTTTAAACAAATGGTATTCAAGGCAGACTACTCGAGTGTCAGTGCTGCAAATGAAACATCAATGGGCAAGTGGCAAAAACATATTCCATTAAATAGTTCTATAGTGGAAGAGGAAACTTAATATCGTTAGATAGTTTCTTCCACTGGCAGGCACTGGAGGAATGAAAGCCAGGAGAGTACACTTACGCACAACATACTTTCTCTACTTTTCTCATTTTAGTAACTGCTTTTATTTATATAGTTCCTTTGATGTGGAGGAACGTCTTCAGATGCTGCTTGAAGGCGTAAGGAAAAGCTGACACCAAGCCAAGGGAGGAAAGATTAGAATGTGTCACTATAAGTTTTCAAAGAGTTGAGATTTAAGAAGAATCTTGAAGAAATAGCAGGAGGGGGTGAGGGAGAAGGGTTTCGTGCAACACATTTTAATAGGTACAGTGCTTCAGTCAATCCAGATCACCTTAAGCTGGGAGGGGGGAGGGAAATTATTCTGGTATTAGATATCTGACTTTAATAACTACCAACATTAAAATTAATGCTCCAGAATGTATGAGCTGTCTCTGCATTTCCAGAATCTTCGGAATGGATCAGAGACCCAAATTGACAGATCTCATTAAGATAGAATGCACTGCAGGTAGGCTGTATCATTGCATTTTTTTTGGTTTTGTTTTCTTCTTCTGAAACTTATTATGGATCTTAAGAACTCACTAAATACAGTAACAGAAATAGTAATAAAGAATATGTCATCAATGTAATAACTCAGGTACTAGGTGATGTAAATATAACAAGGAAAATAATGGATCTGTAGACATCACAGATGAAAGTGATTGAAGATTTGGGACGGTTAAATCAACTTTAGTACAGCTGGCAACATCAACAATTTGTGTTTATATAGCGCCTTTAATGTAGTAAAATGTCCGAAGGCATGTCACAGGAACGCTATCAAACAAAACCTAACATCGAGCCACAGATGAGGGCATTGGTCAAGGAGGCAGGTTATAAGGAGCGTCTTAAAGGATGAAAGAGAGGTAGAGAGGCGGAGAGGGAATTCCATAAGCTTTAGGGCCTTGGCAGCTGAACGCATGGCTGACAATGGTGGAGTGATTAAAATTGAGAATGCTCAAGAAGCCAGAATTGGAGGAACGCAGTTATTTCACAAGGTTGTAGAGATGGAGGGGATTGGAGAGATTAGGAGGACTTTGAAAACAAGAACGAGAATTTTAAAATCAAGGTCTTGCTTTATCAGAAGCCACTGTAGATCAATGAACACAGGGGTCATGTGATGGGTGATGGGACTTCATGCGAGTTAGGATATGGGCAACAAAGTTTTAGATGATCTTAAGTTTATGGAGGGCAGATGATGATGGGAGGCCAGCCAGGATTGTGTTAGAATAGTTTAACGGTAACAAAAGCATTTCTACACGGGCTGTTTCAGTATCTGAGGAGTTGCGAATGGTGCTGAACATTGTGCAATCATCAGCGAACATCCCCACTTCTGACCTTATGATCGAAGGAAGGTTATTGATGAAGCAGCTGAAGTTGGTTGGGCCTAGGACACTACCCTGAGGAACTCCTGCAGGCTCCTTTGACAGCACCTTCCAAATCTGCAACCTCTACCAACCAGAAGGACAAGGGCAGCAAATGCATGCACCTGCCCTTCATGTTCCCCTCCAAGCCACACACCATCCTGATTTGGAACTATATCAGTGATCTTTCACAGTCGCTGGGTTAAAATCCTGGAACTCCCTTCCTAACAGCACTGTGGGTGTACCTACCCCACATGGACTGCAGCGGTTCAAGAAGGCAGCTCATCACCACCTTCTCAAGGGCAATTAGGGATGGGCAATAAATGCTGGCCTGGCCACAGCCCATGAATGAATTAAAAAAAAGTAGCGGATGAGCTGAGGGAACGGCGGAGTCGGTCAAGGTTTCTGAGGTGGAAACGGTCGGTCTTAGTGAAGCCGGGTATTTGCGACCGGTAACTCATCTTGGGGCGAAATACAAGACCAAGGTTGCTTCAAGTCTGGTTTTCAACCTCAGATAGTTGCCAGGGAGTGGGATGGAGTCAGTGCCGAGGGAACAGAGTTTGTGCCGAGGCCAAAGACATTGCTTTTGGTCTTCCTAGAAACCTCTACTCATCTAGCACTGGATGTTAGACAAGCAGTCTGACATTTTAAAGACATGGCGGTGAGGTAGAGCTGAGTGTTGTCAACATTCATGTGGAACCTGATGCTGTGTTTTCGGATGATGTTGCCAAGGGCACCATGTAAATGAGAAACATGAGAAGGCCTGGGATAAAACCCTGGGGTAACACCAGAGACAAAGGTGCAGGAACAGGAAGAGAAGCCACTGCAGTGATTCGCTGGCTGCAGCTGGATAGATAAGAATGGAACCGGTCAAGTCTCGTCCCACCCAGCTGAACAACGATGGAAACACGTTGGAGAAGGATGGTGTGATCGTCAGTGTCAACAGTTACAGACAGGTTGAGAAGGACAAGGAGGGATAGTTTACATATTCACAGTGACATAGGATGTCATTTGGAACTTTGGTAAGAGCCATTTCAGTACTGAGGTGGGGCAGAAACCTGATTGGTGGAGTTCAAACATGGAGTTCCGTGAAAGATGGGCACAGGTTGGGAGATGACAGCACATTCAAGCGCTAGAGAGGAAAGGGCCGTTGAAGATGGGGTGGTAGTTTGTAAGGACAGAAGGAACAAGGATTGATTTTTTGAGGAAAGGGGTGAAGAAGGAGAAAGGGCCAGTACCTGAGGAGCTAATATTAGCCAACATGGAGGCCAGGAAGTGAAGTCGGGTTGTGAGCAATTTAGTGCGAACAAGGTCAAGCGAGTAGTTGGTTAGTCTCATGGACATCCCATTTCTAACTCTGATTTCACAGAGGACATGAGGAGAGGTCAGAAAGATGCAAGTTCAGGGCAGGCAGGGAAGGAACAGAGGCAGCTGAAAGGATGGATTCAATCTTGTAAGTATTCTATCTTACGGTAAGCATGTTGTGCAGCATATCAGTGAACTTTCTATTTTAATGAATGTGACACATCATGATCATGACACACATCACACAGAGTAAAGTATTCACAAGTACAGAGTGGAATGACAGCCTTTTTAAATCAGTGCTAGAAGACTGCAGCTACTTACAGAAGCTGTGAACTATGAACAAGAACTATTTTATTGAATTTCAATCTCCTTGATGGTTCTTTTTGAAGTTTTAACAAATTTTGGAAACTGAGTCGCAACTAAATATAAACACAGCACCACGATTTTGACTCTTTCCAAGTGCACCAGATAAATCACACATTAAAACCATCCACTTAAAGTTAATTAACCAGGCTTGCACAAGTAGTTTCAAATCAGAACACTGACACTACTGCTTAATTTGCATCCATCCAGAAATTCCTGTTATTGAATCTAATTAGTTATTACATTACTAGTTAAAACTAACCCAAAAGTATATGAAACAGCTCAACTCAATAGCAAGAGTAGTGCCTTCTTGTTTGGTACCCACCCAAATCCCACACCTCTGAATCTGACCCCATCCAGCTCCCCAGGGGCTCACTCAGGATAAGGCCAATGATGTGTGGGGTCAGAATCCTGAACACTATCCATCACCAAGACATCCCATTTCTAACTCTGCTTTCGAAACCCTTATTGACACATTACCTCCAGAGTCATTGGCCTCGAGTTTCATCGGGCTGAATTTTCCAGGCCCTTTGAGGATGGGCTAGGAGGTGAGAAGGCTGGCAAAATGGCAGGGGAAGGCGCAGGGACGGTAGCCCAATGTCATCCCCTGCCACGTCATATCGGCAATGGCAGGACGATTGGTGGCTTAGATGCCCACTGGAGGCAAATTGGGCCACTTCACTTCTTCGCAGGCATTTTGCCTGTACCAGGAGGGTCTGCCACCGTGTGGAGAGACTGGCCAGTGAACCTCGTGGTCTCCCAGCAGTTTCCGGTAGGGGGAGGGGGAGACACTCCTTGATGGGTACTCAATGGCCCATGGAGGGCTCCCCCGCCAGTAATGGAACCATCGGCGCTCAGGGGCCAACACCACCTCCCCCACAATGCCAATCACCGGGGCCTGCCTGCCTGCTTGGCCTCAACATCCCCCAACACAATTATCAATATTCAAGGGCGCCATCTCTCTGGAGTTGCAGCCTCAGCAATGGCTGTGGTGCTGCTGAGCTGTCAGCCCTATGATTCAGCCGGCAGCTCTCGGGGGCGGACTGCTGTCCTTAATTGGACAGCAGCACCCTAATTGGCTGCCACCTGCAATATGCAGTCCCCAAGACCCGGCAGTGGGATTCCCTGTTAAAGGCAAAATTCAGCCCATCATTCACAAATTCACAAAACTCTGACTTCCCCCTTCTTCTCCTGCAGTGTTTATTCCTCTCTCGCCTTTGTCTTTGCAACCTTCATTAGCTTCCATCCTGCAACATACTGATTTCAAAATTTGTCTTCTCATCTACAATCCTGCCCCACGAACATACTACCATGCCCTCTCCAACCTCCACAATCACTTTCAGCCTTATATTCTAGCACGCTTTCTCCATTCTTCAATTCTGGCCTCATTTTCAGCCCCCTCCCTCTGCATTAGCCATCCCAACCGACAACTCTTTCCTCTTCTTCAAACCTACCTGATTGATCTTTGAAGTGTCAGCTTGGCTCTGTGGAATCCATGTCAAGTGAGCCAGAAGGGCTCAAGTTCCTCTCCAAAACTTGAGCATATAATATAGTAGGAGTACAGTACTGAGTAAGTGCAACAATGTCACAGGTGCTACCTATCAGGTGAGTTTGAATCAGTGCCACATATGTGCGTTCCGGTCAAAGAGTCATTATGGCGTAGAAAGAGACAATTTGGCCCATCAAATTCTTGCCGGCTCTCCGTAGGGCAATTCAGTCAGTCCCATTCCCCGCTCTATCCTTGTAGCCTTGCTAGTTGATTCCCCTCAAGTGCCCACCCAATTTCCATTTGAAATCATTGATCATCTCCGCTTCCATCACCCTCGTAGGCAGCGAGTTCCAGGTCATTCTACTCGCTGTGTAAAAAAGTTCTTCCTCGCATCCCCCCTGCATCCCTTGCCCAAAATCTGAAATCTGTGTCCCCTAGTTCTTGTACCATCAGATAATGGGAACAGCTTTTTTTCGTCTATCTCATCTAAAACTGTCATAATCTTGTACACCTCTATCAGATCGCCCCTCAATCTCCTTTGCTCCAAGGAGAACAACCCAGCTTCACCAACCTAACCTTGTAGCTAAATCCCACATCGCTGGAACTATTCTGGTAAATCTCCTCTGCAACTTCTCAAGGACCTTCACATTCTTCCCAAAGTGTGGTGGCCAGAACTGGATGCAAAACTCTAGTTGTGGCCGAATCACAATTTAAAAGATCTTCACAGAATAATACAGTGCAGAAGAGGCCCTTCGCCCATCGAGTCTGCACCGATGCATCAAAGACACCTGACCTGTCTACCTAATCCCATTTGCCAGCACCCTATTAACCTGCCCTTCTGCCTTCAGAGATCTATGGACAAACACACCAAGGTCCCTTTGTTCCTCGGAACTTCCCAATGTCAAGCCATTCATTGAATACTTCCGTGTCATATTACTCCTTCCAAAGTGTATCACCTCACACTTTTCAGCGTTAAATTTCATCTGCCACTTTTCTGCCCATTTGACCATCCCGTCTATATCTTCCTGTAACCTAAGACACTCCACCTCACTGTTAACCACTCGGCCAATCTTTGCGTCATCCGCGAACTTACTGATCCTACCCCCCACATAGTCATCTATGTCGTTTATATAAATGACAAACAATAGGGGACCCAGCACAGATCCCTGTGGTACGCCACTGGACACTGACTTCCAGTCACTAAAACAGCCATCTGTCATCACTCTCTGTCTCCTCCAGCTCAGCCAATTTTGAATCCACCTTATCAAGTTACCCTGTATCCCATGTGCATTTGCTTTCTTGATAAGTCTCCCATGTGGGACCTTGTCAAAGGCTTTGCTGAAATCCATGTAAACTACATCAACTGCACTACCCTCATCTCCCTCTGATCTCCCTCTGACAAAGCCATGCTGACTATTCCTAATCAAATTTTGCCTCTCCAAGTGGAGAAAGATTCTCTCCTTCAGAATTTTCTCCAATAGTTTCCCTACCACTGATGTGAGACTCACTGGTCTGTAGTTCCCTGGCTTATCTCTACAACCTTTCTTAAATAGTGGGACCACATTAGCTGTTCTCCAGTCCTCTGGCACCTCCCCCGTGGCCAGAGAGGAATTAAAAATTAGGGTCAGAGCCCCTGCAATCTCCACCCTCACCTCCCACAGCATCCTGGGACACAAATCGTCCAGACCTGGAGATTTGTCCACTTTTAAGCCTTCCAAAACCTCCAATACCTTGTCACTCCCTATGACAATTTGCTCAAGAACCTCACAGTCTCTCTCTCCAAGTTCCATATCTACATCCTCATTCTCTTGGGTGAAGACAGATGTGAAGTATTCGTTCAACACCCTACCAATGTCCTCTGGCTCCACCCACAAATTTCCCCCTTGGTCCCTAATGGGTCCTACTCTTTCCCTGGTTATCCTCTTCCCATTGATATCGAATATCTTGGGATTTTCCCTACTTTTACCAGCCAGAGCTTTCTCATATCCTCTCTTTGCTCTCCTAATTGCTTTCTTAAGCTCCATCCGACACTTTCTGTACTCCACTACTGCTTCCATTGATTTGCTCTCCTTGTATTTGCTAAAAGCCTCTCTTTTCCTTCTCATCATACCCTGAATGTTTCTGGTCATCCATGGTTCTCTGGGCTTGTTGCTCCTACCTATTACCCTAGAGGGAACATGTTGGGCCTGTACCCTCCCCATTTCCTTTTTGAATGCCCCCCACTGCTCTTCTGTAGATTTCCCAACAGGTAACATTTTCCAGTCTACCTTGGCCAGATCCTGCCTTATTTTACTAAAATTCGCTCTACCGCAATCCAAAACCTTTTTTTGCAACTTGTCTATTTCTTTCTCCATAACAAGCTTAGATTGTACCATGTTGTGGTTGCTATCACTAAAATGCTCCCCCACCAACACATCAACCACCTGTCCGGCTTCATTCCCCAGAATTAGGTCCAGCACTGCACCCTCCCTTGTTGGATCCTCTACATATTGAGCTAAAAGGTCTCCTGTATACATTTTAAGAACTCCACTCCATCTAAGCCCTTAACACGATGATTATCCCAATTAATGTTGGGAAAGTTGAAATCACCCAATATAATTATCCTATTATTTTTACACATCTCTGCAAATTGCGCACATATTTGCTCCTCAATTTCCCGCTGACTATCTGGGAGTCTATAATAAACACCTAGCAATGTGGCTGTCCCTTTTTTATTCCTAAACTCTACCCACAAAGCTTCATTTGATGCCCCCTCCAAGATATCATCTCTCCTTACTGCAATAACTGACTCCTTAACTAATATTGAGAACAAAGAACAAAGATAATTACAGCACAGGAACAGGCCCTTCGGCCCTCCAAGCCTGCGCCGATCCAGATCCTCTCTCTAAACATGTCGCCTATTTTCTAAGGTTCTGTATCTCTTTTCTTCCTGCCCATTCATGTATCTGTCTAGATACATCTTAAGAGACTCCATCGTGCCCGCATCTACCACCTCCGCTGGCAATGCGTTCCAGGTGCCCACCACCCTCTGCGTAAAGAACTTTCCACGCATATCCCCCCTAAACCTTTCCCCTTTCACTTTGAACTCGTGTCCTCTAGTAATTGAAACCCCCACTCTGGGA
The DNA here is from genome assembly GCF_036365525.1 of Heterodontus francisci. Classification (NCBI taxonomy): domain Eukaryota; kingdom Metazoa; phylum Chordata; class Chondrichthyes; order Heterodontiformes; family Heterodontidae; genus Heterodontus; species Heterodontus francisci. The sequence continues at coordinate 22,107,245 of NC_090374.1, read as the reverse complement.
AAAAGCCTCTTGCTATCCACCCTGTCTATACCTCTCATGATTTTGTACACCTCAATCAGGTCCCCCCTCAACCTCCGTCTTTCTAATGAAAATAATCCTAATCTACTCAACCTCTCCTCATAGCTAGCGCCCTCCATACCAGGCAACATCCTGGTGAACCTCCTCTGCACCCTCTCCAAAGCATCCACATCCTTTTGATAATATGGCGACCAGAACTGTACGCAGTATTCCAAATGTGGCCGAACCAAAGTCCTATACAACTATAACATGACCTGCCAACTCTTGTACTCAATGCCCCGTCCGATGAAGGAAAGCATGCCGTATGCCTTCTTGACCACTCTATTTACCTGCGTTGCCACCTTCAGGGAACAGTGGACCTGAACACCCAAATCTCTCTGGACATCAATTTTCCCCAGGACTTTTCCATTTACTGTATAGTTCACTCTTGAATTGGATCTTCCAAAATGCATCACCTCGCATTTGCCCTGATTGAACTCCATCTGCCATTTCTCTGCCCAACTCTCCAATCTATCTATATTCTGCTGTATTCTCTGACAGTCCCCTTCACTATCTGCTACTCCACCAATCTTAGTGTCGTCTGCAAACTTGCTAATCAGTCCACCTATACTTTCCTCCAAATCATTAATGTATATCACAAACAACAGTGGTCCCAGCACGGATCCCTGTGGAACACCACTGGTCACACGTCTCCATTTTGAGAAACTCCCTTCTACTGCTACTCTCTGTCTCCTGTTGCCCAGCCAGTTCTTTATCCATCTCGCTAGTACACCTTGGACCCCAAGCGCCTTCACTTTCTCCATCAGCCTGCCATGGGGAACCTTATCAAACGCCTTACTGAAGTCCATGTATATGACATCGACAGCCCTTCCCTCATCAATCAACTTTGTCACTTCCTCAAAGAATTCTATTAAGTTGGTAAGACATGAGCTTCCCTGCACAAAACCATGTTGCCTATCACTGATGAGCCCATTTTCTTCCAAATGGGAATAGATCCTATCCCTCAGTATCTTCTCCAGCAGCTTCCCTACCACTGACGTCAGGCTCACTGGTCTATGCCCCCTCCTCCTTTACCCCCTCCTCTGTCTCGCCTGAAGATTCCATATCCCGGGATATTGAGCTGCCATTCCTGCTCCTCCCTCAACCATGTCTCCGTGATGGCTGCTATATCACAATTCCACGTGTCAATCCTTGCCCTTAACTCATCCTTTTTACCTGCAATACTCCTGGCATTAAAGTAGAGGCCTTCCATCCTGGTCTTACTCCCTTGAAACCTACTTCCGCTGTATTCCCTCTGACTTGTTTGCTTTCCTGTGTTTAGCTGTGTCCCTATTCTGCTCGGAGTCTGCATCCCCTCCCCCTGCCAAATTAGTTTAAACTCCTCCCAACAGCACGAGCAAACCTGCCAGCAAGGATGTTAGTCCCCCTCTGGTTCAGATGTAGACCGTCCCGCTTGTACAGGTCCCACCTTCCGCAGAAACGGTCCCAGTGGTCCAGGAATCTAAAACCCTCCCTCTGCACCAACTCTTAAGCCACGCGTTCATCTGTGCTATTCTCCTATTCCTATACTCGCTAGCACGTGGCACTGGGAGTAATCCAGAGATTACAACCCGAGAGGTCCTGCTTTTTAGTCTACTGCCTAACTCCCTGAATTCTTGATGCAAGACATCATCCCTCTTTCTACCTATGTCATTGGTACCAACATGTACCTCTGCCTCATCACCCACCCCATTCAGGATGCCCTGCAGCCGTTCAGTGACATCTTATAACACCATTAAAGAGAATCGAGGGAGTTCTCCTGGCATCATGAACAACATTCATCTGTCAGCCAACTAGAAACAAAGTAAAACCATTATTGCTGTTTGTGGAACCATGCTTTGTCCATATTGGCTGCTGCGTTTGACTCAAGTAGCTTTTTGGCTGTGAAGTGCTTTGGGTGAGCTGGGGACATGAAAGGCTTGGTATAAATGCAAATTCTCTCTTTGGATTTTCAAAGGCATTGTCTTGATGATCCACCAAAGCTTCGGCAGGAGATCATGAAAACCCCAGAGAAATGGCAGATACACCATTCAAGCTGTTCCTTCAGGTTTTCCGTGGATTTTCCGCCAAAGCAAGTGACAATCTGAATAATCCCAGTGGAATTTCAATCTTTGTCATTATTCCTACCCCTTCCCTCTGCTCAATGTCCAGTGGTTATCACCTCTGTGAAACACGTTGGAGCATTTTATTACATCACAAGTAAAAGTTGTTGATGGCACTCCCATTTCAATCCTCCTTTCATAAGTTTGCATAATGAAATTTCCAATTGTATAAAAGCACAATGAGACTGGAAGTGGAAGTATAAACCCTGTTGACAGTGATGCCAACACTATTAGCTACTAAAATGCATCACCCTTCTTGCACCCCCTCATGCAAATATTTAAATGACCTGAAGTTAGCAACATAATTGGTCTTTGTAGCACCTGAAAATTCTGTAAAAGACAATTCATGGCCCAGATACTTCTGAGCTTGAAAATTTGAATATGACCATCATACCATAAAAGCTTCAATACTTAGACTACTGGAGGAAAATAAGACTGGCAAAGACAGAATATGAAAATAGTCAACATAAAAGGGAACCCAAAGATCTTCTCCTGGCATGCAAATAATAAGCGGCTATGAAGAGGTGAAGTGGGGTCTAGTTAGGGACCAGGAGGGTAATATATGCTTAGAGACACAGGCTTGAATACTTAATGAGCACTTTGTATCAGTGTTTACTAAGGACGAGGAATCTGGCAAAATATCGGTACAAGTGGAGAGAGTAATTATTCAGAGGGATGAGGTACTGGAAAGACTGACTATGCTTAGTGTAGATAAGTCACCTCATCCGAAGGGCTTGAATCCCAGGTTCCTAAAGGAAGTGGGGGTGAAAACAGCGGAAGGGTTTGCCACAATCTTCCAATCTTCCCTACATACGGGGGAGGTGACAGAGGATTGGAGAGTGGCAAATATGACACCCTTATTCAAGAAAGGGGATAAGGACAGTCCTAGCAACTACAGGCTAGTTAGTTTAACAGCTGTGGTGGGTAAGGTTTTAGAAACAATAATCGGGTGAAAAAATCAACAGGCACCTGAAGAGGTCTGAGTTAATTAAGGATAGCCAGCAGAGATTTGTAAAATAAAAGCAAAATACTGCGGCTGCTGGAAATCTGAAACAAAAACAAGAAATGCTGGAATCACCAGAAGGGTCACTGACCCGAAACGTTAACTCTGCTTCTCTTTCCACAGATGCTGCCAGACCTGCTGAGTGATTCCAGCATCTCTTGTTTTTGTTACAGATTTGTAAAAGGCAGGTCATGCTTGACTAGCCTAATTGAATTTTTTGATGAAGCAACAGAGAAGGTTGATGAAGGTAAAGTGGTGCAGTAGAAACAAGAAATGCTGGAAATAGTCAGCAGGTCTGGCAGCATCTGTGGAGAGAGAAGCAGAGTTAACGTTTCAGGTCACCTGAAACGTTAACTCTGCTTCTCTCTCCACAGATGCTGCCAGACCTGCTGACTATTTCCAGCACTTGTTTTTATTTCAGATTTCCAGCATCCGCAGTATTTTGCTTTTATTATTGTAATGTGGTGCATGTTGTCTATGTGGATTTTAAGAAAGCACTTGATAAAAGGCTAGTTCAGGCTCATGGAATAGGAAGGTCAGTATCCAATTCGATAAAAAATTAGCTCAAAGGCAGAAAACAGCGAGTTGCAGACAAGTGACAGATGGAATTTAATACAGACAAGTCTGAGGTGATGCATTTTGGCAGAAGGAATTGTTGCTCTCGCTACCCCCAAAGGACCATAGACATCTTTCCCCATGAGGGAGAGACAGTTGATGTATAGCTTGAGGGTCACCATTCCTCAAGCATGAGGCAAGGCGAGGAGGCAGGCCTCCATGAACTGCTACACCCGGTACGGAAATTGAACCCACGCAGTTGGCGTCTTTTTACAGCACATTCTACCCGTCTAGCCAACTGAGCTAACCGACCCCCCCTAGAAGTAAGGGAGAGGCAATATATATTTAATGGCACAGTGCAAAGAGTACGCAGGAACAGAGGGACCTAGGGGTGCATATGCATCGATCTTTGAAGGTGGCGGACACATTGAGAGAGTGGTCAGCAAAGCATATGGGATTTTGAGCTTCACAAAGAGAGGCACAAAGTAAAAAAGCAGGGAAGTTGTGCTGAAACTTTATAAAGCTCTGGTTAGTCCCCAACTAGACTATTATGTAAAGTGCTGGTTACCAGAGAAGGAAGTGAGGGTCCTTGAGATGGTGTAGCGGAGATGGGGAATTTTAATTACAAGATTAGGTTGGAAAAACTGGGGTTGCCTCCCTTGGAGCAAAGAAGATTGAGGGGAGATTAGATAGAGGTGTACAAGTTTATAACAGCCTTAGGTAAGTTAGACAAGGAAAAACTGTTTCCATTTACTGATGGTCAAGGAATAGAGAACACTGATTGAAAGTTTTGGGCAAGAGATTCATGGGGAATGTAAGGAAGAACATTTTAACGTAGCGAGTGGTAATGACCTGGAACTCGCTGCCCACGAGGCTGGTGGAAGCGGAGACGATCAATGATTTCAAAAGGAAATTGGATGGAAACTTGAAGGAAATAAACTTGCAGAGCTGCAAGGATCAAGCCGCAGAGTGGGAGTGACTGCATAGCACGTGGAGAGCTGGCATGGACTCAATGGGCCGAATGGCCTCCTTATGTGCTGTAAATGATTCTAGGACTATGACTTTAACTGAACTACAATTCACATTAAGATGATCTTCATCAGATATCTTTGTGATCTGTGATGCTCTTGAGATCTCCTTACCTGATGCCAGACCAGTCAGCGTTACAACCAGCCATCCCGACCAAGCATCGTACAGGCTTTTTATAAACTCCCATACAGAATCTTTCTTCTTGCTGGTAATCTGCAATGAATAAATATAGAATTCTATCACAAAATTGTTACAGCACAGAAGGAGGCCATTCAGCCCATCGCGTGCACACAGGCTCTCCGAATGAGCAATTCACTGAATGCCATTTTGTCGCCTTCTCCCCAAAACCCTGAACATTTTTCCTTTCCAGACAACAATCTAATTCCCTTGTGAAAGCCTTGATTGAACCTGCCTCCACCATACTCTCAGGCAGTGCATTGCAGACCTTAACCACTCGCTGCATGAAAAAGTTTCTCTGCATGTCGTTTTTGCTTCTTTTGCCAATCACTTTAAATCTGCGCCCTCTTATTCTCGATCCTTTAATGAATGGGAACAGTTCTTCCCTATCCACTCTGTCCAGACCCCTCATGATTTTGAATACCTCGATCAAATCTTGTCCCAGCCTTCTCTTCTCCAAAGAAAACACTTTTCTTTATTCATTCATGGGATGTGGGCATCGCTGACTCGGACAGCATTTATTGCCCATCCCTAATTGCCCTTGAGAAGATGGTGGTGAGCCACCTTTTTGAACCACTGCAGCCCTTGTGTGGTAAGTACACCCACAGTGATGTTCAGAAGGAAGTTCCAGGACTTAGACCCAGCGACAGTGAAGGAACGGCGATATAGCTCCAAGTCAGGATGGTGTGTGGCTTGGAGGGGAACTTGCAGGTGGTGGTGTTACCATGCATTTGCTGCCCTTGTCCTTCTAGGTGGTAGAGGTCGTGGGTTTGGAAGGTGCTGTCTAAGGAGCCTTGGTGCAATGCTGCAGTGCATCTTGTAGATGGTACACACTGCTGCCACTGTGCGTCGGTGGTAGAGGGAGTGAATGTTGAAGGTGGTGGATGGGGTGCCAATCAAGCAGACTGCTTTGTCCTGGATCGTTTCGAGCTTCTTGAGTGTTGTTGGAGCTGCACCCATCCAGGAATGTGGACAGTATTCCATCATTCTCTTGACTTGTGCCTTGTAGATAGATGGTAGACAGGCATTGGGAGTCAGGAAATGAGTTACTCGCCGCAGGATTCCCAGTCTCTGACCTGCTCGTGTAGCCATGGTATTTATATGGCTACTCCAGTTCAGTTTCTGGTCAATGGTAATCCCCAGGATGTTGATAGTGGGGGATTCAGCGATTGTAATGCCATTTGAATGTGTCAAGGGGAGATGGTTAGAATCTCTCTTGTTTGAGATAGTCATTGCCTGGCACTTGTGTGGTGAAAATGTTACTTGCCACTTATCAGCCCAAGCCTGGATATTGTCCAGCTCTTGCTCAATTTCTGCATGTACTGCTTCAGTATCTGAAGAGTCGCGAATGGTGCTAAATATTGTCTAATCATCAGTGAACATCCCCACTTCTGACCTCATAATTGAAGGAAGTTCATTGGTGAAGGAGCTGAAGATGGTTGGGCCTAGGACACTACCCTGACAAACTCCTGCAGTGATGTCCTGGAGCTGAGATGATTGGCCTCCAACAACCACAACCCTCTTCCTTTGCGCTAGGTATGACTCCAACCAGCGGAGAGTTTTCCCCGATTCCCACTGATTCCAGTTTTGCTAGAACCCTGATGCCATATGCAGTCAAATGCTGCCTTGATGTCAAGGGCAGTCATTCTCACCTTACCTCTTGCATTCAGCTCTTTTGTCCATGTTTGAACCAAGGCTGTAATGAGGTGAGGAACCCAACTGAGCGTCACTGAGCAGATTATTGCTAAGCAGGTGCTGCTTGATAGCACTGTCGACGACACCTTCCATCACTTTACTGATGATGGAGATCAGACTGATTGGGCAGTAATTGGTGAAGTTGGATTTGTCCTGCTTTCTGTGCACAGGACATATCTGGGCAATTTTCCACATTGCCAGAGAGATGCCAGTGTTGTAGCTGTACTGAAACAGCTTGGCTAGGGGAGTGGCAAGTTCTGGAGCATAGATCTTCAGTACTATTGCCAGAATGTTGTCAGGACCCATAGCCTTTACAGTATCCAGTATCTTCAGGTGTTCCTTGATTTTACATGGAGTGAGTCGAATTGGCTCAAGACTGGCATCTGTGATGCTGGGGTCTTCAGAAGGAGGCCGAGATGGATCATCCACTCGTCACTTCTGGCTGAAGAATGTTACAAATGCTTCAGCCTGATCTTTCGCACTAATGTGCTGGGCTCCCCCATCATTGAGGATGGGGATGTTTGTGGATAGAGTCCCAACATCTCCAATCTATCTTAATAACTGCAGTTCCCGTCCCTGAAACTATTTTCATGAATCTTTTTTGTACTCTTTCCAATGCTTTCACAAATTTCATACAGTGCGGCACCCAGAACTGGATGCAATGCTCCAGCTGATTCCGAACTAGTGTCTTATACAAGTTCATTCCTCTTGTACTTTATGCCCCTATTAATAAAGCCTAGGATACTGTATGCTTTATTAACTGCTCTCCCAACCTGTCCTGCCACCTTCAATGTTATGTATTTTATTGTACATTAGGATTATTTGCCACACAATACTCAAGCTTCCGACACAGTATAGAGATCACAAGTAATACACATAATTTCATAAAGTGTTTTCCTGCAGTTTGACCACTCTGAACATTTTCGAATTCACGCTACAAATCAAGGCTATGGGCCAAGTGCTGGCAAATGGGATTAGGTAGACAGGTCAGGTGTCTTTAATGCATCGGTGCAGACTCGATGGGCCGAAGGGCCTCTTCTGCACTGTATTATTCTGTGATTCTGATTCTGAAATCCAGATGCAAGGTGAAAATATGCCTCAATGTAAACATGTGATTAACTCACATTTTAAGGAAACCAAGGCTGCACTGATGAACACAGACAGCACTTGCTCTTCATAACCCACTTCCAGAGCAATCTGTTGTACTGTTACTTACCTTGCTTCAAAGTATGAGCACTTACCTGCTAGGACAGTTTCAAATCCGTGACTGGCAGCGATATGCAAGCACAGACATGCATACACCACCCCCAACAAGAACCTATATTTATATAGTGTCTTTAATGTAGCAAAACAACCCAAGGCACTTAGCAGGAGTGTTACCAAACAAAATTTGGCACCTAAGTATATATTAGGAAAGGGGGTTATATAGGTTTTCAAGAACGTCTTAAAGGTAGGAAAAAGAGGCAGAGAGGTGGTGAGACTGCAAAAAGTCTGGTTCAGGTTCAGACAGTTGCCAGGTAGAGGGATGGAGTGGCTAGTTTGGGTACAGTTAGTGACATGAACCAAAACAATGGCTTCAGTCTTTTTTAGTTGCAGGAAATTTCTGCTCACCCAGTAGTGGATGGTGTACAAGCAGTTTGACAATTTAGAGACAGCTGGTGGCGCGGTAGAGCTAGATATTATCAGCATAAATGTGGAAACTGACATTGTTTTCGGATGATGTCGCCAAGGGGCAGCATGCAGGTGTGTGTGCGAGCGAGAGTGTGAGCAAGCAAGAGAGAAAAAGAATGAGAGTGAAAGAGTGAATGAGAGAGAGTGAAAGAGTGAGTGAAAGTGAAAGAGTGAGTGAGAGAGAGTGAGTGAGAGTGTGAAAGAGTGAGAGAGAGTGTGTGAAAAAGAGAGAGAGTGAGAGAGTGAAAGAGTGAGAGCGAGAGTGTGTCTGTGTGTATGTACACAGAAATGTTCTTACATCTGCAGCATAACAAGAAAGTGCTTACATTCCCATCCTTTCTCCTTCTTCTCCGACACAATTAGCAGTAAATTTCTCTAATGTGCTGATAATATGCTCAATCCATTCATACACTGGCCTTACAAGGGTGTTTATACTGTAGGTTCAGTATAATTATAGTGACTTAATTGCCTAATTTGGCAGATGTGTGGGACAGAAAAGCAAGAAACACTGGCAAATGAGAAAGGGGAATGTGAAAAAAGGCACTTCAACTCTCAGCCAAAGAGCAGCTCATGTCCAGGTAGGAGCTCTCACAGATGTAAAATAAGCACATCAGGAACCAGCAGTGTAAGCACTCCCCTTAGACCGATGCAAAAGCAGCTTTCAATTTTAAACTTACAAATGTTTGAAGAGAAATATTTGTTTTCCACCTCAAAGATATACCAGGAGAAATGAAAATAAAACTCCAATTTCTGCAAGTGTATATGGACCAATAACCAATATCACCAAGCGCTCATGAAAATTATAGGTAGCCCCTTAATTTGGCTGAAGTTAAAAGGGATCTCGTGATCTGATTGAACAAATAGAAACTATAAGCAAGGAAAGTAAAAGAATGGGAGTCATCCAAACTATTCTAACATGCCCCCAAATGGGTGATCAGTCAGCAGCATAAGCAGTAGTGTGAGAGCATGTTGTCTGACATTTCAAGCTAGGATTGTGCACAGCGAGAGATTACTCGGCAGAAAAAAGTATCAAATCTACCATTGCTTCTGCTATTCTTTACTGTCTAAAATGAATCTGATTCTGCTGCTGTTAGTTCTAAAAAAAATTCTAGTTATGGAATTCAAGCTACATGGATGATGGACAAAATGGGGTAGAAATTTGTTTTGGGCTGCAGCGCGAAACGGGCAGTATCGATTGCCTGTTATTGAGTCACTGAGTCATTTATGGCAAAGAAGGAAGCCATTCAGCCCATCAAGTCCATGCTGGCTCTTCACAGAGCAATCCTTATAAAGCTCTAGTTAGGCCCAAACTAGAGCATTGCTTTCAGTTCTGGTCACCACACTTCAGAAAGGAAGTGAGTGTCCTTGACAGATTGCAGATCAGATTTACCAGAATGATTCCAGGGATGCGGGATTTTAGCTACAAGTGTAGGCTGGAAAAACTAGGGTTGTTCTCCCTGGAGCAAAGGAGATTGAGGGGAGATTTGATAGCGGTGTACAAGATTATGGCAGGCTTAGTTACCTTAGACAAGTAAAACCTGTGCCCATTAGCTGACGGTGCAAGAACTAGGGGACACAGATTTAAGGTTTTGGGCAAGAGATACAGGGGGACGTGAGGAAGAACTTTTTTTTACATAGCGAGTTGTAATGATATAGAACTCACTGCCCACAAGCGTAGTGGAAGCAGAAACAATCAATGATTTCAAAGGGAGGATGGGCACTTGAAGGAAATAAACTTGCAGGGTGAAGGGGATCGACCGGGGAGTGCTGTGTTGAGCCTGGTAGGCAGTTCCACGACAGTCAATCCGATACCGCCCATTATGTGCCACAGCTAGAGATGAATTTCTACCCCACTGGTTTTTAAAAAACAAAATAAAAATGCATTGTGCATTTTTATACATTATCACGTGGGGTGTTGGGTGGCACAGTACGTTAGCACACTGCACTTTATTTCATTGAAACTGGGTGGTACAGTGGGTTAACACTTTTTTTTTTTACTTCTCTGAAACTTAGTGGCACAGTGGATTAGTTCACTGCCCTCTTTTTTTAAACTGGAGACTGGGTGGCACTGTGGGATAACACACGACCCTTGTACCACTCTGAAGCAGAGTGATACAATAACTTAGTTCACTAACATTTTACCATAGAGTGATTATGGCATAGGAGGTCGGCATTCTGCCCATCGAGTCCATGCGGGCTCTCTGTAGAGCAATCCAGTTAGTACCATTTTCCTGCTCTATCCTTGCAGCCCTGCAAGTTTATTTCCCTCAAGTGCCCATCCAATTTCCTCTGAGGATCATTCATCGCCTCCACTTCCACCACACTCATAGGCAGCGAGTTCCATATCATTAAAACTCGCAGTGTAAAAAAAGTTCTTCCTCACACACCCCTGTATCTCTTGCTCAAAACATTAAATCTGTGTCCCCTAGTTCTTGCACCCTCAGCTAATGGGAACAGCTTTTCCTTGTCCACCTTATCAAAAGCTGTCATAAACCTGTACACCTCTATCAGATCTCACCTCAACCTCCTTTACTTCAAGGGGGTCAACCTGACCTCATCTAGCTAAATTCCATCATCCCCAGAACTATTCTGGTAAATCTCCTCTGCACTGCTCAAGGACCTTCACATCCTTCCTGAAGTGTGGTGATCAGTACTGGATGCAATACACTAACCAGACCTTTATAAAAGGTTCAGCATAACTTCCCTGCTTTTGTACTCAATATCTCTATTTATGAAGCACAAGATACCATATGCTTTACTAACTAATTTCTCAATATGCCCTGTCACACTCAAATTTGGTGGTACAGTGGGTTAACAAACTGCCTTTTTATTTTTCCAAAACTGAGTGGCACATTGGGTAAGCATCGTGATCTTTTATCTCTGGAACTTGGATCTGGAGCCTCTCTACTGATTAGTAAGCGGAGGAGGGTTTCATCTAATTATTAGCATCCCATGTGATATAAATTTCAACACTTTCATTCAGGGTGCCAAAGGGCGTGGGATGATCACACTAAACTATCCCTAATTAGCAGTAATTGTCAATTTACCCCAAAGAGCTCAGAAACATGACTCATATCAGGAACACTGGTGGGAATGCACTGGGGTAGAGTAGGACCTTTACTTAGCAGCTAACTGTGCTACAGACAGTGCTGACACAGCCTGTCTGAAACAGGCACATGTTTCATTTTGCAGTTCGAACGTGATGTGTCTTGATGAGCACAAAATTATCATACCATCTACAGTCTCCTCTTTAAGCAAGTAAATTGCTCCCAAATTTCTGCCAATGCTACTAAATCTGAGTATAGTTCACATGCTCAAGTTTTCACTCAACATGTCTTCGGTGCACTCAGACTTTCCCTAAGCAACCCTGTCATGAACCTAAATTCTAACACTCCATGGCAGTGCGCTAGAAAACACAGAGAATACCAACACATTCCCTTCTTTGTATGCAGGCATTGACAAGACAGAGAAGTCAAACTTTGATGCAAGTACAATTGCCATGATGCCCCACACGCTGAGATAAAAATTAGCTGAACTGTGTAGATATGTGACGCTTCAGAATAAATTGTGGATTCATTTCAAACTATGTATTAGTGAAATGGAGACTGTTTCAGTTGATACCGTGGGGCAATTAAGTGAAAGTTTCATCTGACTATACTCTTGCAAATGAAGCAATTTAAATGCTTCCTCTGCCATTACCATTTGCACTGAGACATCTTTATTAACATGCTCTATATTCGAGACACCAGTCTGTCATTTCATACTCACCACTTGGTAGGACATATAAAATGACTGCTTTTATTGTAAAACTATTTAAAATTCAGTCAGCTTTGCAAAACAAAACTTTTTGTGCTCAGAGTGCTTGCTAAATGTTAATGCATTGCAATCACTTTCTCTGTGGTTTTAATAGATCTGACTTCATGATTCCCTGCCTGGGAGGTGCCGAGGCACACATACTTTTTTAAAATTCTTTCAAGGGATATGAGCCTCACTGGCAAGGCCAGCATTTGTTGCCCATTCCAACTGCTACTGAGAAGATGGTGGTGAGCCACCTTCTTGAACCGCTGTAGTCCATCTGGTGCAGGTACACCCACAATGCTTTTTGGGAGTTCCACGTGCCATGCAGGCCACCACCTGCCAAGGATGAGACATTACCAATTTCACGACATGAACATTAAATTTCAAATTGTTGCTGGGAAGAATAGAAGGCCTGTGACAAGGGGTTGCCAGGCCCCTAGCTGGAAAGACATTTTTGCATATTGACAGTGTGGAAGAAAGGAGCTATTCCCTGCTCCAATACAATCCACAAACAGACGTGGTCCAACCAGTTAGTCACATAACTAACTTGCTTGGCAGTCTGGGTTTTTTTTCTGAATTGTACAGTTTTGAACTGAGAGCCTGAAAAGAAAGTAGAATGCTCCTGGACTGAAGACCTCCCATCTCTTTCTCACCAGCTTCTGAATCCATTAAAGACACACCACACCCAAGCGAGAAAAGTCTCCTTCAGAGAACAAGGTTTAAGAAGAATACTGGGCCCCAACAAAAAGCAAGATCTACCTACAAGCAAGGACTTTACAGTGAGCTCGAAGACCCATAACAAAAACTTTTCAGATATTGCCTCAAACTGTTACACTTTATTTCTGTCCCCATCTGCATGCGTGTATCGCATATACATGCTAGCGTGGGCGCATCCTGTATCCGTAGGCGTTAACCGAATTAGAGTTTAAATTTAATAAAATTTCACTTTTCTTCTTGAAACCCAAGAAAGCCTGTTGGTGCTAGTTTCTTGGCCTTATAATTGGAAAGTGGTGAACAAGGATTCACCAAGGGGGAGTTAAAACAGTGTGTTTAAAATTAAACCTTGTTACAGTAAGACCAGGTGAATGCTGAAAGGGACCCCAAGACCTCTTTCTCATCTGGTCGCAACAGAAGTTTAGGTGCTAGCATCCGGAATTTACCCACATACAAATAAGAGAAATTGGAAGTGGGAAGCCAAATTGTTCCCAATCAAAAAGAGCAAGTTTTCAATACAGGTTTTCTTGTGGTTGTATGTGCTTGAATACAAACATATCTGCAACTGAAGCTAGTGACTCCCCAAGCCAGGGTGAAGTAACTTGGGATGTTAAAAGCACTTTCTATGAAGGAGCTGAGGAAAATGGCTGAGCAGTGTGGGATCACAGTACGTGGCAAGGTTAGGATGTCTGAACTCCTAAGGTTAGTGGCCAACCATTTTTCCCTAGAATCTGAAGAAGCAGAAACAGGTTAGAAGCAGATTCCGACAGGGTACTGTTAGCAAAGATACAATTGGAACAAAAGAAACTTGAATTAGAGGAGAGGGAGAAAGAGAGAGCCTTCCCGAAGGAATGTGAAGAAAAAGGAAGACAGGAAAAGGAAAATGAAAGGAAAGAGAGAGAAAGAGAGAGAAAGAGAGAGAAAGAGAGAGCAAAAGAGAGAGCGAAAGAGAGAGCGAAAGAGAGAGCGAAAGAGAGAGCGAAAGAGAGAGCGAAAGAGAGAGCGAAAGAGAGAGAGAAAGAGAGAGAGAAAGAGAGAGAGAAAGAGAGAGAGAAAGAGAGAGAGAATATTCCAGAAAGAATGCGAAGAGAGTTAAGGCGGCTTGAGTTAACTAGGGGGCCAATATGGAGCAGTGTAATTCAGGGCTGGGTACAGAATTGTTTAATCCCAAAATTCAATGAGGAAGATGTGGAGGATTTTTGTGTTCTTTCAGAAACTGGCAAAGCAGCTAAAATGGCCAGCTGAGACCTGGTCTCTTTTACAACAAAGGAAGCGAACTGGAAAAGCCCATGAGGTTTATTCCCTGTTGCCAGATGAGAATTCATCAAATTTTGAACTGACAAAAAATGCCATCCTCAGGGCAGATGAATTAGTACCCAAAGCCTATCGCCAAAAGTTTATAACCCTCAAGAAGCAAGCTAATCAAACTTAACTAGAGTTTGAAAGAAGTAAGCAGCGGCTTTTGACCAGCGGCTGAGGGCTCTTCAAATATAGCTCAGCGATGAGAATCTCAGGGAAGTAGTTCTGTTAGAGGAATTTAATAACTCTCTCCCGCTCGCCATAAAGACCCATGCAGCCGTTCTGGCCAAAGAGTTTGCTTCAATTTATAAGTCAGTTTCCCAGGGGTAAACCTTTCCTGATCACTACCACAAATCTGAAAAGGACAAAGGGTGGGAAGGTGATAGAAGCCCAGGCAGTCCTGGCAGAGAAAGGAAAGCAGGAGACACAGGGGGACCTCCTCCAACCAAACAGGATGGTGCTGTGAGCAAGACTGAAACCCTGTGTGCTTCCACTGTACTCCACTGACATATTAGCATTGAAAGGGAGGAAATATTAGCTGTTTTAACAGGCTTAAAAGTGAATAAATCCCCGGCTCAGATGAGATGTATCCCAGGCTGTTATGTGAGGCAAGGGAGGAGATAGCAGGGGTTCTGATACAAATTTTCAAATCCTCTCTGGCCACAGAATAGGTACCAGAGGACTGGAAGACAGCGAATGTGGTACCATTATTCAAGAAGGGTAGTAGGGATAAACCAGGTAATTGCAGGCCAGTGAGTCTAACATCAGTGGTTGGGAAAATATTGGAAAAAATTCTGAGGGACAGGATTAATCTCCACTTGGAGAGGCAGGGATTAATCAGGGAGAGTCAGCATGGCTTTGTCAGGGGGAGATCATGTCTAACTGACTTGATTGAATTTTCCGAGGAGGTGACTAGATGTGTCGATGAGGGTAAAGCAGTAGATGTAGTATGCATGGATTTCAGTAAGGCTTTTGATAAGGTCCCGCATGGGAGATTGGTTAAGAAGGTAAGAGCCCATGGGATCCAGGGCAATTTGGCAAATTGAAACCAAAATTGGCTTAGTGGCAGGAGGCAGAGGTGATGGTCGAGGGCTGTTTTTGCGAGTGGAAGCCTGTGACCAGTGGTGTACCACAGGGATCGGTGCTGGGGCCCTTGCTGTTTGTAGTGTACATTAATGATTTAGATGTGAATATAGGAGGTATGATCAGTAAGTTCGCAGATGACACGAAAATTGGTGGTGTTGGAAACAGTGAGGAGGAAATCCTTAGATTACAGGGCAATATAGATGGGCTGGTAAGATGGGCAGAGCAGTGACAAATGGAATTCAATCCTGAGAAGTGTGAGGTAATGCATTTTGGGAGGACTAACAAGGCAAGGGAATGCACAATGAATGGTAGGACCCTAGGAAGTACAGAAAGTCAGAGGGACCTCGATGTACTTGTCCATAGATCATTGAAGGCAGCAGCACAGGTAGATAAGGTGGTTAGGAAGGCATATGGGATACTTGCCTTTATTAGCCGAGGCATAGAATATAAGAGCAGGGAGGTTATGATGGAGCTGTATAAAACGCTAGTTAGGCCACAGCTGGAGTACTGTGTACAGTTCTGGGCACCACACTATAGGAAGGATGTGATTGCACTGGAGAGGGTGCAAAGGAGATTCACCAGGATATTGCCTGGGCTGGAGCATTTCAGCTATGAAGAGAGACTGAAAAGGCTAGGGTTGTTTTCCTTGGAGCAGAAAAGGCTGACGGGGGACATGATTGAGGTGTACCAGATTATGAGGGGCATTGATAGGTTAGATAGGAGGAAACTTTTTCCCTTAGCGGAGGGGTCAAGAACCAGGCAGCATAGATTTAGGGTAAGGACAGGAGGTTTAGGGGAGATTTGAGGAAACATTTTTTCCACCCAGAGGGTGGTTCGAATCTGGAACGCAATGCCTGAAGAGGTGGTGGAGGCAAGAACCCTCACAACATTTAAGAAGTATTTAGATGACCACTTGAAACGCCACAGCATACAGGGCTACGGGCCAAGTGCAGGAATATGGGATTAGAATAGTTGGGTGCTGTAAGGCCGGCACAGACATGACGGGCCGAAGGGCTGTTTCTGTGCTGTTTAACTCCATGACTCTATGACTGTAATAAAGCAGGGCATTTAAAAGCTGACTGCTGGAAACTAAAGGGAAAACTGGTAGTGTTAGTCAGGGCACACCCACGCAGTGAAGTCAGGAACCTGATGGAAATCACAGCACAGAACAAGCTGTGGCTTTAACTGCAGTAAGAGCCCAGGAAGTCTACGGCTGCAAGTGCAGGAAAATTTAATAGGGATCCTGAGGGTTATCAGCGTTTTGTGGCCAAAGGGAGAGTAACCCCATACCCCGAGAGTGGGGCAAGCAAGCCCATAGTGATTCTCAGGGACACAGGGGCCACTAGATCCCTTTTACTGGGAAAAAGCCTGAACTTTCCCCCAAAGAGTGCAGTGAACACCTAAATGGTGGTGAATGGTACTGGAGTGCAGTGTATGCCTGTACCTGTACACCAGGTGGACTTGGAGTGTGACTTAATTTCAGGACCGGTGACCGTAGGGATTGTCCCTAGTTTGCTCCTAGGTAATGATCTGGCGGGGGTGAAGGTGTGAGGCCCCCCAGTAGTGAAAGACAGACTGCAGGAGGTCAGAGAGACAGGGCAGTTGCGGGAGACGGTCCCCTGAAGTTTCCCTGAATGTGTCATGGATCAGGCCATGATCAAACCAGCTCCTCCAGAGGAGACAGTATTGACACTGCAGGCAGATGACCATGAGGTCTGGCTGTCGTAGACTTTCTTTGGAAAGTTAGGAGACCCAGGGAATGAATTAAATGGATTTTCCCTAGTTGAGGCTCAGCGAGCCGACCCAGAATTCTAAGAGTTAGCACAGGCTGCCCCGTCTGAAAGTGAAGCACAGGGAGTTCCTGATTGCTACTATTTAAAGAATGAGATACTGATGAGGAACTGGAGTTCTTCTCACAAACCTGAGGACAAAGAGTGGACAGTGGCTCCCCAGATAGTGGTGCCGCGGAGGTACCAGGGAGAAATATTAAGAAGGGCCCACGAGACTACAGTGGCTGTACATGCCAGTATACGAAAGACCAAAGCCCACATAAGACAGCAGTTTGACTGGCCAGAACTCCAAAAAGATGTGGTGGAGTACTGCAAGAGTTGCCACATGTGCCAGGTTGAGGGGAACCCCCAACCGACAGTGTGAGGAGGACCTTCCAGCAGAGGGCTGGTGAACTGTAAGGGACCCCCGCTGAGAACAAAAAGGGATGGGAAGGCACCAGGTTGGCAAAAGGTTAGGCAGGGAAGGGGAAAAAGAGAACAAGAGGGCAGAGTAAAGGAAGTGCAGGAAGAATCCCGGATGAAAATCCCGACTATCCGGTCAGCCAACCCCGGAAAATGTGAACAGTTAGACCCCACATCCTCCTACGTAAATACAGACTCAAGAAACACCCCACCAGAGTTGCTAACAGCATTTACAGGAACCTGAAGAGGCAAAGAAAGACCTCTTGGGGGAAGAGGGTGATGCCTCACCTACTCCAAGTGCCACAGGGGAGTGTAGTAGAGTCTGCACACATACCTTCAGGCAGCAGTGTTCCAGAGAACAAAGAACAGTACAGCACAGGAACAGGCCATTCGGCCCTCCAGGCCTGCGCCAATCATGATGCCTGTCGAAACTAAAACCTTCTGCACTTCCGGGGTCCGTATCCCTCTATTCCCATCCTATTCATGTATTTGTGAAGGTGCCTCTTAAACGTCACTATTGTACCTGCTTCCACCACCTCCCCCAGCAGCAAGTTCCAGGCCCTCTCCACCCTCTGTGTAAAAAACTTGCCTCGCACATCCCCTCTAAACTTTGCTCCTCGCACCTTAAACCTATGTCCCCTAGTAACTGACTCTTCAACCTGGGAAAAAGCTTCTGACTATCCACTCTGTCCATGCCACTCATAACTTTGTAAACCTCTATCATGTCGTCCCTCCACCTCCATTGTTCCAGTAAAAACAATCCGAGTTTATCCAACCTCTCCTCAAAGCTAATACCTTCCAGACCAGGCAACATCCTGGTAAACCTCTTCTGCACCCTCTCCAAAGCCTCCACATCCTTCTGGTAGTGTGGCGACCAGAATTGCACGCAATATTCCAAGAGTGGCCTAACTAAGGTTCTGTACAGTTGCAGCATGACTTGCCAATTTTTATACTCTATGCCCCGACCGATGAAGGCAAGCATGCCGTATGCCTTCTTGACTACCTTATCCACCTGCGTTGCCACTTTCAGTGATCTGTGGACCTGTACGCCCAGATCTCTCTGCCTGCCAATACTCCCAAGGGTTCTGCCATTTACTGTAGACTTCCCACCTGCATTCGACCTTCCAAAATGCATTACCTCACATTTGTCCAGATTAAACTCTATCTGCCATTTCTCCGCCCAAGTCTCCAACCGATCTATATCCTGCTGTATCCTGACAATCCTCATCACTATCCGCAACTCCACCAACCTTTGTGTCGTCTGCAAACTTACTAATCAGACCAGCTACATTTTCCTCCAAATCATTTACATATACTACAAACAGCAAAGGTCCCAGCACTGATCCCTGCGGAACACCACTAGTCACAGCCCTCCATTCAGAAAAGCACCCTTCCACTGCTACCCTCTGTCTTCTATGACCGAGCCAGTTCTGTATCCATCTTGCCAGCTCACCTCTGATCCCGTGTGACTTCACCTTTTGTACCAGTCTGCCATGAGGGACCTTGTCAAAGGCTTTACTGAATTTCATGTAGACAACATCCACTGCCCTTCCTTCATCAATCATCTTCGTCACTTCCTCAAAAAACTCAATCAAGTTAGTGAGACATGACCTCCCCTTCACAAAACCATGCTGTCTCTCGCTAATGAGTTTGTTTGTTTCCAAATGGAAGTAAATCCTGTCCCGAAGAATCCTCTCCAATAATTTCACTACCACTGACGTAAGGCTCACCGGCCTATAATTTCCTGGATTATCCTTGCTACCCTTCTTAAACAAAGGAACAACATTGGCTATTCTCCAGTCCTCTGGGACCTCACCTGTAGCCAATGAGGATACAAAGATTTCTGTCAAGGCCCCAGCAATTTCCTCCCTTGTCTCCCTCAGTATTCTGGGGTAGATCCCATCAGGACCTGGGTACTTATCTACCTTAATGCTTTGCAAGACACCCAACACCTCCTCCTTTTTGATAACGACATGACCCAGACTATCTACACTCTCTTAACTAGACTCATCATCCATCAAGTCCTTCTCTTTGGTGAATACTGACGCAAAGTACTCATTTAGTACCTCGCCCATTTCCTCTGGCTCCACGCATAGATTCCCTCCTCTGTCCTTGAGTGGGCCAACCCTTTCCCTGGCTACCCTCTTGCTCTTTATATACGTATAAAGAGCCTTGGGATTCTCCTTAATCCTGTTTGCCAATTACTTTTCATGACCCCTTTTAGCCCTCCTGACTCCTTGCTTAAGTTCGTTCCTACTTTCTCTATATTCCTCAAGGGCTTCGTCTGTTCCCAGCTTTCTAGCCCTTACATATGCTTCCTTTTTCAAAGGAGAGATTAACAAAGAATCCTCCCCCACAGTCAGGGGAAAAGGGAACAAAGTCAAAAGCCTTTGCATCACTCAGCAAAGCACTAAAAGAGAGGTCAGGATAGATCCACCTTTTAAAATAAAAATTACCTCAGCAGGAACAAAGGCCCTAGGCAGTCATGGAAATGGGTGAAATGAGGAAAAACTTCCCCAAAGGACCACATGGTTACTGGGGTGACAAAAAGGGGAAATTAAAGCAGCACTGGCACCAAGAAGAAAGTTTTAGTATGTTTTAGGATTCATGAATGAATGGGAATGAATGACCGAAATGCATCGTTTTCTGTATCTTATATTTTCTCTCAACTCTTTTAATGAAATGCGCTTTTCTCAAATCACATTTCATTCCCCTGGGTGTGGAGGTGTCATGCAGGCCCCCACCTGCCAAGGATGAGACATTATTAATTTCACCACATGAACATTAAGTTTCAAATTGTTGCTGGGAAGAGGAGAAGGCCTGTGACAAGGCATTGCCAGGCCTCAGGCTGAAAAGACATTTTTGCCTATTAACAGACAGTGTGGAAGAAAGGAGCTATCTCCTGCTCCAGTACAATCCATGAACAGATGTGGTCAAACCAGTTAATCATATGCTAACCTGCTTGGAAGTCTGGATTTTTTTTTCTGAATTGTACAGCTTTGAACTGAGAGCCAGAAAAGAAAGCCAAATGCGCCTGGACTGAATAAGACCTCCTGTCTGTCTACCTGCTCCCATCTCTTTCAGATATTGCCTCAAACTTTTCCAGTTTATTTCTTCTGTTCTTTTCTGTCCCCAATTGCATGTGTGCATCACATATGCATGCTAGCGTGGGCGCGTTGTGTATCTGTAGGCCTTATAATTGGAAAGTGGTGAACAAGAATTCACCAAGGGGGAGCTAAAAGCATGGTGTGTTTAAAATTAAACCCTGTTACAGTAAGACCAGGTGAAGGCTGAAAGAGAAACCTCGACCTCTTTCTCACCTGGTCGTAACACAGGTTTTTGACACAGCGACAGTGAAGGAACAGCAATATAGATCCAAGTCAGTATGATGTGTGAATTGGAGAGGAACTGGCTGGTGATGATGTTCCCACACATCTGCTGCTCTTGTCATTTTAGGTGGCAGAGGTTGTGGGTTTAGAAGGTGCTGTCGAAAGATGCTTGGCGAGTTGTTGCATTACATCTTGTATATGGAACACACTGCTGCAACTGCGTGCGGTGGTGGAGGGAGTAAGCGTTTAAGGTGGTGGGTGGGTGCCGATCAAGCAGGTTGCTTTGTCCTAGATGATGTTGAGCTTCTTGAGTGTTGTTGGAGCTGCACTAATCCAGGCAAGTGGAAAGTATTGTATCACACTCCGGACTTGTGCCTTGTAGATAGTGGACAGGCCTTGGGAAGTCAGGAGGTGAGTTACTCGCTGCAGAATTCCCAGCCTCTGACCTGCTCTTGAATCCACAGTATTTATATGGCGAATCCAGTTAAGTTTCTGAGCAATAGTAACCTCCAATGGAGAGTTTTCCACATGATTCCCACTGACTTCAATTTTGCGAGGGCTCCTTGATGTAACACTTGGTCAGATGCTGCCTTGATGTCAACGGCAGTCACTCTCACCTCATGTCTTGAATTCAGCTCTTTCATCCATGTTTGGGCTTTAATGAGGTCTGGAGCCGAGTGGCCCTGATGGAACTGAGCACCGGTGAGCATGCTATTTCTGTATAAATGCCACCTGATAGCACTGTCAACGACATCTTCCATCACTTTGCTTATGATCGAGAGTAGACTGATGAGGCGGTAGTTGGCTGGATTGGATTTGTCCTGTTTTTTGTGGACAAATCATATCTGGGCAATTTCATAGTCGGGCATGTGCCAGTGTTGTAGCTGTACTGAAACAGCTTGACTAGGGGTGTGGCCAGTTCTGGAGCATAAGTCTTCAGTACTACTGCCGAGATGTTGTCAGCCTTTGCTGTATCCAATGTCTTCAGCCATTTTTCGATATCACATGGAGTGAATCGATCTGGCTGAAGACTGGCGTCTGTAATGCTGGGGATCTCAGGAAGAGGCTGAGATCGATCATCCACTCATCACTTCTAGCTGAAGATGGTTGCAAATGCTTCAGCCTTGTTTTTTGCACTGACATGCTGGACTCCCTCATCATTGAAGATGGCAATGTTTTTGGAGCCTCCTCCTCCTATTAGTTGTTTTTCTTTCATGGGATGAGGGCGTGCCTGGCAAGGCCAACATTTGTTGCCCATCCCTCACTGCCCTTGCAACTGAGTGGCTTGCTAGGCCATTTCAGAGGACAGTTAAGAGTCAACCACATTACTGTGGGTCTGAAGTCACATGTAGGCTAGACCAGGTAAGGATGGCAGATTTCCTTCCCTAAAGGACATTAGTGAACCAGATAGGTTTGTATGACAATTGATGATAAGTTTCATGGTACAATTACCGAGACTAGCTTACAATTCCAGATTTTTATTAATTAATTGAATTTAAATTCTACCAGCTGCCGTGGTGAGATTTGAATCTGTATCCCCAGGGCATGAGCTTTGGACTGTGGGTTACTAGTTCAGTGACATTACCAGTGCACCACATCTCCCCAATTTAATTGTCCACCACCGTTCATGACTTGATGCGGCAGGCCTACAGAGCTTTGATCTGAACCGTTGGTTGTGGGATCGCTTCGCTCTATCACATGCTGCTTCCGCTATTCAGCATTCATGTAGTCCTGCGTTGTAGCTTCAACAGGTTGGAACCTCATTTTAGATATGCCTGGTGCTGCTCCTGGCATGCTCTCCTGTACTCCTCATTGATACTTTCGCTGAATGGTAATGGTAGAATGAGGGATACGCCGAGCCATGAGGGTACAGATTACGGTTGAATACAATTCTACTGATGATGGCCCACAGTTTCTCATGGATGCCCAGTATTGCGCTACGAGATCTGTTCTGAATCTATCCCCTTTAACATGGTTGTAGAGCCACACATGATGGATGGAATCCTCAGTGTGAAGCCTGGTCTTCGTCTTCACAAGGACTGTGCAGTGGTCACTCCAACCAATTCTGTCATGGGCAGATGCATCTGCAACAGGTAGATTGGTGAGGGCGAGGTCAAGCAGGTTTTTACCTCTTGTCGGTTCCCTCATCGCCTGCTGCAGGTCCAATCTGGCAGCTACGACCTTCAGAACTTGGCCAGCTCAGTTAGTAGAGGTGCTATGGAGCCACTCTTTGTGGATGTCAATGCCCATCACCAACAGAGCACATTCTGTGCCCTTGCTCAGTGCTTCTTCAAAGTAGAGCAGTATTGTTTTATCAGCTGAGGGAGGGCGATAGGTGGTAAGCAGCCCATGTTGACCTGATGCCATGAGACTTCATGGGTTCCTCAGTCAATGTTGAGGTCTCCCAGGGCAATTGCCTCCCAACTGTACGCCACTGTGCTGCCACCTCTGATGGGTCTGTCCTGCCAGTGGGACAGGGCACTTTGAAAGATGGTGATGGAGGTTTCTGGAACATTGGCTCTAAGTTATGATTCAATGGGTTTTTTTTTTGTTTATGGGATGTTGGTGCTGCTGGATAGGCCAGCATTTATTGTCGATCCCTAATTGCCCTTGATAAGGTGGTGATGAGCTGCTTTCTTGAACTGCCTTGTTGAACCGCTGTAGTCCTTGGGCTGTTGGTACACCCACAGTGCTGTTAGGAAGGGAGTTCCAGGATTTTGGCCCAGCGGCAATGAAGGGACAGCAATATAGTTCCAAGTCAGGATGGTAGTATTCCCATGCATTTGCTGCCCTTGTCCTTCTAGGTGGTAGAGGTTGCGGGTTCGGAAGGTGCTGTCGAAGGAGCCTTGGTGAGTTGCTGCAGTGCATCTTGTAGATGGTACACACAGCTGCCACTGTGCATCAGTGGTGAAGGGAGTGAATGTTGAAGGTGGTGGATGGGGTGCCAATCCAAGTGGGTTGCTTTGTCCAGGATGATGTTGAGCTTCTTGAGTGTTCTTGGAGCTGCTCCCATCAAAGCAAGTGGAGAGTATTCCATTACACTCCTGACTTGTGCCTTGTAGATGGTGGATGGGCTTTGGGGAGTCAGGAGGTGAGTTACTCGCCGCAGAATTCCCAGTCTCTGACCTGCTCTTGTAGCCACAGTATTTATGTGGCTGGTTCAATTCAGATTCTGATCAATGGTAAACCCCAGGATGTTGATAGTGGGGGATTCAGTGATGGTAATGCCATGAACATCAAGGGGAGATGGTTAGATTCTCTCTTGTTTGAGATGGTTATTGCCTGGCACTTATGCGATGCAAATATTACTTGGCACTTATCAGCCCAAGCCTTGATATTTGTCCAGGTCTTTTGCTGCATCTGGACTTGGGCTGCTTCATTATCTGAGGAGTCGCGAATGGTGTTGAACATTGTGCAAACATCAGTGAACATCTCCACTTCTGACCTTATGATGATGGCAAGGTCATTGATGAAGCAGTTGAAGATGGTTCAGTCTGGGACACTACCCTGAGGAACTCCTGCCGTGATGTCCTGGAGCTGAGATGATTGACCTCTAATAACCACAACCATCTTTCTTTCTGCTTGGCATGACTCCAACCAGTGGAGAGTTTTCCCCCTAATACCCATTGACTCCAGTTTTGCTAGGGCTCATTTTTGCCATACTCAGTCAAATGCTGCCTTGATGTCACTCTCACCTCACCTCTGAGTTCAGTTCTTCTGCCCATGTTAGGACAAAGGCTGTACTGAGGTCAGGAGCTGAGTTGCCCTGGCAGAACCCAAACTGAGCATCAGTGAGCAGGATTTCCTTCCCTTAAGGACGTTAGTGAACCAGTTTCATAGTCACCATTAGACCAGCTTTTAATTCCAGCATTTATGAATTGAGTATGACGATGTCAGGCTGCTGCTTGACTAGTCTGTTTGACAACTCTCCCAATTTTGGCACCAGATGTCCGTGAGGGTGACTTCGCTTTTAATTCCAGATTTATTAATTAATTGCATTTAAATTCCATTCAGCTGCATTAGTTGGGGCCTCTGGATTACTAGCCCAGTAACATTAGCACTATGCCACCACCCCATTAGTGAAGGTCCCAAGTTTGGTTCCTGGTCTCTGCTGATTTACCTGATTTCAGCTGAACTGGGTGTTCAAATGGCCTTGGCATCTCTGTGGGAAAAGTCCAAAAAAAATCCACCCACAGTTCCTGCTCCTAGTTCACCATCCTACGATCACTGCTGGTAGCCTGCAAATTTGAAAGATGCGAACAGGGATGTCCTCATGATTAAGCAGCATGCTGGCATCAGGGCTCATACATGAATAATGCAACTTGGGCAAGGTATCTGAGAGTGAGAAATTGTTATAGAACTATATGCAGCAAGGACTTAATGTTAGACAAAGACAGAGTAAATAATTTTTAATATGTCTGCTCACGGAGAGAAACATGAAGCGATAGATTCTGGTAGGAAGAATGAGAAGTTGCAATATAAAATAAGTGCTATAATTTTAAAGTGGATGCGGGAATAGACAAACCTAGGCACATATGTACACAAAGCCTGCATGCTCCGCCCCTTCCCAATTTACACAACCTGTCCCAGTAAATATCAGGACCTATAATTCAAAATAATTGATTTAATTAGCCATAGCTGAAATCTTTGAAGCCAAAAACAAATTCCTAGTTTGGGGCAAAGTTCACTTTATTTGGTCATCTGTGGCAGAGAGTGAAAACTGGTAACTTCACATACTCTCCTAAAATAGCTACTGTCACCACAGTTACAAAGGTCTCAGCTGCTGTTAGGAAAGACAGAAATTTGAAATTACAATGAAATCCTCTGCTTTCCTGAATTATAAAATCCTGTGCAGACCAATTTTTGCAAACATTCAAAATGGGATTACAAACTGTACCAACCTTTCTGTGCCTTTCTCGGTCTTTGCATTTCTCTCGTACCCAGTCAATGGTGTGGAAATCATCGTACGTTCCAACACCTGGTATAGGTTCATCCAAAAGGTCCAATAAATGTGTTGTGCTGTTTATACCGCCTCCATTTGTCATTGTATAATTGGCTCCTTTAAGATTAAAACAAAGAAAAATCTGTGTTAAACTTGTTCTAAACACTTAAACATTGGTGTCCTTTCAAGTTTTTTTTCAAAATTGATATTGATCCTGGAATAATCACACAGATGTTACTGATAATCTTGACATTTTCTTCATTTTTAAAATTTCATAGAGCAACCGTTCTGTTACCCTGCCAGTGTCATCTTTTTAACTCAAGGTCAACAATCATAATACGCCAGCACATCCTGTCCACCTCCATTTAAGGCAGTATATCATAGGGATTCAGTTTATTTTAACTTCACTACATCTCCTTCTTCCAATCATCCGCTAGGAGGAAGGATGTGCTGCATCAAAAAATGGTAGGAGTAACAGCACAAAAAATTCATTTTAATTGCATCCACAGGAGGAATGAGATCACAATATATCTTCAACAATAAATAAATAACTACAAGCACACAGCTCTTACAATGACTAAATAAATGCGGGAACAATAGTGGCAATCACTACTTAGTGTGACCGTGAGTATGGGTTTTAATTGGATCTTGGGCATCGCCAACATGTTGACACTGCAATGTAACATACAATTTGCAGTTCTGGAAGCCAGCATTTTGGGAATCATTTTCCTTCCAATTAGTCTAAGTCTAATAGGGTGTTTGTAGTGAACT
This sequence comes from Heterodontus francisci, assembly GCF_036365525.1. Taxonomy (NCBI): domain Eukaryota; kingdom Metazoa; phylum Chordata; class Chondrichthyes; order Heterodontiformes; family Heterodontidae; genus Heterodontus; species Heterodontus francisci. The sequence continues at coordinate 22,080,825 of NC_090374.1, read as the reverse complement.
TGACAAGCTAGACTTGCAAGTTTCTGTTTTACGTGTTAAGTAATATCTTAAGTACTCCTTGCTTTGTTTTTTAAATGCGTTCTTGGGATATGGGTGATGCTGACAAGATTGCATTGATTGTCTCATGCTTGTATAACTGAATGGCTTATTGAACGACTGAAGGTCCATTCTGTAGGACATGAAGAGTCAATCACATAATGTGAACTAGAATTAACACTAGGCCAAACTGGGCATCAATTTGGAAGCTCAACAATTTCCTGGTGCCAGCCATGAATTTCCAAATTTAATTAAATCAATTCCACAACTTTCTATGGCAGGGTGAACTCACAACTTCCAGTCCAGTATCATAAATCATTGGAGTACTGTACTTGCTGCCCTTACTAGCAAATATATTAGGAACCTATTTCAATGTTGCAGCTGAAAATCTGTATATACATTTAAAAGTCAATATCAAGCACTGCTTTCATCTGGCAAAGAAAGTCCAATTAATCTTAATTGACTGCAAAACAAAAGAATGCAAAAACCATTTCTGCTACTTTCGTACCACAGAACTGCTTCGGACAGATACACTGCTCTAACATTGAGGCTGCTAGTGTTGTGCAGCATACTTCATCAGCAGAAAAAATGTTAGAAATATACAGAAGACCCATTGGCACCGGGAAAATTAAAAATCAGATTAACATTTCCAGTAGCGACCCTTCATCAAGGGTCTACAAATACTGGCGCATTATGTCGTGCATTAGGACCATTGTTTTTCTTGTAATGGCTTGGACTTGGCTGCAGGGAGCTCATGATACAAGACTTGGTAATATAGTAAATAGTGAGCAGGATAATAGAGGACTTCAGAAGGACTTAGACTGGTTAATTGGGCAAACACATGGCAAGTGCAATTAAATGCAGATAAATGTGAAGTGATGCACTTTGGGAGAAACAATATGGAATGGCAGTACAATATACATAATACTATTTAGAGGGGGATGAAAGAACAGAGGGGCCTACACTGCATATTCGGTAGTGGCAGTGCAAGTTCAGAAAGGTGCTTAACAAAGTGCATGGGATACTTGGCTTTGTAAACAGTGTCAGTAAATAGAAAACCATGGAAGTTATGTTAAACTTTATAACTATCTCATTAGGCCTCAGCTGGAGTATTGTGCATAATTCTGGACACTCAGGAAGGATGCCGAGACCGTGGAGAGGTACAGAAGAGGTTTATCAGGATAAAAGGAGGGATGAGGGAGTTCAAAATTTGGAGAGATCGGATAAGGTGAGATGGTTTTTCATGGGACAACACTTGTATTTTATGTAGTGCCTTTAAAACAGTAAAATATCCCAAAGGACTTCACAGCAGCATTATCAAACACCCAGCCACATAAGGAGCTAATAGGGTAGATGATCAAAGGTTTGGTCAAAGAGGTTGGTTTTCAGCAGCATCTTAAAGGAAGAAAGAGAATAGAGGTGGAGAGACTTAAGGAGGGAATTTGAGAGCTTCAGGCCTTGGCAGCTGAAGGAACAGTACAAACAGTGGAGCAACTGAAGTCAAGGATGCACAAGAGGTCAGATTTGGGGTGGGCCAGAGATTGCGGAGGATTGTAGGTTTTGAGGAGGTGACAAAGACAGGGAGGGATTTGAAAACAATTTTTAAATTGTTGCTCGACCGGAAGCCAATGTATGTCAGTGAGCACAAGAGGTGACAGGTGAATGGGACTTGGTGCGAATTCGAGCAACAGCTTACAGAGCTTTGGATGACCTCGGTTTATGGTGGGTGGAAGATAGGAGGCCAGCCAGAAGTGCACTGAAATAGTAAAGTCTAGACATAACCACGGCATGGATGAAGGTTTAAGCAGCAGTTGAGCAAAGGCAGGGGTGGAGTCAGGCAATGCTAGGGAGGTGGAAATAGGTGGCCTTAATGATGGCACAGTTGTGGGGTCAGAAGCTCATCTTGGTGTAAATGTTATAAACAGTCTGGTTCAGCCTCAAAGTGGCTAGGGAACGGAGCTTGTAGCAGGGACCAAAGACAATGGCTTCTGTCTTCACAATATTTATCTGAAAGAAGTTAATGATCATCCAGTACTATGTCAACAACCTAGAGACAGTGGAGAGTTGAGAGAGGTGATGGTGAGGTTGAGCTGGGTGTCATCAGCATACATTTGGAAACTGATACTATGTTTACGGATGATGTGGATGAAGGGGAGTATGTAGGGAATAGGAGGAGGCCAACGACAGATCCTTGGGGTTCACCAGAGGTAAAGATATGGGAGCAGGAAGACAAGCTACTGCAGGTGATTCCCTGACTGTGATTCGATCAATAAGAATGGAACGAGCTGGATGAGGGTGAAGATTTGTTGCAGGAAGATATTGTGGTCAACTAGGTAAAAAGCTGCAGACAGGTCAAGAAAGGATAGTTTACCACTGTCAAAGTCACAAAGCATGTCATTTGGTGTCTCTTATCAGAGCCAATTGATTACTGTACCAGGGATGGAAAATAATTGGTGGGATTCAAAAATGGAGTTCCAGAAAAGAGAGGGAATGATTTGGGAGGTGACAGCATATTCCAAGACTTTGGAGAGGAAAGGAAGCTTAGAGATGGGCATTAGTTTGCAAGGACATGGGTTAAGGGTTTTTTTTGAAGTAGAAGAATGATGGTGGCACATTTGAAGGAAAGGGGGTCAGTCAATACCTGAGGAAAGAGAACCTTTCACAATATCAGTTTACACAGGGGCCGGGAAGGGAAGTTGGGTGATCAGCAGTTTAGCGGGAAGAGGGTCAAGGGAGCAGGAAGAGATAAGCTCAAAGAGGATATGAAGGGACATAGGAGATAAAGTATAGCAGAGGAGGTTAAGGAGAGATATAAAAAGTATTGAAAATCTTGAGTAATTTTGATAGTTTCTCCCTTCTTGCTTTATTTCCTATGGAAAGTGGGTCAGTAACCAGAGGCTATAAATTTAAAATAATTGGCAAAGAACTAGAGGGGAAATGAGGAGAAATATCTTCATATAGAGGATTGCTAAGATCTGGAATGTACTACCTAAAAGGTGATGGAATCAAATACTTTTGGAACTTTTAACAGGCAATTGGGCATCCACTGAAGGGGACTAATTTGTAGGGGTCTGGGGAAAAGAAACTGGGGTATGGCCCCACAATCCTGCAGATTGGACAGCTCTTTCAAAGAGCCAGCACAGGCATGACGGACTGAATGACCTCCTTCTGTGCTGTAAGATTCAACAGTTCTATCTTCAACATTTGCAGATTTCATTTTACACTTCCAGCATTTGCAGTTTTTATTTCCATTCACAATCCAGATAAATAACAGTATTTGCACAGTTCATTTTTGGAAGTCATAATTGGGACATCAGTTTTCTAGCTGCTGGGTGGATCCATAAACCTACAATGCAGCAGTCAATGCACCCACAAAAAGTGACGGGGTTTCTCATTGATAGAATTTAAATTTAATCAACAATTAATGTAACACCGATGAGGTGAGAATGACTGCCCTTGACATCAAGGCAGCATTTGACCGAGTCTGGCATCAAGGAGCCCTAGCAAAACTGAGGTCAATGGGAATCAGGGGGGAAACCCTCCGCTGGCTGGAATCATATCTAGCTCAAAGGAAGATGGTTGTGGTTGTTGGAGGTCAATCATCTGAGCTCCAGGACATCACTGCAGGAGTTCCTCAGAGTAGTGTCCTAGGCCCAACCATCTTCAGCTGCTTCATTAATGACCTTCCTTCAATCATAAGGTCAGAAGTGGGGATGTTCGCTGATGATTGCACAATGTTCAGCACCATTCGTGACTCCTCAGATACTGAAGCAGTCTGTGTAGAAATGCAGCAAGACCTGGACAATATCCAGGCTTGGGCTGATAAACGGCTAGCAACATTTGTGCCACACAAGAGCCAGGCAATGACCATCTCCAACAAGAGAGAATCTAACCATCTCCCCTTGACATTCAACGGTATTGCCATCGCTGAATCCCCCACTATCAACATCCGAGGGGCTACCATTGACCAGAAACGGAACTAGAGTAGCCACATAAATACCGTGGCTACAAGAGCAGGTCAGAGGCTAGGAATCCTGAGGCGAGTAACTCACCTCCTGACTCCCCAAAGCCTGTCCACCATCTGCAAGCTACAAGTCAGCAGTGTGATGGAATACTCTCCACTTGCCTGGATGGGTGCAGCTCCGACAACACTCAGGAAGCTCGACACCATCCAGGACAAAGCAACCCACTTGATTGGCACCCCATCTACAAACATTCACTCCCTCCACCACCGACACACAGTGGCAGCAGTGTGCACCATCTACAAGATGCACTGCAGCAATGCACCAAGGCTCCTTAGACAGCACCTTCCAAACCCGCGTCCCCTACCAACTAGATGGACAAGGGCAGCAAATACATGGGAACACCACCACCTGCAAGTTCCCCTCCAAGTCACACACTATACTGACGGAACTATATCTCCGTTCCTTCACTGTAGCTGGGTCAAAATCCTGGAACTCCCTTCCTAACAGTACTGTGGGTATACCTACCCCAAATGGACTGCAGCGGTTCAAGAAGGCAGCTCACCACCATCTTCTCAAGGGCAATTAGGGATGGACAATAAATGCTGGCCTGGCCAGTGACACCCACATCCCATGAATGAATAAGTAAAAAAAAAAACTCAATGCCATCTTTTGGGGTGGTCCCTGTTCTTCTAGTGGCAGCAATGTTGCCTCATACCATCTGAAACATCCACTCCCTCTACCATGGTGCACTGTGGCCACAGTGTATTCAAGTGTACACACTATGGACAAGTTGCACTGCAACAATTTGCCATGCCTTCTTCAGCAGCATCAGCAAACCCCACGATCTCCAGCGCCTAAAAAGATAAGGGAAGCAGTTGCATGGGAACAGCGTCACCTCCAAGTCATACACTATCACGACTTGGACACAGATCCTTCACCATTGCTAGGTCAAAATCTCCACCTAACAGCATTGCGAGAGTATGGTCACCGCACAGACTGCAGTGTTTCAAAAGGAAGGCCCATCAACACCTCTTTAAGGGCAACTAGGGTTGGGTAATAAATGATAGCCTGAGAATGAATTTTTTTAAAATTGCAGTACTTCTGCTGAAGATAATCGACCATCAATGATTCATTCCTGACGTGGCTCATAAGTACATAAGAAATAGGAGCAGGAATAGATCAAACATCCCCTTGAGCCTGCTCCGCCATTCAATACAATTGTGGCTGATCTTCCACTCCACTTTCCTTCCCACTCCCCGTATGCCTTGATTTCCTGAGAGATCAAAAATCTACCGATCTCAATCTTGAAAGATGGAGCACCCACAACCCTATGGGATAGACAATTCCAAAAATTCATTGCCCTCTGAGAGAAGAAATTTCTCATCTCAATCCTAAATGATCAATCCCTTATCCTGAGGCTGAGCCTCCTGTTCCAGATTCCCCAGGGGAATCAACCTCTGCGTCTACCCTCTCAAGCCCCTTCAGAATCTTGAATGTTTCAAAGAGATCACCTCTCATTCTTCTAAACTCCAGAGAGTGTAGGCCCAATCTACTCAGTCTATCATAGGACAACCTTCTCAGCCCAGGAACCAATCTAGTGAACCTTCGCTGTACCGACTCCAAGGCAAGTACAGCCCTTTCTTTGATGTGGAGAACAAAACTGCACATAGTATTCCAGGTGTGGTCTCACCAAAGCCCTGTACAACTGTAGCAAAACTTCCTTATTCATGTACTCCACACACTTCCCAGGTTCAATCCTGGTTACAGAAGGAACAAAAGATAGACTGCATTTTGCAATTTTTTTGATTATTCATTCACAGGATATAGGTGTTACTGGCAATGACAGCATTTGTTGCCCATCCCTAATTGCTCATAAGAAGGTGAAAGGGAGCCACCACCTTGAACTGCTAAAGTCCATGTGATGAAAGAAAATTGTTGTAATGACCTTAGGGAAAGATAACCCAACAGTATGCGTGGAAAGTTCTTTACGCAGAGGGTGGTGGGTGACTGGAACGCGTTGCCAGCGGAGGTGGTAGACGCGGGCACGATAGCGTCTTTTAAGATGTATCTAGACAGATACATGAATGGGCAGGAAGCAAAGAGATACAGACCCTTAGAAAATAGGCGACATGTTTAGATAGAGGATATGGATCGGCGCAGGCTTGGAGGGCCGAAGGGCCTTTTCCTGTGCTGTAATTTTCTTTCTTTCTTTCTTTCTTTCAGTAACATACTTAAACAAATTTCATAGTTAATCTAAGAGAATAAATATCCAGTGTGTGCTAAATTAGTCAGATGGCTCTGGCTGAATGCAAATTATAGATTATCATTGTACATTTGTGGGAGTATCATCACAAGGATTACAACAGTTCACAACGGCAGTTTACCACGACCTTCTCAGGACAACCAGAGATGGAATTAAAATCATCTTACAGTATCATGCCCCAAGATAAAGAAAAAAACTCAAAGTCAATATGCTTTTAAACAGTATATGAATGCAACAAATAAATAAAATAAATGAATCAATAACAGACAGAAAACAGAGAATAGGAATAAATGGGTCAACTTTGGATTGGCAGGTTGAGACTAGTGAGGTACCGCAAGGATCAGTGCTGGGGCCCCAGCTATTCACAATCTATATTTATGATCTGGATGTAGGGATTAAATGTAATATTTCCAAGTTTGCAGATGACACAAAACCAGGTGGAAGTGTGAGTTGTGAGGAGGATGCAAAGATGCTTCAAGGGGATTTGGAGAAGCTAAGCAAGTGGGCAAAAATTTGGCAGATGCAATACAATGTGGAGAATTGTAAGGTTATCAACTTTGGTACAAAAAATAGAAATACAGAGTATTTCTTAAATGGTGAGTGGCTGGGAAGTATTGAATTTCAGAGGGACTTGGGTGTCCTTGTTCATGAGTCACTGAAAGCTAACATGCAGGTACAGCAAGCAATTCAGAAGGCAAATGGTATGTTGGCCATCATTACAAGAGGATTTGAATATAGGAGTAAAGATGTCTTATTGCAATTCTATAGAGCCCTGGTGAGACTGCCCCTGAAGTACTGTGTGCAATTTTGTTCTTCTTAACCAAGGAAGGATATACTTGCCATAGAGGGAGTGCAACGAAGGTTCACCAAACTACTTCCTGGGATGGAGGGATTGTCCTATGAGGGAAGATTAAATAGACTGGGCCTTTATTCTCTGGAGTTCAGAAGAATGAAAGGTGATCTTATCCAAACATACAAAACTCTTACAGGACTGGGCAAGGTGATGCAAGATGGATGGTTCCCCTGGCTGGGGAGTTCTGAGACTGTGTCCCCTGGTTCTGAATAAGGGGCAGGTCATTTAGGACTGAGAGGAGGAAAAATTTCTTCACTCTGAGGTTGGTGAATCTTTGGAATTCTCTGCCCCAGAGGGCTGTGGAGGCTCAGTCGTTGAGTATGTTAAAGACTGAGATCGATAAATTTCTACATATTCAAAACATCAAGGGTTAAGGGGATAGTGCAGTAAAGTGGTGTTGAGGTAGAAGATCAGACATGATCTCATTGAATGGCAGAGTATGCTCCAAGGGCTGAATGGCCTACTCCTGCTCCTATTTCTTATGCTTATGTCAACATTTATTGCCCATCACAACCTGTTCTTGAGGAGGCAGTGGCGTAGTGGTAATGTCACTGGACTAGTAATCCAGATGCTTTGGCGAATGCTCTGGGGACATGGGTTCAAATCCTACCATGGCAAATGGTAAAATTTGAACTCAATTAATAAATGTTGAATGAAATGCTATTCAGATGGTTACCATGAAACTATTGCTGATTGTTGTTAAAAACCCATCTGGTTCACTAATGCCCTTTAGGGAAAGAACTTTGCTGTCCTTATCTACATGTGACTCCAGACCCACAGCAATGTAGTTGACGATTAAATGGCCTAGCCACTCAGTTGTATCTAACTGCTACAAAGTGTAAGAAAAGGAATGAAACCGGAAGGACCACCCAGCATCTACCTTGGCACTGGAAACGGCAATGGCAAACCCAGCTCTGTGTACCCTGCAAAGTCCTCCTTACGAACATCTGGGGGCTTGTGGCAAAATTGAGAGCTAACCACAGACCAGTCAAGCTACAGCCTGACATAGTCATACTCACGGAATCATACCTTAAAAATGTCACTGACACGATCATCACCATTCCTGCGTATGTGCTCTCCCACCAGCAGGACAGATACACCAGATGTGGCGGCACAGTGGTATACAGTTGGGATGTAAGTTGCCCTGGGAGTCCTCAACATTTGTTTTTTATTCATTCTTGGGATGTGGGCGTCGCTGGCCAGGCCAGCATTTATTGCCCATCCCTAATAGCCCTTGAGAAGGTGGCAGTGAGCTGCCAACTGAGTGGCCTGCTAGGCCATTTCAGAGGGCATGTAAGAGTCAACCACATTGCTGTGGGTCTGGAGTCACATGTAGGCCAGACCAGGTAAGGACAGCAGATTTCCTTCCCTAAAGGACATTAATGAACCAGATGGGTTTTTACAACAATCGACAATGGTTTCATGGCCATCATTAGACTAGCTTTTTTAATTCCAGATTTTATCAATTGAATTCAAATTCCACCTTCTGCTGTGGTGGGATTTGAACCCATGTCCAATGTCCAGGGTCTCTGGGTTACTAGTCCAGTGACAATAACACTACGCCACTGCCTCCCCCACTGACTCCAGAACCCATTAAGACTCATGACATCAGGTCAAACATAGGCACGGAAACCTTCTGCTGATTATCATCTACCGTTCCCCCCTCGGCTGGTCAATCAGTGCTTCTCCATGTTGAACACCAACTGGAAAAAGCACAATGGGTAGCAAGGGCACAGAATGTACTCTGGGTGGGGGACTTCAATGCTTATCACCAAGAGTGGCTCAGTAGCACCACTACTGACCAAGCTGGCCGAGTCCTAAAGGACATAGCTGTTAAACTGGGTCTGCGGAAAGTGGTGAGGGAACCAAGAGGGAAAAATCTACTTGACCTCGCCCTCACCAATCCACCTGTCGCATCTGTTCATGACAGTATTGGTAGGAATGACCACCGCACAGTCCTTGTGGAAACCAAGACTATGCATTGAGGATACCCATCATTGTGTTGTGTGGCACTACCACCCTGCTAAATGGGATAGATTTCAAATAGATCTAGCAACTCAAAACTGGTTTCATGGTCACCATCTGACGAGCTTTTCATTCGATATTTATTAATTGAATTCAAATTTTACCATCTGCCATGGTGGGATTCGAACCCATGTCCCAGAGCATTCACCAAGGCATCTGGATTACTAATCCAGATTTAAGGCACTGTGGGCCATCAGCAGCAGCAGAATTAAACTCAACCACAATCTGTAACCTCATGGCCCGGTATATCCCCCACTCTACCATTACCATCAAGCCAGGAGACCAACCCTGGTTCAATGAAGAGTACAGGAGGGCATGCCAGGAGCAGCACCAGGCATACCTAAAGATGAGGTGTCAGCCTGGCGAAGCTACAACAAGCAACTACTTGCATGCCAAATAGCAGAATCAGCATGCAACAGACAGGGCTAAACGATGCAGTCCTGCTACATCTAGTCGTGAATGGTGATGGACAATTAAGCAACTATCGGGGTGGAGGGGGGGGGGGGGGGGGCTCCAAAAATATCCCCATCCTCAACAATGGGGGAACCCAGCACATCAGTGGCAAAAGACAAGGCTGAAGCGTTTGCATCCATCTTCAGCCAGATGTGCCGAATGGGTGATCCACCTTGGCCTCCTCCTGAAGTCTCCAGCATCAGATGCCAGTCTTCAGCCAATTCGATTCACTCCAACTGGTACAAAGAAACGGATGAAGGCATTGGATACTGCAAAGGCTATGTGCCCTGACAACATTCCGGCAACAGCACTGTGTACCAGAACTAGCCGCACCCCTAGCCAAGCTGTTCAGTACAGCTGCAACACTGGCATCTACGCTGCAATGTGGAAAATTGCCCAGGTATGTCCTGTACACAAAAAGTAGGACAGATCCAACTCGATCAATTAATGCCCAGTCTACTTCCGATCATCAAAGTGATGGAAGGGATTGTCTACAGTGCTATCAAGCGGTACTTTCTCAGCAATAAACTGTTCACTGATGCTCAGTTTGGGTTCCACCAGAGCCACTCAGCTCCTGATCTCATTACAGCCTTGGTCCAAACATGGACAGAAGAGCTGAACTCAAGAGGTGAAGTAACAGTGACTGCCCTTGACATCAAGGCAGCATTTGACTGAGTAGAACATCAAGTAGCCCTAGCAAAACTGGAGTCAATGGGAATCAGCAGGAAAACTCTCTGCTGGTTTGAGTCATACAGAGCACAATGGAAGAGGTTGTGGTTGTTGGAGGTCTATCATATCAGTCCCAAGACATCACTGCAGAAGTTCCTCAGGTTAGTGTCCTAGGCCCAACCATCTTCAGCTGCTTCATCAATGACCTTCCCTTCATCATAAGGTCAGATATGGGGATGTTCGCTAATGATTGCACAATGTTCAGCACCATTCGCGACTCCTCAGATAATGAAGCAGCCCGCGTCCAGATGCAGCAAGATCTGGACAGCATGAAGGCTTGGGCTGATAAGTGGCAAGTAACATTCGTGCCATACAAGTGCGAAGCAATGACCATCTCCAACAAGAGAGAATCTAACCATTTCCCCTTGAGGTTCAATGCTATTACCATCACTGAAGCCCTCACTATCAACATCCTGGGGTTACCATTGACCATAAACTGAACTGGACTAGCCACATAAATACTGTGGCTACAGGAGCAAGTCAGAGGATGGGAATTCTGCAGCGAGTAACTCACCTCCTGACTCCCCAAAGCCTGTCCACCATCTACAAGGCACAAATCAGGAGTGTGACGGAATACTGTCCATTTGCCTAACTGCAGCTCCAACAACATTCAAGAAGCTCGACATCCAGGACAAAGCTGCCCGCTTGACTGGCACTCCTTCAACATTCACTCCCTTCACCATGATGCACGGTGGCAGCTGTGTGTACCATCTACAAAATAACCTGCAGCAACTCACCAAGGCTCCTTCGACAGCACCTTACAATCCCCGAGACCTCTACCACCTAGAAGGACAAGGACAGAAGATGCATGGGAACAACACCATCTGCACGTTCCCCTCCAAGCCGCACACCAGCCCACTTGGAACGATAGCTCCATTCCTTCACTGTCATTGGGTCAAAATCCTGGAACTCCCTCCCTAACAGCACTGTGGGTGTAACTACACCCCAGAAATGCAGCGGTTCAAGAAGCCATCTCACCATCACCTTCTCAAGGGCAATCAGGGATGGACATTAATGCTGGCCTAGCCAGCAGCGCCCACGTCCTATGAATGAATAAGATAGAAACGAGGTGGTGGTGAACCTTTTCTTTTGAAGCAGGTTACGAAAAGATATCCTGTATTTGACAAAAAGTGTACAGAATTGCCCAGAAATAATACTGTATACTGTTGTAACGCAGTTTCAACAGTGAATTTGCCAAACATGGCCTGTCCGGGTTGATTTTTGACTTTAGGGTCAGTGCAACATAGAATGGCTGATGCTGAATTAAGAAAAAAGCAGAATGCAAATCACTGACATCATGCAATGTCTGACCTTGCAAACTACCAGGTGCATTATTAGTAATAGTGTTTATCTTATATTGTCACTGCCATTAGCTCTGAATTTGGCAGCAATGTGGTCAAGGTAACCTTGCAGACTGGAGTATCTTTTCTGGCCAGCAGCAAGCTGAGCAGCTCAAGATTGCTATTCAACTACTGCAGATTAAGTCCAATCATCTGGAGATTTTCAGACAGAAAAAACAAGTGATAAGGTCTGACATGTTTTTACAATGCATCACTGGAACTTTGTGGCCACCATGCTATCCTCAGGTAAAAGGTGTGGCAACCATAAATTAAATCCCTGTGCTGTGGAATTTGCTGTTCAATACAAACAGGATGTTTAAACAGCTGCTGGTTTTTGAAACTGATCAGGAAAATAAATGCGCAGCAGGACTCACAAATATGATTTTGCAAGCCTTCTCAGAAACATGATTTTATGGATTTACAACAAGGTTCTGGATAATTCCTTGACATATGAATTAAGAGGGTATGAATTAGTAGCCATTACAGAAACCTGACTACAAGTTAGACATGATTATTACACAAGCTAAGGGCTCATGGAGTTAGGGGTAATATATGAGCATGGATAGAGGATTGGTTAACAGTCAGGAAGTACAGAGTAGGGATAAATATGACATTTTTCAAGTTGGCAGACTGTAACTAGTGGAGTGCCACAAGGATCAGTGCTGGGGCTTCAGCTATATACAATCATATTAATCGCAGAATCGTTACAGTGCAGAAGGAGGCCATTCAGCCCATTGTGTCCGCACTTGCTCTCCAAAAGAGCAATTGTCTCAGTTGCATTCCCCCGCATTCTCCCTGTAATCCTGCACATTCTTCATGCAATGGTTAGCACCGCAGCCTCACAGCTCCAGCGACCCAGGTTCGATTCTGGGTACTGCCTGTGCGGAGTTTCCAAGTTCTCCCTGTGACCGTGTGGGTTTCCTCCGGATGCTCGGGTTTCCTCCCACATGCCAAAGACTTGCGGGCTGATAGGTAAATTGGCCATTGTAAATTGCCCCCTAATGTAGGTAGGTGGAATGAGAATTGAGGGTAGGTGGGGATGTGAGAGGGAAATGGGATTAATGTAGGATTAGTATAAATAGGGTGGTTGATGGTCAGCATGGACTTGTTGGGCCGAAGGGCCTGTTTCGGTGCTGTATCTCTCTATAACGCTATATGTCCAAAGGAATTCCACTATTGTAAATGAAGTACAAAGTTTAAAAAAAAAATTCCTGACAGAAAAATCACATTGTGAAGGTTTAGTCCTCTGAGGGGCATCCACTGTTAAGGTTTACATTTTGCTGATTTCCTCACTTTCTGTTTATTTATTTTATTTTTATTTCGAGATGCAGCACTGAAACAGGCCCTTTGGCCCACCGAGTCTGTGCCGACCATCAATCACCCATTTATACTAATCCTACATTAATCCCATATTTCTATCACATCCCCTTAATTCCCCTACCACCTACCTACACTAGGGGCAATTTACAATGGCCAATTTACCCATCAACCTGCAAGTCTTTGGCTGTGGGAGGAAACCGGAGCACTCGGCGGAAACCCATGTGGTCACAGGGAGAACTTGCAAACTCCACACAGGCAGTACCCAGAATCGAACCCGGGTCGCTGGAGCTGTGAGGCTGCGGTGCTAACCACTGCGCCACTGTGTTACAGGACAGTTTACATTTTATCCTGCTCCTGCCTTTTTGTATTTCCATATCAAAGTCAGATCATTTGCTCATTCATCTGTTGGTACAAAAGCTTCAGCAAAATACTTGTCTCTCTCTAAATTGTCAGTGGGTCAAGAGATTAAGATATGGTGGGCCCATTCAATGGTTAAGTTGACCACAAGTGCAGCAATTCTGAGTGGAATCTCATAAAGGAAGTCATGTTTCTGCCTTTGACTATTCTCCAATGCTAAAAATTTAAAAAGATCCTCTGTCAGAGCATCGTCAGGCAAAGCTGCCCAATTGAGCATTCGGCTTCAAGATCACAAAGTCACCACTGTCCTCAAAAATTATAGAAATTCTAACGACTTTAAAGATCTCAAAATTTCAAAGGAAAAATAATACTGTTTTTAACCCTGGCCTCATAGCTAAAAATCAGACACTCAGATTAATTACTGAATCTAAAGAGCGGTTATAGATTGTGCTCAAAACTGGACCCAGAAGCAAATTTAGAAAGACTATGCTAAGAAATGCATTTTCTCAGAAGCCAAATTTAAAAAGTGGCCATCATGCTCACTAAGCATTTTAAAATGAAGTCTTTAAAAAACACAGCTATGTTGCCGAAATCTACAGAATTCGCATCTATGTTGTAGATGCTCTACGAAAGACAGGTTCAAAAACTTATCAGTGTTGGCACTTCAACAAAATATGTGGTGCAAGGGACTCCACAGTGGCTGAGTGAATAAATGCACCAATGATCACCGTGTTTTACACTGTTTTGAACAGTTTGAACAGAGGTGCTACAAATGGCTTCTTATCCTTGGTTATGGAAGTTCAGGAAAATAAAGCCAAGTTTTCCTCCCTATTGAGTGACCTGTCAAAAAGTGCATGCAAGTGGACATTAAATGAAGAGAAAAAAAGGCTTGCATTTATACAGCATTTCATCATGTCTCAGAAAGATTTCAAATTGATTCAATTTCAACGGATTATTTGTGAAACGCAGTAACTTGCTTTGCGATCAGGTTCAGCTGCAATTTCATCCCCTGCATAAATAACTGATAACCTGACAACATTCATAACCCAGACTCAAGTATTTAGAGTGGACCCTAGGCTAAGGCACTAAAGGGCCTCCAATGCTCTTGAAACTCAATCACAAGTCATCTCATACAGGATTGGGACCCACGGTCAGTTTTTTTTTAAAGTTCAAGAGCACTGAAGGTTGTACTGGCCTTGTCACTCAGCATAAGCCAAGGACTGAATGCAGAATCACTCTGGTGGATCCGGAAGGCAGAGAACTCCGTGGATAGCATGTTTAGGGAGGTAGTCACACCGCAGGTTAAGAATGTGCAGTTAGAGGAGCGGACAGGCGTTTCTGAGGCTGCAGGCATGACACCAGGATGGTATGTTGCCTTGCCTGGATGAAGGATGTCACAGTGCGACCGCAGGACATTCTTCTGGGGAGGGTGAACAGCCAGAGGTCATGGTCCACATTGGTACCAACGACATAGGTAAGAAGAGGGATGAGGTCATGAGCCCAGGCTAATGCTCTGGGGACAAGGGTTCGAATCCCACCACGACAGACAGCAAAATTGGAATTCAACCAAAAAAAAAATGGAACTAAAAAGCTAGTCCAATGGTGACCATGAAACCACCGTCGACCGTTGCAAAAATCCATCCAGCTCACCAATGTCCCCCGGGGAAGGAAATCCACCATGCCCACCCGGTCCGGCCCACACGCGACCCCAGACCCACAGCAATGCGGTCCACTCTTAAAAAATGCCCTCTGAAATGGCCCAGCAAGCAACTCCCGTTCAAGGTTGCTGCACCTATGGTGCCAAATTGCATCCTAAAACAATTCCTGACCTGACTTTTCAGTCATTTTCTACATATCAGATGTTTTGTGGTGGGTAGTTATGTTATACATGTTGCTGACAATGGTCGATAGTAGGTGTTGAGCTGTGTAATTTAATAGCTAGTCTCATTAATCAGAAAAAAAATCTCAAAAAAAGAGTCTAAGACAGTGATGTATTTACTCAATGATGCTCGTCTTCAATAATGCAGGTTAACAGTGCACAGATCAATTAATAACATTCTCAACACCAGTTCTCATTACTTCCAGAGTACTTGATCAGAACATAGAATAGCTACACTTGACATCAACAAACTGTGACAACAGATTAATACACTCCTATGCAAATAAACCCCTGGGGGAGGCGGCGGTGGTGTAGTGGTATTGTCACTGGACTAGTAAACCAGAGACCCAGGGTATAGCTCTGGGGACATGGGTTCAAATCCCACCACAGCAGAAGGTGGAATTTGAATTCAATTAATAAATCTGGAATTATCCCCTTTAGGGAAGGAAATCTGCTGTCCTTACCTGGTCTGGCCGACATGTGACTCCAGACCCACAGCAATGTGGTTGACTCTTATATGCCCTCTGAAATGGCCTAGCAAGCCACTCAGTTAGGGCAATTAGGGATGGGCAATAAATGTTGGCCTGGCCAGCGACGGCCACATCCCATGAATGAATTAAAAAAAAGCATCTAAACACAATTACATAATATATATGTTGATCTGTTCAAATAGCAAAGTTTCGTGGCTGATTAGTTAGATTTTTTCCCTGACCTCCCTCTCCTGAAACTGGTAATTGAAGGTAATGCCAAATATACTTCCATGGCTTGAGTCAGCGCCGAAGACTGAGCGAGGAGCCTAGCCAGTTTAAAATGGAGCTGCAATGAGGGCGAACCCAGTCAGACCGGACAACTGAGGGAGAAGCCAGCTAGTTTAAAAAGGAACAACAATGAGGGAGAATTGCCAGTCAAAGTTGGGCACCAAAGGCCTCCAGCACTAACACCAGAAGATTCTCGGAATTCTGAAAGAGTAAGGTCAACACTGCCATCACAGCGACTATGCAAGTGGAGCAGAGGGTGAGCAAATTGCAATGTAATTTCTTCTTTCTTCCTTTAACGCATTCAGAGAGCCCGGAGGTAAGGAGGGCTGACCTGAAGGGGTTCGGGAGCGGAGCAGCAGAGTAGACTGAGGGCGAGCGTCGGGAGTTAAAGACAAAAAACTAGAAGTGATGCTCGTGCAAGGGAAGGTGCTAACTCGTCAGTTGCTGTTGAGCTTTTTTATATGCCTCTTTAATGAGTCTTAAGTTTATTTCTGTTAAAGTTTTCTTAGTTTAATAGATAGAGGCATGACAGGGCACATCATTCCCTTGAGTGCACATCCTGCTCCATGTGAAATTTAAGGACACGTGTGCAAGAAGCGTCATCAGCTGTAAGAGCTTGTGCTCCAGGTTTCAGAGCTTGAACAACACCTGGCATCACTGTGGTGCATCCATGAGGCTGAGAGCTCAGTACGTTTCTGAATGTGGTCACCCCACAGTTGAAGAGAGTGCAGGCAGAGAGGGAATGGATGATCGCTAGAGAGTCAAGGAGGACCAGGGAGGTAGTGCAGGTGTTCCCGGACTGCAGCTTGCTCTCCAACCAGTATGCAGTTCTGCTCGGGTGGATGTAAAAGATGTCATGGTACTATTCGAAGAAGAACACGGGCGTTATCCCCAGTGTATTGGCCAATATTTATACCTCCATCAACATCACAAAAACAGATTAACTGATCATTATCGCATTGCTGTTTGTGGGAGTTTGCTATGTGTTTTCTGGCTACCACATTTCCTGCTCTATAACAGTGACTAACTACACTTCAAAAAAGTACGCCCTTAGCTGTAAAGCACTTTAAGACGTTCTGTGAAAGACGCTATATAAATGCAAATCTTTCTTTTCAATACTGGTGAGAGTGATGGTTCCTCTGGGACTGCTGCCAAAGCCAAGTCTGTGGCAACATCGGTGACTCAGCTATACTGGGGGAGGGTGGGGTGGGGGGGGGGGGAGGGGACAGGAGAGAGATGCTTGGAAAAGAAGTTTGTAAAGCAAAAATGACAGGGGATTCTACAGTGAGGGGAACAGACAGCGATTTCTGCAACCACGGACATGAATCCAGGATGGTATGTTGCCTCCCTAGTGCTTGGGTAAAGGATGTCACTGAGAGGCTGCAGAGCTCACTGAGAGGCGAAGGCGTACAGCCTGAGGTCATGATCCATATCGGTACCAACAACACAGGCAGACAGAGAGATAAGGTCCTCCAGGCAGATTTTAGGGAGCTAGGAAAGAGACGAGCAAGCAGGACCTTAAAGGTGGTAATCTCTGAATTACTTTATAAGGGATAGGATTTATTATCATCTTGAAAAGAATAAGTACATTAGAGATAGTCAGCACGGTTTTGTGAAGGGTAGGTCGTGCCTCACAAACCTTATTGAGTTTTTTGACAAGGTGACCAAACAGGTGGATGAGGGTAAAGCCGTGGATGTGGTCTATATGGATTTCAGTAAGGCGTTTGATAAAGTTCCCCACGGTAGGCTATTGCAGAAAATAATGAAGTATGGGATTGAAGGTGAATTAGTGCTTTGGATCAGAAATTGGCTAGCTGAAAGAAGACAGAGGGTGGTGGTTGATGGTAAATGTTCATCCTGGAGTATAGTTTCTAGTGGTGTACCGTAAGGATCTGTTTTGGGGCCACTGCTGTTTGTCATTTTTATAAATGACCTGGATGAGGGTGTAGAAGGGTGGGTTAGTAAATTTGCGGATGACACGAGGGTTGGTGGAGTTGTGGATAGTGCCGAAGGATGTTGTAGGTTACAGAGGGACATAGATAGGCTGTAGAGCTGGGCTGAGAGATGGCAAATGGAGTTTAATGCGGAAAAGTGTGAGGTGATTCACTTCGGAAGGAGTAACAGGATTGCAGAATACTGGGCTAATGGGAAGATTCTTGGTAGTGTAGATGAGCAGAGAGATCTTGGTGTCCAGGTACATAAATCCCTGAAAGTTGCCACCCAGGTTAATAGAGCTGTTAAGAAGGCATATGGTGTGTTAGCTTTTATTAGTAGGGGGATTGAGTTTAGGAGCCACGAGGTCATGCTGCAGCTGTACAAAACTCTGGTGCGGCCGCACCTGGAGTATTGCGTGCAGTTCTGGTCACCGCATTATAGGAAGGATGTGGAAGCTTTGGAAAAGGTGCAGAGGAGATTTACTAGGATGTTGCCTGGTATGGAGGGAAGGTCTTACGAGGAAAGGCTGAGGGACTTGAGGTTGTTTTCGTTAGAGAGAAGGAGGAGAAGAGGTGACTTAATAGAGACATATAAGATAATCAGAGGGCTGGACAGGGTGGATAGTGAGAGTCTTTTTCCTCGGATGGTGATGGCAAACACAAGGGGACATAGCTTTAAGTTGAGGGGTGATAGATATAGGACAGATGTCAGAGGTAGTTTCTTTACTCAGAGAGTAGTAGGGGCGTGGAACGCCCTGCCTGCAACAGTAGTCGACTCTCCAACTTTAAGGGCATTTAAGTGGTCATTGGATAGACATATGGATGAAAATGGAATAGTGTAGGTCAGATGGTTTCACAGGTCGGCACAACATCGAGGGCTGAAGGGCCTGTACTGCGCTGTAATGTTCTATGTTCTATGTACTCCCAGCGTCATGTGCTAGTAAGAGAAATAGGCGGATAAAGCAGATAAATGAATGGCTGGAGAGATAGTGCAGGAGGGAGGGTTTTAGATTCCTGGTAATTGAGACTGCTTTTGGGGGCGGTGGAACCTGTACAGAAGTGGGGACCAATGTCCTCGCAGGGCACTTTACCCGTGCTGCTGAGGAGGATTTAAACTAACGTGGCTGGGGATGGGCACCAAGATTACGCATCAGCAAGGAGAAACAAGGTGCATGAAGGATTGGGAGAGTCAGCTAGCACAATAGTAAGAAATGGTAAGGTATTAGGTGGAGCCAAACTAAGGCGGGATGCAATAAGATCTAAATTAAGCTTACAGTACATGTATTTAAACGCATGAAGTGTAGTAAATAAGGTTGGTTGTTGCAGGAGCAAATAGCCACATGGGAATATGATGTTGTGGTGATAGCTGAGTCCTGGATCAATAAAGGGCAGGACTGGGCACTAAACATTCCTCACAGATGATGTTCAGGAAAAGGAAAGATAGGGAATAAAGAAAGGAGAAGGAGGTGGCAGAATTGATCAACGCAAATATTAGGTGGCGGAGAGAGAGAATGTTCTGGAAGGGTCCAGGACAGAATTTGCTTGGTTAGAGTTACAAAACATTTGATGTGTCAATACACTATGGGTGCGTTCTATAGACCACCAACTAGTAGGAAAGATATAGAGGAGCAAATTTGCAAGGAACTTGCAGAGAGATGCAAAAACCATAGAGCAGTGATAATGGGAGGCTTCAAATATCTTAATATAGACTGGGATAGTAATAGTGAAAAGGGCAGAGAAGGCAAAGATTTTCTTACATAGGATTATATAGGATATACGGCACAGGAACAGGCTATTCGGCCCAACAAGTCAATGCCGGAGTTTATGCTCCATTTGACCCTCCTTCTGTCTTTCTTCATCTAAATCTATCAGCTATTCCCTTCTCCCTCATGATTGTTTAGCTTCCCCTTAAATGCTTCAACCACTCCCAGTGGCAGTGAGTTCCACATTCTCACCACTCTTGCACTAAACAAGTTCCTTCTGAATTACATACCAACTAGAAGCAGGAATAGGCTATTCAGCCCCTCAACCCTGCTCTGCCTTTCCATAAGATCATAGCTGATCTGACTGTGCTCTCAACTCCACTTTCCTGCCTACCCCCAATACCCTTTGACTGCCTTGTTTGCCAAGAATCTGTCTACCTCTGCCTTAAAAACATTCAATGACCTTACCGCCAAAGTTCTCCGGAGAAGACAGTTCCACAGCCTCAGAGAAAAATTTCACCTCATCTCTGTCTTAAATGGGAGACCCCTTATATTTAAACTGTGCCGCCTAGTTTTAGTCTCTCCCACAAGGGTAAACATCCTTTCAACATTCATCCTGTTAGGGGAGGCCGGTGGCATAATGTTAATGTCACTAGACTAGTAATCCAGTGCCCAGGATAATGCTCTGGGGACATGGACTCCAATTCCACTATGGCTGATGGTGAAATATGAATTCAATTCATAAAAAAATCTGGATTTAAAAGCTAGTCCAGTGAGGACCATGAAACCATTGTCGATTGTTGTAAAAACCCATCTGGTTCACTAATGTCGGTTAGGGAAGGCAATCTGCTGTCCTTACTGGTCTGGCCTACATGTGACTCCAGACCCACAGCAATGAGGTTGACTCTTAAATACATTCTGAAATGGCCTCAGTTGTATCAAACCACTACAAAGTGTAAGAAAACGAATGAAACTGGACGGACCACCGGGCATCGACCTAGACACTGGAAACAACAATGGCAAACCCAGCCCTGTCGACCCTGCAAAGCCCTCCTTATCAACATCTGAGGGCTTGTGCCAAAATTGGGAGAGCTGTCCCGCAGACTAGTCAAGTGAGTATGACACAGTCATACTCTCAGAATCATATCTTGCAGACAATGTCCAAGCATCATCACCACAGGGTATGCCCTGTCCCACCGGCAGGACAGACCCATCAGAGGTGGCGGCACAGCGGTATACAGTCGGGAGGGATGTTGCCCTGGGCGTCCTCAACATTGACTTTGGACCCCATGAGGTCTCAAGGCATCAGGTCAAACATTAGCAAGGAAACCTCCTGCTGATTACTACTGCACCCACCCCTCAACTGATGAATCAGTACTTCTCCATGTTTTTTTTTAGTTCATTGATGGGATGTGGGCATCATTGGCTGGGCCAGCATTTATTACCCATACCTAATTGTGCATGAGAAGAAGGCAGCTCGCCACCACTTTCTCAAGGGCAATTAGGGAAGGGCAATAAATGCTGGCCTAGCCAGCGACACCCACGTCCCATGAATGAATTAAAAAAAAAAACAACTGGAAGAAGCACTGGGGGTAGCCAGGGCAAAAAATGTACTCTGGGTGAGGGACTTCAATGTCCACCACCAAGCATGGTTCAGTAGCACCAATACTGGCCGAGTCCTAAAGGACATAGCTGCTAGACAGGGTCTGCAGCAGGTGGTGAGGGAACCAACAAGAGGGAAAAACCTATTTGACCTCATCCTCACCAATCTGCCTGTCGCAGATGCACCTGTCCATGACAGTATTGGTAGGAGTGACCACCGCACAGTCCTTGTGGAGACAAAGTCCCGTCTTCGCACTGAGGGGACCCACCATCGTGTTGTGTGGCACTACCACAGTGCTAAATGGGATAGATTTCAAACAGATCTAGCAACTCAAAACTGGGCACCCATGAGGCGCTGTGGGCCATCAGCAGCAGCAGAACTGTATTCAAACACAATCTGTAACCTCATGGCCAGGCATATCTCCCACTCTACCATTACCATCAAGCTGGGGGAACCAACCCTGGTTCAATGAAGAGTGCAGGAGGGCATGCCAAGAGCAGCACCAGGCAGACCTAAAAATGAGGTGTCAGGCTGGTGAAGCTACAACACAGGACTACTTGCATGCCAAACAGCAGAAGCAGCAGGGCTAAGCAATCCTACAACCAACGGATCAGATCTAAGCTCTGCAGTCCTGCCACATCCAGCCGTGAATGGTGGTGGACAATTAAACAACTGACAGGAGGAGGGGGCTCCACAAATAAACCCATCCTCAATGATGGGGGAGCCCAGCACATCACTGCAAAAGATAAGGCTGAAGCAGTTGTATCCATCTTCAGCCAGAAGTGCCGAGTGGATGATACATCTCGGTCTCCTCCTGAAGACCCCAGCATCACAGATGCCAGACTTCAGCCAATCCGATTCACTCCACGTGGTATCAAGAAATGGCTGAAAGTATTGCATACTGCAAAGGCTATAGGCCCTGACAACATTCCGGCAACAGTACTGAAGACCTGTGCTCCAGAACAAGCCGCACCCCTAGCCAAGCTGTTTCAGTACAGCTGCAACACTGGCATCTACCCGGCAATGTGGAAAATTGCCCAGGTATGTCCTGTACACAAAAAGCAGGACAAATCCAACCCGGTCAATTACCAATCAGTCTAGTCCCGATCATTAACAAAGTGATGGAAGGTGGCATCAACAGTGCTATCAAGTGGTACTTTCTCAGCAATAACCTGCTCATTGACATTCAGTTTGGGTTCCGCCAGGGCCACTCAGCTCCTGACCTCATTACAGCCTTGATCCAAACATGGACAAAAGAACTGAACTCAAGAGGAAAGGTGAGAGTGACTGCCCTTGACATCAAGGCAGCATTTGACTGAGTATGGCATCAAGAAGCCCTAGCAAAATTGGAGTCAATGGGAATCCGGGGAAACTCTCCACTGAGCACAAAGGAAGGTTGTTGGAGGTCAATCATCTCAGCCCCAGGACATCACTACAGGAGTTCCTCAGGGTAGTGTCCTAGGCCCAACCACCTTCAGCAACTTGATCAATGAGCTTCCCTCCTTCTTCCATCCTGCACCCATCCAAGCAAGTGGAAAGTATACCAACAGACTCCTGACTTGTGCCTTGTCGATGGTGCACAGGCTTTGGGGGAGTCAGGAGGTGAGTTACTCGCCTCAGGATTCCTAGTCTCAGACCTGCTCTTGTAGCCACGGTAATTATATTGCTACTCCAGCTCAGTCTCAGGTCAATGGTAACCCCCAGGATGTTGACAGTAGGAGATTTGGCTATCGTAATGTCATTGAATGTCAAGGGGAGATGGTTAGATTCTCTCTTGTTGGTGACGGTCATTGCCTGTCACTTGTGTGGCACCAATGTTACTTGCCACTTATCAGCCACCATATTGTCCAGGTCTTGCTGCATTTCTACACAGACTGCTTCAGTATCTGAGGAGTCACAAATGGTGCTGAACAGTGTGCAATAATCAGTGAACATCCCACTTCTGACCTCATGATTGAAGGAAGGTCATTGCCGAAGCAGCTAAAGATGGTTGGACCTAGGACACTACTCTGAGGAACTCCGGTAGTGATGTCCTGGAGCTCAAACGATTGACTTCCAACAACCACAACCATCTTTCTTTGCACTAGGTATGACTCCGACCAGCGGACAGTTTTCCCCCTGATTTCCATTGGCTCCAGTTTTGCTAGGGCTCCTTGATGCCATACTCGGTCAAATGCTGCCTTGATGTTACGGGCAGTCACTCTCACCTTAGCTCGAGTTCAGCTCTTTTGTCTACAGGCTGTAATGAGATCAGGAGCTGAGTGGCCCTGGTGGAACTCAAACTGAGCGTCAGTGAGTAGATTATTGCTGCGAAAGTGCCGTGTGATAGCACTGTAGATGACACCTTCCATTACTTTACTGATGATGATCGTGAGTAGACTGATGGGGCGGTAATTGGCTGTGTCGGATTTGTCCTGCTATTTGCGTATAGGACAATGGGTAAATGCCTAGAGATGGTCAGTGGTTTGTGAAGCAGCACCTGGAGTGGCTATAAAGGCCAATTCTAGAGCGACAGGCTCTTCCACAGGTGCTGCAGATAAAATTGGTTATCAGGGCTGTTACACAGTTGGCTCTCTCTTTGTACTTCTGTCTTTTTTCCTGCCAACTGCTAATTCTCTTCAACTCGCCACTCTTTAGCTCTGCCTTTATGGCTACCCTCCAGCTCTGGAGATCACTGGCAACTGACTCCCATGACTTGTGGTCAATGTCACAGGACTTCATGTCGCGTTTGCAGACGTCTTTAAAGAGGAGCCATGGACAGCCGGTGGGTCTGATACCAGCGACGAACTCGCTGTACAATGCATCCTTGGGGATCCTGCCATCTTCCCTGCGGCTCACATGGCCAAGCCATCTCAAGCGCCACTAGCTCAGTAGGGTGTATATGCTGGGGATGTTGGCTGTCTCGAGGACTTCTGCGGATTATGGGTATATCCCGGCAAGACAAAATTACTAATGCAGCAGTCCTCGCAAAGGCAGAGCTCCCAAGTGTGTTAGCACTAATCAAAGAACATAAGAAATAGGAGCAGGAGTAGGCCATTCGGCCCCTCAAGCCTGCCCCGCCATTCAATAAGATCATGGCTGATCTGCCCCAAACCTCAACTCCTCTTTCGTGCCAGCTCCTCAAAGCCCTCAACTCCCCGAGATTTCAAAAAAATCTATCTACCTCTTCTTTAAATACTTTCAGTGATCTAGCCTCCATGACTCTCTAGAGAGTTCCAGACATTCACTACCCTCTGAGAGAAGAAATTCTTTCGCATCTCCGTTTTAACAAAGGGGGCTTCAGCGGATTGGGCACGTCCGCAGGATGAAAGACAGTCGTATACCCAATGACATTCTGCATGATGAGGTAGCCAGAGCCAGACTGCCAGTGGCATGTCCAATGCTTGCAAGCGTGACATGAAGGCCCTGAACATTGACTATCACACCTGGGAGTCACTAGCTGATGAAAGAGGGACATAGTGACACTTCTTGTGGGCTGGTGTGCAGCACCATAACCAACCAGTCGCTACAGCAGCTTGGCAACAGGTGCCAAGGCAAAAAGCAATAACTCACAGCGTCACCTGGCAGCTTCCTGTGCAGCAGGTGGAAAAAACCTGCCTGCCAAAGATTAGCCTCCACAGCCATGAGCAAAGATGCACCACATGAAGACACCCCATCAAAATGCATTAAAATAAAAGCAAAATACTGCAGATGCTGGATATCTGAAATAAAAACAAGAAATGCTGGAAATACACAGCAAGTCTGGCAGCATCTGTGGAGAGACAAGCAGAGTTAACATTTCAGGTCAGTGACCTGTCATCAGAGTTCCGGCTCCCCCATCAAAGGATGAGGATATTTGTGGAGCCCCCTCCTCCTGCCAGTTAGTTTTTTAATTGTCCACCACCATTCACGACTGGATGTGGCAGGACTGCAGAGCTTAGATCTGTTCCACTGGTTGTGGGATCGCTTAGCTCGATCTATTGCATGCTGCTTCTGCCGTTTGGTACGCAAGTAGTCCTGCTTCACCAGGTTGACATCTCATTTTAAGGTGGTGCTGGTATTACAGTGACATGGAGAGACTGGAGAAGCTGGGGTCGTTCTCCTTAGAGCAAAGAAGGCTAAGAAGAGATCATCCTCATGTTTAAGTTGCTTCATGGCTTAGCCTTTTCTTTTTTTGTAACCTCCTCCAGTGCTTAAAAACCTCTGGAAAATTTGTGTTCCTCTGATTCTGGTCACTTGTTTGCCCCCACTCCCTTTGTTCCACAATTGACTGCAGTGTCTTCAATCAATCAATGAGGCATACACTCTGGAGTACCCTCCCTCAATCTCTCCAAATCTCTCTATTCCATTTAGACATTCATTAAAACCCAGCTTTTGGCTAAGTTTTTAGCCACCTCTCCTAATATCCCATCCTTTCATTTGGCATTTCTTTTTGCCTGATTACACATGTATAAAGTGACTTGGGGCATTTTTTTGCATTGAGGGTGCTATATAAAAGCAAATTGTTGTTGCTGCTGCAAAGCCTTCTTTATGGCCTGTACACAGTATAATCTGCAGTAGGGAATTATTAGAAGCACGCAAGCAAATGGGCCTGAAGCTGTCAGAGTACGTGGTGCAAAGCACATCATAAGCATGAATGACCCTGGAATTTTCCAATGTAAACATAAAAAATAATCTCAACACGAACTCAGAATTTAAAAATATTTCATGTGAAATATGAATTTTGACCATTTTCAAAATACAATCAATGGGCCGACGGGCCTGTTTCTGTGCTGTATGACTATGACTCTTTGACAATCTCTTGATGTGACTATTTCAGTCAGAAACAAAAGCTGCCACGGAATAAAAAAAGCTATTACATATAATTGCATTCTCAATCATCAGTAACAAAAATGGTGAGAAATTTACAATAAATTACTATAAAAATAGAACACAAACAAACATGCTTAGAATATGGTCAGTATGCTATTTAAAGGCACTTGTTTAAAATCAGCTTTACATTTTGTTCAAAACTTGAAATCTTTACTTTGGTTCACATAAGTGTCAAAAATGGAGCAAATTTTTTTATTCGTTTGTGGGATGTGGGCATCACTGGCTAGGCCAGCATTTATTGCCCATCCCTAATTGTTCTTGAACCAAGTGGCTTGCTCGGCCATTTCAGAGTCAACCACATTGCTGTGGTCACATGTAAGCCACACCAGATAAGGACGGAAGATTTCCTCCCCTAAACGACATTAGTGAACCAGATGGGTTTTTACAACAATCGACAATGGGTTCATGGTCATCATTAGACGAACTTTTTAATTCCAGATTAATTAGCCGTGCATTCAGCTGCCTAGCCTCCAAGCTCTGTAATTCGCTCCCTAAACCCCTCTGCCTCATTATCTCTCTCTCTTGCATTTTGCAATTGTTGTTTCATAAGTCTTTCCACAAGCTTTCCATCCCTGGCGTCATCTTGGTAAATCAAATTTGACTGTTCTTTATGGCTTTCATGTTCTTTTATTAATAGGATGCCAGAAACTGAACACAGTACTCTAAGTACGACATAAAAGAAGTTTTATCCAAATTTATCACTATTTCTTTACTCCAACTCCATTTCCTCCCTTATTTATAAAACCACATATTCTCTTGGCCTTTTTCATGGCTGTATTTATCTAACTTTCCAGAACAGGTGACTTTGCTGAATAAGCTGTTTTAAATTGCACATTCCTCATCCTCCACAATCATCCGGGATTGTGGAAAGAGCTATGTAACAGAACACTGAAAACAATGCTTTCTAAATTTTGTGCAGAACACCCAACTCAAATCGGTTAACATGCTTTCGCTTTACCTAGTAGCTATTTGATCAACTCTACATAGGACCAATAGAATTTCGTCATACGAGACAATACCTACATACATAGGCTGACGAGGATTCCAGGGCACCTGGTTTTGACAGGCACCACTCCACTAAGCCAACAACCATGCAATCAAAAGTGGTTGAACAATTTGATAGATTACATGGGTGAGATTAGAATCATAGAAAGTTTAAGGCACAGAAAGAGGCCACTTGGCCCCATCGTGTCTGTGCCGTCCGAAAAACGATCCACCTATTCTAATTCCACCTTCCAGCATTGGGTCTGTAGCCCTTCAGCTTACGGCATTTGAGGTAGATATCCAGACTCCTTTTGAATGAGTTGAGGGTCTCTGCATCAACTACCCTTTCAAACAGTCTGTTCCAGACCCCCACCACCCTCTGGGTGAAAAAGTTTTTCCTCCTCTCCCCTCTAATTTTTCTACCAATCACTTTAAATCTATGCCCCTCATCACTGACCTCTCTGCTAAGGTGAATAGACCCTTCACCTCCACTCTATCCAGGCCCCTCAAAATTTTGTACATTTCAATCAGATCTCCCCTCAGCCTTCTCTGTTCCAAGGAGAACAACCCCAGCCTATCCAATCTTTCGTCATAGCTGCATTTTTCCAGTCCTGGCAACATCCTTGTAAATCTCCTCTATACCCTCTCTAGTGCAATTACATCCTTTCTGTAATGAGCTGACCAGAACTGCACACAGTACTCAAGTTGTGGCCTAACCGATGAGTTATACAGTTAATTAATTAATCAGACTGTGGCTGGGAATTCAGGGGTGTTGAAGTAACAATTTAAGAAGCAATTTGACAAAAGGGTCCCACCTTTCGAATATCTGATTGGTGACAAAGTAATGATGCAAAATTACAGTCCGAAGGAACATTCCTTTGAACCAAAATGGAAAGGTCCATTTAACATTGTTGACAAATTAAATCCGGCTGTCCATTTGATCCGCACTCACCCGGATAAGAAGTTGACCCCACATAAACTTAAATAGTACCACGTTAATCAGATGAAAACTGAGAAAGAATCCACCATCTACAAGGCACAAATTAGGAGTGTGATGAAATAGTCTCCACTTGCCTGGATGGGTGCAGCTCCAACAACACTCAAGAAGCTCGACACCATCCAGGACAAAGCAGCCCGCTTGATTGGCACCCCATCTACAAACATTCACTACCTCCACTGACGCACAGTGGCAGCAGTGTGTACCATCTACAAGATGCACTGCAGCAAGGCATCAAGGCTCCTTAGACAGCACCTTCCAAACCCATGACCTCTACCAACTAGAAGGACAAGGGCAGCAAATGCATGGGAACACCACCACCTGCAAGTTCCCCTCCAAGGCACACACCATCCTGACTTGGAACTACATCGCCGTTCCTTCACTGTCGCTGGGTCAAAATCTTGGAATTCCCTTCCTAACAGCACTGTGGGTGTACCTACCCCACATGGACTGCAGCAGTTCAAGAACGCAGCTCACCACCACCTTCTCAAGGGCGATTAGGGATGGGCAACAAATGCTGGCCTAGCCAGCGACACCCACACCCCATGAATAAATAAAAAATAAATATCACTGTTAGCGATGACCTCAAGGAGCAATTACATCAATATGCCAGTAGATTTGGTTACGACATTCTCCCTGTTCTGAACATCTGACTGACCTATTCCAAAGAATCAATACATCTCATAAACACTTTTATGTCCTGCGACAACAAAATGGAGAGATTAAAAAGGAAATCCCTGAGATAACAGACACTGGTAGAACATAGGGTTAAACATTAAAATATCCCCTTGGATCAGGATTATTTCCCATGACTTAATAATTGTTCAATTGGTGATAATTCTGACTTTGGTGTGTACCTTAAGACAAACCAGGGGAATGATAAAGAAAATGAGAATTAGACAGGAGACCGTGAAAGGATATGCCTTTCTCAAGAGATAATGTATGAGGGATCAATGCCATCTAGCATTTCACCCTCACGGTGGGGACTGCCATGTTTTATCTGTTGGATGAATCTATGTAAGTTATGGTCTGATAAAACTTACATGAGATTGTATGTTTTAAATTAGAATGATTTTAAGTGATGTTGCAATTATGCTCTGGAATAGTTATAGTTTGTATGTATATCAATGTATTAGATTAGAACTAAGTTATAGACTTTGTGTTTAGAATCATGTTGTTAAATGTGAAATGTATATTTGTATACTGTAGTGGGGAGATGGTGCGAAACGGTGCTTACTGTAACAATAGCTGAAGTAGCGTCGTTGTGAGACCGGATGTCTTAATAATTCCCCATTCTGCATTTCAACTAAGACACACTCAGTCACAAGCGGGGAGCAAGCGCCCGGGGGAAGCGGGGAGCGAGCAGCCGAGTGGGTGGGGAAGAGCGAGCGCCCTGCAGTCACTGGTCGGAGGGTGTGCTCTCTCTCCGCTACCCCACGTTAGGTGATGACATCATCTGCGCATGTGCCAACCAGTCCTGGCAATGTGGAACGCCACACACATGCAGAAAGCAGGAGCCCGTTTACGCATGTGCGCAGCTTGGCGGAGTCTGATGCGTTGTCAGGAATCACTTTGAATCTGATTATTATAAACTAATCAAAAAGGGACAATGTACAAAAGGTGAGGTCATATACGACCAAAGGGTTAAGGTGGACTATAACCTAATATGGAAGGAAGGAACCCTCGGAGGGCACCATAAATGACAGGTGCTGGGACAACTCGGGGCGCACTGATTCAAAAAGAAACCGACCTACAGTGAACAGAACACCCTACAGTCAACAGAACACCTCAAGAAAGAAGACAGCGCCACAGCAGTTCAGAAGGCAAGGACCGAGGACACCCTATATTCTGCTGTGGAACTACCGCTGTTGGTTAGGTATTGCTTGCATAGAGTTTATACAGCACAGAAACAGCCCCTTCGGCCCATCGTGTCTGTGCTGGCCATCGAGCACCTATCTATTCTAATCCCATTTTCCAGCACTTGGCCCATAGCCTTCTGTGCTATGGCGTTTCAAGTGCTCATCTAAATACTTCTTAAATGTTGTGAGGGTTCCTGCCTCTACCACCCCTTCAGGTAGTGTGTTTCAGATTCCAACCACCCTCTGGGTGAAAAAATGTCTCCTCAAATCCCCTCTAAACCTCCTGCCCCTTACCTTAAATCTATGCCCCCTGGTTATTGACCCTTCCGCTAAGGGAAAAAGTTCTTCCTATCTAACCTATCAATGCCCCTCATAATTTTGTACACCTCAATTGGGTCCCCCCTCAGTCTTCTCTGCTCTAAAGAAAACAACCCTAACCTATCCAGTCTCTCTTCATAGCTGAAATGCTCCAGCCCAAGCACCATCCTGGTGAATCTCCTCTGCGCCCTCTCCAGTGCAATCACATCCTTCCTATAGTGCGGTGACCAGAACTGTACACAGTACTCCAGCTGTGGCTTAACTAGCTCCATCATGACCTCCCTGCTCTTATATTCTATGCCTCGGCTAATAAAGGCAAGTGTCCCATATGCCTTCCTAACCACCTTATCTACTTGTGCTGCTACCTTCAGTGATCTATGGACAAGTACACCAAGGTCCCTCTGTACTTCCTAGCGTCCAACCATCCATTGTATATTACCTTGCCTCCGGATTACTCCCAATGCTAGTTGCTACTGAGTACAGAAATAAGGGGATAGAGCTTACGAATACATGGCTGGAGAGATAGTGCAGGAGGGATAGCTTTAGATTCCTGAGGCACTGAGACCACTTCTGGGGGAGGTGGCATCTGGACAAGCTGGATGGGTTGCACTTCAACATGGCCAGGACTAATATCCTCACAGGGGTTTTCGCTAGTGCTGTTGAGAAGGGTTTAAACTAGCTTGGTAGAGGGATGAGAACCTGAGAGTAGATTCAGAAGGGAGAGAAGAAAAGTTGGAAATGGAAGGCAGATAAATTAGTAAGCGTGTGTGGAAGGCAGAGGAAACAAAGATTAGAAAATAGACAACAAGGGAGTTTGGCAATGCGAAATGGCATATACTTCAATGCAAGAAGTCTAGGGAATAAGGCAGATGAACTGAGAATACATGGGAGTATGCTATTATAGCTATCACTGAGACATGGCTGAAAGGGCAGGAATGGCAGCTCAACATTCCTAGTTACAAGGTTTTCAGACAAGATGGAAAGGGGGATAAAAAAAAAGAGGGGAGGGTTGCAATATTGATTAAAGAAACAATTATAGCTGTGAGGACGATATGGTAGAAGGATCATCAAATGAGGCCATATGGGTTGAACTGAACATAAAAGGAGCAATCACACTAGTCGGCATGTACTACAGATGCACCCACCCACCCACCCCCCATTAAAAAAAATTTGTTCGAGGGAGATAGAACAGCTAATAAGTAGACAAATCTCTGAGAAGTGCAAAAACTATAGGACAGTAATAGTGGGGGATTTCAACAACCCTAATATTAACTGGGATAAAATTACTGTTAAAACTACTGAGGGAGCAGAATTCTTAAAATGCATTCAAAAGCACTTTTTTAGTTGGCACATAGCAAGCCCAACAAGAGAGGGGGCGGTTGTAGACTTATTTTTAGGGAATGAAGCTGGGCAGGTGGAAGGGGCATCAGTTGGGGAGCACTTTGGTGGAAGTGATCATAATTCAGTTAGATTTAGGGTAGTTATGGAAAAGGACAAATATAGACCAGGAATGAAAATTCTCAATTGGGGAAAAGCTAATTTTACTAAGTTGTGAACTGACTTAGCTAGTGGACTGGCAACAACTACTTGAAGGTAAAATCAGTGCCAGATTAGTGGGAGGCATTCGAGGAAGACATAGTGAGGGTTCAGAGCAAGTATGCTCCCTTAAAGAAAAACAGGAGGACTAAAAAAGCCAGGGCCCCTCGATATCAAAGGGCTTAAAGGAGAGGGTAAAGGAAAAAAAGGGAAGTTTATGACGGATACCGAGGGCTCAATATTACTGAAAACATAGAGAAACATAAAAAGTGTCAGGGTGAAATTTAAAAGGAAATTAGGGAGGCAAAGAGAGGGCATGAAAAAACATTTGCAAGTAAAATCAAGGAAAATCCAAGATTTTTTATAAATACCTGAAGAGCAAGAGGGCAACTAAAGGAAGAGTAGGGCCTATTAAGTCGCATAAGCATAGCCTGTGTGTGGAGGCGGAGGACTTTGGTACGATTCTTAATGAACACTTTGCGTCTGTTTTCACAAAAGGGACTTTACAGACATTGCAATCAGGGAGGAGGATAAAATATTAGATGAAAATAACAGTGAGAGAGGAGTATTAAGGGGTTTAACATCTTTCAAAGAAGACAAATTCCCAGACTCAGATGAAATGTATCCTAGACTGTTAAGGGAAGCGAGAGAAGAAACAGAGGCTCTGGCCATCATTTTCCAATCCTCTCTAGCTGCAGGTGTGGTGCCAGAGGATTGGAGGATAGCTAACATTGGACAATTGTTTTAAAAGGGAGAAAGGAATAGATCCAGTAATTACAGGCCAGTCAGCCTAACCTTGGTGATGGGAAAATTCCTGCAAAGAATTCTGAAGAACAGAATAAATCTCCATTTAGAAAGACATGGATTAATCAAAGATATTCAGCATGGATATGTTAAGGGAAGGTCATGTCTGATTAACAAGATTGAATTTTTTGAGGAGGCAACAAGGAGGGTCGATCATGGTAGTGCATTTGATGTAGTCTATATGGATTTCAGCAAGGTTTTTGATAAGGTCCGACATGGAAGGCTGGTCACAGGCATAAAAGGCCATGAGATCTAAGACGAAGTGGCAAGTTGGATCTAAAATTGGCTCAGAGGCAGAAAGCAAAGAGTGATGGTTGCTGGTGTTTTTGTGACTGAAAGCCGTTTCCAGTGGGGTTTCGCTGAGCTCAATACTAGGTCTTTGTGGTACATATCAATGATTTGGACTTTAATATATGGGGTATGATTAAGAAGTTTGCAGATGATACAGAAATAGGCCTTGTGGGTTGATAGTGAGAAAGAAAGCTGTAGATTGCAGGAAAATATCAATGGGCGGAACTGTGGCAAATGAAGTGCAATCCAGGTAAGTGTTAGATGATGCATTTGGGGAAAGCTAACAAAACAATAAATTGTAGTATACTGAGAAGTGCAGATAAACAGAGGAGTGCAAGTCCACAGATCCTGAAGGTCAGGTGGTCAAGAAGACATACGGGATAATTGCCATCATTAGCTGAGGCATACAATTAAAGAGCTGGAAGGTTATGCTGGAACTGTATAAAACACTAGTTAGGCTACAGCTGTTCTGGTCACCGCATCATTGATGTGAGTGCACTAGAGAGAGTACAGAGGATATTTACGAGGATATTGCCTGGACTGGAGAATTTTAGTTATGAGGAAAGATGGAATAGGCTAGGGTTGTTTTCGTTGGAACAGAGGAGGCTGAGAGGAGACCCAACTGAAGTGTATAAAATAATGAGGGGTCTAGATAGAGGGGAAAAGAAGGCCCTATTCCCCTTGGTTGAGGGGGTCCATACCCTATTATAACCTACAAGGCTAAAGACCAAGAGCTGGAAAGTGGGATTAGGCTGGATGGCTATTTGTCTACTGGTGCAGATACAATAGGCTGAATGGCATCCTTTCGTGCTGTAAATTTCGATCATTCTATGAATGTTACTTGTCATTTATTGCCTCGAACCTGAATGTTGACTTGGTCCTGCTACATTATCTGAAGAGTTACTAATGGAACTGAACACTGTGCAATCATTGGCGAACATCCCTACTTCTTGACCTTTTAATTGAAGGAAGGTCATTATGAAGCAGCTGAAGATGGTTGCACTCTGGACACTGCCCTGAGGAACTCCAGTGGTGATATCCTGGTGCTGAGATGACTGGCCTCCAACAAACACAACTATCTTTCTTTGTGCTAGGTATGACTTTAGCAATGGAGATTTCTCCATCGATTCCCAATGACTTCAATTTCACTCGGGCTTCTTGATGCCACATTCAGTCAAATGCTGCCTTGATGTCAAGAGCAGTCACTCTCACCTGATCCCTAGAATTCAGCCTTTCTGTCCAAGTTTGGACCAAGGCTGTAATGAAGTCTGGAACTGAGTAGCACTGGCAAAACCCAAACTGAGCATCAGCGAGCAGGTTACTGATGACTAAGTGCCACTTGATAGCATGGTCAATGACAGCTTCCATTACTTTGTTGATGATTGAGAGTAGGCTGATAGGGCAGTAATTGGCAAGTTTGGCTAGGTTTTTCTCTTTTGTTAAAATTATTTATTTTTTAACCGTGTGCTGGTCTTAAACTTGTTTGTCATGTCTTTGCTTTCGAACAGAATTGTTCATTATTCTGCCATTAGCAATCTCTCTGGACTCATGCTTTTTCTTTCACGACAACTATTTAGCACTCTATTTGCATTCTGTTCCATGACTTCTGTCATTGAATCTATCCCACCTCTTACCCATCACAGACTTCACCTCTTGTTCTTTTCCCCCTCCCCCCTTTCACTTGCTCAAAGATGTTACATTTCTAACTTTTGGCAGTTCTGATGAAGGGTCACAGACCTGAAACATTAAATCTGTTTCTCTTTACACAGATGCTGCCAGACCTACTGAGCATTTTCAGCACCTTCTGTTCTCATTGGCTAGACGTTGCTTTTGTGGACACTTTACCTGGGCATTTTAGATGCCAGTGTTGTGGCTATACTGGAACAGCTTGGCTAGAGACATGGCTGGTTCTGAAGCACACGGCTTCAGCACTCCAACCGGGATGTTGTTGTGGCTCACAGTCTCTGCTGTACCCAGTGCAATCAGCCGTTTCTTGATATCGTCCGTAATGAATCTAAGCGGCTGACGACTGGCTCCTGTTATGGTGCCGACCTGAGGGGGTAGGCAGAGATAGATCATTCATTCAGCACGACTGGCTGAAGAGGGTTACAAACACTTCAGCCTTGTCTTTGCACTGACATGCTGGGCTCCGACATCATTGATTATGGGAATGTTCATGGAGTCTACTCCTTCCGTTAGTTGTTTAATTGTTCACCACCATTCGCAACTGGATGTGGCAGGACTTCGATCTGATGAATTGATTGCATGCTACTTCTACTGTTTAGCATGAATGTAGACCTATGTTATAGCTTCGACTGGTTTTTATTTATGCCTGGTATTGGTCCTGGCATACTCTCCTACACTCCTCATTGAATCAGGGTTGGTGTCCTGGCTTGACGGCAATGGTGGAGTGATGAATATGGCAAGCTACAAGGTTACAGATTTTAGTGAAATACAATTCTACTGCTGCTGATGATCAATAGCGCTTCATTATTGCCCAGTTTCGAGCTGCTTGATCTGTTCTGAATCCATCCATTTTAGCTCACTAGTAGTGCCACCCAACATGATGGAGAGTATCCTCTACGTGAAGATGGGACTATGTCTCCACAAGGACTATGCAGAGTCACTTTCCGGCACAGACACGATGGGCCGAAGAGCCTGTTTCTGTGCTGTATAACTCTATGACTCACTCCTACGAATACGGTCATGGACAGATGAATCTGCGACAGGTAGATTGGTGAAGATGAGGTCAAGTAGGGCATTTTTCCCCTCTTGCTGGTTGTCTCACCAACTGCTACATGCCCAGTCTGGCAGTTGTGTCCATCTGGATTCGGACAGCTCAGTCAGTAGTCAGTAGTGCTACCATTGAGCTATTCTTGGTGATGGACATTGAAATTCACCACTGCCCACCCCCCTCCCCGACCCAGAGTACATTCTGTGCCCTTGCTATCTTTAGTGCTTCTTCCAAGTGATATTCAACATAGAGGAGCACTGACTCATCAGCTGAGGGAGAGCAGGCAGTTGTAATTAGCAAGAAGTTTTCTTGTCAATGTTTGACCTGATGCCATGAGACTTCATGGGGCTCAGACTTGGCATTGAGAACTCCCAGAGCAGTCTCACCCGACTTTACGCCACTGTGCCGTCACCTCTAGTGGGTCTGTCTTGCCGGTGAGGAGTGCTAGCAGATAGGGTTCAAGTGAACAAATAGCATGATTATCTGCCAAGACTCTCAAACAAAAGAAGCATTCACCAGTCTGGACAATGAATAACTCCCTAATTAGCTTAATTCCTTGCATAGATACAACTGTGTACATTTCAGACAAATAATGGACGATAATTACATCCCGGATTATTCCTTCATTGCAACATGTTGACACACCCATGGTGCTGACTCAAACTGCTTCACCACAAGAACCTAAGGCTCAAACACATTACAGTGCTCTAATCATTAAATGTGCTCAAGAATTTTATTTTAATTCCTGGATAAGTTGCAAAACAGAAAGTTACACAGAAATTACAAAATGGAAATAACCTGCTCATCCAAAGTAGTCTGAGCAATAGTCTTAATTTCATGCGCCACCCCATTTCAATACCTCTTTATTCTCCTTTCCTTGAGCCAACTATCTAACCTAACTTACTACTGCCCCTTCAAGAGTACATAACGTTTCAAGATGGGATTATATCTGCTATGACTATTTACTAGGGCAAGAAATTTAGCATAGCATGACATCCAGCAATTTCTTGTTACCATGTGTAGCATGATTTGCCATCCAAGGCCTGCTATTCGGGATGTACTGAAAATGCTGCTTTGATTTGAGAGTGAACAAAGCACTTGACCAAGCAATTTGCCACCAGATAAGTTGACTTGATGAACAATTTTCCAAAAAGACACTTTAACCAATTGAGAGCTTTGCAATTTTCAAAAATAGCTGCAAAGTAAACCCCACTTTTCTTCAGTAACCAGTAACTTGAAATTACTCTAGCCATGCACACAAAGATTTTTAAAAATTAGTCAGGTACCAGTAATGTGTCAATAGGGATTGCCCAGTCAGTGGCTCAGCCAAAGACTATGCAGGTCCATTAAGTAGTTGGCTGATAAAATCATTTTGAAGATTATTCAGCCCTCAAATAGTTAAGCTGCCATGTTGGCAAACTGTTCAAAGAACAATGCTGCACAGTAAAATGTCATTCAGCCTATCGTCCCTATGTTAACTCTTTGAAAGAGCTATCCAGTTAGTTCCCTTCCCTTTGCCCTGCAAATTTTCAACCTTCAAGTATATAGACACTACCTTTTTAAACAGTGTATTCTAGATCATAACAATTCACTGCGTAAAGAAATACTCTCATCGCCACTCTGGTTATTTTACCATTCTTTTGCTCATTAGCAAATTTAATGTGGTGGCACAATTACTCAGTTAAAGTAGCACCTTGAAGTCCACCTCTAGGTCAAGTCGGCATAAGGAGGGAGGAAGTGTTGGGTATTCTAAAAGGCATTAAGGTGGACAAGTCCCCAGGTCCGGATGGGATCTATCCCAGGTTACTGTGGGAAGCGAGAGAGGAAATAGTTGGGGTCTTAACAGATATCTTTGCAACATCCTTAAACACGGGTGAGGTCCCGGAGGACTGGAGAATTGCTAATGTTGTCCCCTTGTTTAAGAAGGGTAGCAGGGATAATCCAGGTAATTATAGACCGGTGAGCCTGACGTCAGTGGTAGGGAAGCTGCTGGAGAAGATACTGAGGGATAGGATCTATTCCCATCTGGAAGAAAATGGGCTTATCAGTGATAGGCAACATGGTTTTGTGCAGGGAAGGTCATGTCTTACCAACCTAATAGAATTCTTTGAGGAAGTGACAAAGTTGATTGATGAGGGAAGGGCTGTAGATGTCGTATACATGGACTTCAGTAAGGCGTTTGATAAGGTTCCCCATGGTAGGCTGATGGAGAAAGTGAAGGCGCATGGGGTCCAAGGTGTACTAGCTAGATGGATAAAGAACTGGCTGGGCAACAGGAGACAGAGAGTAGCAGTGGAAGGGAGTTTCTCAAAATGGAGACGTGTGACCAGTGGTGTTCCACAGGGATCCGTGCTGGGACCACTGTTGTTTGTGATATACATTAATGATTTGGAGGAAAGTATAGGTGGACTGATTAGCAAGTTTGCAGACGACACTAAGATTGGTGGAGTAGCAGATAGTGAAGGGGACTGTCAGAGAATACAGCAGAATATAGATAGATTGGAGAGTTGGGCAGAGAAATGGCAGATGGAGTTCAATCAGGGCAAACGCGAGGTGATGCATTTTGGAAGATCCAATTCAAGAGTGAACTATACAGTAAATGGAAAAGTCCTGGGGAAAATTGATGTCCAGAGAGATTTGGGTGTTCAGGTCCATTGTTCCCTAAAGGTGGCAACGCAGGTCAATAGAGTGGTCAAGAAGGCATACGGCATGCTTTCCTTCATCGGACGGGGTATTGAGTACAAGAGTTGGCAGGTCATGTTACAGTTGTATAGGACTTTGGTTCGGCCACATTTGGAATACTGCGTGCAGTTCTGGTCGCCACATTACCAAAAGGATGTGGATGCTTTGGAGAGGGTGCAGAGGAGGTTCACCAGGATGTTGCCTGGTATGGAGGGCGCTAGCTATGAAGAGAGGTTGAGTAGATTAGGATTATTTTCATTAGAAAGACGGAGGTTGAGGGGGGACCTGATTGAGGTGTACAAAATCATGAGAGGTATAGACAGGGTGGATAGCAAGAAGCTTTTTCCCCAGAGTGAGGGATTCAATTACAAGGGGACAAGAGTTCAAAGTGAAAGGGGAAAAGTTCAGGGGGGATATGCGTGGAAAGTTCTTTACGCAGAGGGTGGTGGGTGCATGGAACGCATTGCCAGCGGAGGTGGTAGACGCGGGCACGATAGCGTCTTTTAAGATGTATCTAGACAGATACATGAATGGGCAGGAAGTAAAGAGATACAGACCCTTCGAAAATAGGCGACATGTTTAGATAGAGGATTTGGAGCGGCGTAGGCTTGGAGGGCCGAAGGGCCTGTTCCTGTGCTGTAATTTTCTTTGTTCTTTGAAAGGAAGAAAACTGGCGAGGCCAAAAAAAACCAATATAGCTAAAATTAATCCTTATTAAAAGGAGCTAGCTGGTTTACCAATAAGGTATGAAATTGCCTGGAAAAACCCTAGGAGCACCTTGGGGCTGGCAGACATGACATACATGAATACCACACAAAAATAAAAAAATGTATACAACATACCTGGGCTCTGAGTTAATTTCACAGAGCAGGCAAAATTGGGGACAACCACGCAAGCAAAAATTTGCAACAATTGGACTGATAAAAGTTATGAAAATCAGCAAATCTTTGTTTAAAAAGGTCTTCATTAGACCTCAAAATATTTTATAACATACAAGTCAGAAAAGGAAAACATTTAAGCAATTCATTTTAATCTCAATGTAATATGTGCTTCAGAATAACGATGATGCTCTGTTGTAAACTGTAACTGCCAGTCAGAGCTCTGAAGGTTAAAGTAGAGAAAAGATTTAGTGCCATTAGTCATCCTTATGTACCTCACAACACATATTTGTTATTAAAGTGGACAAGTAAAAAGAAATAGCTCCATTTACAAAGCAGATTTTTCTGTGCACATATTTTTCTTCCTGTTCTGCTGTAGGAAAAAAATTTCAATCCCAGTGTACTACAATTGAGTTATAAATAATTCACAGGTAAATCAACACTGGTACTAGCAGTTTCAATTATCTACAATAATGTGCTTTTTGGAAGATCTAATAACCTGAATCATAATTAATTGAGTGATGAAAGCCATTAGCTTTCTCTGGCCTTTGAACTGAAACAATTCTACTTGACGTGAAGCTGTGCTACTATAAAAGCTGCTGCCACACTAGAAACAAATATAGGTTATCCAACACTAAAACGTTGTTGGAAAAAAAAGTTTAAGTTCTTCATTCTCAGCTCTTCTGATGCCTCATGAATAAAAGCAGTGACCAAAGTAGCACCAGGTAGTAGCTCGAAGTTCCATTCATTACAATTCAACTCACGTCTTGACCTAAGTTACATCGAGTGGAAAGATGCCAAGCTGCATTTCCCTGCTGGGGTAGGAAGGTGCAACGTGAATGGAAAAAGAAAATGTAACCATCCTACCTGACTCTAAAGTAGCAATGAAGAGAGAGGAAGTTACATTCACATTTCATCTTATCACATACTCAAGACCAGGGTTTTTCAACCTTTTTGCTTCTGAGGCCCCCCCCCTCCCATGTTCCATGGAGTTCCTGAAACACAATAGTTTTTCTGTATATAATTTATCATTGAACAGCTAGATAAGATGAATGACTGATTTCATAGGTATTGGTTGAGGGGTATATTGGCTGGGATACTGAATGAAAAAGAACAGGGAGTTCCAAGAGTGCTAGGGAATCATCTTTCTTTGGCCTCCTTGGCCCGAGAGACAATGGGTAAGCGCCTGGAGGTGGTCAGTGGTTTGTGGAGCAACGCCGGGAGTGGCTATAAAGGCCAATATTAGAGCGACAGACTCTTCCACAGGTGCTGCAGTTCTCCCCTTGCGCTTGTCTTTTTTCCTGCCAACTGCTAAGTCTCTTCGACTCGCCACCCTTTAGCCCCGCCTTTATGGCTGCCCGCCAGCTCTGGCAATCGCTGGCAACTGACTCCCATGACTTGTGATCGATGTCACAGGACTTCATGTCGTGTTTGCAGACGTCTTTAAAGCGGAGACATGGACGGCCGGTGGGTCTGATACCAGTGGCGAGCTCGCTGTACAATGTGTCTTTGGGGATCCTGCCATCTTCCATGCGGCTCACATGGCCAAGCCGTCTCAAGCGCCGCTGACTCAGTAGTGTGTATAAGCTGGGGATGTTGGCTGCCTCGAGGACTTCTGTGTTGGAGATATGGTCCTGCCACCTGATGCCAAGGATTCTCCGGAGGCATCATCTACATGGACCTAATCAGTAGACAGTGCCTCAGTTTAATACCTCATCTGAAAGATAGCTTCTAACAATGCAGCACTCCCTCAGTACTTTAGTGAAGTGTCAGTCTAGGCTATGTCCCAAGTCCTGGAATGGGGTTTGAAACCACAACCTCTGACTCAGGAGTGAGAGTATCATCACTAAACCAAGTTGACATCAGGGAGCAGATTGCCTTCCCTTATTGCATAAAACTGTTTAGTGCTTCATGAAGAGGGCATAGCTCTAAGGTAACTGGCAAAAAAAAACAGAGGCAAGAGGGAGAAAACAATATACACAGAGTTGTTAAAATCTGGAATGCATTGTCTGAAAGAGTAATGGCAGCAGCTTTAATAGCAACCATTAAAAGTCAATTTGATGGTTCAAAAAGAAAAATTTACAGGGTTATGAAAAAAAAGCAGGAGTGTGCGACCAATTGGATAGCTGTTTTTAAGAGCCAGCACAGGCACGATGGGCCAAATGGCCTCCTTCCATGCTGTATTATTCTATGATGATTTTATATCAGAGTGGAACCATGAAGTGGTCAGTATTTGGTCCTATGCTCTTTCTAATCTACATTACCAACCTGGATATTCCTTCATCGTCGCTGGGTCAAACTCCTGGAACACCCATGCAACAGCATTATAAAAGTATCTTAATTCTGCAATGGTTCAAGATGGCATTACCATTACCTTCTCAAGGGCAACAAAGGATGAACAATAAATGCTGTTTTTGCCAGTGATGGTCATATTCTGAGAATGAATAAAAAAGGGGAAATGAAATGCAAGTCCACTGGTGCTAAAATAGGGAGGATAGTAGAGTAATGCATGAGAGGTTTAGATGAGCTATGGAACTGAGCAGACAAATAAAATTTCCAGAAGAATTGCACACAAGATGAAAAATACAAGAACAACTATACAATTAATGTATATGAAGTAGACTTAGACGTTGGGAGTGATAGGAGACTTAGCAATTTCAATGTCTAGACAATGTGATACAACAATTAAAAAACATAATGCTGTGATCATGCACCAAGAACAGGACAGTACAAGTCTCCAGAGTTTACTTTAAGGCTTTAAAACGCATGGCCAGATCACTTTCAGACATTTGCATTTGATTCTGATCAACACCACATCAAATGAAAAAACAACACACATACACTTGTTTAGTGAAGTTTGAAAAGAGAAATAGCAAGTGTGAAGAGGATAGGCTATGAGGAGAGATTAAAGAAACGCAGGCTTCAAAACATAGAAGGAAGGTAGTTAAGTGTGGGGGAAGGATTATGAAGGTATTATAAAATAGGAAATGGTCCAGATAAGGCAAGCACATTACTTCAAATCAAGCCCATAAAGTACATCTGGGGGATGGGGGGGGGGTCATTAAATTTAAATTGGTGAAAAGTAAGTTTGAAATAAAACAATATTTACTCAGTAATAAATGTCCACATAGTAGCAGACTGACAAGATAGTAGAGACAAAAACATTAAATATCTTTATAAATTACTGGTTAGGCCTCAGTTGGAATATTGTGTTCAATTCTGGGTACCATATTTTAGGAAAGATGTCAAGGCCTTGGAGAAGAGATTTACTAGAATAGGAGCAGCGTTTGATTGGAGAGACCAAAGAAGCGAAGACTGGTCTCCTTGAAGCATATAAGGTAAAAGGGAGATTTAATTGAGGCATTTAAAATCGAAAAGCTTTTGATAGCATACTTAAGTGGAAATTGTTTCCATTGGCAGAAAGGTCAGTAACCAGAGGACACAGATTGGCCTTGCCAGCGTTACCCACATTCCATGAAAGAATAAATTTTTATAAACTTTATCGATCACTGGCCACAGCTCAATTCTGGGCACCATACTTTAGGAAGGTTGCCAAGGCTTTGGAGAGGGTGCACAGGAGAATTATTAAAATTTCACTAGGATGCATTGGTGTTAATTTTTCAACATTCGCTGGATTCTGGAAAGGTTCCGTCAGACTGGAAAGTAGCAAATATTCAAGAAATATTCTATTCAAGAAAGGGGGGAGGGGGCGGGAAGCGAGGCAGAAAACAGAAAATAGGCCAGTTAGCTTGACTTCTGTCGTGGGGAAGGTGTTAGAATCGATCATGAAGGAGCTTTTGCTGGGTACTTAGAAAAACTCAAGGTAATCAGGAAAAGTCAGCATTGTTTTGTGAAAGGGAAATCATGATTAACCAATTTGCTGGAGTTCTTTGAAGGAGTAACATGTGATGTAGATAAAGGGGAGCCCGTTGACGTACTGAACTTGGATTTCCAGAATTTTTTTGATAAGGTGCCACATAAAAGGTTATTGCGCAAAGTAGGAACTCATGGTGTAGGGGGTAACAAATTGGCTGGCTGGCATAAAACAGAGAGTATGCATAAATGAGTCATTTTCTGACTGGCAGGATGTGATGAGTGGAGTCCCGCAGG
The DNA here is from genome assembly GCF_036365525.1 of Heterodontus francisci. NCBI lineage: Eukaryota > Metazoa > Chordata > Chondrichthyes > Heterodontiformes > Heterodontidae > Heterodontus > Heterodontus francisci. The sequence continues at coordinate 22,037,563 of NC_090374.1, read as the reverse complement.
GGTCTGTGTAAAACGTTGAGGTTCCAGCAATTTATATCAATGACATAGATGAGGGGAACGATGGCATGGTAGTTAAATTTGCAGATGACACAAAGATAGGGAGGAAAGAATGTTGTGAAGAGGACATAAGGAGGTTGCAGACCGATATAGATAGGCTGAGTGAGTGGACCAAAATTTGGCAGATGGAGTATAATGTGGGAAAATGTGAAAAGCAGATTATTACTTAAACGGAGAATGACTGCAGAATTCCGAGGTGCAGGGGGATCTAGGTGTACTAGTGTATGAGTCACAAAAAGTTAGTATTCAAGTACAGCAAGTAATAAAGAAGGCTAATGCAATGCTATCCTTTATTACAAGAGGAATTGAAAATAAAGGTAACGATGTTAAGCTTCAGTTATACAGGACATTGATGAGACCACATCTTGAATACTGTGGAAGGATGTAAATGTGTTGGAGGTGGTTCAGAGGAGGTTTAGAGTCATAGAGTCATGCAGAGATACAGCACTGAAACAGGCTCTTCAACCCACCGAGTCTGTGCTGACCATCAACCATCCATTTATACTAATCCTCCATCAATCCCATATTCCGTACCATATCCCCACCTTCCCTCAATTCTCCTACCACCTACCTGCACTAGGGGCAATTTACAATGGCCAATTTACCTATCAACCTGCAAGTCTTTGGCTGTGGGAGGAAACCAGAGCACCCGGCGGAAACCCACACAGTCACAGGAAGAACTTGCAAACTCCACACAGGCACACAGGTTTACTAGATTGTTTACCTGGAATGAGCAGGTTGTCTTATGAGGAAAGGTTGGACAGACTGGGCTTGTTTTCACTTGAGTTTAGAAGAGTGAGGGAAGACTTGAGTGAAGTATACAAGATTCAGAATGGTCTTGACAAGGTAGATGTGGAAAGGATGTTTCCTCTTGTGGGTGAATCCAGAACTAGGGGGCACGGTTTGAAAATTAGGGGTCACACTTTTAGAACAGAGATGAGGAGAAATTATTTTCTCTGCAGGTTGTGCGACTTTGGAACTCCCTGCCTCAGAAGGTGGTGGAGGTGGGGCCATTGAATATTTTTTAAGGTGATGGTAGATAGATTCTTTTTAGGCAAGGGAATCAAAGGTTACTGGGGTGGGGGGTAGATGGGAGTGTGGAATTCGAGACACAAACAGATCAGCCATGATCTTACTAAATAGCAGAGCAGGCTCAAGAGGTCAAATGGCCTACTTCTGCTCCTAATTCGTATGTTCATATGTAGTTTGTCAGTTCGATTTTAATTTAAGTTTTTTTTTATTTGCTTCAAAGGATGTGGGTGTCGCTGGCAAGGCCAGCATTTGTTGCCCATCCTTAATTGCCCTTGAGAAGATGGTGGTGAGCTGCCTTCTTGAACCACTGCAGCCCATCTGGTGCGGGTACACCCACAGTGCTGTTAGGAAGGGAGTTCCAGGATTTTGAACCAGCGACGGTGAAGACACGGTGATATATTTTCAAGTCAGGATGGCGCGTGGCTTGGAGAGGAACTTTGTCCATCTAGGTGAAATAGATTACATCGGAACATAGGAGCAGGAGTAGGTCATTCAGCCCTTAGAACCTGCTCCACCATTCTAGATCATGGCTGATCGTCTACCTCAACACCACATTCCCACTCTATCTCCATATCCCTTGATGTCTTTAGCAACTAGAAATCTATCGATCTTTGACTTGAACTCACTCAGTGATTACGGGTTTGGAAGGTGCTGTCGAAGGAAGTGTGGTGAGTTGCTGCAGTGCATCTTGTATGTGATACACACTGCTGCCACTGTGCATCGGTGGTGGAGGAAATGAATGTTTAAGGTGGTGGATGGGGTGTCAATCAAGCGAGCTGCTCTGTCCTGGATGGCACGAACTTCCTGAGTGTTGTTGGAGCCGCATTCATTCAAGCAAGTGGAGAGTATTTCATCGCACTCCAGATGTGCCTTGTCGATGGTAGACAGGCTTTGGGGAGTCAGAAGGTGGGTTACTCGCTGCAGAATTCCCAGCCTTTGACCTGCTCTTGTAGCCACAGTACGTAGCTGGCTGCTCCAGTTCAGTTTCTGGTCATTGGTAACCCCACAGGATCTTCATAGTGGGGGATTCAGCGATTGCAATGCCGTTGAATGTCAAAGGGAGATGATTAGTTTCTCTCTTGCTGGAGATTGTCACTGCCTGGCACTTGATTGGCGCGAATGTTACTTGCCACTCATCAGATCATCTTATGTAAAGTCTCTCAGTTTCCTGTTTCATATTTAACCTTTCAAAATTACAATTAAATCAATATCATCATTCTCTATATTTCTCTACCTAATCCAGTATCCTCCTGTTAACACTCACATATCCTACTGAATTTGTTAGACATAAATCACTGCCACATAAACTGTCAATGAGAAGGTATTAATAAATAAAATGATTTTAATCTCTGAAATTGCCACTATACTCTTGCTTGGCCCAAAAACCTGCTTCATTCTTCAACCCTGACTCCAGTACATCTGCCACACAATATCATTTTACGAGGCAACCACAATAACCTGAACCACTCCGAGAGAGAAGTTCTAACTTTGCCCGTTCTCATTCTCCTCCCCAGCGTAACTCTGTTTTCTGCCACTACCACTGTGCAATCTTTGGCTCATTCTACAATTTCTTAACAACCTATTCTGACGAAAGGTCACAGACCTGAAATGTTCACTCTTTTTTTCTCCACAGATGCTGCCAGATGTGCCGAGTATTTCCAGCACTTTCTATTTTTATTTCAGATTTCCAGCATCTACAGTATTATGCTTTTATTATGTTGTATAGGATGCAACAGAGTTCAGAACAATGCAGTAAGAGAATATGGTTAGTTTTCAAAGCAGTTCAAACAGATGATGTGAAACATTGCAATACTTGTGAATCAATCCAGTTCCACTTTTTCCTCATTAGTTCCTTTAGAAATATTCCCAATAAGTACTGTTATACTCTCTTCTCTAACTAGCCATGAATCAAAAATGAAAAATAAAGTCAAGACAAACTTTTTACTGAACCCCCTCTGGTTCACAAATGCACTGGTTTACAAGAAGGCTCTAGTTTCAAAGCTGTCATAAGACTTTGCATGTCAAAGGCTGTGGATTTCGATGCAAATTGTCAAATCCAACGCCCATGTAGAACACTGAATGCAGCAGGTTTGCAAACTCTGCAGCGATTCAAAATTGGTCACGACCTTACTCTGAGACACAGGCCAAAATTTAAGTTCCTGGCTATTGAATAGGCATGTAGACTTCATTGCAGAATGCTGCACACCACCCCAACCCCTCCGTCCATCTGCAGCCAAGTGCAACCCCAAGCTGCTTGTTTTTGCTATTTCAATTCTCCATGTCATTCCCACTCTGGCCTCTGTCATCAGCCTTTTACAGTTCCAATGAAACACAATGCAAAATAGAGGAAGACTCCATTGTATTCAGTACTTTGCAGCCCTCTACCCTTCATAGTGACTTCAACAATAGCTCCTATTTTCTGTCTGTTTCTTCTTTATTTAATATTTTAACTTTTATACTATTACCTCAATGTTTCACCTTTATTTAATCTTACACTAATTTATTTTAAGTAGACTAATTGATAGAGACTAATTTCTATGATTAGTCAGCAACTCCATCATCATTGCACTATGCAATTACCAGGATGGTAGAAGTCCAACTAGATCGACCATGGGCTGCGTGTGTCCAGCAATTCCTCTATGTATACCTAATTGCTTTTCTCAGACACCCATTGGCTATGGTTCTCTGCACTGGATATATTTGCACAATGCAAGCCAACCTGGGGGGGAGAAAGAAAACAAGCAAAAAAAAACGAAGTCCAATTCTTATTTAAAAATATTTAATATTGATTTGGTTAGGTCACTGGAGCCAAACTACTGTTGTAATATGGAATCAACATTCAGAATTCCACACTGACCCAAGTACTTGATGAAGTAGCTAGATCAGTGGGGCATAGAGCTAAATACTGCTGAAAAATGTTGGAGTCACCTGTGCTCTATGAATAAATCAGTAAAATGGACTACAATTAATTAGAAATGAACACTGTCCAATTCCTACCAGGATATTTCATATCACCAGAATGTTGTTTGTTTTCTTTATTTGTTATAAACGAAAGTGGACATCACTGGTAAGGCCAGCATTTATTGCCCACCCTAACTGCCCTTGAGAAAGTGGTGGGGCTGCTTGAACTGCTGCAGCCCTGTGCTGTTAGGGAGGGAGTTCCAGTACTCTGACCCAGCGACAGTGAAGGAATGGCAATATACTTCCAAATCAGCATGGTGTGTGACTTGAAGGGGAACTTGCAGCTGGTGGAATTCCCATGTACCTGCTGCCCTTTTTTTCTAGGCAGTCCAAGTTGCAGATTTGGAAGGTGCTGCTGAAGGAGACTTGGTGAGTTGCTGCAGTACATCTTGTAGATGGTACACACTGCTACCAGCATGTGCCCGAGGTGGAGGGAGTGAATGTTTAATGGGGATTTTAGTTATAAGGTTAGGTTGGAAAAACTGGGTTTGTTCTCTTTAGAACGAAGGAGATTGAGGGGAAATTTAATAGAAATGTACTAGATAATGACAGGCTTGGTTAAGTCAGACAAGGAAAAACTGTTCCCATTAACTAACAAGGACTAGGGGACACAGATTGAAAGAGAAGCTGGGGGAATATGAGGAAGCACGTTTTTACACAGCGGGTGGTAATAATATGGAACTCGATGTCCACGAAGGTGGTGCGTGGAGACAATCAATGACTTCAAAAAGGAAATTGGATGGCCACTTGAAGAAAATAGACTTGCAGGGCTACAGGGATCGAGCCAGGGAGTGGGGTTGACTGAATAGCTCTGTGGAGAACCAGCATGGACTCGATGGGCCGAGTGGCCTCCTTCTGTGCTATAAATGACTCTATGACTTAAGGTGGTGGATGGGATGCCAATCAAGCGGGCTGCTTTGTCCTGGATGCTGTTGAGCTTCTTGAGTGCTGCACTTATCCAGGCAAGTGAGGTGGATTCCATCACATTCCTGATTTGCACCTTGTAGATGGTGGACAGGTTAGTGGGGAGTCAGAAAGGGAGTTACATCACCACAGAATACCCAGCCTCTGACTCGCTCTTTTAGCCACTGTATTTATGTGGCTCGTCCAATTAAGTTTCCTGTCAAGGATAATCTCGAGGATGGTGATGGGGGGGATTTAACAATGGTAATGCCATCCTATGCCATGGGAGGTGCTCAGACGCTCTCTGGATGGAGATAGTCATTATCTGGCACGTGTGCTATGAATATGACTTGCCACTTATCAGCCCAAGCCTGAAATGTCGTCCAAGTTTTGCTGTAGGAAGGCACGGATTGCTTCATTATCTGAGGAGATGCGAATGGAACTGAACACTGTGCAATCATACGTGAACCCTTCCCCTCCCTCCCAGAACTGTGACAGGGTTCCTCTTGACCTCACTTTCCACCCCATCAGCCTCCATATCCAAAGGATCATCCTCCGCCATTTCCGCCACCTCCAGCGTGATGCCACTACCAAACGCATCTTCCCCTCCCTTCCCCTGTCAGCATTCCGAAGGGATCGTTCCCTCCGCGACACCCTGGTCCACTCCTCCATTACCCCCACCACCTCGTCCCCGTCCCATGGCACCTTCCCCTGCAATCGCAGGAAGTGTAATACCTGCCCATTTACCTCCTCTCTCCTCACTATCCCAGGCCCCAAACACTCCTTTCAGGTGAAGCAGCGATTTACTTGTACTTCTTTCAATGTAGTATACTGTATTCGCTGCTCACAATGTGGTCTCCTCTACATTGGGGAGACCAAGCGCAGACTTGGTGACCGCTTTGCAGAACACCTCCGCTCAGTCCGCAAGCAGGACCCTGAGCTTCCGGTTGCTTGCCATTTCAACACTCCCCCCTGCTCTCATGCTCACATCTCTGACCTGGGATTGCTGCAGTGTTCCAGTGAACATCAACGCAAGCTCGAGGAACAGCATCTCATCTACCAATTAGGCACACTACAGCCTGCCTGACTGAACATCGAGTTCAATAATTTCAGAGTATGACAGCCCCCCATTTTACTATCATTTTTAGTTGTTTTTTACTTTTTTCTTTTTTACATTTTTTATAACCTTTTTTTGCATTTATTTCATTTCATCTTAGTTTGTTCAGTTTGCTTACCCACTGTTTTTTTCATGTTTGCACTTGCTGCTGTTCAATATTCAGTCCGTTAACACCTTTTCTGTACTAATGCTTTGTCTTTCAACACACCATTAACACATTGTTTGCCTTTGCTCCATGACCTTTTGGTCAGCTATGTGGCCTTGTCCAATCTACACCTTCTCCTTTGTTATTTCTTGCCCCACCCCCACCTCACTTGCTTATAACCTGTGACATTTTTAATATTTGTCAGTTCCGAAGAAGGGTCACTGACCCGAAACGTTAACTCTGCTTCTCTTTCCACAGATGCTGCCAGACCTGCTGAGAGGTTCCAGCATTTCTTGTTTTTATGGCATCCCAATTTTTTGGTCAGCCTGACACTGCTCCTGACATGTTCTCCTACACTCTTCATTGAACCAGGGTTGATCCTCTGGCTTGATGGTAATGGTAGTGAAGGATTATGCTGGGCCATGAGGTTACAGATTGTGGTTGAATACAATTCTGCTGCTGCTGACGACACAGAGAACCTCATGGATGCCAGTTTTGAGCTAATAGATCTGTTCTGAAACTGTCCCATGTAGCATGTTGGTAGTGCCACACAACGCAATGGAGGGTGTCCTCAGTGCAACGGTCACTCTACCAATACTGTCAAAGATATGTGTCAGGTAGGTTGGTGAGGACGAGGTCAAGTCGGTTTTTTCTCTTGTGTTTGTTCCCTCACCACCTGCCACAGGCCCAGTCTGGCAGATATGTCCTTCAGGACTTGGCCAGCTCAGTCAGCAATGACGCTAGCGAGCCCCTTTTGATGATGGCCTTTGAAGTGTCCAACCCAGAGTACATTCTGTTGCCTTGCTACCCTCAATAATTCTTCCAACTGGTGTGCAACATGGATGAGTACTGACTCATCAACTGAGGGAGGACACTGGGTGGTAATTAGCAGGAGGTTTCCTTGCCCATGTTTGACCTGATGCCTTGAGACTTCATGGGGCCTGCAGTCAACTTCAAGGACTCCCAGGGTTACTCTGTGGCACTCTGGTGCCACTGTGGCACCACCTCTGGTAGGTCTGTACTGCCGGCGGGACAGGGCATATCAGGATTGGTGATGAGGGTGTCTGGGACATGGGCTGAAAAGTGTGATTCTGGGAATATGACTCTATTATGCTGTTGTTGACTGTAGGACAGTTCTTCAAATTTTAGCACAATGCTCTGAAATGTAGCAATATCTCCAGATGTTAGTGAGCAGGACTGGTAGTTTCATGGTCACATGAATAATACTAGTTTTTTGTTCCAGATTTATTAAACTAACTGAATTTAAATTCTCAAGCAGCCATGGTGGGATTTGAACTCACGTCTCTAGATTATGAGTCCAGGCTGGTTTTTTACTAGTCCAGTAATGTAGTCTCTTTGCCACTGTACCCATTCTATATACATTCTAGAACAACCTGTAACTGAATAACTCAGTACAATTTCACTCAAACATCAATATTACAATGAACACATAACAGTCACAGTATATTGCATTTCTGAAAAATTATTTCATGAATCTGCTTCCTTATGAACATTCCTATACTATATTCTTGATTGATTAATAAATTAATAAGTCTTGAAGTTTACTTTTCCATCACCGTCATTATAATGGACAGCTCAATCATTCGCATGTATTTGTTCTGTCTTCAGTGAGGCTTTTAATTAACTCCAAAGTATACATGTACATCAAAATTAGGAACATAGTGTTAAAATCATTTGTTTTTATTGTTTCATCCATGAACTGAGTAAAGAGTTTCAATGTGAACAATTAAAATTTATAAGAGTTAAAAGGAGGGACATTTCAGATCACCTGTGGTACTACATTAAACATTCTGACCTCAAGTGGGAGGTTTCCACTTCGGGAGGTTTCCACTTCAGCAGCTTTGCACCTTATTTTGAGATAGACACATCAGAATATTCAACAGCCCTGCAACCTGCACACATTTTTTTGTTCCTAAGAAACCATATAACGTGAACTGGAACGGTAAAAGCAACATATTTACTCAGCCACTCCAAAAATACAAACAGCAAACATTAGTATATTGAAGACAACTGCCGAGGTTACGGTAGGTCAGGACACTACTACATGATCAGTGGAAAAAGTAGGTGGGCAAAGAACAAAATATGCCTAATTATGTTTTTGTGACTTCGTGCTTTGAACTTGTCTCACCTCACGGAAAAAGATGCTCAAAGATGTGGGCCCAGACTTTGCAGTATAATGACGATGAAACAGTCATAGAGTCATACAGTACAGAAACAGGCCCTTTGGCCCATCGTGTCTGTGCCAGCCATCAAGCACCCATCTATTCTAATCCCATTTTCCAGCACTTGGACCATAGCCTTGTATGCAATGGCATTTCAAGTGCTCATCTAAATACTTCTTAAATGTTGTGAGGGTTCCTGCCTCTACCACCCCTTCAGGTAGTGTGTTCCAGATTCCAACCACCCTCTGGGTGAAAAAATGTTTCCTCAAATCCCCTCTAAACCTCCTGACCTTTACCTTAAATCTATGCCGCCTGGTTATTCGGCCCTCCACTAAGGGAAAAAGTTTCTTCTATCAATCCTATCAATGCCCCTCATAATTTTGTATAACTCAACAGGTCCCCCCTCAGCCTTCTCTGCTCTAAGGAAAACAACCCTAGCCTATCCAGTTTCTCTTCATAGCTGAAATGCTCCAGCCCAGGCAACATCCTGGTGAATCTCCTCTGCACCCTCTCCAGTGCAATCACATCCTTCCAATAGTGTGCTGCCCAGAACTGTACACAGTACCCCAGCTGTGACCTAGTTAGCGTTTTATACAGCATTAGCCATCATTACTCTGTGAAATTCTCAGCAACTTCTAACATGCACACATGCATAGTCAAATACGAAAATTCAAAAGTTGCTGTCAGGTGATTTTCCACTGCTACACAGTGTGCTGTTGAGTCCTCAAAGATGAAAATCAGTTTGAAAATCACTGAATTGACGTGAACGTCCACTTTCTACGCTCTATTCTTGCTGTAAAAACTCTTGAGAAAGTTAAGCTTTGTTGGATGAGGTGGAACTGGATTTTCAATGGTGGTCTAAGTCATAATCACTGATCAATTTCTCTGACCCCGAAAAATTAATTTTATAGTTGTATGTCAAATTTCTCCTTTCCATGCTTAAAACCTCATGACTCTTAAAATAAATTTTAAAAATTTTAAAGATATGAGACTTCAGTTTCTACCTTAATCTCATATGTAGCCCAATCTTTATTTTGTTTTCTGTAAAATTATAAAAAGTGAATGATAAAACCCGATTACTTCCTGGTTTGTGGTGAAAATTCTTCAATATAATTGGCTCCTTAGCCTGCTTGCTATTTTAACTGCTTTGCTATTGTTACTGGACGCTAAAATGAAATTAATGTCGGGAAAGGTGAAATCTACACCACAGAGCTCGCTAGATCTTTGTGGGCAGTTTTCTCCAGAGGTCAGCTGCAAGAGCCATCACTTCACTAACCACAAAATCCGGGTTGTGGTTCAACAACATTCTGATGTGGAAGTGCTGTCCCAGAATGATTATCTCTGCTATCATTGAGAGATTGTACGATGCTTTTAACACCTGAGAAAAACTGGCATTTATAAAATGGAAATAGATACAGACTGTCCAACAATGTGCTGCAGACAGGTTAAATTGTTTGGGTGCAACAGTGCTCCTGGCCAGTGGAACATGGTAACTCACCGAATGGTAGCGTGATTCTGGGTGAGACTGTGTGTGAAACAATCAAAAATAGACCTGGCAGTGGTATAAAGATTTTGTGTCCAGGATAGAGAGTCTCAATTTATCATGGTGCAAGAAGCCACAGAAATGTATTCATTGCATTAGGTTTTAATTACTTGTTTCAACTTCACTCCCTTATGCCTTTTAAGAAATTGGCTGAGAGTTGACTTGCCTGCTAAAAACTGATAAAATTCTACTCCCCATACAGTGCCAACGTTCAGTGCTTCAACAATTCTTCCTGTGTTCAATTCAAGAGGAACTTCTTTACAGAGAGTGATTAGAATATGAAACCCACTTGCACAAGGAATAGTTGAGGCTAACGGTATCGTTACGAAAGTGCTTCTGTTATTGTTAAAAATATTTTTTGAGGATGCATAGTCAAACTGAAGAAATGTTGGACCAGTTCTTTTTTCCCCAAGAGGGTCATCAAGAGAACACCGAAAGGACTTGTCTGACAACATCATTTACTGGGTGTCACCTGACTCAAGTTAAAAATAGAACAGAAACCCTGGTAACTTGGGAAGATGTGTGCAGAGAAGTGACAAGTCAGAAGGTGGACTTTCTGTTCCTGGTTTGACTTTTGAATTGTTTGGAGTTGGGAATAAACTGTTTAAAAAGGGGTTGGAGTTTTAAAAAATAAAACTGAAGGACAGAATCCCAGCTCAACCCAGCCTGTCCCATCTCTTTAAAAAGCCTGAAGAAGAGGGGTACTTCCAAGGAAGGAGAGAAGACCACCACCCAATTCAGCTTTCCAGCACCTCTCTAAAAGACCTCTCTAAAAGAAGTCCACTGTGGCAACTCATCTCATCTCCTCTCCGGTCTTTGAAGAAAAGCCTGCTAAATTAATTCTCAACACCACCTGAAAAGAACTTTTTAGAGAAGAACATTACAGCGCAGTACAGGCCCTTCGGCCCTCGATGTTGCGCCGACCTGTGAAACCATCTGACCTACACTATTCCATTTTCATCCATATGTCTATCCAATGACCACTTAAATGCCCTTAAAGTTGGCGAGTCTACTACTGTTGCAGGCAGGGCGTTCCACGCCCCTACTACTCTCTGTGTAAAGAAACTACCTCTGACATCTGTCCTATATCTATCACCCCTCAACTTAAAGCTATGTCCCCTCGTGTTTGCCATCACCATCCGAGGAAAAAGACTCTCACTATCCACCCTATCTAACCCTCTGATTATCTTATATGTCTCTATTAAGTCACCTCTCCTCCTCCTTCTCTCCAACGAAAACAACCTCAAGTCCCTCAGCCTTTCCTCGTAAGACCTTCCCTCCATACCAGGCAACATCCTAGTAAATCTCCTCTGCACCCTTTCCATAGCTTCCACATCCTTCCTATAATGCAGTGACCAGAACTGCACGCAATACCCAGGTGCGGTCTCACCAGAGTTTTGTACAGCTGCAGCATGACCTCGTGGCTCCGAAACTCGATCCCCCTACTAATAAAAGCTAACACACCATATGCCTTCTTAACAGCCCTATTAACCTGGGTAGCAACCTTCAGGGATTTATGCACCTGGACACCAAGATCTCTCTGTTCATCTACACTACCAAGAATCTTCCCATTAGCCCAGTACTCTGCATTCCTGTTACTCCTTCCAAAGTGAATCACCTCGCACTTTTCCGCATTAAACTCCATTTGCCATCTCTCAGCCCAGCTCTGCAGCCTATCTATGTCCCTCTGTACCCTACAACATCCTTCGGCACTATCCACAACTCCACCGACCTTAGTGTCATCCGCAAATTTACTAACCCACCCTTCTACACCCTCTTCCAGGTCATTTATAAAAATGACAAACAGCAGTGGCCCCAAAACAGATCCTTGCGGTACACCACGAGTAACTAAACTCCAGGATGAACATTTGCCATCAACCACCACCCTCTGTCTTCTTTCAGCTAGCCAATTTCTGATCCAAAGCTCTAAATCACCTTCAACCCCATACTTCCGTATTTTCTGCAATAGCCTACCATGGGGAACCTTATCAAACGCCTTACTGAAATCCATATACACCACATCCACTGCTTTACCCTCATCCACCTGTTTGGTCACCTTCTCGAAAAACTCAATAAGGTTTGTGAGGCACGACCTACCCTTCACAATACCGTGCTGACTATCGCTAATGAACTTATTCTTTTCAAGATGATTATAAATCCTGTCTCTTATAACCTTTTCCAACATTTTACCCACAACCGAAGTAAGGCTCACAGGTCTATAATTACCAGGGCTGTCTCTACTCCCCTTCTTGAACAAGGGGACAACATTTGCTATCCTCCAGTCTTCCGGCACTATTCCTGTCGACAATGACGACATAAAGATCAAGGACAAAGGCTCTGCAATCTCCTCCCTAGCTTCCCAGAGAATCCTAGGATAAATCCCATCTGGTCCAGGGGACTTATCTATTTTCACACTTTCCAAAATTGCTAACACCTCCTCCTTGTGAACCTCAATCCCATCTAGCCTAGTAGTCTGTATCTCAGTATTCTCCTCGACAACATTTTCTTTCTCCACTGTAAATACTGACGCAAAATATTCATTTAACACTTCCCCTACCTCCTCTGATTCCACACACAACTTCCCACTACTATCCTTGATTGGCCCTAATCTAACTCTAGTCATTCTTTTATTCCTGATATACCTATAGAAAGCCTTAGGGTTTTCCCTGATCCTATCCGCCAATGACTTCTCGTGTCCTCTCCTTGCTCTTCTTAGCTCTCCCTTTAGATCCTTCCTGGCTAGCTTGTAACTCTCAAGCGCCCTAACTGAGCCTTCACGTCTCATCCTAACATAAGCCTTCTTCTTCCTCTTGACAAGCGCTTCAACTTCTTTAGTAAACCATGGCTCCCTCGCTCGACAACTTCCTCCCTGCCTCACAGGTACATACTTATCAAGGACACGCAGTAGCTGCTCCTTGAATAAGCTCCACATTTCGATTGTTCCCATCCCCTGCAGTTTCCTTCCCCATCCTACGCATCCTAAATCTTGCCTAATCGCATCATAATTTCCTTTCCCCCAGCTATAATTTTTGCCCTGCGGTATATACCTGTCCCTGCCCATCGCTAAGGTAAACCTAACCGAATTGTGATCACTATCACCAAAGTGCTCACCTGCATCTAAATCTAACACCTGGCCGGGTTCATTACCCAGTACCAAATCCAATGTGGCATCGCCCCTGGTTGGCCTGTCTACATACTGTGTCAGAAAACCCTCCTGCACACACTGGACAAAAACTGACCCATCTAAAGTACTCGAACTATAGTATTTCCAGTCGATATTTGGAAAGTTAAAGTCCCCCATAACAACTACCCTGTTACTCTCGCCCCTGTCGAGAATCATCTTCGCTATCCTTTCCTCTACATCTCTGGAACTATTTGGAGGTCTATAAAAGACTCCCAACAGGGTGACCTCACCTCTCCTGTTTCTAACCTCGGCCCATACTACCTCTGTAGACGAGTCCTCAAACGTCCTTTCTGTCGCTGTAATACTCTCCTTGATTAACAATGCCACACCCCCCCCCTCTTTTACCATCTTCTCTGTTCTTACTGAAACATCTAAATCCCGGAACCTGCAACATCCATTCCTGCCCCTGCTCTACCCATGTCTCCGAAATGGCCACTAGATCGAGATCCCAGGTACCAACCCATGCTGCAAGCTCACCCACCTTATTCCAGATGCTCCTGATCTAAAAGATCCCAGTGACCTGTCTGTGTGTGCTTGGAGGCCAGACTGTGCCAGTTTTGGAACACAACATATCTCATCTGCTGTTTCTTCAAGAATGAGCAAGTATTCAGCCCAAGTTTTTTTTGTCTCCAACAAAAATCCCTTTTATTTTTTCAGTTAATCAGTATATGTGTGTGTGAGTGAGTGTGAGGGGCTAAGGTAAAAAGGGCACTAATATTTCAATCTGTGTGTTTATGCTGTACTTCATTACTGGTAAGACTTGTCTTATAATAAACTGATAATTTTGTTGTTTATTAAAGAAACCTGTTTGTTGTTTTTTTCTGAGAAAAATAAAATATATGATTGACCGTATCAGTAAGTGGGAAAATTTAAATATATATTGTGATCTGTGGAGAAGTGGGATTAGAATAAACACTGCACTCCTCCCACCTCGGAAGTAACAGTATTGAGGCATTTTTTTAAAAATTATTTTATGGGTTGCTGGCAAGGCCAGCATTTGTTCCCCATCCCTAAATGCCCTCGAGAAGCTGGCAGTGAGCAACCTTCTTGAACCATTGCAATCTATCTTTTGTAGGTATACCCTCAAGGGTGTTAAGGAAGGGAGTTCCAGGTTTTCGACCCAGCGACAGTATGGCGATATAGTGCTAAATCAGGATGGTGAGTGACTTGGATGGGACCTTGGCGGTGGTGGCAATCCCATGCATCTGCTGCCCTGTCCTTCTAGGTGATAGAGATCGTGGTGCTGTTGAAGGAGACTTGGTGAGTTTCTGCAGTGCATATTGTAGATGGTACACATTGCTACCGATCTGCAACAGTGGTGGGTAGGGTGCTGATCAATCAGTCTGCTTTGTCCTGGATGGTGTCAAGCTTCTTGAGTGTTGTTGGAGCTGCACTCATCGAGGCAAGTGGAGAGAATTCCGTTACATTCCTGACTTGTGCCTTGTAGATGGTGGACATGCTATGGGGAGTCAGGAGGTCAGTTACTCGCTGCAGAATTCCCAGCCTCCGACTTGCTCGTGTCGCCACAGTATTTATATGGCTGGTCTAGTTAAGTGTCTGATCAATGGTAACCCCCCCCCCCCCCACACCCCCAGGCTGTTGATGGGGGGGAATTCAGCGACAGTAATGCCGTTGAATGTCAAGGGGAGATGACTGGATTCTCTCGTGTTGGAGATGGAGATGGTCATTGCCTGGCATAAAAGTTAGTTGCCACGCATCAGCCCAAGCCTGATGTTTGTCCAGGTCTTGCTGCATTTCTACACGGACTGCTTCAGTATCTCAGGAGTCGCAAATGGTACTGAACACTGTGCAATCATCAGCGAACATCCCCACTTCTGACCTTATGATGGAGGGAAAGTCATTGATGAAGCAGCTGAAGATGGTTAGGCCGAAGACACTACCCTGAGGAACTCTTGCAGTGATGCCCTGGAGCTGAGATGGTTGGCCTCCAACAACCACAACTATCTTCCTTTATGCTAGGTATGACTCCAATCAGTGGAGAGCTTTCCGATTCTGATTCCCAGTGACTTCAATTTTGCTTGGGCTCTTTGATGCCACACGCAGTCAAACGCTGCCTTGATGTCAAGGACAGTCACCCTCACCTCACTGCATTCAAGGGAAAGCTAGACAAATACATGAGGGAGAAAGAAATAGTAAGTAATGCTGATCGTGTTGAATGAAGAGGGGTGTGAGGAGGCTTGTGTGGAGCATAATTGTGCCAAATGGTATGTTTCTGTGCTGATTAAAGGCCAACAGGATCAACATTAGTTCATACATTTCAACAATGGGCTCAGTGGTAGCACTCACCTCTAAATTAGAAAATTGCAGGTTCAAGCCCCACTGAACAAGTAAATGTAAATTCAGAACAGGACTAAAGGAGTGCTGAATTTTCAGAGGGAGCCCCTTTGAACTATTAAAACGAGGCACCTGTCATAATATCTAACCGTTGATGGACTTTTGCTTCCACAAAAGCAGTTTTAAAGTTGTCTTTTGCTGTTTTAAACCTGCCTGACTGTCATGACTCAAATGAAATTGAACTCCATACTTATTTACACATATGATTTAAAATTTTGCACACCTTTATGCAGTCCTGCTCAGTCATCACACTTCAGCTGAACTTCTTCTCTCTCAATGATCTAATGCTACACAACAGCTTCTTGGCTTTTCTCTGCACCACCTCCAAATTTTGAATGGTACAGTAGTAGAGGTGTGACCATACAGACACAAATCTGGGACTTCGCTCCCACCCTACCGAAAATATTTTCCATGCATCAAAACTGGAACCCAATCATCTTCAAATGTTTTTATTCAGCCATCACAGATCCACTCTATTTTTTGCTTACTTCTTTATGACATGCTATGTGAAACCAGCTATGATTCTGCAGTCTTTATTTGAATGCTGAACCTTAGTTATGCACTGTTGAAAACAAGGATGTCTTATTAAAAAATGCTGGTTTTACGCAACAAGTCCACTGCAAGGAGGAACTGTGGTTTAATATTTTGGGTGTAGACAATACCGGATACATTAAACTGCCTTCTCTCCTATCCGCTGTTGACAAATCTGTTGGGTATTTCCAACATTTCCACTATTTGATGCTTTTTGTTACTAACACCCCAGATTGAACACAGGAATTCAGTTAGAGCATTTTAAATCCTTTTGACCTATGCAGACTAACTCCAAATTTTCATACCTGTAAACCAATTGCATGCAATCTCTTTTTGGTGAACATAGATTTTAAAAGTAATCAGCAACTTATCCTACTCAACTGAGTATTAATAATAAGGCAAACAAATAAGCTTATGTGAGTATCGGCAGGGAACAACAACTTGCATTCATATAGTGCTTTTAACATTGGGAAAATGTCTCAAGGTGTTTCACAGGTGCATTATCAAACAGAATTTGACACCAAGCCATATTAGGATCGAGGTATAATAATGCAAACAACAAATGTTTGAGTGGAATCATCCAATATACAAGTTAGCCAGAATCAAACAGCACATGCACTGAATCAATATATTGCATTTTCTTTGAAATATTTGAAGGTGAAGGGCATTATGTGGTTTCAAGATAAACAACGTCCTCAGTGACTTGCCAAAAACACAGCCAGCTGTTTATTGCATGCAAGTCATATATGAGTTTTTATATGACATCTTTTAGTGCATATAAAATATAGAAGTACTGTAGAGGGAACGACAAGATAGAACTCACATCGATATACTTTTTCAATTCAAGATAATGGGAGTAAAGGTATACAGATCTTGCCCAAGGCAAGGCATAAATAATTGCTCCCTCATGCTTTCCAACATTTTAAAAGGATAGCAAGCCATGGATGCATTATGAATAAAAAGTGCACTTCACATACAACTCTCACTGGGAGGGATCAAAGTCCTTCCTCAACTCTTGTAAAGTCTGTAAAGCAAGTAAAGGCAAACAAACCATTACAAGTATTTAGTTTTATGAAGTCACTTTTATAAAGGCACTATGCGTTACTGAAATAAACAGGAAGTTCTTCTGTGCTAGTGTGGCAATAACACCCAATGCACATTTTGCAAGTCAGAAAATAAGCCAGTTGGAACATCTTCAAAAAAAAAAATCCAGTTTTTAAACACCAGTATCAGTTTCAATGAACTGATGTATCAATCAGCATTTCAATTTCAGGAAGCATTTTAAGCTCCATAGAGCAACATCAAAGTACTTTTTGTACAACTTAAGGCAACGACACTGAAAGAATAGTGAAAACAGCAGCATTTGGTTCAACTGATAGATGTGCCTATTCTGTCACTACGACATTAACGTTCAGCACTCACCAGAGGAAAAGACTGCTGCAAAAAAACCAATGCCACTTTTGCTTACTTGTGAAAGGAAGGGAAAACATTTCACCAAATAAAACATCAACCATTACAAAAGAGAAGTACAGAAAATAACAAAAAACAATTTTTACAATAATCAGCCAACAATATGTCTGTGAAAAACAATAAAATCAGAAATCCATTCTTTTCCCATCATTAACACAGAACTATACAGTACACTGCATGTGGACAAACTGGATCAATTAAACAGCAAGGAGATCTCAATCTTCAAGTACCAACCAAATTTATCATAATGTGAGATACTATTGCTTCCCAAAATAAATAAATAGAGGCCCACATATGCAGTTTAAGTACCTGAACTCCTAAATTGCACATAACGTATGGAACAGAAATATTCTCCACAAACTGCAACAAAGCCAGATAGGTTAAAAAAGAACAATGAGATGTCAAAATCGAAACTTTAACAGTGCATCAAGTCTTGAACTGTACGAACATATTTTAAATCACCACATAGTGCTAACAAGGCCTGCGTCATTTTTACCAGAGCAGTGCTGAATTAACCCTGTACATATCCACAATATCAGGCTACTAAGAATGATGTCGCTTATGCGGTATTATCAAAAGAATTAACAGAGAGATAAAACAGCTCAACGCTAGAACGCACATCTTATACTGCATGTATGATTTAAATTCTTAACCGCTGGCTTGAAACCAAGATTCACTGGTGTGGGGGAGAGTGAAAGACTGAGCTACATTGCTGAGATTAATATATCACACTGGAATTCTTTGTGGAACCATTTTAGTCCAGTACTTAAAATGCCTGGCACTGAATACAACTTAAAACAATAACACATTAGTAATATGAACAGGATATTATATCAGAGAACCTTTATAGATATCCTTATAAGTAAAAATGTCACAGTGAAAAAGTCCAATCTGATATAATAAATTGCATTGAGAGGTTTCATTTAAGGACACATTGTTTAAGAATAAAAGCTGTGCAAGCTACAGCACAGATGGTGTCACTAACTGACCAGTGTGATCTGTTGGGACTAAACCATTCATGCAAACAAAAATGAGAATACTTAGATGCAGGAAGGTAAAGAAATGTGAAAATGATTCCAACTGCAGAATAAAAATAGCAACACCATCAAAATGGGTTAGTAAAACAGAAAGAATCTTTGAGCCTGACTGACTTTCTTCAAAAAAGCCATTACGTATTAAACCTGCCAAAAACACTTTCCCTCATTTACTAAAACCTAGTGATAAACAGCTGTGGAAATAGAACTCACCTCTTTTATGCATCTCTTGCAAAGGGATGCAGTCTCTACCACCACCATCATAAGGTAAGTAAGGATCAGAAGGAATATCCATGCAATAACAAGAAGCAAGTATGCTGCACTGAAAATCTGTCACATTATCCTCTCAACCAGCAGAGCTGCCATGTTTGCTCAGGAAAACAGACTGTGTGTGCGTGCAGCCTTGTGCAGCAGCTGGAGTCCTGCGATAGGCTATGTCAGCAACAGGAAATTGATGTAAGCAACAGGAAATTGCTCCTGTCATGTTGCTACTGGTTACCAGTTCGCTGATCGCAGAAGCTTAACAGCAGAGTAAATGCCTTGTCAGCTAATGTTTTTGAAGGTGACGGTTCTAATTGAGGCAGATTACATTTTCCTAAATTTATTAAAACTGTTATTCGACTGTCAAAGAATAAACCAATTACTAAGTACACAAAATATTGTTTAGCTCACATTTCCATTATGGTCCTTACCAATATAAACTTACAGGACAGAGACAATGTTAGTGAGAAAAAGAAAGAATGAGGAAGGGTATGAAGGCAAGATAAAGAGAGAGAAAAAAAGACATTGCAAATAAATAGAATTTTCTACCATTCCTCAATATGCCAAAGTGTTTCCCAACTAATGAATGCAAAGCATGAGGTGTGCAAAAGCAGCAGCTATTTTTCAGACAGCAAAGTCTCATAAAAAGTCCCAATGTGAATGACCAGTTAATTTAGTAGCATTGTTTGAGTGAAGAATGTTGGCCAGGACACCAAAAGAAAACTCAGTGCTCCTCATCAAAAATAGTACATAGAAATTTAATATCCACCAAGACAGAATCTTACCCTAAAGACTATCTCAGTGCAGTACTTCCACAGGAATGCATCGAAGTATCAGCTCACATTATGTGCTCAAGGTCCAGAGCAGGGCTTGAACCCAAAAACTTGCGGCATTACCAGAGTTAGAAGGACAGAGTCCCGGGGGAGGTTATAGGGTAGGATGAAATTATGGTGACAGGGAGATGCAAGGTCATGGAGGGACTGAAACATGGGAAGAAATTGTAACAAAAATAGAAAATGCTGGAAATACCCAGCAGGTCAGGCAGCATCTGTAGAGGGAGAAACAGATCTAACGTTTCAAGTCGATGACCCATCAGAAGTTCTGATGAAAGGTCATCAACCTGAAAGGTTAACTCCGTTTCTCTCTCCACAGATGCTGCCTGACCTGCTGGGTATTTCCAGCATTTTCTATTTTTATTCCAGATTTCCAGCATCCAAGTAAGTATTTTGTTTCTTTTTAAAGAAGAAATTGTAAACTTGAGGTGCTGAAAAACTGAGTGCCAATGTAAGTCAACGAGGATGGGAAATGATGGGTGATTCTGCACAATAGGGTTCAGACAGCAAAGATTTGGATGAACTTAACTCAGCATATCAAGTAGGATAACCACTGGAATAGTTAGGTTTGAGGGTAACAAAGGTACCGGTTCTAAATGACCATTTTTCTATTGCAATACAGCAGATACAGTTCAAACAGCTTCACTCCAAAGAGGCAATCCATTGTGCTCATATAAAATAGAAACAGCAAGTACATAACACCTACAGGTTGGTCAGCACCTGAAATAGAAACATAGTTTTTTTCCTGGTCAGACCCTACATTAGAATAGGGCACCTTTCACCCAATAAGGTTCAGCTATCATTCTTTTCCAAAGCTGACTGCCAAAAACTATTTATACAGTGCCTTTAACATAATAAAATGCCCCAGGGTGCTTCACAGGGGTGTTATGAAGCAAGATTTGACGAAGAGCTGCATAAAGGGCTATTAGGGGAGACAGCCAAAAATTTAGTCAGAGAGATAGATTTTAAGGAGCAGAAAGTGAGGTAGTGAGCCATAAAGGTTTAGGGAGGGAATTCCAGAGCTTAGCTAACCTAAAAACAGATTGTAAGAGCTATCATAAGTACATAAAAAAGGAAGAGAGTAGCTAAACTATACAGTAAATGGAAAAGTCCTGGGGAAAATTGATGTACAGAGAGATTTGGGTGTTCAGGACCATTGTTCCCTGAAGGTGGCAACGCAGGTCAATAGAGTGGCCAAGAAGGCATACGGCATGCTTTCCTTCATCGGACGGGGTATTGAGTACAAGGGTTGGCAGGTCATGTTACAGTTGTATAAGACTTTGGTTCGGCCACATTTGGAATACTGCGTGCAGTTCTGGTTGCCACATTACCAAAAGGATGTAGATGCTTTGGAGAGGGTGCAGAGGAGGTTCACCAGGATGTTGCCTGGTATGGAGGGCGCTAGCTATGAAGAGAGGTTGAGTAGATTAGGATTATTTTCATTAGAAAGACAGAGGTTGAGGGGGGACCTGATTGAGGTGTACAAAATCATGAGAGGTATAGACAGGGTGGATAGCAAGAAGCTTTTTCCCCCAGAGTGGGGGATTCAATTACTAGGGGTCACGAGTTCAAAGTGAAAGGGGAAAAGTTTAGGGGGGATATGCGTGGAAAGTTCTTTACGCAGAGGGTGGTGGGTGCCTGGAACGCGTTGCCAGCGGAGGTGGTAGACGCGGGCACGATAGCGCCTTTTAAGATGTATCTAGACAGATACATGAATGGGCAGGAAGCAAAGAGATACAGACCCTTAGAAAATAGGCGACATGTTTAGATAGAGGATCTGATCGGCACAGGCTTGGAGGGCCGAAGGGCCTGTTCCTGTGCTGTAATTTTCTTTGTTCTTTGTAAAGTAGACATTGGTCCCTTAGATACAGGAGAAATTATCATGGGGAATGAGGAAATGGCAGTGGCACTGAAGAAATATTTTGTATCTGTCTTCACAGTAGAAGATACTAGTTCCTTACCAGAAATAGGAAGGAACCTAGGGGCTAAAAAGAGTGAGGAAATCAAGGAAATTCATATCAGCCGAGAAAACATATTGGAAAAACTTCAGGGACTAAAATCTGACAAGTCCCCAGGACCAGCTGGCCTACACCCTAGGGTTCTAAAAGAGATAGCTGCAGAGATAGTGGATGCGCTATGATTTTCCAGAATTCCTTAGATTCAGGAAAGGTCCCATCAGATTGGAAGTTGGCAAATGTTAAACCGCTTTTCAAGAAAGGAGGTAGAGAGAAAATAGGGAACTGCAGGCCAGTTAGTCTAACATCAGTCATTGGGAATATGCTGGAAACTATTATTAAGGACGTCTTAACATTGCATTTGGAAAAGCATAGTGTGATTCGAACGTCAGCACTGTTTTACTGAAGGGATATCCTGTTTGACAAATTAGTTAGAGTTTTTTGAGGATGTAACTCGTAGATAAAGGGGAACCAGCAGATGGAGTATACCTGGATTTCGAAAAGGTATTTGATAAGGTGCTACATAAAAGATTAAGGGACAAGATAAGGGTGCATGGTGTTGGGGGAAATAGATTAGCGTGGATAGAAGATTGATAAATAGACAGGAGGCAGACAGTGGGCATAAATGGGGCATTTTCAAGTTGGCAGGCAGTGAATAGTGGGGTGCCGCAAGGATCAGAGCTGGGGCCTCAGCTATTTACACTCTATATTTGACTTGAATGAAGAGAGAGAGAGTAATGTATCGAAGTTTGCTGATGATACAAAGCTCGGTGGAAAGGTAAGCTGTGGGGAGGACATAGAGAGGCTGCAGAAAGAAACAGATAGGTTAAGTGGGTAGGCAACAAGATGGCAAAATGAGTATAATGTAGGGAAGTGTGAAGTTGTTCACTTTGGTCGTAAAAATAATAAAGCAGAATATTTTATTTAAAGGTGTGAAACTGGTAAGTGTTTGACGAACCTGTTGGAGTTTTATGAGGATGCTACTAACAGAATTGATAAAGGGGAGTAGACGGGCATGGTATACTTGGATTTTCAGAAGGCTTTTGATAAGGTCTCCCACAGGAGGTTTGGTAGCAAAATTAAAGCACATGGGACAGGAGATTATATACTGGCATGGACTAAGGATTGGTTAACAAGCAGAAAACAGACAGTAGGAATGAACAGGTCATTCTCGCCTTGGCAGGCTGTCTCTGGAGGGGTACCTCAAGGATCAGAATTTGGGTCCCAGCTGTTCACAATATATATCAATGATTTCGATGTGGGGACCAAATGTAATATTTCCAAGTTCGCAGATGACACAAAACTAGGTGGAAACGTATGTTGTGAGGAAGATGCAAAGCGGCTTCAAGGGGATTTGGACAGACTTAGTGAGTGAGCAAAAACGTAGCAGATGGAATATAATGTGGAAAAATGTGAGGTTATCCATTTTGATAGGATGAACAGATGTGCAGAGTATTTCTTAAATGGTAAGAGATTAGAAAGTGTAAATGTACAAAGGGACCTGGGTGTCCTGGTCAATAAGTCACTGAAAGCTAACATGCAGGTGCAGAAAGCAATTAAGGTGGCTAATGGTATGCTAGCCTTTATCGCAAGATGATTTGAGTACAGGAGTAGTGAAGTCTTGCTTCAGTTGTATAGAACCTTGGTTAGAATGCATCTGGAGTACTGTGCGCAGTTTTAGTCCCCTTACCTTTGGAAAGATATTATTGCCATAGAGGGAATGCAACGAAGGCTCACCAGACTTGTTCCCGGGATGGCGGGACCGTCCTATGTAGAGAGATTGGGGAAATTGGGCCTGTATTCTCTAGAGTTTCGAAGAATGAGAGGTTGATCTCATTGAAAGCTACGAAATACTGAAAGGGATAGACAGGGTAGAGGCAGCTACGATGTTTTCCCTGGTTGGAGAGTCTAGAACCAGGGAACATAACTTCAAAATAAGGGGGAAGCTGGTTAGGACAGAGATGAGGAGTAATTTCTTTACTCAGAGGGTGGTGAATCTTTGGAATTCTCTACCCCAGAGGGCTGTGGAAACTCAGTCAATGAGTATGTTTAAAGTACAGATTGACAGATTTCTAAATACCAATGACATAAAGGGATCTCGGGATAGTGTGGGAAAAAGGCATTGAGGTGGATGATCAGCCATGATGGTACTGAATGGTGGAGCAGGCTCGATGGGCTGAATGGCCTACTCCTGCTCCTATGTTCCCATGATGTTCAGAGAGACTTGGGGGTATTCGTACAAGGAATGCACAAAGTTAACATGCAGGTCCAGCAGGTTATTAGGAAAGCAAATGGCATGTTGGCCTTTATTGCAAGGGGATTGGAGTACAGGAATAAGGAAGTCTTACTAAAATTGTACAGAGCTTTGGTGAGACGGCACCTGGAATACTGTGTGCAGTTTTGGTCTCCACATTTAAGAAAGGATATACTTGCACTGGAGGTGGTGCAGCCAAGATTTATTAAATTGGCACCTGGGGTTGTCCTATGATAAGAAGCTGAGTAAATTGGGCCTATATTCTCTGGAGTTTAAAAGAATGAGAGGCGATCTAATTGAGACATGCAAGATTCTGAAAGGGCTTGATAGGGTAGAAGCTGAGAAATTGTTTCCGCTGGTTGGAGAATCTAGATCGCGGGGGCACAGTCTCAGGATAAGGGGCTGAGCATTTAGGACGGAGATGAGGAGAATTTACTACACTCAAAGGATTGTGAATCTTTGGAATTCTCTACCTCGGATGGTTTTGGATGCTCCATCGTTGAATACATTTACGGCTGGGACAGACAGATTTTTGGTCTCACATGGAATCAAGGGTTATGGGAACAAGCAGGAAAGTGGAATTGAAGCCCAAGATCAGCCATGATCGTACTGAATGGCAGAGCAGGCTCGATGGGCCATATGGTCTACTTCTGCTCCTATTTCTTGTGTTTCTTGTGCTACAGATTCTCAGTACTTTTCAGTTTTATTTTGTATTTCCAAATTGCATGTTGTTTCATTATTTTCATTTCTGCTGTACTTGTGTGTCTGCTATATCATTGCAAATACAGAACCTTGTGTTCATACAAATGCTTAACTTTCATGAAATATTAAAAAGGATTAGAATAGACCGCTTGACTTAAACCAGTAAACCCTTGTGTCCCTATCATTATACCATGTCGTACCACCCACAATCCCTTACCATTTTAGAAATGCCAAATAATAGCAATATAAAACATCGAGACAAATCTTCAGAATACACACCCAAATTCTATGTGAAACCAATATTTGATACCAGTACTCTTTATTGTAAATAGGTGTTACTTATCAATATCTGCAATCTTTAAAAACAATAAAAGTGTCTACAAAGATGGACAGAAGAAGCAACTTCAATTAACAGATCTAGACAAGAGCACAGCTCATCCTACATTACTGGAAGCTTATGATGCCCTACCCTTTATTCTCAGTCTGCTTGAATAAGTAACTGAGGTCAGCCAACTACAGTAGCGGACTGGAGCCATTCATTTCTGATTTATTTCAAGTTAAAAATTCTGTCCAATTAATTTTGTACACAAGAACACAAGAAATTAGAGCAGAAGTAGACCGTATGGCCCAACGAGCATGCTCTGACATTCAATATGATCACGGCGGATCTTGGGCTTCAATTCCACTTTCCTGCCCGCTCCCCATATCCTTTGCTGTCCTGCGAGACCAAAAATCTATCTATCGCAGCCTTAAATGTATTCAATGATGGAGCATCCACAACCCTCTGGGGTAGAGAATTCCAAAGATTCACAACCCTTTGAGTTATCCTGAGACTGTGTCCCCGTGTTCTAGATTCCCCGACCAACAGAAACAATTTCTCAGCTTCTACCCTATCAAGCCCTTTCAGAATCTTGTATTCTCAATTAGATCACCAATCATTCTTCTAAACTCCAGAAAGAAAATGCCCAATTTACTCAGCCTACCATCATAGGACAACCCCCTCATCCCAGGGACCAATTTAATAAATCTTGGCTGCACCACCTCCAGTGCAAGTACATCCTTTCTTAAATGTGAAGACCAAAACTGCACGCAGTATTCCAGGTGCGGTCTCACCAAAGCCCTGTACAATTTAGTAAGACTTCTTTATTCCTGTACTCCAATCCCCTTGCAATAAAGCCCAACATGCCATTTGCTTTCCTAATAGCCTGCTACACCTGCATATTAACTGGTGTGCGTTCCTTGTAGGAGTACCCCAAGTCTCTCTGAACATCAACACTTACCAGCTTCATAACTTTTAAAAAATATTCTACTTTTCTACTTTTATGACGGAAATGAACAACTTCAAACTTCCCTACATTATACTACATAAATCCCCAGGGCCTAATAATCTACATCCCAGAGTACTTAAGGAAGTAGCCCTAGAAATAATGGATGCATTGGTGGTCATCTTCCAAGATTCTATAGACTCTGGAACAGTGGAGTTCAGAAGAGTGAGGGGGGATCTCATAGAAACCTATAAAATTCTAACAGGACTTGAGAGGGTAGATGCAGGAAGGATGATCCCGATGGTGGGGAAGTCCAGAACCAGGAGTCATAGTCTAAGGATACAGGGTAAACCTTTCAGGACTGAGATGAGGAGAAATTACATCACCCAGAGAATGGTGAGCTGTGGAATTCGCTACCACAGAAAGCAGTTGAGGCCAAAACATTGTATGTTTTCAAGGAGTTAGATATAGCTCTTGGGGCGAAAGGGATCAAAGGATATGGGGGCAAAGTGGGAACAGGTTACTGAGTTGGATGATCAGCCATGATCATAATGAATGGTGCAGCAGGCTCGAAGGGCCAAATGGCCTTCTCCTGCTCCTATTTTCTATGTTTCTATACTCCATTTGTCATCTTGTTGCCCACTCACTTAGCCTGTCTATATCGCTTTGCAGCCTCTCTATATTCTCCCTGCATCTTACCTTGCCACCGAGCTTTGTAGATTAGAAAGGGTGAATGTACAAACGCACCTGGGTGTCCTTGTCAATAAGTCACTGAAGGTTAACATGCAGGTGCAGCAAGCAATTAAGAAGGCTAATGGTATGTTAGCCTTTATCGCAAGAGGATTTGAGTGCAGGAGTAGTGAAGTCTTGCTTCAATTGGATAGAACCTTAGTTAAACTGCACCTGGAGTACTGTGTGCAGTTTTGGTCCCCATACCTTAGGAAGGATATCATTGCCATAGAGTGAGTGCAACGAAGGCTCACCAGACTGTTCCTGAGATGGTGGGACTGTCCTATGAAGAGAGATTGGGGAAACTGGGCCTGTATTCTCTATAGTTTTGAAGAATGAGAGGTGATCTCATTGAAACCTACAAAATAATTAAAAGGATAGACAGGGTAGAGGCAGCTTAACATGTATCCCCTGGTTGGGGAGTCTAGAACCAGGTGACACAATTTCAACATAAGGGGGAAGCCACTTAGGACAGAGATGAGGAGAAATCTCTTTACTCAGAGGGTTGTAAATCTTTGGCATTCTCTACCCCAGAGGGCTGTGGAAGCTCAGTCGTTGAGTATGTATAAACAGAGATTGACAGATTTCTAAACACAAATGACATAAAGGGATATGAGGATAGTGTGGGAAAAAGGCATTGAAGTGGATGATCAGCCATGCTCGTATTGAATGGGGGAGAAGGCTCAATGGGCTAAATGGTCTACTCCTGCTACTATGTTCCTATGTATCATCAGCAAACTTAGATACATTACTCTCTGTCTCTTCATCCAAGTCATTAATATAGAGTGTAAATAGCTGAGGCCCCAGCACTGATCCTTGGGGCAGCCTGCCAACTTGAAAATGCCCCATTTATGCCCACTATCTGCTTCCTGTCTGTTAACCAATCCTCTATCCACGCTAATATATTACTTCCAACACCATGCACCTTTATCTTGCCTATTAATCTTTTATGTGGCACCTTATCGAATGCCTTTTGAAAATCTAGGTATACTACATCCCCTTTATCTACCAAACTAGTTACATCCTCAAAAAACTCTAATAAATTTGGCAAACAGGATCTCCCTTTAGTTAAACCACGCTGACTTGTTCTAATCATACTATACTTTTCCAAGTGCAATGTTATAACTTCTTTTAACAATAGTTTCCAGCATCTTCCCAACGACTGATGTTAGGCTAACTGGCCTGTAATTCCCTGTTTTCTCTTTATCTCCTTTCTTGAAAAGCGGTGTAACATTTGCCAACTTCCAATCTGACGGGACCACTCTTGAGTCTAAGGAATTCTAGAAAATCATAGCCAGTGCATCCACTATCTCTGCAGCTATCGCTTTTAGAACCCTAGGATGCAGGCCATCTGGCCCCAGGGACTGGTCAGATTTTAGTCCCTCAAGTTACTCGAATACTTTTCTTGTACTGCTGCCAATACTTATGGTTTCATATAAAGAGAACCCTTTACAATTTTCTCAGGAGAATGACTCATAATGCTTTGTTAGAATACAGATCACAGCTTGTATTGGTGCATAAAATAAGAAGTTTAAAAAATATATAGTTTCATACTCAGGAGGTGGGTGTCGCTGACAAGGCTGACATTTATTGCCCTTTCCCAGAGATACAACTGAGTGGCTTGTTAGATCACTTCAGAGGACATTTAAGAATCAATCACCACATCAGGAGTCATATTCAGGTTTCCTTCCATACAGAATGCGAGAAAACTAGTCGGTTTTTAAGACAATCCAACAGTTTCAATGTCACATTTACTGAATTAAAATTCTCAAACTGTCAAGCTGGGATTTGTATTCATATTCCCCGGATTAATCAAGTCCTCTTACCTACTGACATGCCACAACACGATTGTACTCATTTTCTTTTGTTATACATATTGTACTCTTCACTTCCATGTGTCAGGCACACAAGACCAAAATTTAGGAACTCTCAATTATTCACCAATTTCCAGTATCTACCAGGGAGGCTAACCATTATAACAGATTTGGAGTTCCTTTAAAAGCAAACCTAACAGTCTCAATTTCTTAACTAAAAGGAAAACACTGCAGATGCTGGAAATATGAAATAAAAACAGAAGCTGATGAAAGGTCATGGACCTGAAACGCTAACTCTGTTTCTCTCTCCATAGATGCTGCCAGACTTGGTCTCAATTTCTTTTTGAAAAACTCTACATCTTTAAAAAGTATTAGTTCCACTCGAGGTAGTGGGCTACACATTTGAAGTTCTTCATTCTCCTTGTTGAAGTTGCATCAGAATTAAAGAGCAACTTGAATTTATATAGCGCCTCTAAAGTAGTAAAACAACACACTTATGAAGTGCCTTGAGATATCAGACAGATTTTGACACTGAGCCACTAGAAGAGATATTAGGATAGGTAACAGCTGACTGAAATTAAGACAGCCTTAAGAATGAATCAGGAATCAATGAGACTGGTATTCAAAACCTAGATAAAAATGAACAAAATGGAGCGCTGACTGGACAGCATGCACAGAATCATGCTAAAACATTCCTCATTTGTACAGTTTTCTACAGGGAAAGGAGATTGGCACATTTTTATGTGTACTTGTTTACATTGTCAGATATTTTATAAGAGGCGTTATGCCCAGTATTATCCACGAACAAACATTAGGGGTGGATCAGGGTCAATGAAAGTTCATTGTTTACTTAGTTTGACTTTTTATATAAAAATACTAAATGGCAAAAAAATATTTTTTTTTTAAACTGAATGTACACAAAATAAACGTAGGTGATTGACCAAAAAAAATCCTTCTTGAGAAAGAATCTTTGTTTTCTTTCCGAAACAGCACCAAAAACCACAAATTATTCCTTCCTCTTGTATGATATCAGCTGTTCTTGTTCATGCATGTTACATTGATTTTACGGTCAAAGACTTCATCATAGTAAAGCACAATTGTAATATGTTTAAGAATCACTCAAGTCTTCACAGGATAAGGAGAGGTACCCTTCTACACTTCAACTGCTTTTGATACACAGACTGCATGGTGAGGAATTCGACAAACTGCATTTGCCCAGAATTCACAGGTGTGGTTCAAAGGTCTCGAAAATGTTGAGTAAAAATATCCAGTTGACACCCAATGGTTGAGGCTGACGCTTTTGAGTAAAAACTTCAATGAAGGCAATAAAAGAAATAGAGTGCTGACGTGGAAGCTTGCTGTTTAAAGAATTTTTTTTTATTTGGTTAAACACTGCAATCAAGGCCACTTCTGTAAGATGCAAGAAGAGGGAGACTTGGAGGTTGACATAGACAAATGTTTGAAGATGACAAGACAAATTGATCAGGCTGTTTTTTTTTCCCCAATTTGTTCGTGGGATGCGGGTGTTGCAGGCTAGGACAGCATTTATTGCCCATCCCTAATTGCCTTTGAGAAGGTGATGGTGAACTGCCTTCTTCAACTGTTGCAGTCCTTGAGGTGTCGGTACACCAAAAGGGCTGTTAGGAAGGGAGTTCCAGGATTTTGACCCAGCACCAGTGAAGGAACAGCGATATAGTTCCAAGTCAGGATGGTGCGTGGCTTGGAGGGGAACTTGCAGGTGGTGATGTTCCCATGCATCCGCTGTCCTTGTCCTTCTCACTGGTAGAGGTCACTGGTTTGGAAGGTGCTGTCGAAAGAACCTTGGTGAGTTGCTGCAGTGCATCTTGTATACGGTACACACTGCTACCACTGTGCGTCAGTGGTGGAGGGAGTGAATGTTGAAGGATGGTGAATGGGGTGCCAATCAAGCGGGCTTCTTAGTCCTGGATGATGTCAAGCTTCTTGAATGTTGTTGGAGGTGCACCCATCCAGGCAAGTGGAGAGTATTCCATCACACTCCTGACTTGTGCCTTGTAATTAGTGGACAGTCACTGGGGAGTCAGGAGGTGACTTACTCACAGCAGAATTCCCAGTCTCTGACCTGCTCTTGTAGCCACAGCATTTATGTGGCTGGTGAAGTTCAGTTTCTGGTCAATGGTAACCCCCAAGATGTTGATAGTGGAGGATTCAGCAATCGTAATGCCATTGAACGTCAAGGGGAGATGGTTAGATTCTCTCTAATTGGAGATGGTCATTGCCTGGCATTTAAGTGACAAGTAACATTCACGCCACACATCAGCCCAAGCATGGATGTTGTCCAGGTCTTGCTACATATGGACATGGACTGCTTCCGTATCTGAGGAGTCGCTACTGGTGCTAAACATCAGCAAACATCCCCACTGTTGATCTTATGATGGAGGGAAGGTCACTGATGAAGCAGCTGAAGATGGTTGGGCCTTAGACACTACACTGAGGAACTCCTGCAGTGATGTCTTGGGACTGAGATGATTGACCTCCAACCACCACAACCATCTTCCTTTGTGCTAGGTATGACTCCAACCAGCGGAGAGTTTTCCCCGACTCCCACTGACTCCAATTTTGCTAAGTCTCCTTGATGCCATACCGATCAAATGCTGCCTTGATGTCAAGGGCAGTCACTGTCACCTCACCACTAGACTTCAGCTCGTTTGTCCATGTTTGGACAAAGGCTGTAATGAGGTCAGAAGCTGAGTAACCCTGGCGGAACCCAAATAGAGTATCAATGAGCAGATTACTGCTGAGCAAGTACCGCTTGATAGCACTGTCAATGACCCCTTCCATCCCTTTGCTGATGATTGAGAGTAGACTGATGGGGCGGTAATTGGCCGGGTTGGACTTGTCCTGCCTTTCGTGGACAGGACATACCTGGGCAATTTCCAAAGTGCCGGTTAGATACCAGTGTTGTAGCTGTATTGAAACAGCTCAGCTCGGGGCGTGGCTAGTTCTGGAGCACAAGTCTTCAGTACTATTGCTGGAATGTTGTCAGGGCCCATAGCCTTTGCAGCATCCAGTGCTTTCACCCATTTCTTGATATTACGTAGAGTGAATCGGATTGGCTGAAGACTGACATTGGTGATGCTGGGGACTTCAGAAGGAGGCCGAGATGGATCATCCACTCAGCACTTCTGGCTGAAGACGGATGCAAATGTTTCAGCCTTGTCTTTTGCACTGATGTGCTGGGCTCCCCCATCACTGAGGATGGGGATATTTACGGATTCTCCCCCTCCTGTCAGTTGTTTAATTGTCCACCATAATTCACGACAAGATGTTTCAGGACTGCGGAAGTTAAATCTGATCCGTTGGTTGTGGGATCACTTAGCCCTGGCTATTGCATACTGCTTCTGCTGTTTGGCATGCAAGTAGTCCTGTGTTGTAGCTTCAACAGGGTGACACTTCATTTTGAGGTATGCCTGGTACTGCCCCTGGCATGCACTCCTGCACTCGTCATTGAACCAGGGTTGGTCTCCTGGCTTGATGGTAATGGTAGAGTGGGGGATATACCGGGCCTTGAGGTTACAGATTATGGTTGAATACAATTCTGCTGCTGCTGATGGCCCACAACACCTCATGGATGCCCAATTTTGCGCTGTTAGATCTGTTTGAAATCTATCCCATTTAGGACAGTGATAGTGCCGCACAACACGATGATGGGTAGCCTCAATGTGAAGACTGGACTTCATCTCTAAAAGGACTGTGCGGTGGTCACTCTGTCATGGTGGTCAATACTGCCATGGACAGATAAATCTGCGACAGGTAGATCAGTGAGGACGAGATCAAGTAGATTTTTCCCTCTTGTTGGTTCCCTCACCAGCTGCTGCAGACCCAGTCTACCAGCTATGTCCTTTAGGACTCGGCCAGCTCGGTCAGTAATGGTGCTACCAAGCCACTCTTGGTGATGGACATTGAAGTCCCCCACCCAGAGTACATTTTGTGCCTTTGCTACCCTCAATGCTTCTTCCAATTGCGTTAAACATGGACAAGCACTGATTCATCAGCCGAGGGAAAAGGGATTTGGGATAAAAAAACAAAAAATGCTGGTATTACTCAGCAGGTCTGGCAGCATCTGTGGAGAGAGAAACAAAGTTAACGTTTCAGTTCTGTGACCTTTCATCAGTTCTGATGAAACATCAGAACTGATGAAAGGTCATAGACCTGAAACGTTAACTTTGCTTCTCTCTCCACAGATGCTGCCAGACCTGCTGAGTAATACCAGCATTTTTTTTTAAATTTCAGATTTCCATTATCTGCAGTATTTTGCTTTTATTAAGGCATTTGGTATCCTTGGTTTCCTAGAGACATAGAGTACAAAAGCAGAGTACAAAATGTTATTGTAAATTTTTATAAATCATTGAATAGGTCTCAGCTGGTTTAGTGTGCCCAATTCTGGGCAGTACACTTTCAGAATGAGGGCACAGAGGAGATTTACAAAAATGATACCAGGGATGAGGGACTTCAGTTAAGTGGAGAAACCAGGCAAGCTGGGATTGTTCTTCTGATAGCAGAGAAGGTGAAGGAGAGATTTAATAGTGGAGTTCAAAATCATAGAATGGTTACAGCACAGAAGGAGGCTATTTGGCTCTTTATGCCTA
Organism: Heterodontus francisci; assembly: GCF_036365525.1. Taxonomy (NCBI): domain Eukaryota; kingdom Metazoa; phylum Chordata; class Chondrichthyes; order Heterodontiformes; family Heterodontidae; genus Heterodontus; species Heterodontus francisci. The sequence goes on along the minus strand of NC_090374.1, from coordinate 22,004,607 downwards.
TGTCGGCTCTCTGCAAGAGCAACTCAGCTAGCCCCACTTCCCCGTCCTTTCCCCGCAGCCCTGCAAATTTTCTCTTCAGATAATTATCCAATTCCCTTTTGAAAGCCATGACTGAATCTGCCTCCACCACACTCTCAGGCACTGCATTTCACATGCTCACCAAATGCTGCATTCTCAAGTTTTTTCCTCGTGTCGCCTTTGGTTCTTTTGCCATTCACCTAAAATCGGAATCAGCTGGTTCTCAACTGTTCTGCCAATGGGAACAGTTTCTCCCTATCTACCCTGTCTAGACCCCTCATGATTTTGAACACGTCTATCAAATCTCCTTTCAACCCTCTCTTCTCTAAGGAGTGCTGCCCCAGAAAGTGAGGCTGGTGGTGGAAGCAAATTTAATAGTAACTTTCAAAACAGAGCTAGATAAATACATGAAAAGGGAAAAATTGCAGGACTATGGGGAAAGAGCAGGGGAGTAAGACTAATTTTCAAGAGCGAGCACAGGCATGATGGACCGACTGGCCTCCTCTGTGCTGTATGATTCTATGATATGTGCTAGTACTTAGTACTGGAAGATCATCCAAGAAATAGATGGAGTTGTTAATCTGTCTTTCAAATTTAACATGCTACATTTTACAACTCTATCACCCCATCTAGTACCTCCATGGGTTATGGAGCTAGCAAGTACAAAAAAATATTCTGCCACTTCCTGTCTTTGTCATCCACCTGTGGCCTCCTCACAGCTCACTACCTGCTACCCTCTTTTCTAAAACTTGCATGGAGCACGCTGAATTTAAAACAGCAGACTAGGCATGTCCACGTATACTTTGTGCCAAGCAACTATGCAATTTCTAAGGTGTAATTTTTCTTTTCAACCTCACTTTTCTTAAGCTAGCCCATGCCTATCAGGATGTTAGGAAAAAATTTGAAGAGGCTGTTAAGTACACGGGTGAAGACTGCAGACCCCTTCTGCCATGGTGCATATTTGGATGCATTACAAAATACTGCACATTGCTAATATGCAAGACAGTCCTGTGTAAGCTATATAATTAAAATTCCCTTCATAGACTGGGAGTTCATACTAAACACCATGAAAGACAGTGATGTCACTTTATCCAGAGAGCAAAAAAAATAACCTCAGTTGCGCTACGGGTCTGATTGTGAAAGCCTCTGTTCAACAACAGCAGGCTTTGTAAGATTTGCTGGCTGATGCATCAGAGCAGCACCTCTCAGTGGTGGGATGGACTTCAAGCAGCTAACCCACAGAGTGCAGCAAAGGATTAAACAATCAAGGAACTGATTTAAACCAGTGATTCACAGGTCAGAGAGAGAAAAAAGTTAACACCTTGAGGGACAGGACAGTTTGGACCTGGTTGAACCATCTATGAGTAAAGGAGAATAATCTGTTTACAAGGGCAGGGAGGTACCACAACCTAAAAGGTCAGAGGACATGCTATGCAAAAGCACCTCTTAATCTCAGTAAATGTTCAAAGGTCATGGCAACTGAAAGAATCACAGAAATTGTCAGACAATTTGCCCATTCAGCCCACATTGCCCATTGTGCCAATGCCAGTACAGCCTATGTGAAAACATTTCTTGTAACTTCCTGTCTCATGCCTCCAGCAATAATACTGAGACTATACCCCTTGATACCAATTCACCAACCAATGGCATCAATCTTTCAGTATTTACTCTCACAACTTTCAACATTTTGAAAACCTATATTGATCTGTACTCCATCACCTTCTAACTTTCTCTGTTACAACCAAAATTCTTTTGAGACTGTTTTGAGGACTCGACCTATTCTTGGAATAGAAGCAAAATACTGTGGATGCTGGAAATCTGAAATAAAAACAAGAAATGCTGGAACCACTCAGCAGGTCTGGCAGCATCTGTGGAAAAAGCAGAGTTAACATTTCGGGTCAGTCACCCTTCTTCGGAACTGACAAATATTAGAAATATCATAGGTTATAAGCAAGTGAGGTGGGGGTGGGGCAAGAGATAACAAAGGAGAAGGTGTAGATTGGACAAGGCCACATAGCTGACCAAACGGTCATGGAGCAAAGGCAAACAATATGTTAATGGTGTGTTGAAAGACAAAGCATTAGTACAGATAAGGTGTTGACCTCCTTTTTCCTCAGCCGAGGATTCCCCCTCACTGTTGTTGACAGGGCCCTCAACCGTGTCCGGCCCATTACACGCACCTCTGCCCTCAACCCTTCCCCTCCCACCCAGAACCGTGACAGGGTTCCCCTTGTCCTCACTTTCCACCCCATCAGCCTCCATATCCAAATGATCATCCTCCGCCATTTCCGCCACCTCCAGCGTGATGCCACTACCAAATGCATCTTCCCCTCCCTTCCCCTGTCAACATTCCGAAGGGATCATTCCCTCCGCGACACCCTGGTCCACTCCTCCATTACCCACACCACCTCGTCCCCGTCCCATGGCGCCTTCCCCTGCAATCGCAGGAGGTGTAATACCTGCCCATTTACCTCCTCTCTCCTCACTATCCCAGGCCCCAAACACTCCTTTCAGGTGAAGCAGCGGTTTACTTGTACTTCTTTCAATGTAGTATACTGTATTCGCTGCTCACAATGTGGTCTCCTCTACATTGGGGAGACCAAGCGCAGACTTGGTGACCGCTTTGCGGAACACCTCCGCTCAGTCCGCAAGCAGAACCCTGAGCTTCTAGTTGCTTACCATTTCAACACTCCCCCCTGCTCTCATGCTCACATCTCTTTCCTGGGATTGCTGCAGTGTTCCAGTGAACATCAACGCAAGCTCGAGAAACAGCATCTCATCTACCGATTAGGCACACTACAGCCTACCGGACTGAACATTGAGTTCAATAATTTCAGAGCATGACAGCCCCCCATTTTACTTTCATTTTTAGTTATTTTTCTTTTTTTCTTTTTACATTTTTTACAATCTTCTTTTTTTGCATTTATTTCATTTCATCTTAGTTTGTTCAGTTTGCTTACCCACTGTTTTTTTTCATGTTTGCACTTGCTGCTGTTCAATATTCAGTCCGTTAACACCTTTTCTGTACTAACGCTTTGTCTTTCAACACACCATTAACATATTGTTTGCCTTTGCTCCATGACCTTTTGGTCAGCTATGTGGCCTTGTCCTGCTGAGTGGTTCCAGCATTTCTTGTTTTTACTACCTATTCTTGGTATCATGCTAATGAATCTCTGAGGCAATCTTTTCAGACTCCAATACCATTCCTATAATGGGAAGTCGCCAACAATGCTTCAACTGCAGCCTATTCAATGTCTCTTAAGTTTAAAGTAATTTCCTTGCCATTATAGTCAACAGCCCAAATAAAATGAAACCATTTCCCTCTTTTGAGGCCTTTTCCACTTACATTCCCACCTTTAAAGATCAATGCATCATTGCTTGCATTACAACAGTGACTACACTTGAAAAGTACTCCATTGGCTGTGAAGTGCTTTAAAACATTCTGAGGTTGCGAAAGGTGCGACAGAAGTGCAAATTCTTTCTTTGTATCTACACCCCTAGATCGCTCTGTTGCATGACTCAATATTGTTCATTAGTAATTGGTGACCAGCCACAGTTGTGGCTACAGTGATACCATTTCATCCACATGCAATAATCTTATTCAAAAACATCTTACTTACAATCACACAATACTGATAAATGTACTTCACATGTATATTTGCTTAACAAATATCGACCACTATTCAGTCATCAAAGAAGTAAAGCGCATGCAATGATCAAAAATACACTCACTCGGCTTTTTGTCTTACCAGTTCACTAACAAACACGCAAAAAGGTGAAGTACACCTGCATTCACTGTGCCATTATGTGTTGAGATCATCTGTCCAATAAGTGTCTATTACTCATTTTAAATTTACTAATCAGAATTGCAATTAGCCAAATATGATTCATAGATAACAATGTTTGAGGGTATATTTATCTTCCTTACATTTTTAGGCAAAAGTATGTAAGATACATCACTGCACACTGGATTTCGATGTTACAGGACAGTTTACATTTTATCCTGCTCCTGCCTTTTTGAATTTCCACATCAAAGTCAGATCATTTGCTCATTCGTCTGTCGGTACAAAAGCTTCAGCAAAATACTTGTCTCTCTCTAAATTGTCAGTGGGTCAAGAGATTAAGATATGGTGGGCCCATTCAATGGTTACGTTGACCACAAGTGCAGCAATTCTGAGTGGAATCTCCAATGCTAAAAATTTTAAAAGATCCTCTGTCAGAGCATCGTCAGGCAAAGCTGCCCAATTGAGCATTCGGCTTCAAGATCACAAAGTCACCACTGTCCTCAAAAATTATAGAAATTCTAATGACTTTAAAGATGTCAAAATTTCAAAGGAAAAATAATACTGTTTTTAACCCTGGCCTCATAGCTAAAAATCAGACACTCAGATTAATTACTGAATCTAAAGAGCGGTTATAGATTGTGCTCAAAACTGGACCCAGAAGCAAATTTAGAAAGACTATGCTTAGAAATGAATTTTCTCAGAAGCCAAATTTAAAAAGTGGCCATCATGCTCACTAAGCATTTTAAATGAGGTCTTTAAAAAACACAGCTAAGTTGCCGAAATCTACAGAATTCGCATCTATGTTGTAGATGCTCTACGAAAGACAGGTTCAAAAACTTATCAGTGTTGGCACTTCAACAAAATATGTGGCTGAGTGAATAAATGCACCAATGATCACCGTGTTTTACACTGTTTTGAACAGTTTGAACAGAGGTGCTACAAATGGCTTCTTATCCTTGGTTATGGAAGTTCAGGAAAATAAAGCCAAGTTTTCCTCCCTATTGAGTGACCTCTGTCAAAAAGTGCATGCAAGTGGACATTAAATGAAGAGAAAAAAAGGCTTGCATTTATACAGCATTTCATCATGTCTCAGAAAGATTTCAAATTGATTCAATTTCAATGGATTATATTTGAAACGCAGTAACTTGTTTTGAGATCAGGTTCAGCTGCAATTTCATCCCCTGCATAAATAACTGATAACCTGACAACATTCATAACCCAGACTCAAGTATTTAGAGTGGACCCTAGGCTAAGGCACTAAAGGGCCTCCAATGCTCTTGAAACTCAATCACAACACAAGTCATCTCATACAGGATTAGGACCCATGGTCAGTTTTTTTTTTAAAGTTCAAGAGCACTGAAGGTTGTACTGGCCTTGTCACTCAGCGTAAGCCAAGGACTGAATGCAGAATCACTCTGGTGGATCCGGAAGGCAGAGAACTCCGTGGATAGCATGTTTAGGGAGGTAGTCACACCGCAGGTTAAGAATGTGCAGGGAGAGAGGGAATGGGTGAAAGCTAGGCAGTCTAAGAGAACGAAGCAAGCAGTGCAGCAGACTGAGTCGATCTCACTTGCGGACCAGTTTTCTATTTTGGATACTGGTGAGGGCGATCAGAGGAGTGCAGCAAAAGCCAAGTCCGTGGCACCACGGGTGGCTCAGCTGCACAGGCAGGGGGTGGCACAGTGGCGCAGTGGTTAGCACCGCAGCCTCACAGCTCCAGGGACCCGGGTTCGATTCCGGGTACTGCCTGTGTGGAGTTTGCAAGTTCTCCCTGTGTCTGCGTGGGTTTTCTCCGGGTGCTCCGGTTTCCTCCCACAAGCCAAAAGACTTGCAGATTGATAGGTAAATTGGCCATTATAAATTGTCACTAGTATAGGTAGGTGGTAGGGAAAATATAGGGACAGGTGGGGATGTTTGGTAGGAATATGGGATTAGTGTAGGATTAGTATAAATGGGTGGCTGATGTTCGGCACAGACTCGGTGGGCCGAAGGGCCTGTTTCAGTGCTGTATCTCTAAAAAAAAGAGTGGAAAGGCAGTAGTGATAGGGGATTTGTTAGTTAGAGGAGCAGACAGGCATTTCTGAGGCTGCAGGCATGACACCAGGGTCAAGGATGTCACAGTGCAGCTGCAGGACATTCTTCTGGGGAGGGTGAACAGCCAGAGGTCATGGTCCACATTGGTACCAACGACATAGGTTAAGAAGAGGGATGAGGTCATGAGCCCAGGCTAATGCTCTGGGGACATGGGTTCGAATCCCACCACGACAGATGGTGAAATTGGAATTCAATTAATAAAAAAAAATGGAATTAAAAAGCTAGTCTAATGGTTACCATGAAACCATTGTCAATTGTTGTAAAAACCCATCCAGTTCACTAATGTCCTTTGGGGAAGGAAATCTGCCATGCTTACCTAGTCTAGCCTATATGTGACTTCAGACCCACAGCAATGCGGTTCACTCTTAAAAAATGCCCTCTGAAATGGCCCAGCAAGCCACTCCTGTTCGAGGGCAATTAGGGATGGGCAATAAATGCTAGCCTAGCCAGTGACAGCCACACCCCACAGGAAACTAATTTTTTAAAGAAGCAGAATTTAAGGAGTTAGGAAAGAAATTAAAAAGCAGGACCTCAAAAGCAGTAATCTCAGGATTACTTCCAGTGCACCAGCTATGTGGTTGAGTCTTAACTGCCCTCTGAAATGGCCTAGCAAGCCACTCAGGTCAAGGGCAATTAGGAATGGGCAACAAGTGCTGGCATTGCCAGCAACGCCCACAAGAAAATAATTTTTTAAAAAGTATCAATAAAGAGGTAGTACTCAAAAAACTAATTGGATTTAAAGTCGATAAAACACCTAGACAAGATGAGCTACATCCCAGAGTATTGAAGGAGGTGGCTATAGAGATAGTGGATGCATTGGTGGTTATCCTTGAAAATTCTATATATTCTGGACGGACTTCTACAGACTGAAAAGTAGCAAATGTAACCCCACTATTTAAGAAGGGAGCAAGAGAGAAAGGGAGAACTACAGATCTATTAGTTTGACATCAGTAGTAGGGAAAATGTTAGAATCTATTATAAAAGGATGAGATAACTGGACACTTAGAAAATTATATGATTGGGCCAAGTCAACATGGATTTGTGAAAGGGAAATCATGTTTGACAAACCTGTTGAAGTTTTTTGAGGATGATTCTATGTTACTTGCAGCATAGATAAAGGAGAACCAATGGATGTGATGTATTTGGATTTTCAGAAGGCTTTTGATTAGGTCCCATACAATAGGTTAGTAAACAAAATTAGAGCACACATGGGATTGGGGGCAATCTACTGCAATGGATTGAGAATTGGTTAGGAACATAGGAAATAGAGAAGTATTAGGCCATTCGGCCCGTTGAGCCTGCTCCGCCATTCAAACAGATCATGTCTGATCATCTACCACTAGTTTAGTTTTAGTTTAGAAATACAGCACTGAAACAGGCCCTTCGGCCCACCGTGTCTGTGCCGACCATCAACCGCCCATTTATACTAATCCTACACTAATCTCATATTCCTACCACATCCCCACCTATCCCTATATTTCCCTACCACCTACCTATACTAGGGGCAATTTCTAATGGCCAATTTACCTATCAACCTGCAAGTCTTTTGGCGTGTGGGAGGAAACCGGAGCACCCGGAGGAAACCCACGCAGACACAGGGAGAACTTGCAAACTCCACATTGGCAGTACCTGGAATTGACCCGGGTCGCTGGAGCTGTGAGGCTGCGGTGCTAACCACTGCGCCACTGTGCCGACCTAAATGGCACTACGCCATTTTCCCTTAATGTCATTAGTATCCAGAAATCTATTGATTTCTATCTTGAACATGTTCAAACCATTGAGCTTCCACAACCCTCTCGGGTAGAGACTTCCAAAGATTCACCATCCTCTGAATAAAGAAATTCCTCCTCATCTCAGTCCTAAATGGCCTGCCCTTACTCTGAAACGGTGTCCCATGGTTCTAGACTCACCAGCCAGAGGAAACATCCCATCGATATCTACCCTATCACACCCTGTAGGAATTTTCTAAGTTTGATTGAGATCTACAGAATACAGGCCCAGTTTCTGCAATCTCTCCTCATAAAACAATCCCGCCTAGGTCGATGCCAGGTGGTCTGTCCGGTTTCATTCCTTTTATTAGACCTTGTAGCAGTCTGATTCAACTGAGTGGCTTGCTGGGCCACTTCCGAGGGCATTTAAGAGTCAGGCACATGGCTGTGGATCTGGAGTCACACGTAGGCCAGACCAGGTAAGGACGGCAGATTTCCGTCCCTAAAGGACATCAGTGAACCAGATGGGTTTTTACAACAATCGACAATAATTTCATGGTCACCACTAGACTAGCTTTTAATTCCAGATTTATTAATTGAATTCAAATTCCCCCATCTACCATGGTGGGATTCGAACCCATGACCCACACAGCATTAGCCTGGGGCTCTAGGTTACTAGTCTACCACTACCACTGCACCACTGCCTCCCCAGGTCTTGTAAGGAAGACTGCAATATTCAGGAGTGTACAAAGGTAGAAACTGATTTAGGCCAGTTACCAAATTTTCCCCTCATTTTCTCCCCATTTTTGATCTTAAAGATATAACCTGGAATAATATCCAGTAAAACCTAGGATTTAAACTCAGCAAAACTGTCTTTAATGAACGTGCAAATGATTAGTACTACCATTACTACTGCACGCAGACATATCGCACAAGTCATCTGAGGTGCTTTAAAAGGAAAGAACTTGCAAGTATACAGCACCTTGCACAACTTCAGGTTGTCCCAAAGCACTTTACAGCTAATGAAGTACTTTTTGAAGTGTAGTCACTGTTGCCGTGCAGGGAAACACAGCAGTCAATTTGCACATAACAAAGTCTCACACACAGCAATCAGCTAATCTGTTTTAGTGATGTTGACTGAGGGATAAATATTGGCCAGGACACAAGGGAGTTATCCCCTCTCTTCTTTGAAATAGCGCCATGGGATTTTTTTTACATTCAGCTGAAAGGTCTCATGTGAAAGATGGTGCCTCCGTCAGCGCAGTGCTCCCTCAATACCGCATTGAATTGTCAAGCCTCTGGAATGGGACATGAACCTCTTCTCACTCAGAGACTGACTCTTGATATAAGGCAGAATATTCTGTTTCTTAAGTAGAAGCCAAGCCACTGAACATTTTTTTAAAATTGATAGGCAGCTCTGTTAAGGCTTCTGAGACATTTTAAAAATCATTTGTTCCATTACATCTACAAAGAATTTATAAGGTAATTCTAAGCATTCATAGAGACAGGCCAGAGCAGTCATAATCTCAGTTTTTCACTTAACTTGTTTCAATTCATAGCAGGCAAATCACATTCACAGGAACATACTACATGCAGCGATTTATTTATTTTTAATAGTTATACTACAATCCCAAGTCAAGTTCTGAGCAGGCAGTGTCGTTGCTCTGCATCTATTTCGAGCAACAGTCGAAGTCAGCCATTGTTTATTTATTTGCAGCACCATATCAAACTTCCACTGTCTCTGGGAGATCTCTTGCAAACTTTTTTCCAAATTGTTTGAATGTAAACTTGCACGCCTCTCTCACCAGTTGCAACAATAAAACCTCTGACTATGAGAAAAACTGATGGAAGTGTGCTCAGATACAGGACAGATCAACTAAGAGTGGTGGTAATTATACGAATTAGGAGCAGAAGTAGGCCATTCAGCCCTATGAGCCTGCTCCGCCATTTAATAAGATCGTGGCTAATCTTTGTTTCTCGAATTACACACTCCCATCTACCCCCCCATAACCTTTGATTCCCTCGCCTATCAAGAATCTATCTACCTCCGCCTTAAAAATATTCCATTTCCCTGCCTCCACCACCTTCTGAGGCAAAGAGTTCCAAAGTCACACAACCCTCAGACCCCTAATTTTAAAACAGTGCCCCCTAGTTCTGGACTCACCCACAAGAGGAAACATCCTTTCCACATCCACCTTGTCAAGACCATTCAGGATCTTATATACTTCAATCAAGTCTCCCCTCACTCTTCTAATTTCCAGTGAAAACAAGCCCGGTACTTTCGGAGTAACTTATTCAAAAAGTTCAACACATTTAATGCACATTTTAACCAACCAATTTGCGATAATTGTTAGATTATAGTATTATAGAAGATTGCTAGATGAGACCCAAGACAAAAAAGAAACCATAATGGTAATGCAAGGCTAGGTACTGTTTACACAGGTGCAATGGCAGACCGGGTAAGAAGACAAGAAATGGGAGCAGTACACTATACTCACCTGTAGAAACATCACCATCCAGCAAGTTGTCATCCTCAGATCCTGTGAAGTCCATGATGACTCCCACTCCATCTAGCAATTCCTCATCGCTACTCGCACTAGTTATACTGTTGTAACTGTTTCGGTAATATCCTCTAGAAAACAATTGTTCTGACTCCATTTAGCACCTTGGTGATCTGAAAAGGGGAGAAATATACAGTTATACTTATCATTTTGAAGCATATATCAACTTTGAACTGTCTGAAATTCCAAGCACTGACTCAACTTATTCCATTGTATTTTAGAAGTACGATAACCATGCAGCTGTTTCAAAAGGAACAGTACTGGCAAATGCTGAATTAGTTTGGAATTGACACATTTCATGTGAGCATTTAAACAAGATGAGGAGAATAACGAGAGGCTTTTCGTGTCGTGGTTATGTTACTGAAAAACTCTCATTGCTGGCAGCAGGTGGTGCTCTGCTGAAGTTAACTTGAAGGCACATGACAGGAGCAGAGAAAAAAGAAGCTCCAATTTGTAGCAGGTAGCTATAATTGAGTCAAGAACATTTGATTCTGCTCGTGAGCAACAGGAATTGTATGTGCCCTTCTGGGAGAAAATTGGGGATGAGTGGCAAAGCAAAGCAGCAAACAAACGGAGGCAACACAAATCCTGTCTCAAGTGCACAACATTAAAAATACACAATTCTGGCAGGAATTCAATTTCGTCCTCCCACAACACATCATCAATGAGTGCTCCCTGTTCTCCCCATTAGCTGACATTTTTTCTAAAGTAGGCGTTTCACAATTCCATCCTCACCAGTGCATAGTCTCTGCCGTTTTTCTCCCCTCATCACTTAAGCACAATCTAACAAAAAAAAAATTCACATGCATTAATTCCATGAATTTTGTTCAATGTGCATCATGAAAATATGTGCAACTGACATTTTACTCCATATCAGACCTTTAATAACACCCATGTCATTTCTGCCGCAGCTCAAGATCTACGATTTCTGGTGAAATTTAGCGCTCAAGATGACAGTCAGGAATGAAACACGGTCATCTATTCACCAGCGACTAGCATTGAACACTTCCATGCCAGGTACAGCAGATACAAAGTAAAACTCACCCTGCATAGTCAGGCTCAACATCTCGTAAAACCATCCTCATACGATCAACTTTAACTACATACTCAATGATAATTTCTATTTCCCAAACTAGAAATCATTGTGAGCTCTCGAAGAAAGATTGCCAACTTGGTACTTTTGACCAGTTTGTGTTGTGGGCTTAAAATAAGGTCACATTGGGGCGGGCAATAAACAAAGAAATAACTAATGCCTGTAAAAATGGTACGGCAATTATCATGGGGGATTTTAATCTACATGTAGATTGGTCGAACCAGCTCAGTCAGGATAGCCTTGAGGAAGAGTTCGTTGAGTGTATCCGTGATAGTTTTCTTGAACAGTATGTAATGGAACCGACGAGGGAGCAAGCTATCCTAGATCTAGTCCTGTGTAATGACACAGGAATAATTAATGACCTCATAGTTAGGGATCCTCTTGGAAGGAGTGATCACAGTGTGGTTGAATTTAAAATACAGATGGAGAGTGTGAAGATAAAATCCAATACCAGAGTCCTGCGCTTGAACAAGGGGGACTACAATAGAATGAGGGAGGACTTGGCTAAAGTAGACTGGAAACAAAGATTTTATGGTGGGACAGTTGACGAGCAGTGGAGGACTTTCAAAGCAATTTTTCAAAGTGCTCAGCAAAAGTATATTCCAGTGAAAAGGAAGGACTGGAAGAAAAGGGGTAATCTGCCATGGGTGTCTAAGGAAATAAGGGAGGCTATCAAATTGAAAGAGAAGGCATACAAAGTGGCCAAAAACAGCATGAAACTAGAAGATTGGGAAAACTTTAAAGGTCAACAGAGAGCCACAAAAAGGGCTATAAAGAAAAGTAAGATAGAACATGAGAAAAAACTAGCACAGAATATAAAGACAGATAGCAAAAGTTTCTATAAATATATAAAACAAAAAAGAGTGGCTAAAGTAAACGTTGGTCCTTTAGAGCATGAGAAGGGGAATTTAGTTATGGGATATGATGAAACGGCTGAGGCATTGAACAGGTATTTTGTATCGGTCTTCACAGTGGAGGACATTAATAACATGCCAGTAATTGACAAAGAGACGAACGTAGGTGAGGACCTGGAAACAATCATTATTACGGTAGTGTTGGGCAAGCTAATGGAGCTAAGGATTGATAAGTCTCCTGGCCCTGATGGAATGCATCCCAGGGTACTAAAAGAGATGGCGGGAGAAATAGCAGGTGCACTGGCGGTAATGTTCCAAAATTCGCTGGACTCTGGGGTAGTCCCAGCAGATTGGAAAACAGCAGATGTGACGCCACTGTTTAAAAAGGGAGGTAGACAAAAGATGGGGAATTATAGACTGGTTAGCTTAACCTCTGTAGTGGGGAAGATGCTTGAGTCTATTATCAAGGAAGAAATAGCAGGGCATCTCGATAGAAATTGTCCCGTTGGGCAGACGCAGCATGGGTTCATGAAGGGCAGGTCATGCTTGACAAATCTTTTGGAATTCTATGATGACATTACGAGCAAGGTGGACAATGACCCAGTGGATGTGGTGTACCTAGATTTCCAAAAAGCCTTCGACAAGGTGCCGCACAAGAGGCTGCTGCATAAGATAAGGATGCATGGCGTTAGGGGTAAAGTATTAGCATGGATAGAGAATTGGTTGACTAACAGGAAGCAGAGAGTGGAGATAAATGAGTGCTATTCTGGCTGGCAATCAGTCACTAGTGGTGTGCCTCAGGGATCGGTGTTGGGACCGCAATTATTTACAATTTATATAGATTTTCGCCGGGTGCTCCAGTTTCCTCCCACCGCCAAAGACTTGCAGGTGATAGGTAAATTGGCCATTGTAAATTGCCCCTAGTGTAGGTAGGTGGTAGGGAATATGGATTACTGTAGGGTTAGTATAAATGGGTGGTTGTTGGTCGGCACAGACTCGTTGGGCCGAAGGGCCTGTTTCAGTGCTGTATCTCTAAATAAATAAAATAAAAAATAAAATGATTTGGAGTTGGGGACCACGTGTAGGGTGTCAAAGTTTGCAGATGACACTAAGATGAGTGGCAGAGCAAAGTGTGCAGATGACTGTGAAACTTTGCAGAGGAACATAGATACATTGAGTGAGTGGGCAAAGGTCTGGCAGATGGAATACAATGTTAATAAATGTGAAGTCATTCATTTCGGTAGGAGTAACAGTAAAAAGGATTATTACTTGAATGGTAAAAAGTTGCAGCATGCTGCTATGCAGAGGGACCTGGGTGTCCTTGTGCATGAATCGCAGAAGGTTGGTCTGCAGGTACAGCAAGTAATTAGGAAGGCAAATGGAATTTTGTCCTTCATTGCTAAAGGGATTGAGTTTAAAAGCAGAGAGGTTATGTGGCAGCTGTATAGGGTACTGGTGAGGCCGCACCTGGAGTACTGTGTGTAGTTTTGGTCTCCTTACTCGAGAAAGGATGTACTGGCACTGGAGAGGGTGCAGAGGAGGTTCACTAGGTTGATTCCGGAGTTGAGGGGGTTGGCTTATGAGGAGAGACTGAGTAGATTGGGATTATATTCATTGGAATTCAGAAGAATGAGGGGGGATCTTATAGAAACATATAGAATTATGAAGGGAATAGATAAGATACCAGTAGAGAGGATGTTTCCACTGGCAGGTGAAGCTAGGACAAGAGGGCATAGCCTCAAAATTAGAGGGAGCAGATTTAGGACTGAATTAAGAAGGAACTTCTTCACCCAGAGGGTTGTTAATCTATGGAATTCCTTGCCCAGTGAAGTAGTTGACGCTTCTTCAGTAAACGTTTTTAAAGCTAAGGTAGATATCTTTTTGAACAATAAAGGAATTAAGGGATACGGTGAGAGCGCGGGTAAGTGGATCTGAGTCCACGAAAAGATCAGCCATGATCTTATTGAATGGCGGAGCAGGCTCGAGGGGCCGGACGGCCTACTCCTGCTCCTAGTTCTTATGATCTTATGATCCTACACATTTCACGTTCTCAGGGTCCCCTCAGTAACTGAGAACCCTTTGGCCTCCTTGTCTCGAGAGACAGTGGGTAAGCGCCTGGAGGTGGTCAGTGGTTTGTGGAGCAGTGCTTGGAGTGGCTATAAAGGCCAATTCTAGAGTGACAGACTCTTCCACAGGCGCTGCAGATAAAATAAAGTTGGCTCTCTCCTTGCGCTTCTGTCTTTTTTCCTGCCAACTGCTAATTCTCTTCGACTCGCCACTCTTTAGCCCCACCTTTATGGCTGTCCGCCAGCTCTGGCGATCACTGACAACTGACTCCCACGACTTGTGATTAATGTTACAGGACTTCATGTCGCGTTTGCAGACGTCTTTAAAGCGGAGACACGGACAGCCAGTGGGTCTGATACCAGTGACGAGCTCGCTGTACAATGCGTCCTTGGGGATCCTGCCATCTTCCATGCGTCTCACATGGTCAAGACATTTCAAGCATCGCTGGCTCAGTAGGTGTATATGCTGGGGATGTTGGCCGCCTCGAGGACTTCTGTGTTGGAGATACGGTCCTGCCACCTGATGCCAAGGATTCTCCGGAGGCAGCGAAGATGAAATGAGTTGAGACGTCGCTCTTGGCTGACATATGTTGTCCAGGCCTCGCAACCGTAGAGCAAGGTACTGAGGACACAGGCTTGAAACACTCGGACTTTTGTGTTCCGTGTCAGTGCTCCATCATCCCACACCCTCTTGGCCAGTCTGGACAAAGCAGCGGACGCCTTTCCCATGTGCTTGTTGATTTCTGCATCGAGAGACAAGTTGCTGGTGATAGTTGAGCCTAGGTAGGAACCACTCGATATTGATGGATGGAGCATTTCTGACCTCCTGTCCCATGATGTTCGTTTTTTTGAGGCTGATGGTTAGGCCAAATTCGTTGCAGGCAGCCACAATCCTGTCGATCAGTCTCTGCAGACAATCTTCGGTGTGGGATGTTAATGTAGCATCGTCAGCAAAGAAGAGTTCCCTGATGAGGACTTTCCATACTTTGGTCTTCGCTCCAAGAGGGGCAAGGTTGAACAACCTGCCATCTGACCTTGTGTGGAGGAAAATTCCTTCTTCTGAAGACTTGAACGCATCTGACAGCAGCGTAGGTGCGAGAACACAGCCCTGTTTCACGCCACTCAGGATAGGAAAGGGGTCTGATGAGGCACCGCTATGCTGAATTGTGCCTTTCATATTGTCATGGAATGAGGTGATGACACTTAGCAGCTTTGGTGGACATCCGATCTTTGCTTGTAGTCTGAAGAGTCCATGTCTGCTGACGAGATCAAAGGCTTTGGTGAGATCTATGAAAGCATCGTAGGAGGGGCATCTGTTGTTCCCGGCATGTGTCATGTAGTTGGAGAAGGGAGAACAGCATGTCAATGGTGGATCTCTCTGCTCGAAAGCCACACTGTGCCCCTGGGTAGACATACTCAGCCAGTTTCTGGAGTTTAAAACGACTCGAACGAAGACGTTCCCCACTATGCTAAAAAAAGGCACACAATTCACGTTCTCAGGGTCCCCTCAGTAACTGAGAACCAACATATTACTTTTGAAGTGTGGTTACTGTTGTCTTATAAGCCACAGCAACTAACTTGTGCACAGCAAGGTTCCAAAAACTGAAGAGAAAAATTGTCAGTCAGCCAATCCGTTGCGGTGGTGTTTGACAGAAGAGCGTTGGCCAGGACAATGGAAGAGAATCTTGCTTTTCTTTCAATAGCGCCTTTGGATTTTATTTTAGGCTCTGTTTTGCAACTCACCCAAAAAAAAACAGTACCTCTAACATTGCAGCATACAATCAGTACTGAAGGAACACATGGGGGAGGGAATTTTATGGGCCCTGCAACAGCGGCTTTGGTGGCTGGTAGGGTGCTTTAATTAGGCATGATTTGTTTTTTTGGATTTCCGATGGCATTTTTGTAGTGCAATTAAGTCAGCAGCAGGTTTGCAGCAGTCCAGGGTTCCCCCCTGCATGGTGGCAGATCGCAGCTTTGCGTGCATTTCCATGCTATGAATACTTATTACCCGACACTTACGTCTCACCTGGCAGATTAAGTTAACAGCGAACTGTATCCTTGTGCCACGTTCGTTTAAAGGTAGCGTATACCAGTCAGCTTTGTGCATTTGTGTTGGAGGTCTGTGGTTTCATGCCTTGAACTCGTGGCACAAGGAAGCCAACATTGGAGTGGATGTTTGGCTCCAGGCTCAGTACCAGCAAGGGCAATTCTTCTCAGGCGATGGCGGGGAAAAGCATTGGGCTGGGGGGGCGGGGCGCATGGAGGTGCAGGGGAAGGTAGCGGCTGAGGACACAGGGTGAGGTTATCATTTGCATGGAGGAGTAGGAGAGGGTACTCGGGCAGGAGAGAGTGGGGTCTCGGGTCGGTGGAGGAGCAGGCGAGGGAGGAGGGCAGCATTCAGGCTGTGGTGGTGGTTGTTATTGATGCTGAAGCTGGCTGTGGATAGTTGCAGGGGGGTTGATGTGTGCATGACAGGAAACAGATCGTCATGAGGGGCCTAAAGGGAGGGATGAGTGCTGTTTACGTCGGGGTCCTGTCGGGCAAAATCAGGGTAGTGTCTGGCACAGGGAATGGTCACAAGTAAAAAGAGAATTATGAGGGGTGCAAACTGAAAATGAAGGTCAATCAAGTTATAGTAAGCTTATTCAGTGGCCGCAATCAGCATATGCTTCCAAAGGCCACTGATCCTTGCAGCTTGCAACAGATAATGATTTATTGATGTGCGGCTCAGGGTGCTTTATAGTGATGGCGGGGCTCCACCAATAAAAGTCCGTCTCCAATGCTTGATCACACGTTTCTCTCATGCCCTTCACTGCAGGTAAAAATTGCATGCAAAACGGGAAAAAAGGCAGAAGTGGAATTTCTGCCAACTTCCGGTTCTGCCTTCAGAAATGCTTCGGGACTGTCAAAATTCCAGCTGTGGTATTCATGGGTATGCTTGAGGCCCTCCGCAAGCTGTGGACATCGCAGGGATTGGAGTGGATCGTGGAAATAATATTTTGTTGATAAGTTTCCTTTGTTTTTTATGATTTGGGATTTTTATTAAGTTGTGTCTCTCTTAAAATGGGACACTTTTTGTTTTTTTGAGTAGATTATACTGAAGCAACTCAGTATCCACAAATGTGTTCGCCAGGAGAGGAATGCCATCAGTATTACATAAGATTATAATACAGAAACAGGCCAATCAGCTCAACCAGTCCATATTAGTGTTTATCCTTGACAAACAACAAACCCAACACCAAGTGCTTGCTCTATTCAGCTTTATTCCCCTTTCTTTCAACCATCTGTATAACCTATTTTCTGATGAGAACAAGGTTTCCATTTCAATCACTAATTCTGGTCATACGTTCCAGTTTCAGAACCCTCTGCTTCTGATGTAAATTTCACCTAATATTTGTAACCCTTCAATTGATGCAAACAGTCTGTTTCTATTCACTCTAAAGGAACACAGGAATTACTAGATGAAGTAAGACCAAGGTCTATCTAGTTTGCCTCTGCTGGTCAACATGGTTTTGTGAAAAGGAAATCCTGTTTAACTAATTTATTGCAGTTCTTTGAACTACTAACACGTGCAGTGGATAAAGGGGAACAGGTGGATGGACTGTACTTAGATTTCCAGAAGGCATTTGATAAAGTGACACACCAAAGGTTATTGTGGAAAATAAAAGTTAATGGTATAGGGTGTAACATAATGGCATGGATAGGTGATTGGCGAGCTAACAGGAAAGAGAGGAGGCATAAATGGGTCATTTTCTAGTTGGCAAGCTGTAACGAGTGCTGTGCCACAGGGATCAGTGCTTGGGCCTCAACTTTTTACAATTTATATATTTGACTTGGATGAAGGGACTGAAGGTATGGTTGCTAAATTTGCTGATCACAAAGATAGGTAGGAAAGTAGTTTGTGAAGAGGATGTAAGGAGGCTACAAAGAGATAGAGATAGGTTAACTGAATGATTTGGCAAATGGAGTATAATGTGGGAAAATGTGATATTGTCCATCTTGGCAGGAAGAATAAAAAGAAGCATACTATCTAAATGGTGAGAGATTGCAGAGCTCGGAGATGCAGAGGGATCTGGGTGTCCTAGTGCATGAATCGCAAAAGGTTAGCATGCAGGTACAGCACGTAATTAAGAAAACCATCAGAATGTTATTGTTTATCGCAAGGGGAATTGAATACAAAAGTACAGAGGTCATGCGTCTGTTATACAGGACATTGGTGTAACCACATCTGGAGTACTGCGCACAGTCTTGGTCTCATTATTTCAGGAAAGATGCAAAAACTGTTGGAAGTAGTTCAAAGAAGGTTTACTAGAGTAATACCTGGAATGGGCAGGTTGTCGTTTGAGGAAAGATTGGACAGGCTAGGCTTGTATTCGCTGGAGTTTAGAGAAGTAAGAGGCAATTTGATTGAAACATATAAGATCCTGCGGAGTCTTGACAAGACGGATGTGGAAAGGATGAATCTAGATGAATCACTGTTTAAAAATAAGGGGTCGCCCATTTAAGACAGAGATAAGGAGAAATTTTTTCTCTGAGGGTCGTGAGTCTTTGGAACTCTCTTTCTCAAAAGGCAGTAGAAGCAAAGTCTTTGAATATTTTTAAGGCAGAAGTAGATAGATTTTTGATAAACAAGGGGGTGAGAGGTTATCGGGGATAGGCAGGAATATGGAGTTGAAGTTACAACCAGATCAGCCATGATCTTGTTGAACGGCGGAGCAGGCTCGAGGGGCCAAGTGACCTACTCCTGCTCCTAATTCGTATGTTCTTATGTATATTCGCACAATATGGTACTGGAGTTGTTGCCTAATCAATCTCTGTCTCATTATCAAATCACCCCTAATCTCTTCTGCTCCAATGAAAATAAGCCCAATTTTTCAAGTCTTCCTTACAATTTATTCACTATCATTTACATTAGCAGGCAGCAAGAAGTTTGCCTGCATTACTTTGAACAGTTGCAAGTTAATTGTGCATTGTGATCCCCGTTTTCAGGGGCAATCAAATTGTAAGCCCATTATATCCTAGGATAGTCACTTTAACTGAACAAATGGAAGAAAATAGAAAAGTCTAACTCAGAACTCTATTACTTGGCCATCTACGAAACAGCTGGTCACACATCAGATTACTTTAGAAGGATGCGCACCTCAACTATTTACAATCTTTATTAATGGCTTGGATGAAGGGGACAGGATGTATTGTAGCCAAATTTGCTGATGATACAAAGATAGGTAGGAAAGCAAGTTGTGAGGACACAGAGTCTGCAAAGGGATATAAGTGGTAAAGTAAGTGAGTAAAAATTTGGCAGTTAAAGGATAATGTGGGAAAATGTGAGGTTGTCCACTTTGGTGGGAGAAATAAAAAAGTGGAATATTATTTAAATGGAGAGAGACTGTGGTACAGTGATCTGGGTGTCCTCATATATGAATCATAAAAAGTTAGCATACAGGTACAGCAAGTAACTCGGAAGTTGTCACGCAGGCCCCCACCTGCCAGGAATGAGGCATATTAATTTTGCCACATGGACATTATATTTCAAATTGTTGCTGGAAAGAAGAGGCCTGTTACAAGGGGTTGCCAGGCCTCTGGCTGGAAAGACATTTTTGCATATTAACACAGAGTGTTTGGAGACAAAGGACCATTCCCTAACACACACAATACACAGAGCCAACACATGGTCAGACCAGTTAGTCACATGACTAACGCATGGCAATTTGAGGTTTTCTGAATTGTACAGTTTTGAACTGAGTTTGGGCAGAAAGCTGTCTGCTCCTGGATTGAAAAGACCTCTCCCGTCTGCTCCCATCGCTTTCTCACGTAAGTCCAAAAACCTACTGAAGATACATGAACCCTAAGAGAGAAAAGTCTCCGACAGTGAACAAGGTTCAAGAAGAATACTGGGCCCCAACGAAAAGCAAGATCTACCTACAATCAAGGACTCTACAGTGAGCTCGAAGAACCGTAACAACAACTCTTCAGATATTGCCCTCAAACCTTTCCACTTTATTTTTCTTCTGCTCTTTTCTGCCTCTATTTGCAAGTGTGTATCACGCATGCATGCAAGCGTGGGCGCGTCATGTACCCCTAGGTGTCAACCGAATTAGAGTTCAAGTTTAATAAATTTCATCTTTCTCTTTAAACCTAAGAAAGCCTGTTTGTGTTCGTTTCTTTGCCTTATAATTGGAAAGCGGTGAACAAGGATTCACCAAGGGGGAATTAAAAGTGTGTTTAAAAATAAAACTCTGTTACAGTAAGACAAGGTGAAGGCCAAAAGGGAACCAGAGACCTCTTTCTCACCTGGTCGTAACAAAGGCAAAAAGAATGTTGGCTTTTATCGTAATGGGGATGAAGTATAAAAGTAGGGAAGTCTTGATACAACTGTACAGAGCATTGGTGAGACAGCATCTAGAGTACTGTGTACAGTTTTAGCCTCTTTATTTAAGGCGGGATATATTTGCACTGGAGGCAATTCAGAGAAGGTTCACTAGGCTGATTACTGGGAAAAAGGAAAGGCTGAGCAAGCTGGCCTACACTCACTGGAGTTTAGAAGAACGAGAGGTGACCTTATTCAAATATATAAGATTCTGAGGGGACTTGACAAGGTAGATGCTGAGATGATGTTTCCCCTCATGGGGGAATCTAGAACTAAGAGGCAGAGTTTCAAAATAAGGGGCCTCCCTTTTAAGACAGAGATGGAGGGAATTTCGTCTCTCAGTGGGTTGTTAATCTTTGGAATTCTCTACCCCAGACACAGTGGAGGCTGTGTCCTTGAACATATTCAAGGCTGAGCCAGACAGATCTTTGAGTGACAAGGGAGTCAAGGATTATAGGGGGCAGATAAGAAAGTGGAGGTAAGGCAACAATCAGATCAGCCATGATCTTATTGAATAGCGGAGCTGGCTCAAGAGGCCAAATGGCCTCCTCCTGCTCCTATTTCTTATGCACTGTCTCACAGTCTAACACAACTTAATGCCCTGACAATAACTAAAGCTTCCTGATTTCTGCCAAGCTTTGTATAATGCTATTGCGGTAGTTAAATTCTATCCACCGCTCTGAGAGACCATTTTTCGTAATGAAATCGTTTCCTGTCTCATGGACTTTTCACATCCTCCACCTGTTGTTCCCTGACAATTAAATACATTTCAACTTGAATAGCCAGGAAAGGAACAGGAAAGGAACAGCTGAAGTAAAGATTACTTTTCAGTGATTCACAATCACAATTCACAATCACGCAAGTGTGAAGACATACATTTATTGCCTGCTGTTGTTTTTTTATTTATTTTTTTTATTTATAGATACAGCACTGAAACAGGCCCTTCGGCCCACCGAGTCTGTGCCAACCAACAACCACCCATTTATACTAACCCTACAGTAATCCCACATTCATTACCACCTACCTACACTAGGGGCAATTTACAATGGCCAATTTACCTATCACCTGCAAGTCTTTGGCGGTGGGAGGAAACCGGAGCACCCGGCGAAAACCCACGCAGTCACAGGGAGAACTTGCAAAGTCCGCACAGGCAGTACCCAGAATTGAACCTGGGTCCCTGGAGCTGTGAGGCTGCGGTGCTAACCACTGCGCCACTGTGCCGCTGTGTTGCTGATCTTTTGTTGGTAATTATCAACTGTCAAGGTGAGATCGCTATTTTTATGAATATTGTAATTTTTAATGCATTCTTTTACTGCAAAATAAATAGAGAGCTGAAGACAATGAAAGAAAATATTTAAGATATTAAGGAGAACAGATAGGACTGATTGGGAGAAACTAGTTCTGGTGATTGCCCCCTAGTTCTAGACTCCCCACAGTCTAAAAATTAGAGTCAGACCTTTCAGGAGTGAAGTTAGGAAACACTTCTTGACACAAAGGGTGGTCGGCGTTTGCAACACTCTTCCGCAAGCAGAAATTGATGTTCGATCAATTGCTAACCTTAAAACTGTGCTTGATACATTTTTGTTAACCAAAGGGTATTTGGTGGAGTTAGGGTGCCTATCAGCCATGATCTTATTGAATGGCAGAACAGGCTTGAGCAGCTAAATAACCTACTCCAGTTCCTAGGTTTCCTTATACCAGACATCATCCTAATGAACCTATAATGCACCCTCCCTATTGCCTCAATATCATTCCGAGAGCATGGAGCCCCAAATTGCACACAGTTCCTCCATGACATCTGGATTTTCATATTCTTTACCTCTTGCAGTAAAACTCAGTATTCCATTAGCTTCTGTATGGCTGTATCCATTTGAGGTGAAGCAAAAGGTCTTGTGAACCTAAATCCCCAAATCCCCCTGATTTTCCACATCATCTTTCACACAAAGAATAATTATTGCTTTTATGTTCTTCAACTTAACTTAATGTTGAATTCATCTGCCACTTTTCTGCCCATTCCATCATCTAATCAATCAACACTCCACCACCTTTTTAGCTTCATACCAGGACTAATTGATTGGTGGGAAGACAATAAAGGTGTGATGCACTTTTCAGCACCACACAGTTGTGGTCACACAGTAAACTGTGTAAGTTTGTGGAATTGCAAATAAAACTGAATTCAGTCCTTAACTTGCTGTAGGAAAAATCATTCACGTGGTTTTACTTTCCATCCAGAAATAATTCTGATGAAAAGTTGTGATGACACCATGATTTTATATTGCCCCTTTCAACATGTTAGTTTAGGCTTTATTGAAATCATTAATTGAATGATGCAGCACTGGAAGCTGCTATTCGGCCCCTCCTGCCTGTGCCAGCTCTTTGAAAGGGGTAACCCATCCCTTGCTCTTTCCCCATAGCCCTGAAAATATTTCATTTTTAAGAATATATCCAATTCCTTTTGAAAAGTACCACTGAATCTGTTTCCACCACCCTTTCAGGCAGTGCATTCTAGATCATAACAACTCACAGTATTTAAAAAAATTCATAGCCTCCCTTTCTCCTATGCATTGTGCCAAAGACCATCTCCATAAAAAAAAGTCTACTAGTGCGACTATACACACACATCTGGTACGGTTTTGTTGCCCAGGAATCAAACATGATCCACATTACTGAATTTAGCTTACTGGATATGATATGATACGATCTCTAACGTGACCTCCTAGACTTTAGATAGGGAATGGTAGCATAGAAAAGAACTGAACTCAAGAGGTGAGGTGAGAGTGACTGCCCTTAACATCAAGGCAGCATTTGACCGAGTATGGCATCAAGGAGCCCTAGTAAAACTGGAGTCAATGGGAATCAGGGGGGAAACTCTCCGTTGGTTGGAGTCATACCAAGCGCAAAAGACAATGATTGTGGTTGTTGGAGGGCAATCATCTCAGCTTGAGGACATCTCTGCAGGAGTTCCTCAGGGTAGTGTCCTCGGCCCAACCATCTTCAGCTGCTTCATAAATAACCTTTCTTCAATCATAAGGTCAGAAGTGGGAATGCTTGCTGATGATTGCACAATGTGCAGCGCCATTCTCGACTCCTCAGATACTGAAGCAGTCCGTGTAGAAATGCAGCAAGATCTGGACAATATCCAGGCTTGGGCTGATAAGTGGCAAGTAACATTCGTGCCAGGCAATGACCATCTCCAACAATAGCGATCTAACCATCTTCCCTTGACCTTCAATGGCATCACCATTGCAGAATCCCCCACTATCAACATCCTGGTGGTTACCATTGAACAGAAACTGAACTGGAATGGCCATATAAATACCATGGCTACAAGGGCAGGTCAGAGGCTAGGACTCCTGCGGTGAGCAATTCACTTCCTGACTCCCCAAAGCCTGTTCTCCATCTGCAAGGCACAAGTCAGCAGTGTGATGGAATACTCTCCACTTGCCTGGATGGGTGCAGCTCCAACAACACTCAAGAAGCTCAACACCATCCAGGACAAAGCAGCCCACTTGATTGGCACCCCATCCACAAACATTCACTCCCCCTACCACCAACGCCAGTGGCAGCAGTGTGTACCATCTACAAGATACATTGCAGCAATGCACCAAGGCTCCTTCGACAGCACCTTCCAAACCAGCAACCTCTATCACCTAGAAGGACAAGGGCAGCAGATGCATGGGAACACCACCATCTCCAAGTTCCCCTCCAAACCACACACCATCCTGACTTGGAACTATATCGCCATTCCTTCACTGTTGCTGGGTCAAAATCCTGGAACTTCTTTCCTAACAGCACTGAGGGTGTACCTACCCCAGTTGGACCGCAGTGGTTCAAGAAGGCAGCTCACAACCAACTTCTCAAGGGAAATTAGAGATGGGCAATATCTGCTGTCCTACCCAGCGAAGCCCACATCCAATGAACAAATTTTTTAAAAATGTTACTGGACTAGTAATCCACAGGCTCAGACTACTGCTCCAAAGACGTGAGTTCAAATCCCACGATGGCAGCTGGGAGAATTAAAAATTTAATGACTATATCAGGAACAAAATAAAAGTCTCAGTAATGATCATGAAACTACCGGATTGTCGCAAAAGCTCTTCTGGTTCACTGATGTCCTTTAGGGAAGGAAATCTGCCATCTGGCCTGCATGTAACTCTGGAACCACAGTGATGTGGTTGACTCTTAACTGCCCTCTGAAATGACCTAGCAAGACACTCAGTTGTATCAAACTGAGAGTCAAAGAAGAATAAAAATGGACGGAGCAGCCGGTAGCGACCTGGTACTGGAAATCACAAAGACACACCCTGCCCAGTCAACCCTGAAAAGTTCTCCTCGACAAACATCTGGGGACCTGTGTGCCAAAATTGGGAGAGCTGTACCACAAACTGTGCCTGAAAGTCACACTCATTAAATCATAGGTTACAAGCAATGATGTCCAGACTCCTCCATCACCATCCCAGGGTCTTTTCTGTCCCACCGGCAGGACTGACCAACTAGAGGTTGTACCACAGTGGTAAAGAATCAGAAGGGTCATCACCATTGACTCCAGAACCCGTGAAGTCTCATGGTATCAGGTCAAAGGTGGGCAAGGAAACCTGCTGATTGCCACCTAGTGCCCTCCCATAGCTGATGAATCAGTGTTCCTCCATGCTGAACACTACTTGGAAGAAGCACTAAGAGTAGCAAGGGCACAGAATGGACTCTGGGTGGGGTCTTCAATGTCCATCGCCAAGATCAGCTCGTAAGCATCTCTACTGACTAAACTGGCTGAGTCCTGAAGGGCATATCTGCGAGGCAAGGCCTGCAGCAGGTGGTGAGAGAACCAATACAATGAAAAAACCTACTTGAACTCGCTCTGACCAATCTACTTGTCGCAGACGCATCTGTCCGTGACAGTATTGGTAGGAGTGACCACCGGACGGCACTTGTAGAGACAAAGTCCTGTCTTCATATGAAGGACACCCTCCATCGTCCTGTGTGGCACTGCCACCATGCTAAATGAGATAGATTCAGAACAGATCCAGTAGTCAAAGCTGGGCATCCATGAGGCAATGTGGGCCATCAGCAGAAGAATTGTATTCAACCATAATCTAAGACCTCATGACCTCACTTTACTATTACCATCAAGCCAGGGGCCCAATTTTGGTTCAAAGAGGAATGTCAGAAAGCATGCCAGGAGCAGCACCAGGAATACGTAAAAACACAGGACTAAGTGCATGCTTAACAGCGGAAGCAGCTTGTGACCAACAGAGTAAAGCGATCTCAAACAAATAGCGTCATAGAGTTATACAGCACAGAAACAGGTCCATTGGCCCATCGTGTCTGTGCCAGCCATCCAGCACCCAACTATTCGAATCCCACATTCCTGCACTTGGCCCATAGCCTTGTATGCTATGGCATTTCAAGTTCTCATCTAAATACTTCTTAAATGTTGTGAGGGTTCCTGCCTCCTCCACCTCTTCAGGCATCCAGATTCCAACCACCCGCTGGGTGAAAAAGATTTTCTTCAAATCCCCCCTAGACCTCCTGCCCCTTACCTTAAATCTATGCCCCCCTGGTTATTGACCCCTCCACTAAGGGAAAAAGTTTCTTCCTATCTAACCTATCAATGCCCTTCATAATCTTGTACACCTCAATCACGTCCCCCCTCAGCCTCCTCTGCTCCCAGGAAAACAACTTTTCAGTCTCTCTTCATAGCTGAAAGGCAACATCCTGGTGAATCTCCTCTGCACCCTCTCCAGTGCAATCACATCCTTCCTATAGTGTGGTGACCAGAACTGTACACAGTACTCCAGCTGTGGCCTAACTAGCGTTTTATACAGCTCCATCATAACCTCCCTGCTCTTCTATTCGATGTCTCAGCTAATAAAGGCAAGTATTCCATATGCCTTCCGATCCATCTCATCTACCTGTGCTGCTGCCTTCAGTGATCTATGGACAAGTACACCAAGGTCCCTCTGACATTCTGTACTTCCTAGGATCCTATCATCCACTGTATATTCCCTTGCCTTGTTAGTCCTCCCAAAATGCATTACCTCACACTTTTCAGGATTAAATTCCATTTGCCACTGCTCCGCCCATCTTACCAGCCCATCTATATCTCCCTGTAATCTAAGGATTTCCTCCTCACTATTTACGACACCACCAATTTTCGTGTCATCTGCAAACTTACTGATCATACCTCCAATATTCACGTCTAAATCATTAATGTACACTACAAACAGCAAGGGTCCCAGCACCGATCCCTGTGGTACACCACTGGTCACAGGCTTCCAATCGCAAATACAGCCCTCGACCATCACCTCCTGCCAATTTTGGATCCAATTTACCAAATTGCCCTGGATCCCATGGGCTCTTACCTTCTTAACCAATCTCCCATGCGGGACCTTATCAAAAGCCTTACTGAAATCCATGTATACTACATCTACTACTTTACCCTCATCGACACATCTAGTCAACTCCTCGGAAAATTCAATCAAGTCAGTTAGAAACGATCTCCCCCTGACAAAGCCAAGCTAACTATCCCTGATTAATCCCTGCCTCTCCAAGTGGAGATTAATCCTGTCCCTCAAAATTTTTTCCAATATTTTCCAACCACTGGTGTTAGACTCACCGGCCTGTAATTACCTGGTTTATCCCTGCCACCCTTCTTGAATAATGGTACCACATTCACTGTCCTCCAGTCCTCTGGTACCTCTCCTGTGGCCAGAGAGGATCTGAAAATTTGTGTCAAAGCCCCTGCTATCTCCTCCCTTGCCTCAGAACAGATCAATGCTCTGCGGTCCTGCCACATGCAGTTATGAATGGTAATGGACAATTAAACAACTAACCAGAGGCGAATCCTCAATGATGGGGAAAGCCCAGCACATCAGTGCAAAAGAAGAGTCTGAAGCATTTGCAACCATCTTCAGCCAGAAGTGCCAAATGGAGGATCCGCCGTGGCCTATTCCTGAGGTCGCCAGCATCTCAGATGCCAGCCTTCAGGCAATTTGATTAATTCCACGTGATATCAAGAAACAGCTGGATTCAGTAAAGACTATTGGCCCAGACAACGTCCCAGCTACAGCACTGCAGACTTATGCTCCAGAACTGGCCATGTCCCTCGCCAAGCTGTTCCAGCACAGTTACAACTGGTACCAAAGCAATCAATCTCAATCAATTTATCTACAACAGATCCAGATATGAAGCAAGGAAAACTTGTCAGTGATGGGAAGTTCTGGGAACCATTGGTTCCTCCCATGAATCGCCATTGTCAGATATCCCTCAATTTGAGGATGACGTCTACTCAAGGTCACGAGTTTCTACCAGTGATCTTCAGGTGACTGAACTGGCCGATTCTTGACCCGCAGATCTTTGGGCACATGGAGCAAGAGGTCACTGTCTCATGGGACCCCGAGTGCAGGATTTGCTTCCTTTTCTTTGCTTCTCTGCCTCATCAATAAAGGACTCAAAGCATGATGCAACTCGACGGACAAGTTGTCGCCATTTTGAGCAACTAGTAGCAAGCTCCTTCCAGTCATCAATGTCAATGCTGCCGCACTTCAAAGAGAGCTTCAGAGTATCTTTGAAGCGTTTTCTTTATCCTCCCCGGAACACTGACTATTTGAAAAAACAGGACCGAGCAGGGGAAGACGATTTTCAGCCATCTGGACACAGTGTCCAGTCCATCGAAGTTGGTTTTGCAGGGGTTTTCTACCAGGGTCCACTTGCCAAGTCATGTAGCGATGGAGAATTGGCAACGATTCAAAACTCCAAGTTGACATCACCACCCTCAGTGAGACCCGCCTTCCTGGGGAGGGGCAGCTGAAGGAACAAGCAGGGGGATACACCTTCTCTTGGAAAAGAAAGGCTGACAGCGACCCTCGTGTTCACGGAGTTGGTTTTGTCATCCAGAATAGGATCTTGGATGCACTACCAGAACTCCCCAACTGCATAAATGAAAGACTCACGACACTTCACCTGCAGCTCAGCCATAATCAATATGCCACCTTCATCAGCCCGAAGAGAGAAATTCCAAGTGCAGCTCACAACCAATCTGGAAAATCTTCAGGCATCCAACTCAATTTCAGAACCACAGAATAATACAATGCAGAAGACGCCCTTCAGCCCATCAAGTCTGCACCGATGCATTAAAACACCTGACCTGTCTACCTAATCCCATTTGCCAGCACTTGGCCCATAGCCTTGAATGTTATGACGTGCCAAGTGCTCATCCAAGTACGTTTTAAAGGATGTGAGGCAACCTGCATCTACCACCCTCCCAGGCAGGGCATTCCAGACCGTCACCACCCTCTGGGTAAAAAAGTTCTTCCTCAAGTCCCACTTAAACCTCCCGCCCCTCACCTTAAACTTGGGAACCCTCGTAACTGACCCTTCAACGAAGGGGAACAGCTGCTCTCTGTCCACGCTCCTCATTCTCTTGTACACCTTGATCAGATCACCCCTCAGTCTTCTCTGCTCCAGCGAAAACAATCCAAGCCTATACAACCTCTCTTCATGTTCCATCCCAGGCAACATCCTGGTGAATCGCCTCTGCACCCCCTCCAGTGCAATCACATCCTTCCTATAATGTGGTGACCAGAATTGCACACAGTACTCCAGCTGTGGCCTTACCAAAGTTCTGTACAAAGTTCCAACATGGCCTCCCTGCTAATCTATGCCTCAATTGATAAAGGCAAGTGTCCCATATGCCTTTTTCACCTCCCTATTAACCTGCCCTTCTGCCTTCAGAGATCTATGGACAAACACGCCAAGGTTCCTTTGTTCCTTGGAACTTCCCAGTGTCAGGCCATTCATTGAATACTTCCGTGTCACATTACTCCTTCCAAAGTGTATCACCTCACACTTTTCAGCGTTAAATTCCATCTGCCACTTTTCTGCCCATTTGACCATCCCGTCTCTATCTTCCTGTAACCCAAGACACTCCACCTCACTGTTAACCACTCGGCCAATCTGTGTGTCATCCGCGAACTTACTGATCATACCCCCCACATAGTCATCTATGTCGGTTATATAAATGACAAACAATAGGGGACCCAGCACAGATCCCTGTGGTACGCCATTGGACATTGGCTTCCAATCACTAAAACAGCTGTCTGTCATCACTCTCTGTCTCCTATAGCTAAGCCAATTTTTAATCCACCTTATCAAGTTACCTTGTATCCCATGTGCATTTGCTTTCTTGATAAGTCTCCCATGTGGGACCTTGTCAAAGGCTTTGCTGAAATCCACGTAAACTACATCAACTGCACTACCCTCATCTGCACACCTGGTCACATGCTGAAAAAATTCAATCAAATTTGTTAAGCATGACCTCCCTCTGACAAAGCCATGCTGACTATTCCTAATCAAATTTTGCCTCTCCAAGTGGAGATAGATTCTCTCCTTCAGAATTTTCTCCAATAGTTTCCCTACCACTGACGTGAGACTCACTGGGCTGTAGTTCCCTGGCTTTTCTCTACAACCTTTCTTAAACAGTGGGACCACATTAGCTGTTCTCCAGTCCTCTGGCACCTCCCCCGTGGCCATGGGAATTAAAAATTTGGGTCAGAGCCCCTGCAATCTCCACCCACGCTGCCAACAGCATCCTGGGACACAAATCGTCCGGACCTGGAGATTTGTCCACTTTTAAGCCTGCCAAAACCTCCAATACCTTGTCACTCCCTATGACAATTTGCTCAAGAACCTCACAGTCTCTCTCTCCAAGTTCCATATCTACATCCTCATTCTCTTGGGTGAAGACAGATGTGAAGTATTCATTCAACACCCTACCAATGTCCTCTGGCTCCACCCACAAATTTCCCCCTTGGTCCCTAATGGGTCCTACTCTTTCCCTGGTTATCCTCTTCCCATTAATATACTGAGAGAATATCTTGGGATTTTCCCTACTTTTACCAGCCACAGCTTTCTCATATCCCCTCTTTGCTCTCCTAATTGCTTTCTTAAGCTCCATCCTACACTTTCTGTATTCCACTAATGCTTCCATTGATTTGCTCTCCTTGTATTTGCTAAAAGCCTCTCTTTTCCTTCTCATCGTACCCTGAATGTTTCTTGTCTCCATGGTTCTCTGGGCTTGTTGCTCCTACCTATTACCCTGGAAGGAACATGTTGAGCCTGTACCCTCCCCATTTCCTTTTTGAATGCCCCCCACTGCTCTTCTGTAGATTTCCCAACAAGTAACTCTTTCCGGTCTACCTTGGCCAGATCCTGCCTTATTTTACTAAAATTTGCTCTCCCGCAATCCAAAACCTTTTTTTGCAACTTGTATATTTCTTTCTCCAAAACAAGCTTAAATTGTACCATGTTGTGGTCGCTATCACCAAAATGGTCCCCCACCAACACATCAACCACCTGTCCGGCTTCATGCCCCAGAATTAGGTCCAGCACTGCACCCTCCCTTGTTGGATCCTCTACATATTGGGCTAAAAAGTTCTCCTGTACACATTTTAAGAACTCCACTCCCTCTAAGCCCTTAACACGATGACTATGCCAAATCAAGTCAGCTGTAGTAGACACCTGTGTTCAGACCATTGGGTTCAAGCATCACCACCAGGACTGGTTCGATGAAAATGATGCTGACCACCTGGAACAAAAACGAGTAGCCTTCATTGCCTGGCAGAACAACCCAAGGTCGCAAGTCAAGAAGGCAGCATTCCAATAGCTGAAGGCTGACACCCAAAGACAAATCCTGAAGATAAAGAACAAATGGTGGGAACAGAAAGCCTAAGAGATCCAAAAATATGCTGACCATCACGACATGCGAAGCTTTTCTGAAGCCACCAGAACCACTTATAGACCAAGATCAAATGCAGAAAATCCCCTTCACTCACAGGATGGGGTCTCCCTTCTTAAGGATGACAATGCCATCCGTCAACGCTGGAAAGAATATTTTCAACAATTCCTCAACTGTGAATCCACAGTGGCAGTTGATACTCTTCAGGCTATCCCCCAGTATCCTGTAGAATCCATGGATGAACCACCATCGATGGGTGAGCTGCAACAAGCAATCAGATGGAAAAAAAACTATAAAGCCTGCGGCCCTGATGGCATTCCAGCTGAGTTCTTCAAAGCTGGTGCGCATTTGCTCACTTCAAGATTCAATGCACTCATCCTACGAATTTAGAAGGAAAAAACACTCCCCCCGACTTCAGGAATGTGTCAATTGTAACTATCTTCAAGAAGGCAGATAAATCAAGTGTTATGAGGAGGTGGGAGGAGCGCAGTCTTTTCTAGTTCCAGTTCTCCACAGGTCACAACATATTTTTAAATGTTTACCCAGTTACTGATGCGGCCCATCATATTCTCTACTCTTTATTCCAGAATAAAATACACCAACCAGGTTTCTTTAAAAAAACAACAAAATCAGATTATAAAACAAGACATAACCAGTAACGAAGCAAAGCAGAAACACACAGATTTAAATATGGAAGTTCCCATTTACCTCACACACACACACACACACACACACACACACACACACACACACACACACACACACACACACACACACACACACACACACACACACAAAAGACAAAGGTAAAAGAAGAGATTTTCCAAAGAGATTTTTTTTCAGAGCTCTGTTGCAAAATCCTTGCTAATTCTTGAAGAAGAAAAGAGAAGATATGGAAAGATGTCAGTTGTCCCTTTTTTGGTTTGGCATCCCAGATACGTGTAGACGGCTGTCTCTGGGATCTTTCTCGAACAGTTCTTTTCTGGCAACGTTGAGGATCAATTTGACAGGTTTTCAAGAAGAAACACAGCAATAGGGGTTTCAAGCAGGCCTTTCAGGACAAATGTATCAGCAATTTTTCTATTTCTTACACTCGCTTCTCAAAGAGATGGAAAAGCTGGCAGTCTTTTCAAAGAGATGGAAAAGGCTGAGCTGGGGCGACTACTTTCCTTCCTGGTTTTTTTAAAACTCCAAATCAGTCCAAAGAAAAACCAGAGCCTCCTGACCCCTATAAAGCTTGACCTGTCTCTTCTCCGTAAACATCTCCCCCAAGGCAAAAAGCCTCAGCTGGGTATTTATCTGAAGATAGGTGACTTCCATGTACATGTTGTTTGCAAACAAGACCTCTCAGTCCTTTCAATGACCGCAGTGAAAAAAACATCCACGGAATCCTTTTTACTGTTTTAAAACACAAGTCTTCAAAATTTAACAAAAAAATTGAAATACTTTCGAAACACATGCTGTAGGAACTATCAAAGTATTTCCCTCTTGTCCACAGGAGAGAAAATCCTGACATGCATTCTTCTGAATCGTCTTCTTCCCATGAATGCTACACTTACCACACATCATGTCTCAAATTACTCTTACACTGTATCCCTAAATATTATTTCCTCAAACAAATGTATCTGATTTGCATGAATCAACACTTCAGCTTCCCCTGCCACCCGAGGTAGCCTGTTCCGTAAAGGAGCAAGGACCTTTACTGATTTTTTGTGCCAAGAGAACTATGGTCCACCAGAAGCCTGACCTACCACATTGTCAGACAGGGCCACGGATCCCAGACTCCCAGCCTATGAAGCAGACCATGCCTCTTTCGGCCCCAAACCATTCTAGTTCTTCCAATCTTCTAGTCCCAAACAAACGCTTTGTGACTCCAAAGCAAATTTTAGCCCAAGATTAACACTAAACATTTTCCTTAGGTTCCGAAGAAGGGTCACTGACCCGAAACGTTAACTCTGCTTTCCTTTTCACAGATGCTGCCAGACCTGCTGAGTGGTTCCAGCATTTCTTGTTTTTATTTCAGATTTCCAGCATCCGCAGTATTTTGCTTTTATTTTCCTTAGGTTAACAGTTTTTCTACCCTCACCTTTTTCGACACTGTCAAAATATAAGGGTCACCTCCTTCCCAGTTTCTGCAAACCCATTTATTTAATTTCTGTACCCACTCCCTCAAAACTGCAGAACCACAAAAATTCTTAGAATACTTCAACACATTGAACTGGAGTTGTGAAACACAAATCACAGCGCCTGAGCTTCTGATGACAAGCATTCTGCATAAGAAGTTGCTGAATGTGAAAAGAAATCAGAGTGCTAGTCACTAACGCATGCTACAGAATGGTATTGGCAAGGATCTCAATTCTATCAGCACAAACTGCAGTGCTGTAGGTAGAGGAGAGGAAACTAAATTCAAATAAATACTCAGATGGAGCGAGGAAAAAAATGGAAAACTGTGCATTTGGTCCTCCTTTTCCCTCTCTTACACTGCCTAAATTCATTTAACATATGAGCTGCTCTCAAATCATTAAATCACCCCTATCCAAGCTGTTCCAGTACAGCTACAACACTGGCATCTACCCTGCAATGTGGAAAATTGCTCTACACAAAAAGCAAGACAAGTCCAACCCGACCAATTACCGTCCCATCAGCCTACTCTCAATCATCAGTAAAGTGATGGAAGAGCAGTGGATGTGGTGTATATGGATTTTAGCAAGGCGTTTGATAAGGTTCCCCATGGTAGGCTCATTCAGAAAGTAAGGAGGCATGGGATACAGGGAAAGTTGGCTGTCTGGATACAGAATTGGCTGGCCCATAGAAGACAGAGGGTGGTAGTAGATGGAAAGTATTCAGCCTGGAGCGCGGTGACCAGTCGTGTTCCGCAGGGATCTGTTCTGGGACCTCTGCTCTTTGTGATTTTTATAAATGACTTGGATGAGGAAGTGGAAGGCTGGGTTAGTAAGTTTGCCGATGACACGAAGGTTGCTGGAGTTGTGGAGAGTATGGAAGGCTGTTGTAGGTTGCAACGGGACATTGACAGGATGCAGAGCTGGGCTGAGAAGTGGCAGAAGGAGTTCAACCTGGAAAAGTGTGAAGTGATTCATTTTGGAAGGTCGAATTTGAATGCAGAATATAGGCTTAAAGACAGAATTCTTGGTAGTGTGGAGGAACAGAGGGATCTTGGGGTCCATGTCCATAGATCGCTCATAGTTGCCACCCAAGTTGATAGGGTTGTTAAGAAGGCGTATGGTGTGTTGGCTTTCATTAACAGGGGGATTGAGTTTAAGAGCCACGAGGTTATGCTGCAGCTCTGTAAGGCCCTGGCTCGACCACACTTGGAATATTGTGTTCAGTTCTGGTCGCCTCATTATAGGAAGGATGTGGAAGCTTTAGAGAGGGTGCAGAGGAGATTTACCAGGATGCTGCCTGGACTGGAGGGCATGTCCTACGAAGAAAGGTTGAGGGAGCTAGGGCTTTTCTCATTGGAGCGAAGAAGGATGAGAGGTGACTTGATAGAGGGGTACAAGATGATGAGAGGCATAGATAGAGTGGATAGCCAGAGACCTTTTCCCAGGGTGGAAAGGGCTATCACCAGGGGGCATAATTTTAAGGTGAATGGAGGAAGGTTTCGGGGAGATGTCAGAGGTAGGTTCTTCACACAGAGAGTGGTGGGTGCGTTGAATGCGCTGCCAGCGGTGGTAGTAGAAGCAGATACATTAGGGGCATTTAAGCGACTCTTGGATAGGTACATGGATGATAGTAGAATGAAGGGTAGGTAGTTAGTTTGATCTTAGAGTAGGTTAAAGGTTCGGCACAACATCGTGGGCCGAAGGGCCTGTACTGTTCTATGTTCTATGTTCTTAAGGCATCAACAGTGCCACCAAGCAGCACTTGCATAGCAATAACCTTGCAAGTTCTCCCTGTGTCTGCGTGGGTTTTCGACGGGTGCTCCGGTTCCCTCCCACATCCAAAGACTTGCAGGTGATAGGTAATTTGGCTGTTGTAAATTGCCCCTAGTGTAGGGAGGTGATAGGGAATATGGGATTACTGTAGGGTTAGTATAAAATGGGTGGTTGTTGGTCGGCACAGACTCGGTGGGCCAAAGGGCCTGTTTCAGTGCTGTATCTCAAATTAAAAAAAAATAAAAATAAATAAATAACCTGCTCAGTGACGCTCAGTTTGGGTTCCGCCAGGGCCACTCAGCTCCTGACCTCATTACAGCCTTGGTTCAATCATGGACAAAAGAGCTGAACTCAAGAGGAAAGGTGAGAGTGACTGCCCTTGACATCAAGGCAACATTTGACTGAGTATGGCATCAAGGAGCCCGAGCAAAACTGAGGTCAATGGGAATAGGGGGAAAACTCTCCGCTGGTTGCAGTCATACCTAGCGCAAAGGAAGATGGTTGCGGTTTTTGGAGGTCAATCATCTGAGCTCCAGGACATCACTACAGGAGCTCCTCAGGGTAGTGTCCAAGGCCCAACCATCTTCAGCTGCTTCATCAATGACCTTCCTTCAATCATAAGATCAGAAGTGGGGATGTTCGCTGATGATTGCACAATGTTCAGCACCATATTCGTGACTCCTCAGATACTGAAGCAGTCCGTGTAGAAATGCAGCAAGATTTGGACAACATCCAGGCTTGGGCTGATAAGTGGCAAGTAACATTTGCGCCACACAACTACCAGGCAATGACCATCTCCAACAAGAGAGAATCTAACCATCTCCCCATGACACTCAATGGCATTACCATCGCTGAATCCCCCACTATCAACATCCTAGGGGCTACCACTGACCAGAAACTGAACTGGAATAGCCATATAAATACCATGGCTACAAGAGCAGGCCAGAGACTAGGACTCCTGCGATGAGTAATTCACCTCCTGACTCCCCAAAGCCTGTTCTCCATCTGCAAGGCACAAGTCAGCAGTGTGATGGAATACTCTCCACTTGCCTGGATGGGTGCAGCTCCAACAACACTCAAGAAGCTCAACACCATCCAGGACAAAGCAGCCCGCTTGATTGGCACCCCATCTGCAAACATTCACTCCCTTCATCACCGACGCACAGTGGCAGCAGTGTGCACCATCTACAAGATGCACTGCAGCAACGCTCCAAGACTCCTTAGACAATACCTTCCAAACCCGCGACCTCTACCAACTCGAAGGACAAGGGCAGCAAATGCATGGGAACACCACCACCTGCACGTTCCCCTCCAAGCCACACACCAGCCTGACTTGGAACTGTACTGCCGTTCCTTCACTGTCACTGGGTCAAAATCCTGGAAACTCCCTTCCTAACAGCACTGTGGGTGTACCTACCCCACATGGACTGCAGAGGTTCAAGAAGGCAGCTCACCACCACCTTCTCAAGGGCAATTAGGGATGGGCAATAAACGCTGGCCTGGCCAGCGTCGCCCACATCCCATGAATGAATAAAAGAAAAAATTGTATATCCAAACCAAGCCAGACCACATATCTTAAGACACAATAAACTGCAGTAGCCCTGGTTGCTGAGTGAGCTTTAAGAATACTAATTACATCAACAAAGTTTACCAGATCGTATAGCAAAATAATTTGTCAAGATTTCATTGACAAAAGTGTATTGGTGGAAATAAGCGTTTTTTATAAAAAAAATAATTTTATTTGTCCTGCAACTCGAGAGAGTAAATGGGGCTCTTTCATCCAAAGCGTTGCTGGAAAATTCCAAATATGGTCTCCCACGCAAACTCTCTGATACTAGGTCAATTTGGATCATACTGCTTTAAAAAGAAACCTTTTTTAAATTATCAAGTCAATTTAAAAATTAGTACTTATTTTGTGAAAAATCATGAATGTATTCCTTTAAAGATTTAGTGAATGTGTGGTGATAACATATTCCTTGTGTGTACAGTTTAAATTCAATGCCCAGCCTGTGCTGAGTTAGTTCTGTTACGAATAGGTGAGGAAGAGGTCTAGGGTTCTCTTTCACTCTTCACCTGGTCTTACTGTCACAGGGTTTATTTTTAAACACCGTGTTTTTAGCTCCCCCTTGGTGAATCCTTGTTCACCGCTTTCCAATTATAAGGCAACAAAACTAGCAGAAACAGGCTTTCTTAGGTTTAAAGAAGAAAAGTTGAAATTTATTAAACTTAAACTCTAATTCGGTTAATGCCTATGGATAAACTACGTGCCCATGCTAGCATGCATACGCGATACACACATGAAGATGGGGACAGAAAAGAGCAAAGGAAAAATAAAGTTTGAGGCAATATCTGAAGCGTTGTTGTTCTTCGAGCTCACTGTAGAGTCCTTGATTGTAGCTAAATCTTGCTTTTCATTGGGGGCCCAGTATTCTTCTTAAACCTTGTTCACTGTAAGAGACTTTTCTCTCTTGGGGTTCATGTGTTTTCAGTGGGTTTTGGAGTTCCATGAAAAAGAGATGGGAGCAGACAGGAGAGGCTGTGGCAAGCCAGCCAGGAGAGGTCTTTTCAATCCAGGAGAAAACAGCTTTCTGCAGGCTGTCAGTTCAAACTGTACAGTTCAGAAAAAATGACTGGCAAGGTTAGTCATGTGACTAACTAGTTTGACAACATCTGTTTGTGGATTGTATTGGAGCAGAGGTTAGCTCCTTTCTTCCACACTGTCTGTTAATGTGCATAATTGTTTTTCTGGCCAGGGGCCTGGCAACCCCTTGTCACAGACCTTCTCTTCTTCCCAGCAGCAATTTGAAATTTAATGTCCATGGGGTGAAATTCTTGTGCCTCATTCTTGGCAGGTGGGGGCCTGCATGACAGTTCTCAAATGAGCATAACTTTAAAATTAGAACTCAGTTGTTAACAGTGATGCCAGAAAGCACTTGTTCACACTAAGGATAATGGAAATTTGGAATTTTCTCCTTAAAAAGCTGTTGAGGCTAATCAATAGAAAATTTTAAAACTGAGATGGATAGATTTTTGTTAAGCAAGAGTATTTAGGAATATTCAGCAAAAGCAGGTCAATGAAGTTAAGATACCGATCAGCCACGATCTAATTGAATTTGCAAAAGAGGGTCGAGGGCCTGAATGGCTGCTCCTGCTGATATGTACCATGAATTGCAAAGCAAAACTGGGTTGTGTCTAAAGGATAAGGAGGAAATTCTGCAGCCAAAATTTCACTCTCAGTTGCTTTTCAGTTTGCAATGTCTTGTGCTACGCATGCTGGAAAGTACACAAGTGTAGTTATCAGAAGGACAAGATCAAACTTGGCTGTAAGACTGTTGCACAAAAGCAATAACACTTACTGTCTCTTTTTATTTTAAGTATTCACGATATTTTATTAGATTTCTTTAAAAGGAGGGCTTCTTTTTCACTCTGAGAAAGCATACATTGTTTATTTATTCGTTTCATGGGATGTAGACGTCATTGGCAAGGACAGCATTTGTTGCTCATCCCCAATTGCTCTTGACAACTGAATTCAGTGGGCAGTTAAGAGTCAACCACATTGCTGTGGGTCTGGAGTCGCATGTGATCCAGACCAGGTAAGGATGGCAGATTTCCTTCCTTAAAGGACATTAGTGAACCAGATGAGTTTTCAAGAACAATTGATGGATAGTTTCATGGTCGCCATTACCCAGACTAGCTTTCAAGTCCAGATTTTTTTTAAATCCCACTGGTTGCCCATGTCCCCAGAGTATCAGCTTGGGTTCTGGATCACAAGTCCAGTGACATTACCATTACACCACCATCCCCCCCTTCTCAACACACTATTAGTAAAGGAATGCAAGTTACTACATTGTAGCATTGCAGCTTGTCAGTCACAAACTAACCCAGAGTTTATATAAATCTCAATCCGATCCAGTAGCAGCATGTAAATAGGAGACTACGCGATCCCGATGGACTCTAACTCCCTTGTACTCCTTCCCCTCCTCCACTGTTGCTCCTGTCACCTCCAAAGACTGCTTTGGCCTGTTTTAGTATGGCCTGTTGGGTGAGTTAGTAGAGGGCTACCAGCTGAAATAGTCCCTGCCCCAGAAAAAGTCTGTTTTCAGAGAATGGGCGAGAAAACAGGCAGGGGAAAGAGCAGTTATAAAAATTACAGTGCAGGCAATGGATCCAGTTGTATGTAACATTCCTAACACAAATATAAATCAATCCTGTGTTTGCAGACATTAAATTTTGCTCCTTACATTTCTGTAAATCGTAAAAAAAAAAGGAACTTGCACCTTTTGTCCCGTCAAGCCATCAAATCAGTTTCATTTTAAATGGCATTACTACTCCTTTCCATGAGAAAGAAATTGCCAACCTTGTTCCAATTAGTGCTGCTTATATTAATTATGTCCAGGTGAATCATCCAAACCACCACTCCACATACCTGCAAAGCTAAAGAAATCTCTGCTGCAGATGAGCAGATTTCCATCCACTATTTGCTCAGCAAATTCTCCAAAAGCACAAAGTTACAAGTCACTCTGTAATTTGCATCCAGTTAAAGCAATCAAGCACAAAACTTGAAGCTTTCAATGTTGAAAATGTTCAAAACGAGAGAGGACATGAATTCAAGCAATAATAAAGATGTCACACAAAGAAAACCTGCTTTCAGTACACTAGTCCAGCACTGCCAGGGTCAATTCAACTACACTAACATAATGCACATATGTAACCCTCTGAAATGCTTCCAAAACTAAACATATAATACTTAACCTTCTCCTTGTTAATATCCTATTTGATTTTGGATGATAGCAAATAGACATAATAATGGTAGGGTACATTTGTAAGGACCTGATTTTTTTTTCTCTTTTAGGTTGACAATGAAATGTGTATTATAATGCACCTTGCCCGTGTCTTGAGAAGTTTACAGGAAGCCTGATTCAGTACAGTTCAAATGACTACATCCCCTCCCTGAAACTCATTTTGGGGTCTGCAGTCAAGATTAAACATAGCTCCTTGCATGGATGACCAGATGGCACAGAGACCTGATTAAATATAATTATTTTACAGATCTCTACCATCTCATGTACCC
This sequence comes from Heterodontus francisci, assembly GCF_036365525.1. NCBI lineage: Eukaryota > Metazoa > Chordata > Chondrichthyes > Heterodontiformes > Heterodontidae > Heterodontus > Heterodontus francisci. The sequence continues at coordinate 21,964,361 of NC_090374.1, read as the reverse complement.
AGCATAGACAGCACTGCTGATGTTGAACATGAAGGATGAAGAACTTAAGATACAAAATGCACAGGCTGTTTTTAAATGAATAAGGCTCAGCTGGTCCAACCCTTAAATACACAGATGAACGGAAGCTACTGAATTATTAACACAGCCAGAGAATGTTCAAAAGAACTTACAAGAGAACAAAATCGTTGTTGCCTTGATTTCGAAAATTCTCAACATAACAATGAAATGCCAAGCTTTGTGCAGCACTGATTCCCTATACCATATCCAGTTAATATACTTGGCAAGCACAGCTGGCCCCTTGGCTGTGATGCGGTTAGAGTTTGCACTCGTGCAGGAGGGGAAAATCATTTGAATTACAGCTAAATGCTTTGCTGGGGAATAAGCCTTGATGGTCTTCTCTCCTTCTGCACATCTGCTGGTGCATTTATTTGCAAGGAGGCAACGCCACCCTGCTTGATACGAATATATGCCCATTGCCACCCACTGCACCCATCACTCAGTTGCCCCTCCCCCCCCCATCCCGGACACAGGACTTTAGCCCCACAATGAATGCTGCCCGCAGCCTTACGATAGCTCACACAAACAGGGCCTGACTCATAAACACAAACATGATAGCAATAAAATACACAAAAATATAAAAGCAACACGAGATGTATGTCTGCACATTAAAGGAAAACCACCCAATTTTAATACTGTACCTACTCTGCATATTATCCTCCCAGCTCCTGTTGTCATGGCACACGGGCCAAATTGACGCTCTAACATCGCGAGAACGCAGTCGCCGTCCTCGCCCCTGCACCGCCTGCTCGCGCAGACCAGATCAAGCTTCTGATTGGCTGGGGGAGGGAGGCGCGCGCTCTTTCTTCTTCTGAACGCGCAGGCGCGCGCCTGGTGCAGTGATCGTTGGAGACTTTGTTCCCAAGTAAGAATGAAGCAATTTAGTCCCAGAGTGACAAAATGGGGCAATTTAGTGACAGATTGGGGCAATTTAGTTCCAGAGTGACAAAATGGGGCAATGTAGTGACAGATTGGGGCAATTTAGTTCCAGAGTGACAGAATGGAGCAATTAAATCCCAGAGTGACAAAATGGGGCAATTTAGTCCCAGAGTGACAAAATGGGACAATTTAGTCGCAGGATGACAGAATTGGGCAATTTAGTCCCAGAGTGACAAGATGGGACAATTTAGTCCCAGAGTGTAAGAAGGGGGCAATTTAGTTCCAGAGTGACAAAATTGGGCAATTTAGTTCCCGTGTGACAGAATGGGGCAAGTTAGTCTCAGAGTGACAAAATGGGGCAATTTAGTCCCAGAGTGACAGAATTGGGCAATTTAGTCCCAGAGTGAGAGATTGGGCAATTTAGTTCCAGGGTGACGGAATGGGGCAATTTAGTCCCAGAGTGACAGAATGGGACAATTTGGTCCGAGAGTGACAGAGTGCGGCAATTTAGTCCCAGGGTGACAGAATGGTGCAATTTGGTCCCAGGGTGACAGAATGAGGCAATTTAGTCCCAGGGTGACAGAATGGGGCAGTATAGTTCCAGGGTGACAGAATGGGGCAATTTAGTCCCAGTGTGACAGAATGGAGCAATTTAGTTCCAGTGACAGAATGGGGCAGTTTAGTTCCAGGGTGACAGAATGGGGCAATTTAGTCCCAGAGTGACAGAATGTGGCAATTTAGTCCCAGGGTGACAGAATGAGACAATTTAGTCCCAGGGAGACAATGGGGCAATTTAGTCCCAGGGTGACAGAATGGGGCAATTTCGTCCCAGAGTGACAGAATGGGGCAATTTAGTTCCAGAGTGACAAAATTGGGCAATTTAGTTCCCGTGTGACAGAATGGTGCAAGTTAGTCTCAGAGTGACAAAATGGGGCAATTTAGTCCCAGAGTGACAGAATGGGGCAATTTAGTCCCAGAGTGAGAGATTGGGCAATTTAGTTCCAGGGTGACGGAATGGGGCAATTTAGTCCCAGGGTGACAGAATGGGGCAATTTAGTTACAGAGTGACAGAATGGAGCAGTTTAGTCCCAGGGTGACAGAATGGGGCAGTTTAGTCCCAGAGTGACAGAATCGGGCAATTTGTTCCCAGAGTGACAGATTGGGGCAATTTAGTCTCAGGATGACCAGAATGGTGCAATTTACTCCCAGAGTGATTGAATGGGACAGTTTAGTCCCAGGGTGACAGATTGGGGCAATTTAGTCCCAGAGTGTAAGAATGCGGCAATTTAGTTCCATAGTGACAAAATTGGGCAATTTAGTTCCCGTGTGACAGAATGGGGCAAGTTAGTCTCAGAGTGACAAAATGGGGCAATTTCGTCCCAGAGTGACAGAATGCGGCAATTTAGTCCGAGAGTGACAGAGTGGGGCAATTTAGTCCCAGGGTGACAGAATGGTGCAATTTGGTCCCAGGGTGACAGAATGAGGCAATTTAGTCCCAGGTTGACAGAATGGGGCAGTATAGTTCCAGGGTGACAGAATGGGGCAATTTAGTCCCGGTGTGACAGAATGGAGCAATTTAGTTCCAGTGACAGAATGGGGCAGTTTAGTTCCAGGGTGACGGAATGGGGCAATTTAGTCCCAGAGTGACAGAATAGGGCAATTTGGTCCAAGAGTGACAGAATGGGGCAATTCAAAATGAGAGTGACTGAGTGGGGCAATTTAGTCCCAGAGTGACAGAATGGGGCAATTTAGTCCCAGAGTGTAAGATTGGGGCAATTTAGTCCCAGGTTGACAGAATGGGGCAATTTAGTCTCAGAGTGACAGACTGGGGGAGTTTAGTCCGAGAGTGACAGAATCGGGCAATTTAGTCCCAGAGTGAGAGATTGGGTAATTTAGTTTCAGGGTGACGGAATGGGGTAAGTTAGTCCCAGAGTGACAGAATGGGGCAATTTAATCCCAGAGTGACAGAATGGGGCAATTTAGTCACAGGGTGACAGAATGCGGCAATTTAGTTCCAGAGTGACAGAATGGGGCAATTTCGTCCCCGAGTGACAGAATCGCGCAATTTAGTCCGAGAGTGACAGAGTGGGGCAATTTAGTCCCACGGTGACAGAATGGTGCAATTTGGTCCCAGGGTGACAGATTGAGGCAGTTTAGTTCCAGGTTGACAGAATGGGGCAGTATAGTTCCAGGGTGACAGAATGGGGCAATTTAGTCCCGGTGTGACAGAATGGAGCAATTTAGTTCCAGTGACAGAATGGGGCAGTTTAGTTCCAGGGTGACAGAATGGGGCAGTTTAGTTCCAGGGTGACAGAATGTGGCAATTTAGTCCCAGGGTGACAGAATGAGACAATTTAGTCCCAGGTTGACAGAATGGGGCAATTTAGTCCCAGAGTGACAGAATGTGGCAATTTAGTCCCAGGGTGACTGAATGGGGCAGTTTAGTCCCAGGGTGTAAGAATGGGACAATTTAGTCCCAGGGTGACAGAGTGTGGCAATTTGGTCCAAGAGTGACAGAATGGGGCAATTTAGTCTCAGGGTGACAGAATGGGGGAATTTAGTCCCAGGGTGACTGAATGGGGCAGTTAAGTCCCAGAGTGTAAGAATGGGGCAATTTGGTCCCAGGGTGACCGAATGGGGCAATTTGGTCCAAGAGTGACAGAATGGGGCAATTTAGTCTCAGGGTGACAGAATGGGGGAATTTAGTCCCAGAGTGACAGAATGAGGCAGTTTAGTCCCAGAGTGACAGAATGGGGCAATTTAGTCCCAGAGTGTAAGAATGGGGCAATTTAATCCCAGTGTGACAGAATGGGGCAATTTAGTTCCAGTAACAGAATGGGGCAGTTTAGTCCCAGAGTGACAGTATCGGGCAATTTGTTCCCAGAGTGACAGAATGGGGCAATTTAGTCCCAGAGAGAGAGATTGGGCAATTTAGTTCCAGGGTGACGGAATGGGGCAATTTAGTCCCAGAGTGACAGAATGGGGCAATTTGGTCCAAGAGTGACAGAATGGGGCAATTCAAAATGAGAGTGACAGAGTGGGGCAATTTAGTCCCAGAGTGACAGAATGGGGCAATTTAGTCTCAGAGTGACAGACTGGGGGAGTTTAGTCCGAGAGTGACAGAATCGGGCAATTTAGTCCCAGAGTGAGAGATTGGTGCAGTTTAGTCCCAGGTTGACAGAATGGGGCAGTATAGTTTCAGGGTGACGGAATGGGGTAAGTTAGTCCCAGAGTGACAGAATGGGGCAATTTAATCCCAGAGTGACAGAATGGGGCAATTTAGTCACAGGGTGACAGAATGCGGCAATTTAGTTCCAGAGTGACAAAATTGGGCAATTTAGTTCCCGTGTGACAGAATGGGGCAAGTTAGTCTCAGAGTGACAGAATGGGGCAATTTCGTCCCCGAGTGACAGAATCGCGCAATTTAGTCCGAGAGTGACAGAGGGGGGCAATTTAGTCCCACGGTGACAGAATGGTGCAATTTGGTCCCAGGGTGACAGATTGAGGCAGTTTAGTTCCAGGTTGACAGAATGGGGCAGTATAGTTCCAGGGTGACAGAATGGGGCAATTTAGTCCCAGAGTGACAGAATGTGGCAATTTAGTCCCAGGGTGACAGAATGAGACAATTTAGTCCCAGGGTGACAGAATGGGGCAATTTGGTCCCAGGGTGACAGAATGAGGCAATTTCGTCCCAGGGTGACAGAATGGGGCAATTTAGTCCCAGGGTGACAGAATGAGGCAATTTAGTCCCAGGGTGACAGAATGGGGCAATTTGGTCCCAGGGTGACAGAATGAGGCAATTTCGTCCCAGGGTGACAGAATGGGGCAATTTAGTCCCAGAGTGTAAGAATGTGGTAATTTAGTCCCAGAGTGACAGAATGGGGCAATTTAGTCCCAGGGTGACAGAATGAGGCAATTTAGTCCCAGGGTGACAGAATGGGACAATTTAGTCCCAGGGTGACAGAATGGGGCAATTTAGTCCCAGGGTGTAAGAATGTGGCCATTTAGCCTCAGGGTGACAGAATGGGGCAGTTTAGTCTCAGAGTGACAGAATGGGCGAGTTTAGTCCGAGAGTGACAAAATGGGGCAATTTAGTTCCAGAGTGACAGAATGAGGCAATTTAGTACCAGAGTGACAGATTGGGGCAATTTAGTCTCAGGATGACCAGAATGGTGCAATTTACTCCCAGAGTGATTGAATGGGACAATTTAGCCTCAGGGTGACAGAATGGGGTAATTTAGTTCCAGAGTGACAAAATTGGGCAATTTAGTTCCCGTGTGACAAAATGGGGCAATTTCGTCCCAGAGTGACAGAATGGGGCAATTTAGTCCGAGAGTGACAGACTGGGGCAATTTAGTCCCAGGGTGACAGAATGGTGCAATTTGGTCCCAGGGTGACAGAATGAGGCAGTTTAGTCCCAGGTTGACAGAATGGGGCAGTATAGTTCCAGGGTGACAGAATGGGGCAATTTAGTCCTGGTGTGACAGAATGGAGCAATTTAGTTCCAGTGACAGAATGGGGCAGTTTAGTTCCAGGGTGACAGAATGGGGTAATTTAGTCCCAGAGTGACAGAATGTGGCAATTTAGTCCCAGGGTGACAGAATGAGACAATTTAGTCCCAGGGTGACAGAATGGGGCAATTTGGTCCCAGGGTGACAGAATGAGGCAATTTCGTCCCAGGGTGACAGAATGGGGCAATTTAGTTACAGAGTGACTGAATGGGGCAGTTTAGTCCCAGGGTGTAAGAATGGGACAATTTAGTCCCAGGGTGACAGAGTGTGGCAATTTGGTCCCAGAGTGTAAGAATGGGGCAATTTGGTCCCAGGATGACCGAATGGGGCAATTTGGTCCAAGAGTGACAGAATGGGGCAATTTAGTCTCAGGGTGACAGAATGGGGGAATTTATTCCCAGAGTGACAGACTGAGGCAGTTTAGTCCCAGAGTGACAGAATGGGGCAATTTAGTCCCAGAGTGTAAGAATGGGGCAATTTAGTCCCAGTGTGACAGAATGGGGCAATTTAGTTCCAGTAACAGAATGGGGCAGTTTAGTACCAGATTGACAGTATCGGGCAATTTGTTCCCAGAGTGACAGAATGGGGCAATTTAGTCCCAGAGAGAGAGATTGGGCAATTTAGTTCCAGGGTGACGGAATGGGGCAATTTAGTCCCAGAGTGACAGAATAGGGCAATTTGGTCCAAGAGTGACAGAATGGGGCAATTCAAAATGAGAGTGACTGAGTGGGGCAATTTAGTCCCAGAGTGACAGAATGGGGAAATTTAGTCCCAGAGTGTAAGATTGGGGCAATTTAGTCCCAGGTTGACAGAATGGGGCAATTTAGTCTCAGAGTGACAGAATGGGGGAGTTTAGTCCGAGAGTGACAGAATCGGGCAATTTAGTCCCAGAGTGAGAGATTGGGTAATTTAGTTTCAGGGTGACGGAATGGGGTAAGTTAGTCCCAGAGTGACAGAATGGGGCAATTTAATCCCAGAGTGACAGAATGGGGCAATTTAGTCACAGGGTGACAGAATGGGGCAATTTAGTCCCAGAGTGTAAGATTGGGGCAATTTAGTCCCAGGGTGACAGAATGGGGCAATTTAGTCCCAGAGTGACAGAATGGGGCAATTTCGTCCCAGAGTGAGAGACTGGGTAATTTAGTTTCAGGGTGACAGAATGGGGCAAGTTAGTCCCAGAGTGACAGAATGGGGCAATTTAGTCCCAGAGTGAGAGATTGGGCAATTTAGTTCCAGGGTGACGGAATGGGGCAATTTAGTCCCAGGGTGACAGAATGGGGCAATTTTGTTACAGAGTGACAGAATGGGGCAGTTTAGTCCCAGGGTGACAGAATGGGGCAATTTCGTCCCAGAGTGACAGAATGGGGCAATTTAGTTCCAGAGTGACAAAATTGGGCAATTTAGTTCCCGTGTGACAGAATGGGGCAAGTTAGTCTCAGAGTGACAAAATGGGGCAATTTAGTCCCAGAGTGAGAGATTGGGCAATTTAGTTCCAGGGTGACGGAATGGGGCAATTTAGTCCCAGGGTGACAGAATGGGGCAATTTAGTTACAGAGTGACAGAATGGGGCAATTTAGTCCCAGGGTGACAGAATGGGGCAATTTAGTCCCAGAGTGTAAGAATGTGGTAATTTAGTCCCAGAGTGACAGAATGGGGCAATTTAGTCCCAGGGTGACAGAATGGGACAATTTAGTCCCAGGGTGACAGAATGGGGCAATTTAGTCCCAGAGTGTAAGAATGTGGTAATTTAGTCCCAGAGTGACAGAATGGGGCAATTTAGACCCAGGGTGACAGAATGAGGCAATTTAGTCCCAGGGTGACAGAATGGGACAATTTAGTCCCAGGGTGACAGAATGGGGCAATTTAGTCCCAGGGTGTAAGAATGTGGCCATTTAGCCTCAGGGTGACAGAATGGGGCAGTTTAGTTCCAGTGACAGAATGGGGCAGTTTAGTCGCAGGGTGACAGAATGGGGCAATTTAGTCCCAGAGTGACAGAATCGAGCAATTTAGTCCCAGAGTGTAAGAATGGCGCAATTTAGTCCCAGGGTGACAGAATGGGGGCAATTTAGTCCCAAGGTGACAGAATGGGGCAATTTAGTCCCAGAGTGACAGAATGGGGCAATTTAGTTCCAGGGTGACAGAATGCAGCAATTTAGTCCCAGAATGATAGAATGAGTCACCGAGTCATTTACGGTACAAGAGTCCATGCTGGCTCTCCCAGCAATCTAGTCAGTCTCATTCCCCTGCTTGATCGCTGTAGCTATTCATGTTGTTTTCCCTTAGAAGCCTGCTTTAGGTCGGGAAAAAGAACTCGACCGAAGCACAGCAGACCCGAACCCGACCTGGCCCGAGTCCCTCCAATTTTGCCCCGAGTCTTACCCGACCCAAACCCGCCACTACTCGACCCGACCCGAGCCCGACCCGACCATCACTTTACTTACCTTCCCACTGGTAAGCTCCACCGAGCTGCAGCACGTGCGCGATGAAATCATAGTGACATCATCTTGCACTGCGCAGACTCAGTTTCATCCCAGACTCCCAGCTCAGGTAAATTTTTTTAATTTCAATACTTATCAGAAGAGCACTTAACGTGTGTGTCCGACCCGACTCGACCATGACTCGGCCCGACCCGACCCAAGTCCAAAAGCTGGCCCTGGAAGATGGGCCCGACCCCACCCGAACCCGACACATGTCGTCGGGTCCCGTCGGGTAGCAGGTCTCTATTTTCTCTCCAGTGCCCATCCAATTTCGTTTTGATTTCCATCACCCTTGTAGGCAGCGAGTTCCACGTCATCACCACACGCTGGATAGAAAAGTTCTTCCTTCATCCCCCTTGCATGTCCTTCCCAAAACCTTAAATCTGTGTCCCCTAATCTTTGTACCATCAGCTAATGGGAACAGCTTTTTCTCTACCCTATCTCAACCTGTCATAATCTTGTACACCTCTATCAGATCTCCCACCAATCTCCTTTACTCAAAGGAGAACAATCCCAGCTTCTCCAACCGAAACATCTAGTTGAAATCCCTCATCCCTGGAACCATTATGGTAAATTTTCTCTGCACCCTCTCAAGGGCCCTCACATCCTTCCTAAAGTGTGATGACCAGAACTGGGATGCAATACCTACCACAGCTTTATAAAAGTTCAGTGTAACTTCCCTGTTTTTGTACTCAATACCTCTCATCCATCCCGGCCTCTTCCTGAGGTCCTCAGCATCACAGATGCTAGACTTCAACTAATTCGATTCACTCCATGTAATATCAAGAAATGGCTGAAGGCACTGGATGCTGCAAAGGCTATGGGCCCTGACAACATTCTGGCAATAGTCCTGAAGACTTGTGCTGCGCCCCTAGCCAAGCTGTTCCAGTACAGCTACAACACTGCATCTACCCGACAATGAAAAATTGCCCAGGTATGTCCTGTACACAAAAAGCAGGACAAACCCAACCCGGCCAATTACACCCCATCAATCTACTCTCGAACATCATCAAAGTGATGGAAGGTGTCATCGACAGTGCTATCGAGCGGCACTTGCAGAGCAATAACCTGCTCACTGACACTATTACAGCCTTGGTCCAAACATGGACAAAAGAGCTGAATTCAAGAGATGAGGTGAGAATGAATTGCCCCATTGATATCAAGGCAGCATTTGACTGAGTGTGGCATCAGGGAGCCCGAGCAAAACTGGAGTCAATGGGAATCGGGGAAAACTTCCGCTGGTTGGAGTCATACCAAGCACAAAGGAAGATGGTTGTGGTTGTTGGAGGTCAATCATCTCAGTCCCAGGACATCACTGCAGGAGGGTAGTGTCCTAGGTTGAACCATCTTCAGCTGCTTCATCAATGACAATCCCTCCATCATAAGGTCAGCAGTGGGGATGTTCGCTCATGATTGTGGAATGTTCAGCACCATTTGTGACTCCTCAGGTACTGAAGCAATCCGTGTCCATAGGCAGCAAGACCTGGACAACATTCAGGCTTCGGCTGATAAGTGGCAAGTAACATTCACGCCACACAAATGCTAGGCAATGACCATCTCCGACAATCGAGAATCTTACCATCTCCCCTTGACATTCAATGGTATTACCATTGCTGAATGGAATCAACATCCTGGGTTACCATTGATCAGAAACTGAACTGCACGATCCACATAAATAAAGTGGCTGCAAGAGCAGGTCAGAGGCTTGGAATTCTGCAGCGCGTAACTCACCTCCTGACTTCCCAAAACCTGTCCACCAGGAGTGTGATGGAATACTGTCCACTTGTCTGGATGAGTGCAGCTCCAGTAACACTCAAGAAGCCCGACACCAGCCAGGACAAATTGCCCAATTATAAACACAAACATAAAAACAAAATACTGCAGGTGCTGGAAATCTGAAATAGAAACAAAGTGCTGGAAATACTCAGCAGGACTGGCAGCACCTGTGGAGAGACAGGCAAAGTTAACATTTCAGGTTTGTGACCTTACATCAGAACAAATTGCCCACTTAATTGGCACCCCATCCACCACCTTCAACATTCAATTCCTCCACCACTGATGCACAGTGGCAACAATGTGTACCATCTACAAAATGCACTGCAGCAACTCACCAAGGCTCCCTCGAAACCTTCCAAACCAGTGACCTCTACCATTTAGTAGGACAAAGACAGAAGATGCATGGGAACACCACCACCTGCACGTTCCCCTCCAAGCCACACACCAGCCTGACTTGGAACTATATTGCTGTTCCTTCACTGTCACTGGGTCAAAATCCTGGAAACTCCCTTCCTAACAGCACTGTGGATGTATCGACACCACATGGACTGCAGCGGTTCAAGAAGGCAGCTCACCGCCACCTCTCAAGGGCAATTAGGGATGGGCAATAAATGCTGGCCTAGCCAACGACACCCACATCCCGTGAAAGAATAAAAAAAATTAGATAGGGTGGTATTAACTGTAGTGCTGAAACTTAAGGTCTGAGTAAGCAAACTGAAAATATGTCCATGTCACTCAAATAATTTATGGATTAATAATTAAATCAAATGTATATTAATCTGCAGCAAATCATGTTGAGTTATGGGAAGCTATAGGTCATATTTCGCCAGTAGGATAAAAGCATCCTTTATGAAGAATTTCTGTCAATCTCTAGAATGCAGATAGAAAGTTATCTTACTGCATGCTAGTTATGTATAATCGTCTCCTTCATAATAAGGGTATTAGTCCAGATAAATTGCCAATAGAATCTATGCATGATACTTGTAGAACCTTCTATCATTCATTTATAAAAATGGATTTCTGTACATCACAGAGTACTATCTAGGATCTCAGGTCATATGAATGTCCTACAGTCCTTCTTTGTTGCATTCTTTAAAAACAAATTCATTGAGGAAAGCCAGACCTAAATCTTAATAAAACAGTATCAATCTATTCTCCAATGCTAATTTGTACTGGACATCAAGGAGATATATTTCTGTAGAATTGCAGAATTCAAACTACATTTCTTGCAACATATGAAGGCAGGGGTCTTCCTGAAGTCCTTTTTTTCATTACCAAGCTTAAGAGGAACACAAGACCACAATCATTCTCAACACAGTTTGATGAGGTGTTACACAAGAATATCAACCACTTGGTGATTGCTCCTGAAAGTATGACGACTAACATATTGTCAGCAGAGATGTGAGTGAAAACATCTTTGATGCAAGTACGCAAACACAGATGCAACTCCTAACGTGAACCACAAGAATCACTACCACACCCTTGTAATTGGTGCTTGACAGAACCATTCTATGATTTCTATGACAGCAGAAAGACGCCTGAAACAACCACTAGGGAAGAATTAGTTCAGAGATCCCTGCTGTACAGAATATCCTAGTAGCTAATCAAAAATACAATGTGCTTTTGTGAATCATAAAACTGCTACTCACTCAATAGCTACAAACCGCAGAAAATGGTTGTGTTCACTTAATGAGATCGGTAGACACTATTAACTGCTGGTTGGTGAATCAAACATCTAACTGCACCATAAATAGAAAATTAAGAAACTCTGAATCCATCGGCATGCACACAATGTTACAAAAACTTGCAAGAAACAGTCTTGCTCCTTGCTGTAACCTCAATCTTTATAGTTTCAGACATAATATACTGACTTCTCAAGAGTATGACTGTTCCATAAAAACACACTTGTGATATGAGTCCAGGGCACTCCAGCGCTTTCCGTCCAATTAGTAAATCAAGATTGTACAAATAGTGGCGGGTTGACACATGACATGCTGATCAGGCTTTCAGGATTATCATGGAATATGTCTCAGGAGTTGTTCAGCTGACTGAAGAAAATACCACTTCAATCAACTGAGTCACAAAAATGAACTCTTGCTGGAGTGATGTTGGAGAGGGACACACTGTGGTCTCTGTTTTTCACAATAATTGGTAGTTTTGTTATTCTGCATCAAATTAATGTTTTTCACTTCAGCTGATCTGCAAGAGGTTGAGACCAGCTGAGTTAACGATGTGCAAGAACATTAACCATGCTTTTTTTAGAATTAGAATTAGAACATTACAGCGCAGTACAGGCCCTTCGACCCTCGATGTTGCGCCGACCTGTGAAACCATCTGACCTACACTATTCCATTTTCATCCATATGTCTAGCCAATGACCACTTAAATGCCCTTAAAGTTGGAGAGTCTACTACTGCTGCAGGCAGGGCGTTCCACGCCCCTACTACTCTCTGAGTAAAGAAACTACCTCTGACATCTGTCCTATATCTATCACCCCTCAACTTAAAGCTATGTCCCCTCGTGTTTGCCATCACCATCCGAGGAAAAAGACTCTCACTATCCACCCGATCTAACCCTCTGATTATCTTATATGTCTCTATTAAGTCACCTCTCCTCCTCCTTCTCTCCAACGAAAACAACCTCAAGTCCCTCAGCCTTTCCTCGTAAGACCTTCCCTCCATACCAGGCAACATTCTAGTAAATCTCCTCTGCACCCTTTCCAAAGCTTCCACATCCTTCCTATAATGCGGTGACCAGAACTGCACGCAATACTCCAGGTGCGGTCTCACCAGAGTTTTGTACAGCTGCAGCATGACCTCGTGGCTCCGAAACTCGATCCCCCTGCTAATAAAAGCTAACACACCATATGCCTTCTTAACAGCCCTATTAACCTGGGTAGCAGCCTTCAGGGATTTATGTACCTGGACACCAAGATCTCTCTGTTCATCTACACTACCAAGAATCTTCCCATTAGCCCAGTACTCTGCATTCCTGTTACTCCTTCCAAAGTGAATCACCTCGCACTTTTCCGCATTAAACTCCATTTGCCATCTCTCAGCCCAGCTCTGCAGCCTATCTATGTCCCTCTGTACCCTACAACATCCTTCGGCACTATCCACAACTCCACCGACCTTAGTGTCATCCGCAAATTTACTAACCCACACTTCTACACCCTCTTCCAGGTCATTTATAAAAATGACAAACAGCAGTGGCCCCAAAACAGATCCTTGCGGTACACCACTAGTAACTAAACTCCAGGATGAACATTTGCCATCAACCACCACCCTCTGTCTTCTTTCAGCTAGCCAATTTCTGATCCAAAGCTCGAAATCATCTTCAACCCCATACTTCCGTATTTTCTGCAATAGCCTACCGTGGGGAACCTTATCAAACGCCTTACTGAAATCCATATACACCACATCCACTGCTTTACCCTCATCCACCTGTTTGGTCTTAACTCTAGACTTGACTATTCTATTGCACTCCTGGCTAGTCGCCCACGTTCAACTCTCTGTAAACTTGAGGTCACCCAAAACTCTGCTACCCATGTCCTTACTCACACGAAGTCCCATTCACTGAAAACCCCTGTGCTCACTGCCCTACACTGGTTCGCAGATAAGCAATGCCTCGATTTTAAAATTCTCATCCTTGTTTTCAAACCTCTCCATGGTCTCACCCCTCCCTATCTCTGCAATCTTCTCCAGCCCCATAACTTTCCAAGCTACCTGCGCTCCTCTAATTCTGGCCTTTTGAACATGACTGGTTTTAATCACTCCACTGTTGGTGGCCATGCATTCAGCTGCCTAGGCCCTAAGCTCTGGAATTCCTTCCTGAAACCTCTCTGCCTCTTCCTTGTTTTCTTCCTTCAAGTTGCTCCTTGAAGCTCACCTCTTTGGCCAAGCTTTTTGTCATCTGCCCTAATATCTCCTTATCTGGCTCGGTATCATGTTTTATTTTATAATGCTCCTGTGAAGTGCTTTGGGATGTTTTATTACATTAAAGGCACTATATAAATGCAAGTTATTGAATAACTGCATTGCACTCTATATATAGGTAGCTGATCTTGAGGTGTCACTGACAGTGAGACAAAGGATATGCAAGTAGGGTATTGTTGGACTCGCTCAAGTATAGTAGTTATGGTATCGATACTAGTAATCTAGTAGTCAATAATTCAAATCCCACTTTGACTAGTTGTGAAACTGAGTTCAGTAAGTCTTATAATTTGTGAGCTGGCACCAGAAAAATAGTCATAAAAATCCAACTGGTTCATTACTATCCTTTGGAAAAGGGAACCTGCCACCTACAGCTGGTCTGGCCTACACACGACTCCAATTCGACATGGACTGCCTCTCTGGTATAGTGGTGCATGTCACGAAGCAACCTGAGTAGTGTAAATTTAGAAGTGTACCTGTATTTCTAACTATACGTTAGGATAACCCAGGGCTGTAATATATGGAAATACTCAACAGCTCTGGCAGCATCTGTGAAGAGAGAAACAGAGTCAACGTTTCTGTTCGATGACACTCCATCAGAACTGGAAAAGGTTAGAAATGAAATCGGGTTGAAGTAGGTCAAATATGGGAGGGTAGAAAAAGAACAGAAGGGAAAGTCTGTGATTGAGCAAAAGACGGGAGACATAAAATGACAAAAGAGTTGGTGGGGCAGAGCTAAAGGGAGTAATAAGGGACAAGTAAAGAAACTAAAGACATGTCCAGGGTGTTAATTTGTTAATTGTGTATCAATGGTTTGATTGTATGCAGGTGAAAGGTGTTAATTGGGGTCTTAGTTGAGCACTTGGAAGCAGACATTCACGGAGACTGAACTAAGAAAAAAAAGTAAAAAGAACAGCACAGGAACAGGCCATTCGGCCCTCCAAGCCTGCGCCGATCTTGATGCCTGCCTAAACTAAAACCTACTGCACTTCCGAGGACCGTATCCCTCTATTCCCGTCCTATTATCGTATTTGTCAAGATGCCTCTTAAACGTCGCTATCGTACCTGCTTCCACCACCTCCCCCGGCAGTAGGTTCCAGGCACTCACCACCCTCTGTGTAAAGAACTTGCCTTGCACATCCCCTCTAAACTTTGCCCCTCGCACCTTAAACCTATGTCCCCCGGTAACTGACTCTTCCACCCTGGGAAAAAGCTTCTGACTATCCACTCTGTCCATGCCACTCATAACTTTGGAAACCTCTATCATGTTGCCCCTCCACCTCCGTCGTTCCAGTGAAAACAATCCGAGTTTTTCCAACCTCTCCTCATAGCTAATGCCCTCCAGACCAGGCAACATCCTGGTAAACCTCTTCTGTACCCTCTCCAAAGCCTCCACATCCTTCTGCTAGTGTGGCGACCAGAATTGCACGCAATATTCTAAGTGTGGTCTAACTAAAGTTCTGTACAGCTGCAGCATGACTTGCCAATTTTTATACTCTATGCCCCGACCGATGAAGGCAAGCATGCCATATGCCTTCTTGAATAGCTTAGACACCTGCTTTGCCACTTTCAGTGACCTATGGACCTGTACGCCCAGATCTCTCTGCCTGTCAATACTCCTAAGGGTTCTGCCATTTACTGTATACTTCCCACCTGCATTAGATCTTCCAAAATGCATTACCTCACATTTGTCCAGATTAAACTCCATCTGCCATTTCTCCGCCCAAGTCTCCAACCAATCTATATCCTGCTGTATCCTCTGACAATCCTCATCACTATCCGCAACTCCACCAACCTTTGTGTCGTCCACAAACTTACTAATCAGACCAGCTACATTTTCCTCCAAGTCATTTATATATGCTACAAACAGCAAAGGTCACAGCACTGATCCCTGCGGAACACCACTAGTCACAGCTCTCCATTCAGAAAAGCACCCTTCCACAGCTACCCTCTGTCTTTTATGACCAAGCCAGTTCTGTATCCATCTTGCTAGCTCACCTCTCATCCCGTGTGACCTCACCTTTTGTACCAGTCCATGAGGGACCTTGTCAAAGGCTTTACTGAAGTCCATATAGACAACATCCACTGCCCTTCCTTCATCAATCATCTTCATCACTTCCTCAAAAAACTCAGTCAAGTTAGTGAGACACGACCTCCCCTTCACAAAACTATGCTGCCTCTCGCTAATAAGTTTGTTTCCAAATTGGAGTAAATCCTGTCCCGAAGAATCCTCTCTAATAATTTCCCTTCTACTGACATAAGGCTCACCGGCCTATAATTTCCTGGATTATCCTTGCTACCCTTCTTAAACAGAGGAACAACATTGGCTATTCTCCAGTCCTCTGGGACCTCACCTGTAGCCAATGAGGATGCAAAGATTTCTGTCAAGGCCCCAGAAATTTCTTCCCTTGCCTCCCTCCGTATTCTGGGATAGATCCCATCAGGCCCTGGGGACTTATCTACATTAATACTTTGCAAGACGCCCAACACCCCCTCCTTTTTGATAACGACATGACCGAGACTATCTACACTCCCTTCCATAGACTGATCATCCACCAAGTCCTTCGCTTTGGTGAATACTGATGCAAAGTACTCATTTAGTACCTCGCCCATTTCCTCTGGCTCCACACAAAGATTCCCTCCTCTGTCCTTGAGTGGGCCAACCCTTTCCCTGGTTACCCTCTTGTTCTTTATATATGTATAAAAAGCCTTGGGGTTTTCCTTAATCCTGTTTGCAAATGACTTTTCATGACTCCTTTTAGCCCTCCTGATTCCTTGCTTAAGTTCCTTCCTACTGTCATTATATTCCTCAAGGGCTTTGTCTGTTCCCAGCCTTCCAGCTCTTACGAATGCTTCCTTTATCTTTTTGACTAGACTCACAATATCCCGCGTTATCCAAGGTTCCCGAAACTTGCCAAACTTATCCTTCTTACTCACAGGAACATGCTGGTCCTGAATTCTAAACAACTGACGTTTGAAAGACTCCCACATGTCAGATGTTCATTTACCCTCAAACAGCCGCCCCCAATCTAAATTCTTCAGTTCCTGCCTAATATTGTTATCATTAGCCTTCCCCCAATTTAGCACCTTCACCTGAGGACTACTCTTATCCTTATCCACATGTACCTTAAAACTTACAGAATTATGGTCACTGTTCCCGAAATGCGCCCCGACTGAAACTTCGACCAACTGGCCGGGCTCATTCCCCAATACCAGGTCCAGTATGGCCCCATCTCTAGTTGGACTATCTACATAATGTTTCAAGAAGCCCTCCTGGATGCTCCTTACAAATTCTGCCCCATCCAAGCCCCTAGCACTAAGTGAGTCCAGTCAATACAGGGGAAGTTAAAATCACCCACCACTACAACCCTGTTACCTTTACATCTTTCCAAAATCTGTCTACATATCTGCTCCTCTACCTCCCACTGGCTGTTGGGAGGCCTGTAGTAAACCTCCAACATCGTGACTGCACCCTTCCTATTCCTGAGCTCCACCCATATTGCCTCACTACATGGTGGAGGTTTGAGTGAGGAGCTACATGTTTTACTCTGCACAAAAATGTGAACTGAATAAATAAAGGCTCCAGCATTATCCTTCCATAACAAGCTTTCTGGAGTTTAACACAGGGGAGGTGTGAATGGCAGAATAATGAACAGCTGCTCTCCGAAAGCAAAACAAAAGAAAACAAGTTAAGACCAAAATATGCAAAGAGAAGGTAACAAAATGGGGGACAGAAATTACGGTCTGAAATTGATGAACTCAATGTTGAGTCCAGAAGGCTGTAAAGTGCTTAATCGAAAGATGAGGTGCTGTTCCTTGAGCTTGCATTGAATTTCGTTGGAGCACTGCAGTAGACTGAGGACAGAATGTCAGCGTGAGAGCAAGGTGGAGAATTCAAATGGCAAGCCACCAGAAGCTTGTCATCATGCTTGCAGACTGAACGGTGGTGTTCCACTAAGCTTCACACAATCTTGCTCTCACACAGACATCTCAAAGAACAGTACAGCACTGGAACAGGCCATTCAGCCCTCCAAGCCTGCGCCGATGGTGATGCCTGACTAAACTAAAACCTTCTGCATTTCCGGGGACCATATCCCTCTATTCCCATCCTATTCATGTATTTGTCAAGATGCCTCTTAAACGTCACTATCGTACCTGCTTCCACCACCTCCCCCGGCAGCAAGTTCCAGGCACTCACCACCCTCTGTGTAAAAAACATGTCTCGCACATCCCCTCTAAACTTTGCCCCTCGCACCTTAAACCTATGTCCTCTAGTAACTGACTCTTCCACCCTGGGAAAAAGCTTCTGACTATCCACTCTGTCCATGCCACTCATAACTTTGTAAACATCTTATCAGGTCGCCCCTCCACCTCCGTCGTTCCAGTGAAAACAATCCGAGTTTTTCCAACCTCTCCTCATAGCTAATACCCTCCAGACCAGGCAACACCCTGGTAAACCTCTTCTGTACCCTCTCCAAAGCCTCTACATCCTTCTGGTAGTGTGGCGACCAGAATTGTACACAATATTCCAAGTGTGGCCTAACTAAGGTTCTGTACAGTGCAGCATGATTTGCCAGTTTTTATACTCAATGCCCCGACCAATGAAGGCAAGCATGCCGTATGCCTTCTTGACTACTTTATCCACCTGCATTGCCACTTTCAGTGATCTGTGGACCTGTACGTCCAGATCTCTCTGCCTGTCAATACTCCTAAGGGTTCTGCCATTTACTGTATACTTCCCACCTGTATTAGACCTTCCAAAATGCATTGCCTCACATTTGTCTGGATTAAAGTCCATCTGTCATTTCTCTGCCCAAGTCTCCAACCAATCTATATCCTGCTGTATCCTCTGACAATCTTCATCACTATCTGCAACTCCACCAACCTTTGTGTCATCTGCAAACTTACTAATCAGACCAGCTACATTTTCCTCCAAATCATTTATATATACTACAAACAGCAAAGTCCCAGCACTGATCCCTGTGGAACGCCACTAGTCACAGACCTCCATTCAGAAAAGCACCTTTCCACTGCTACCCTCTGTCTTCTATTACCGAGCCAGTTCTGTATCCATCTTGCCAACTCACCTCTGATCCGTGTGACTTCACCTTTTGTACCAGTCTGCCATGAGGGACCTTGTCAAAGGCTTTACTGAAGTCCATGTAGACAACATCCACTGTCCTTCCTTCATCAATCATCTTTGTCACTTCCTCAAAAAACTCAATCAAGTTAGTGAGACACGACCTCCCCTTCACAAAACCATGCTGCCTTTCGCTAATAAGTCCATTTGTTTCCAAATGGGAGTAAATCCTGTCCCAAAAAATCCTCTTCAATAATTTCCCTACCACTGACGTAAGGCTCACCGGCCTGTATTTTCCTGGATTATCCTTGCTGCCCTTCTTAAACAAAGGACCAACATTGGCTATTCTCCAGTCCTCTGGGACCTCACCTGTAGCCAATGAGGATACAACGATTTCTGTCAAGGCCCCAGCAATTTCCTCCCTTGCCTCTCTCAGTATTCTGGGGTAGATCCCATCAGGCCCTGGGGACTTATCTACCTTAATGTTTTTCAAGACGCCCAACACCTCCTCCTTTTTGATATCGACATGACCGAGACTATCTACACACCCTTCCCGAGACTCATCATCCACCAAGTCCTTCTCTTTGGTGAATACTGATGCAAAGTACTCATTTAGTACCTCGCCCATTTCTTCTGGCTCCATGCATAGATTCCCTCCTCTGTCCGTGAGTGGGCCAACCCTTTCCCTGGCTACCCTCTTGCTCTTTATATACGTATAAAAAGCTTTGGGATTCTCCTTAATCCTCCAGGGAGACAGAATGCAGATTGGCTATGGCGAAAGAGTTAGGGGTCATGGGACTAATTATATAGCTCTTTCCTGGCACAGATACGATTGGCTGAATAGTCTCTTTCTGTTCTGCAAAATTCTATGAACTAAGAATCATAGTATCATAGAATGGTTACAGCACAGAACTAGGGCATTCGGCTCATCGTGTCTGTGCTGACTCTCCGTAGGAGCATATATCACCTCGTGTCCTTCCCCTTGTAGCCCTGCACATTCTTCTTTTGCAGATCATAATCCAATTCCCTTTTGAATTCCTCAATTTGAACCTGCCTCCACCACACTCTTGGACAGTGTATTCCAGATCATAACCATTCACTGCATGATAATGTTTTTCCTCATCTTGCCATTGCTTCTTTTGCCAATTACCTTAAATCTGTGTACTTCACCAATGGGAACAGTTTCTCCCTATCTACTGTGTCCAGGTCCCTCATAATTTTGAATACCTCTATTAATATCCTCTCAACCTTCACTTCTCCAGGACAACAGTCCCAACTATCAACGTAACTGAAGTACTGAAGTTCCCCATCCTGGAACCATTTGCGTGAATCTTTCCTGCACTCTCTCTAATGCCTTCACATTCTTCCTAAAGTGTAGTGCCCAGAACTGAATGCAATACTCCAGTTGAGGCTGAACCAGTGTTCTACACAATTTAAATATAACTTCCTTGCTTTTGTACTCTATGCCCCTATTAATAAATACTGGATGCTTTATTAACCACTATCTCAACTTGTCCTGCCACCTTCAATGATTTCTGCGCATATACACCCTGGTCCTTCTGCTCCTGCACCCACTTTTTAGAATTGTACCCTTTATTTTATATTGTCTCTCTGTGTTCTTTCTACCAAAATGAATCACTTCACACTTCTCAGCATTAAATTTCATCTGCCACGTGCACGCATTCCATCAACCTGTCTCCATCCTTTTAAGTTCTGCATGATCTTCCTCACAGTTCACGATGCTTACAAGTTTCATCGACAAATTTTGAAATTGTGCCCTCTACAGCAAGGTATGGGTCATGTCATTAATATATATCAGGAATTGAAGGGGTCCTAATACCCACCCTGGGGAACCCTACTGTAAACCTTCCTCCAGTCCTAAAAACAACCATTAATCACTACTCTGTATTTCCTGTCACTCAGCCAATTTTATACGCATGTTGCTACTTTCCTTTTTATTTGACGGACAATAAATTGGTCTTGGCAGCATCACCAGCATCTGAAGGATGCTGTGTATTGTAACATTATCATCAGGTCCAATGCCTTCTGGTGATTACATTTAAATTGCATTTTTATTGAAAGATTTGTAAAAAAAAACTGCAATTTAAATGTAATGAAATACAATCATGCAGCACAGAAGGAGGCCATTCTCCCCATCATATCTGTGCCGGCTCTTTGGAAGAGTCATCCAATCAGACCTACACCCCTGCTGCTTTCCCCATGGCCCTTTTTAAGTATGTATGCAATGTTATGTCTTTCTCATCTTCTGTATTTTATATGGTTTCCAAGGTCAGGAATTCACCTTTGCTGGAAATCATGTGCTTTAAGCTCAATAAACATCGGAAACCTTGGTGGCCTGGGGAAGTTTACAGAGAAACCACATGTCAAGGTTTATGGCGGTCAGGAGGTTGACTCTCTGTTTGGGGTTTGGATATTGTTTGCCGTTCAGTTGGGGTGTGAACTGTTTTGAAGACAGTTGATCTTTTGCCTGCCAAGGAAAAAGAAAACCCAGCTTATTTTGCCTGCACCTCTCCAAGAGACCCTGAGAAGGCCAGTGTGTGTCAGCTCCTCTTTCCTCCTGTCTTTGGGAAAACCCTGCGATTCAAGTATGTGTTGGCTAAAACTTCTGATGCCACATGTCCTGGAAAGCCTACCAGACAATTTCTTGATATCTGCAGAATGAGAGCTTCTGAAAAAATCCCAGTGACTCATCTACATATACCCTGACACCAGACCAAAAGGGACAACTGACTTTCTTCCATATGCTCTTTTTTCTTGAAGAACTAGCAAGTATTTGGCCAAAATATTTTTTCTTTTTTTTTGTAACAGACCTCTGCAGAGAGAACTTCTGTATTTTTTTCAGTGTGTGTGAGTGTGCATGTGGGAATTTAAAAAGGGAACTTTCATATTTCAATTTGTGTGTTAATGCTTTGCTTCGTTACTGGATAAGTCTTGTTTGATAATAAATTGATAATTTTATTGTTTATTAAAGAATCCTGTTTGGCCTATTTTATTGTGGAATAGAGTATATGATTGACCGCATCGGTAACTGAGAAAACATTCAAATATATGTTGTGACCTGTGGAGAAGTGGAACTAGAAAAGACAGTGCACTCCTCCCACCTCTGTCGGAACATATAATTGGGGGCTCGTCAGGGATAACCCAATGCTGACGACTTGGTGGGGGTAATTATAATTGAAAAGAGGAAATGTAAAAAACCAAGTTGCTTGTGCATTAGAGTAAAGTTTACACTACAGGAATCTCTTTGTTAGTTGCGACGACCTTACTGGGGAAGGAGTATGTATCCCTGAGTGATCTGAGAAACTTAACCAAAGAACAAAGAGAACAAAGAACAAAGAAAATTACAGCACAGGAACAGGCCCTTCGGCCCTCCAAGCCTGCGCCGATCCAGATCCTCTATCTAAACATGTCGCCTATTTTCTAAGGGTCTGTATCTCTTTTCTTCCTGCCCATTCATGTATCTGTCTAGATACATCTTAAAAGACGCCATCGTGCCCGCATCTACCACCTCCGCTGGCAACGCGTTCCAGGCACCCACCACCCTCTGCGTAAAGAACTTTCCACGCATATCCCCCCTAAACTTTTCCCCTTTCACTTTGAACTCGTGTCCTCTAGTAATTGAATTCCCCACTCTGGGGAAAAAGCCTCTTGCTATCCACCCTGTCTATACCTCTCATGATTTTGTACACCTCAATCAGGTCCCCCCTCAACCTCCGTCTTTCTAATGAAAATAATCCTAATCTACTCAACCTCTCTTCATAGCTAGCGCCCTCCATACCAGGCAACATCCTGGTGAACCTCCTCTGCACCCTCTCCAAAGCATCCACATCCTTTTGGTAATGTGGCGACCAGAACTGCATGCAGTATTCCAAATGTGGCCGAACCAAAGTCCTATATAACTGTAACATGACCTGCCAACTCTTGTACTCAATACCCCGTCCGATGAAGGAAAGCATGCCGTATGCCTTCTTGACCACTCTATTTACCTGCATTGCCACCTTCAGGGAATAGTGGACCTGAACACCCAAATCTCTCTGGACATCAATTTTCCCCAGGACTTTTCCATTTACTGTACTAAAGACATTGACAGAAAAGTTGGTGTTAGAGTTAAAACCAGGAGCTAAGAAAGAAGATATAATTGAGATAATGGTACACCATTTGAAATTGGAAGAAGAAAAAGACAAACCAGATGATAGTTCAGTTGAATTAGTTAAACTTCACTTGCAGATGAGACAGCTTGAACTTGACAAAGAAAAAGAAATAGATTAGGAAAAACTTAAGCTTGAACAGGAAAAAGAATTGACAATGAAAAACTTGAACTAGAATTTCAAAGAGAAAATGAAAGAGAAGGCAGGGAATACGAATTTAAAAAGATGGAACTAAGACAAGGGGTGGTCTTGACTCCAGTGAAAATTTTGGTGAGGAAAGATCTGATTCCAGCCCAGGACCCAGTGGAGAGCTGTTTAAATTTGTACAAGCCCTCCCAAAGTTTGAGGAAAGAGATAAAGAGGCATTTTTCATTTCTTTTGAAAAGACATCCAGGCAGATGAAGTGGCCGAAGGAAAGCTGGATACTGCTTATACAAAGCAAGTTAGAGTCATAGAGTTTTACAGCACAGAAACAGGCCCTTCGGCCCAACAAACCTGCGCCGACCATTTGATGGGCAGAACTCATGAAGTTTCTGCAGCTTAAGAGATGGCAAAAAAGGTTATTCTCGCTGCTTTTGAGTTGGTCCCTGAAACATACAGGCAGAAATTTTGGAACCTCCGGAGACAAACTGGGCAGACTTATATCGAATTTGAGAGGGTAAAGCAAATTAGTTTTGGTCGTTGATCACAGGCAGTAAAGGTAGAGGGCACATATGAGAACCTTAGGAAACTAATTCTCCTGGAAGAATTAAAAAATTAATTTCCTCCGTGAGTAAGAACCCATGCACAGAACCAGAGGTTTCAACAGCCAGACAGCCTGTGGAAATTGCTGATAATTACGAGCTTGTTTATAGCTTTGTCCGCCACCCCCACAAACCCAAGAAGGATAGAAGGTGGGAGAGAGAAAGAAAGGCATGTAGCTGGGGACAAGAAGGGACAGCTGGGAATGCCCTGGGATCTCCTCCTCAGGCCAGAAAGGAAGATGCTGAGGGTGGAAGTGAGGTCCGAAAGCCTAAGTGTTTCCATTGTCACAAGGTGGGACACCTTTTTGCAGAATGCTGAAATTTGCAGGGTAAACTCGGGACTTATTGGGGTACACAAAGCCAATGTAGAGAAAGGGACCCTAACCGAGAGTATGACAGATCAGGTTGTAGCCTGACTGCAGCCATAAGGTCAAGTACAAAAACCGCTGTGAGTGTGGGGGTTGTCAGTAAGATATCTGGGAGTTATACGGAATTATTGTCAAAAGGAAAAGTAACTCTTTATCCCTCAAGTGAGGCAAGCAATCCTATAGTTATACTGAGGGATACAGGAGCTAACCCAAACTCTTTTGCTGGGGAAAGGCATAACCTTTCCACCAGAGAGCACACTGAATGCCAAGGTTTTAGTGAATGGTATCGGCGGGGAGTATATACCCATACCTTTGTATTGGGTGCACCTAGAGTGTGACCTTATGTCTGGAACGGTAACTGTAGGAGTTGTCCATAGTTTGCCAGGAGATGGAGTTGACCTACTCCTGAGGAATGATATGGCCAGAGCGAAGGTAGTAGCTTCTCCAGTAGTTATGTAAAAAAACAAGTGAAGTTAAAGAGACAAAACAGTTGCAGGAAAAGGTTCCAGGAATTTTTCCTTCATGTGTGGTGACCTGAGCAATGGCTAAACAAATTCCATTGTTGGAAGTAAAATGGCACCACAGTCAGATCGTCAAATATCTGAAACTTTCTTTGGGGATTGGATAATCCAAAGGAAATGTTTAATATGTCTTCTCTGATCAAGGATTAGTAAGTAGATCCAGAGTTACATAAAGTGGCACAATCAGCTCTAACCGGAGCTGAGGCAAAGGCCAGAAGGCTACTATAATAAAGATAGGATACTGATGAGGAAGTGGAGAACTCCTCACAGACCTGCGGACAAAGAATGGATGGTTTTTCACCAGATAGTGGTATCGCCAGGGGATATTAAGGATAGCCTATAAATTCCTACAACGGGACATGTGGGGATCTGGAAGACCCAATCACTTATAGGTCAGCATTTTTACTGCCCAGGTCTTTTCAAGGACATGGTGCAGTTTTGTAAAACATGCCATACGTGCCAGATTGTGGGAAAACTGTAACCTGCCATAAAACTGGCACCTCTAATTCTCATACCAGTATTTGGGAAACCATTTAGAAGGGTATTGACAGGCTGTGTAGGACCTTTACCGAAAACAAAAGCGGGACACCAATATATACTTACTATCATGAACATGGTTACATTGGTTCCCAGAGGTCATTTCCTTGAGAACAATTTCTGCTCAGGTAGTGGTAGAAAAGTTAACCCAGTTCTTCTCCAGGTATGGATTACTGATTCAGATTTAGTTGGATCAAGGTTCCAATTTTATGTAGAAAATGTTTTCAGCAAGTTATAGATAATTTGGGTATAACACAGTTAAAGTCTTCAGCATACCACCCACAGACACAAGGAGCTTTAAAAAGGGAGTCCCATTGCTGCCTTAATGGCCGCACCGATCTTCATTCGGGCGGCCAACAATGCCACGCCTTCGAATCCCCATTCGGGGAAACGTGACGTGACACCTGTGGGCAGAGGGGAGGAGGATTTTTTTTCTCTGTGTCGGAAGGGGGGAGCGGGGTAACATTGCTGCAGATTGGTCGAAGGGGTGATGGGAAGGGGTGAAGGGCAAAGGTGCCGAACTTTGGTCGGGGGAAAGGTCAAATACTTAACAAACAAATTCCAGGGAGGAAAAGGGCAGGAATGTTTTGAGATGCTATTTTGCGGGGGTGGGGGGGAAATGAATTTAAAGGTAATTTATTTCTGCTTTTTGGTAACTCAACTGACCTGTCCCTTTAATTAGGGCTGTAAGCCCTTTAAAATCGCGCCGGTGCCTGTAATTGGTGTCGGATGCCATTGCCTGCGACAGCTCGCCTGCCCCCTACTCGTCATCGCGGAGGGCGGGCACTGCAGCCTTGCAAATGAGCCAATGTGTTTAAAATCACGGCGGCTCCGTGATGCAATGCCTGTGCAGGCGGGGCGCATTCTTTTACGTCCGCCACCAACTTCGGCGGCAGACTCTTAAAATGCGGCCCTATGCATTCATATTTAGATGCAGAACAACAAGAAGACCTAACAAGTCTACTCAGAGCATTTGAAAGAGTCTTTAAGGACAAGCCAGGATGTACCTGATGTGGATGTAGGGGAATCCTTTCCGATAAAACAGTATCCATATCACTTAACTCCAGAGAAACAGGTTCAGGTAAAAGCAGAAATCCAATATATGCTGGAAAACCACCTAATAGAGCCTAGTCAAAGCAGCTGGAGTTCACCAGTAGTATTAGTGCCTCAACCTGATGGTTCATCTAGATTCTGCATAGACTACATAAAGGTTAATGCAGGAACAAAGACAGACTCCAACTAAATTCCTCACTTGGAAGACTGTATTGACAGAGTGGACAGTGCCATGTTTCTTACAAAAAATAGATTTGTTAAAGGGTTCCTTTAGCACTCCGAGCTGAAGAAATATCCGACTTTGTCACACCAGACAGTCTTTTCCAATGTCGAGTGATGCCATTTGGGCTAAAAAAATGCCCGAGCAACCTTTTAGAGACTAATGAACCCAGTGGTAGCCAGTGTTGCTAACTGTGTGGTTTACCTTGATGATGTGCTGGCATAAAGTGAAACTTGGAAGGACTGTTGAGAAAATGTCTTCTTCTTCTTTGGCCTCCTTGTCTCGAGAGACAATGGGTAGGTGCCCAGAGGTGGTCAGTAATTTGTGGAGCAGCGCCTGGAGTGGCTATAAAGGCCAATTCTAGAGTGACAGACTCTTCCACAGGTGCTGCAGATAGAAGTGGTTGCCGGGGCTGTTACACAGTTGGCTCTCTCCTTACGCTTCTGCCTTTTTTCCTGCCAACTGCTAAGTCTCTTCGACTCGCCACTCTTTAGCCCCGCCTTCATGGCTGTCCGCCAGCTCTGGCGATCACTGGCAACTGACTCTCACGACTTGTGGTCAATGTCACAGGACTTCATGTACTGTTTTCAGACGTCTTTAAAGCGGAGACATGGACGGCCGGTGGGTCTGATGCCAGTGACGAGCTCGCTGTACAATGCATCCTAGGGGATCCTGCCATCTTCCATGCGGTTCACATGGCCAAGCCATCTCAAGCGCCGCTGGCTCAGTTTGGTGTATATGCTGGGGATGTTGGCCGCCTCGAGGACTTCTGCGTTGGAGATATGGTCCTGCCACCTGATACCAAGGATTCTCCGGAGGCAGTGAAGTTGAAATGAGTTGAGACGTCGCTCTTGGCTGACATACGTTGTCCAGGCCTCGCTGCTGTAGAGCAAGGTAATGAGGACTCAGGCTTGAAACACTCGGACGTTTGTCTTCCGTATCAGTGTGCCATTTTCCCACACCCTCTTGGCCAGTCTGGACATAGCAGCGGACGCCTTTCCCATGTGCTTTTTGATTTCTGCATTGAGAGACAGGTTACTGGTGATAGTTGAGCCTAGGTAGGTGAACTCTTGAACCACTTCCAGAGCGTGGTCGCTGATATTGATGGATGGAGCATTTCTGACCTCCTGTCCCATGATGTTCATTTTCTTGAGGCTGATGGTTAGGCCAAATTCATTGCAGGCAGCCGCAATCCTGTCGATGAGTCTCTGCAGACACTCTTCAGTGTGGGACGCTAATGCAGCATCTTCAGCAGAGAGGAGTTCCCTGATGAGGACTTTCCGTACATTGGTCTTCACTCCAAGAGGGACAAGGTTGAACAACCTGCCATCTGATCTTGTGTGGAGGAAAATTCCTTCTTCTGAAGACTTGAACGCATGTGAGAGCAGCAGTGAGAAGAAGATCCCAAACAGTGTAGGTGCAAGAACACAGCCCTGTTTCACGCCACTCAGGATAGGAAAGGGGTCTGGTGAGGCACTGCTATGCTGAATTGTGCCTTTCATATTGTCTTGGAATGAGGTGATGATACTTAGTAGCTTTGGTGAACATTCGATCTTTGCTAGTAGTCTGAAGAGACCACGTCTGCTGACGAGGTCAAAGGCTTTGGTGAGATCTATGAAAGCAACGTAGAGGGGCATCTGTTGTTCACGGCATTTCTCCTGTAGCTGGCGAAGGGAGAACAGCTTGTCAATGGTGGATCTCTCTGCTCGAAAGCTGCACTGTGCCTCAGGGTAGACACGCTCAGCAAGCTTCTGGAATCTGTTTAAAACAACTCGAGTGAAGACTTTCCCCACTATGCTAAGCAGGGAGATTCCACGGTAGTTGTTGCAGTCACCGCAGTCACCCTCGTTCTTATAGAGGGTGATGATATTGGCATCATGCATGTCCTGTGGTACTGCTTCCTCAACCCAGCACAGGCAAAGCAGTTCATGGAGTGCTGAGAGTATAGCAGGCTTGGCACTCTTGATTATTTCAGGGGTAATGCTGTCCTTTCCAGGGGCTTTTCCACTGGCTAGAGAATCAATGGCATCACTGAGTTCCGATTTTGGTGGCTGTTCATCCAGCTCATCCATGACTGGCAGAGACTGGGCTGCATGGAGGGCGGTATCAACGACAACATTTTCCCTGGAGTACAGTTCCAGGTAATGCTCCACCCAGCAGTCCATTTGCTTGCACTGCTCTGATTTAGACTTGAGGGGAGCGATCTTCTTGATGGTTGACCCAAAAGCTCTCTCAGTGCCATCATACATTCCTCTGATGTTTCCAGTGTCGGTGGCCAGGTGAATACAACTGCATAGGTGTTGCCAGTAGTCATTTGCACGGCGCCTGGCTGTTCTTTGTGCAGTGCTTCTGGCTACTTTAAGTGCTACAGATGTTAACTTGCTGGGGGCTTTCTTGTAGTTCAACAGTGCAGTGCGATTAGCGGCTATGACAGGTTCCAGCTCTTCAAAGTGAGATTGAAACCAGTCTGCATTCTGCTTCTCACGTTTGCCAAAGGTAGAAAATTACAATCAGTTAATTCAGTAATAAACCTTTCCAAAAGTGAATTTGAAAAAACGATAGTAACCTACCCTGGGCATATAGTAGGGCAAGAACAAGTGTTGCCATGAACAGTGAAAGTACAAGCATTGGTGGAGTTCCCTACCCCTAAGACTATAGAACCATAGAACCATAGAAAAATTACAGCACAGGATGCCATTCAGCTCGTTGTGTCCTTGCCGCCTGAAAAACTAGCCGCCCAATCTAATCCCCCCTTCCAGCACCTGGTCCATAGACTTGCAGGTTACAACACTTCAGGTGCATGTCCAGGTACCTTTTAAAAGAAGTGCGGGTTTCGTCCTCCACCACCGATCCTGGCAGTGAATTCTCAACACCCACCACCCTCTGGGTGAAAAAGTTTTTCCTCATGTTCCCTTTAATCCTTCTACTAAGATTATATTATTATTATTCTATTCAGCCTAAGCGAGAAATAATAAGGTTTTTGGGGATGTGTGGTTTCTACCGCAAGTTTGGCCCAATTTTAGTACTATAGCTGCTCCATTGACAGATTTGCTACAAAAAAAGAAACCCAAGGTAGTTTAGTCAGTGGAGTGCCAAGCATCTTTTGAGAGGCTGAAAACCATTTGATTAATGAACCAGTGTTGGCTGCTCTAAATTTCACTAAGCCCTTCAAGGTCGCAATTGATGCAGTCCTGTGACAAGGTGATAAGTCAGGCATAGAAAGGTCAGTGGGATACTCTGCCAAAAAGCTAAATTGCCACCAAAAAATATATTCAACAGTGGAAAAAGAAACCTTGGGCTTATTACTAGCTCTGAAGCATTTTGAAATCTATGTCCGCCACGACTACACAGAGGCACTGGTATATATTGATAACCCCCTAGCCTTTGTGGAAAAATTTAAAAACCAGAATGCCAGACTATTCTGATCGAGTTTACTATTACAACCTTATCACCTCACCACCACCTTCTCAAGGGCAATTAGGGATGGGCAATAAATGCTGGCCTGGCCAGCGACACCCACATCCCATGAATGAATTTAAAAAAACTTGAAGATTATCCACACTGTGGGAAAAAATAATGTAATTGTGGATGCTTTGTCTAGAATCTAACATTGTTTTGAGTTATCTGAGTACAAAGATGGTACAAAGTCAAACTGTATTTGCTACAGGTAAAGAGTGAATGAGAATTAGTGTGTGAATGTGTTTTAATTTTTTTTCTCTCATCTTCTGTTTTTTCACTCTTTGTAATGAAATGCATTCAAAAATAATGTTTCATTCATCCAAGAAAAGTGCTTCCATTTTTAGTTAAATTTTTTTGAGGACTTGTGTTTTAAAACTGAATAGGATTCCATTGATATGTTTTTTTTTACAAAGTTCACTGAAAGGACACTTGAGATGTTAACTGAAACCAACCTTTGCAACAGAAACCTTGATGACCTGGGGAAGACGTTTACAGAGAAGCCACATGTCAAGGTTTATGGAGGTTTATGGAGGTCAGGAGGTTGATTTTCTGTTTGGGGTTTGGATATTGTTTTCAGTTCAGTTGGGGTGTGAACTGTTTTGAAGACAGTTGATCTTTTGCCTGCCAAGGAAAAAGAAACACCAGCTCATTTTGCCTGCACCTCTCCAAGAGACCCTGTGAAGGCCAGTGTGTGTCAGCTCCTCGTTCCTCCTGTCTTTGGGAAAACCCTGCGATTCAAGTATGCGTTGGCTGAAATTCCTGATGCCACATGTCCTGGAAAGCCTACCAGACAATTTCTTGACATCTCCAGAATGAATTGCTTCTGAAGACATCCCAGTGACCCATCTACATATACCCTGACACCACACCAAAAGGGACAACTGACTTTTTTCCATGTCTTCTTTTTTCTTGAAGAACTAGCAAGTATTTGTCCAAAGTATTTTTTGTTTTTTTGTCACGGACCTCTGCAGAGAGAATTTCTGTATTTTGTTTTCAGTGTGTGTGAGTGTGTGTGTGTGGGGGGGAGGGGAATTTAAAAAGGGAACTTTCATATTTCAATCTGTGTGTTAATGCTTTGCTTTGTTACTGGAGAAGTATTGTTTGATAATAAATTGATAATTTTGTTGTTTATTAAAGAAACCTGGTTGGTGTTTTTTATTCTGGAATAGAGTATATGACTGACCGCATCGGTAACTGGGTAAATATTTAAATATATATTTTGACCTGTGGAGAAGTAGAATTAAAAAAGACAGTGCACGCCTCCCACCTTGGTCATAATACCCCCCACGCGAAAAGGTTGGAGAACCCTGTTCTACGTTGTAGGCAGGAATGAGGCATGTGACAGTAGTATGGAGGAAGGGAGGTCATGTGGTATAGTAGTGTCCAAGCCAGGAGTCAGTGAGAGGAGTGGTGGAGCGTGGAAGCCTGGAAGTATTTGGGACAGGGTGCTTTGGACTTGGACTGCTGGTGAGAGAGTTCTCTGATCTGGAAGTGTGGAAGTGGTAGGAAGAAAAATGCATGACTAACACTGCAATTTGAGATGAATGGACCATTTTTTTTTTTTATTTCCAAAATATACATTATTCATAAAAATCTGTAAAAATTACATTACCAGTTTCAAACAGCACCAAGTCAAAAAATACAAACAGTGCAAAGGAGGTCCGTTTGCTTCATTTCAATCATGAGTTGCCTCACAACCCTTCCATTTCACATTTGTCATGCCAATTACATTTTTACATTTTGGCTCCAGGAGAGTTTGAGGATATAATTTATGACTAAATATTCTATCTATTCCCCAGGATCAGTAAAGTTCCTGACATATTAAGGTCAAGCATTAACAGGTTAATTTATTATATAATATATGCAATAGCCGTTAAGTGTACACTTAATCATAAAGTTATAATTATACCTGATGATTGTGGGATTCAAATGTACTAGTTATAAGTTCAATATTCAGGTTGATGAAATCCTTTCTATTTGCCTTTCTTGACCACCAATCACTAAATGCCCTTATGAAGCACGCTGATCATGACTCATTGACAACCTGTTTACATACATGTGCGACTCAACTAATTGGGAAAGTTATACTAATGATTGACATTGATGAGGATAACTCAGTTGTTCATACATCTAGTTTCTACTTTGTTGCAGGCTCTTATCTGCCCTCAGCTGTGGTTTAGTGCTTGTACTTTTTCCTCCAGTCAGAAGGGTTTGAGTTCAAATCCAACTGTAGAGACTTGAGCAAAATCTAGAGTGACACTTCATTGTCAGAGGTGCAGTCCTTTGGATGAGATGTTAAACCAAAGCCCTGTCTGCCTTCTCAGGTGGACAAAAAGGATTAACTTACTTCCTAAATTACAACAGTGACTACAATTCAAAAGTTCTTCGTTGGCCGTAAATCACATTCTGAGATCGTGAAAGGCAAATCTTTCTCTTTTCCTGAGGTCACCAGTCTGTTTCAATTAAACTGGTGATAGGCATTATCATTTCCGTTTTCCTTTACGGTGGTAAATATTTATTTAAAGTGAGGTCTCTCTCTCTAGTGCTTTTGGTAGAGAGAGAACTTTTCTGCCTTTAACTATGGCTCCAATATTTACAAAGAGGCTGACAGTGGCTCAAGAACCCAGCAAGGCCAGAGATGTGGAAGTCCTGCCGAACTTAATGTAAGAAACTTATTATCATTTTTTGGATCCATTTCCCTCCTGCCAGCCAGCCAGATTGACAGGCCTACCAGCAACTGGAAGGGAAACCAGTGGAGGAAGGCTATGTGCCTGTGTACTGGATTGTCTGTGTGATGAAGTCTGTTAACTGCTTCTTAACCATCAAAGGTGCACTACCTTTCAAGAATTTTGGGCCTGATTTTAACTCTGTGCAAGTGAATGGATTTTGAATTCGTTAAAATCTGTGTCATGATCTGGGAAATGTACAAACATTCTTCCTCATATGCTGTATCCCCAAATTATTTTTTGGAAGTAATCTATCTAATTTGCATTTCTGAATTTCAAAACAGTTTTGCATCCTGAAAATCATTGTCTTCTGATACTAACAGGAGTCTGGATTGCAAGACTGGCACAAAAATACTGACAAGACAGATTTTTTAAAAGGCTTAAAAAACCTCGAGGAACAATTCGTCACCTGCTGGAATGAGACTTCACAGCTTCATTGTTCCCTTTCTGGGCATGAATGACGAGTGTTGAGATTAATTCACAATAACGGCGTAAACCCAGCAATTTCATGACATGCGATTCATTTCATGGCGACTTACAATTTCTTCAATGATGTTGACTCTAACAGCAGAGCAATTGCTGAATCTGAAATCATGTGTATCTCTTCTTCACCATAAATTGCTGGACTTTTTGCAAACTAATAATGGTGGGCACTATTAATTCACCATCATTTCAAGGAATCACAGAATTGTTACAGCACAGAAGGAGGCATTTCAGCCCATCATGTCTGCACTGCTTTCCAAATGAGCAATTCACTTAGTGCCATTTACCTGTCTTCTCCCTATAACCCTGCACATTCTTCCTTTTCAGAGAACTATCTAATTCCCTTACGAATGCCTCGATTGAACCTGCCTCCATCACACTCTCAGGCAATGCTTTCCAGATCCTGACTGCTTTCTGTGTTAAAACGTTTTTCTTCATGTCAGCATTGCTTCTTTTGGCAAATTACCTTAAATCTGTGCCCTCGCGTTCTTGATCCTTTCATGGGTAGGTACAGTTTTTCCCTATCTACTCAGTCCAGATCCTTCATGCTTTTGAACACCTCTGTCAAATCTCCTCTCAGCCTTCCCTTCTCCAAGGAAAATAGCCCAACTTGTCCAATCTATTGTTACGACCAGGTGAGAAGGGGTCTAGGGTACCCTCTCAGCCGTTGCCTGGTTTAACCGTAACAGGAATTAATTTTAAAACACCTTGTTTTTAGCTCCCCCCTGGTGAATCCTTGTTCGCTGCTCCAATTGTAAGGCAAAAAAATCAGACAGGTTTCCTTAGATTTAAACAAGAAGTTTATTAATCTTAAGCTCTAATCCGGTTAACGACTACGAATATGCGACATGACCACGCTAGCATGCATACACAATAAACACACACGCAGATAGAGACAGAAAAAATAGAAGAAATAAAGGGGAAAAGTTTGAGGCAATATCTGGTAGTTACAGTCCTTTAAGTTCAATGTGGAGTCCTTGGTTGCCGGTAAATCTTGCAATTCGTTGGGGCCCAGTTCACGCTTCAACTTGTTCCGATGTAGGAGTCTTTTCTGTCTTGAGGTTTACGTGTCTTCTGTGGGTCAAGTGGCTTGGGAGAAAGCGAGAGAGAGAGAGAGAGATGCTTCCTTGGTCCAGCTTCAGCTGCACGCGGCCTTCCTTCTGTTCCTTTCTCTATGGCACTATTCAAAAAACCCCAGGTTGTCCAGCGGGTTAGTCATGTCATGCTCCATATTTGGAACATTCGCTCCTGCGAGGTTTATGGATTGTATTACCTTAGCAGTCTTTGGAATGCTCTTCCTTACATCTTCAATGTCTGGTGATCAAAATCCATTTGGGTTAATTAGAGCAGGGAATAGTCCTTTGTTTCCACAAGGAGCATCTCTTAGTATGCAAATGTCACTCCAGCCCAGTGTCTGGTGATCTTCAAACAAGTCATTTCTTCACTCCAGCAACAGTTTAAAATCAATGTTCATATGACAAAATTAATATGCCTCATTCTTGGCAGGTGGGGGTCTGCATGACACTATCTTCATAAATGAAGTTCCTCATCCCTGGAACCATTCCTGTGAATCTCTTCTGCACTCTTTCCAATTCCTTAAAGGCAGCACCCCAAACAACACAATATTCTAGGTGAGGCCGAACCAGTGTTTTATGCAAGTTAAACAAAACCTCCCTGCTCTTGTACTCTATGCTCCTATTAATAAATCCTAGGATACTGTGAGCAACCGCGCTTTCAGCCTATATTGCCAACTTTAATGACTTATACACATATAACACACGGGTCTCTCTGCTCCTGCACCCCCTTTAGAGTTGTACCTTTTATTTTATATTGTCTCTCCATGTTCCTACCAAAATGAATCACCTCACACTTCTCCGCATTCAACTTGATCTGCCACCTGTCCGCCCATTCCACCAACCTGTCTATGTCCTTTTGAAGTTCCATACTATCATCCTCACCGTTCACAAGGCTTCCAAGTTTCATATCATCTGCAAATTTAGAAATTGTGCCCTGTACACCAAAGGTCTATGTCATGAATACATATCGGGAAGAGCAAGGGTCCCAACACTGACCCTTGGGGGACTCCATTACAAACCTTTTTTGCAGTCCATAAAATATACATTAAACACTATTTCCTATCATTTAGCCAATTTCGTATCCATGTTGCTACTGTCCCTTTTATTCCTTGAGCTATTCCTCAGAAATTTCGCAGCAAATAAATAGTCATTATTTAAAGTGCAATGGACAGGCATGAGAGCATGAGAAAAATAAAATGCAAGCATATCTCTACAGGCTTGTTGGGAATGTATTCCTGGAAGTAAGTGTTGCAGCATTTCATTTCAGCAGCTTATTCGGGAGCAGAGAGTGCGAGCGAGTGATCAGTTGGGAAGGTCAGTTTCAAAGTAAACTTAATTTCCTTTTGTTTTCGGCGGAGACCAGGGGGCTGCTGGGTAAGTAAAACCCTATATATTTGGGCCGTTTCTGAACCCAAGACACTACACCTGTAGTGTCTCCCACTCGCCCTCCTCCTCTAACCAAAAAAAAAGGACATCGTGGTGTGTAGATAAGGTAAGGCTTTTTCTATTTCTCTATTTTTTTTATCGTGTGATTGGAAAAACTTTTCGTTCCTTTTTCATTTAACTAAGTTAAAAGCTTAAGATTAAAAATGGCAGGAGATCTCAGACCTGTGTCATGCTCCTCTTGCTCAATGTGGGAGCTCAGGGACACGGCTGATGTCCCTGACTCGTTCACGTGCAGGAAGTGTGTCCAGCTGCAGCTCTTGTTAGACCGCATGACGGCTCTGGAGCTGCGGATGGACTCACTTTGGAGCATCCGCGATGCTGAGGAGGTCGTGGATAGCACGTTTAGCGAATTGGTCACACCGCAGATTAGGATTGCTGAGGGAGAAAGGGAATGGGTGACCAAAAGGCAGAGAAAGAGCAGGAAGGCAGCGCAGGAGTCCCCTGTGGTCATCTCCCTCCAAAACAAGTATACCGTTTTGGATACTGTTGAGGGAGATGGCACACCAGGGGAAGGCAGCAGTAGCCAGGTTCATGGCACCGTGGCTGGCTCTGCTGTTCGGAAGGGCGGGAAATAGAGTGGAAGGGCTATAGTCATCGGGGATTCGATTGTAAGGGGAGTAGATAGGCGGTTCTGTGGTGGAAAACGAGACTCCTGAATGGTATGTTGCCTCCCAGGTGCACGGGTCAGGGATGTCTCAGATCGGCCATTCTGAAGGGGGAGGGGGAACAGCCAGTTGTCGTTGTGCACATAGGCACCAATGATATAGGTAAAAAACGGGATGAGGTCCTCCAAGCAGAATTTAGGGAGTTAGGAGCCAAGTTAAAAAGTAGGACCTCAGAGGTAGTAATCTCAGGATTGCTACCAGTGCCACGTGATAGTCAAAGTAGAAATGAAAGAATAGTCAGGATGAATGTGTGGCTTGAGAGATGGTGCAGGAAGGAGGGGTTCAGATTTTTGGGACATTGGGACCGGTTCTGGGGGAGGTGGGACTATTACAAATTGGACGGTCTACACCTGGGCCGGACTGGAACCAATGTCCTTGGGGGTGCTTTTGCTAACGCTGTTGGGGAGGGTTTAAACTAATGTGGCAGGGGGATGGGAACCAAATGAGGAGGTCCGTGGACAGGAGGGAGGTAGTAACTAAAGCCTGTAAGGAACTAGATAATGAAGTCAGCGTGACTAAGGGGAAGAGTAGGCAGGGAGCAGATGATGAACGCAAAGGGACTGGTGGTCTGAGGTGCATTTGTTTTAATGCAAGAAGTGTAGTAGGTAAGGCAGATGAACTTAGGGCTTGGATTAGTACCTGGGAGTATGATGTTATTGCTATAACTGAGACTTGGTTGAGGGAAGGGCATGATTGGCAACTAAATATCCCAGGATATCGATGCTTCAGGCGGGATAGAGAGGGAGGTAAAAGGGGTGGAGGAGTTGCATTACTGGTCAAAGAGGATATCACAGCTGTGCTGAAGGAGGGCAATATGGAGGACTCGAGCAGTGCGGCAATATGGGCAGAACTCAGAGATAGGAAGGGTGCGGTAACAATGTTGGGGCTGTACTACAGGCTTCCCAACAGCGAGCGTGAGATAGAGGTACAAATATGTAAACAGATTATGGAAAGATGTAGGAGCAACAGCGTGGTGGTGATAGGAGATTTTAATTTTCCCAACATTGACTGGGATTCACTTAGTGTTAGAGGTCTCGATGGAGCAGAATTTGTAAGGAGCATCCAGGAGGGTTTTCTAGAGCAGTATGTAAATAGTCCAACTCGGGAAGGGGCCATACTGGACCTGGTGTTGGGGAATGAGCCTGGCCAGGTGGTTGATGTTTCAGTAGTGGACTACTTTGGGAATAGTGATCACAATTCCGTAAGTTTTAGAATACTCATGGACAAAGACGAGAGTGGTCCCAAAGGAAGAGTGCTAAATTGGGTGAAGGCCAACTATACCAAAATTCGGCAGGAGCTGGGGAATGTAGATTGGGAGCAGCTGTTTGAAGGTAAATCCACATGTGATATGTGGGAGGCTTTTAAAGAGAGGTTGATTAGCATGCAGGAGAGACATGTTCCTGTGAAAATGAGGGATAGAAACGGCAAGATTAGGGAACCATGGATGACAGGTGAAATTGTGAGACTAGCTAAGAGGAGAAAGGAAGCATACATAAGGTCTAGGAGGCTGAAGAAAGACGAAGCTTTGAAAGAATATCGGGAATGAAGGACCAATCTGAAATGAGGAATTAAGAGGGCTAAAAGGGGTCATGAAATATCTTTAGCAAACAGGGTTAAGGAAAATCCCAAAGCCTTTTATTCATATATAAGGAGCAAGAGGGTAACTAGAGAAAGGATTGGCCCACTAAAGGACAAAGGAGGAAAGTTATGCGTGGAGTCAGAGAAAATGGGTGAGATTCCAAACGAGTACTTTGCATCGGTATTCACCGAGGAGAGGGACATGACGGATGTTGAGCTAAGGGACAGATGTTTGATTACTCTAAGTCAAGTCGGCATAAGGAGGGAGGAAGTGTTGGGTATTCTAAAAGGCATTAAGGTGGACAAGTCCCCAGGTCCGGATGGGATCTATCCCAGGTTACTGTGGGAAGCGAGAGAGGAAATAGCTGGGGCCTTAACAGATATCTTTGCAGCATCCTTAAACACGGGTGAGGTCCCGGAGGACTGGAGAATTGCTAATGTTGTCCCCTTGTTTAAGAAGGGTAGCAGGGATAATCCAGGTAATTATAGACCGGTGAGCCTGACATCAGTGGTAGGGAAGCTGCTGGAGAAGATACTGAGGGATAGGATCTATTCCCATTTGGAAGAAAATGGGCTTATCAGTGATAGGCAACATGGTTTTGTGCAGGGAAGGTCATGTCTTACCAACTTAATAGAATTCTTTGAGGAAGTGACAAAGTTGCTTGATGAGGGAAGGGCTGTAGATGTCAAAAACATGGACTTCAGTAAGGCGTTTGATAAGGTTCCCCATGGTAGGCTGATGGAGAAAGTGAAGGCGCATGGGGTCCAAGGTGTACTAGCTAGATGGATAAAGAACTGGCTGGGCAACAGGAGACAGAGAGTAGCAGTGGAAGGGAGTTTCTCAAAATGGAGACGTGTGACCAGTGGTGTTCCACAGGGATCCGTGCTGGGACCACTGTTGTTTGTGATATACATTAATGATTTGGAGGAAAGTATAGGTGGTCTGATTAGCAAATTTGCAGACGACACTAAGATTGGTGGAGTAGCAGATAGTGAAGGGGACTGTCAGAGAATACAGCAGAATATAGATAGATTGGAGAGTTGGGCAGAGAAATGGCAGATGGGGTTCAATCAGGGCAAATGCGAGGTGATGCATTTTGGAAGATCCAATTCAAGAGTGAACTATACAGTAAATGGAAAAGTCCTGGGGAAAATTGATGTCCAGAGAGATTTGGGTGTTCAGGTCCACTGTTCCCTGAAGGTGGCAACGCAGGTCAATAGAGTGGTCAAGAAGGTATACGGCATGCTTTCCTTCATCGGACGGGGTATTGAGTACAAGAGTTGGCAGGTCATGTTACAGTTGTATAGGACTTTGGTTCGGCCACATTTGGAATACTGCGTGCAGTTCTGGTCGCCACATTACCAAAAGGATGTGGATGCTTTGGAGAGGGTGCAGAGGAGGTTCACCAGGATGTTGCCTGGTATGGAGGGCGCTAGCTATGAAGAGAGGTTGAGTAGATTAGGATTATTTTCATTAGAAAGACGGAGGTTGAGGGGGGACCTGATTGAGGTGTACAAAATCATGAGAGGTATAGACAGGTTGGATAGCAAGAAGCTTTTTCCCAGAGTGGGGGATTCAATTACTAGGGGTCACGATTTCAAAGTGAGAGGGTAAAAGTTTAGGGGGGATATGCGTGGAAAGTTCTTTACACAGAGGGTGGTGGGTGCCTGGAACGCGTTGCCAGCGGAGGTGGTAGACGCGGGCACGATAGCGTCTTTTAAGATGTATCTAGACAGATACATGAATGGGCAGGAAGTAAAGAGATACAGACCCTTAGAAAATAGGCGACATGTTTAGATAGAGGATCTGGATCGGCGCAGGCTTGGAGGGCCGAAGGGCCTGTTCCTGTGCTGTAATTTTCTTTGTTCTTTGTTCTTTGAAACGTGCCCTATCCATAAGAATATTTACGCTGTACTCATTCAACAAAATTAAATGCACCGTAGGCTCAGTAGCAAAGACAAAGAAAAAAGAAACAAAAATGAAAGGACACAGACCTGAAATGCTAACTCTGTTTCTCTCTCTACAGATGCTGTTACAATGGTAATACTTGCAGACCTCACTACCACCCTCAGCTTCTTCCTTTCTGGCCTGAGGAGGAGATCCCAGCTGTCCCTTCTTGTCCCCGGCTACATGCCTTCCTTTCATCCTCCCATCTTCTATCCTTCTTGGGTTTGTGGGGATGATGGAC
This sequence comes from Heterodontus francisci, assembly GCF_036365525.1. NCBI lineage: Eukaryota > Metazoa > Chordata > Chondrichthyes > Heterodontiformes > Heterodontidae > Heterodontus > Heterodontus francisci. The sequence continues at coordinate 21,924,416 of NC_090374.1, read as the reverse complement.
AAAGGGTTTATAAACAAGCTTGTAATCAGTAATTTCTGCTGCCTGGATGGCCATTCAAACCTCGAATTCTCTGCATGAGTTCTTACTAACAGAGGGCGTGAATTTTTAAATTTTTCCAGGAGAGTTAGTTCCCTAAGGTTCTCATCGGTGGCCTCTACCTTTAGTCCCCATATCAACAAACAAAATTAATTTGCTTTCCCCTCTCAAATTCTACATAAGTCTGCCCAGGTTGTCTCCGGCGATTCCAAAATTTCTGCCAGTAAGCTTCAGAGATCAACTCATTTGCAGCAAAAATAGCCTTTTTTTGCCATTTCATAATCTGCAGAAGCCTCCTCAGAAAGCATGGCATGAACTTCATGAGCTCTGCCCATCAACCTGCTTTGCATAAGCAGTGTCCAGCTTTCCTGCAGCCACTTCAGCTGTTTGGCTATCTTTTCAAAAGAAATGAAAAATGTCTCTGCGTCGCTTTCTTCGAAGGTAGGGAGGGCATGCTCTAATTTAAACAGCTCTCCACGGGGTCCTGGGCTGGAGTCAAATCTTTCCCCGCCAAAATTTTCACTGGAGTCAAGACCGCCCCTTTTTCTTTGTTCCATCTTTTTTAATACACATTTCCTTCCTTCTCTTTCACTTTCTCTTTAGAACCATAGACCCATCGAAAAATTCTAGTTCAAGATTTTTCACTGTCAATTATTTGTCTTGCTCAAATTTTCTCATTTCAATTTCTTTTTCTTTGTCAAACTTAAGTTTTTCCATTTCCTGTTCCTGCTCAAGCTGCTTCATCTGTAACTCAATTTTAGCTAATTTAACTGCACTATCCTCTTGTTTGCCTTCTTCTTCCAATTTCAAATGGTGTGCTATTATCTCAATTATGTCTGCTTTCTTAGTTTCCGGTTTTAAATCTAACACCAACAATTCTGCTAAATCCTTTAGTTTAACCTTGCTTAAGTTTCTCAAATCACTCAGGAATACATACTCCTTCCCGAGAAAGGCTGCAGCAACTGATAAGACATTCCGGTTGAGTAAACTTTAATCTACTGCACAAGAAACCTTTTTTTTTTAACTTTTCCTCTTTTCAATTATTATTACCCCACTTACAATTGTACGTCTTCGGTGTTGGGTTATCCTGGATGAGCCCCCAATTATATGTTACGACGAGGCGGGAGGAGTGCCCTGTTTTTCTAGTTCCACTTCTCCACAGGTCACAACATAGATTTAAATTTTTTCCCAGTTACCGATATGGTCAATCAAAGACTGTATTTGTATCCCAGAATGAAATACACCAATCACGTTTCTGTCATAAATAACAAAATTATCAGTTTATTATAAAACAACTCTCAACCAGTAACGAAGCAAAGTAGTAACACACAGGTTGAAATATAAAAATTCCCTTTTTACCTTAGCCCCTCACACACACACATACACACAAACACTAGCAGTTAACCAAAAAAAGAGATTTACTCTTTACAACAAAATAGCAGACAAAAAAAATTCTTTGGCCAGATACTTGCTAATTCTTGAAGAGAAAAGAGAAGATATGGAAAGATGTCAGATGCCTCTTGTTTTGGTTTGGCATTCCAAGTATATGTAGATGGCTTGTCACTGGGATCTTCCTCTCGGATCGAGTCCACAAGATTCTTAAGGGGGAGGGGGAGCAGCCAGAGGCTGTGGTACATATCGGTACCAATGACATAGCTAGGAAAAGGGATGAGGACCTGAAAAGCGAAAATAGGGAGTTAGGTTGGAAGATGAAAGGCAGGACGAGCAGAGTAGTAATCTCAGGATTGTTACCAGTGCCACGTGCTAGTGAGGCTAGAAACAGGGAGCGAGTGCAGCTGAACACGTGGCTACAGAACTGGTGTAGGAGGGAGGGATTCAGATATGTGGATCATTGGGATACCTTCTGGGGAAGGTGGGACCTGTACAAGAAGGACGGGTTGCATCTGAACTGGAGGGGCACCAATATCCTGGGCGGGAGGTTTGCTAGAGCTCTTCGGGAGGGTTTAAACTAGTTTGGCAGGGGGATGGGAACCGGAGCCACGGATCAGTGGATGGGGTAGCTGTTGAACAGGCAGATACCGAGTGCAGAGAGTCTGTGAGGAACGTTAGACAGCTGACAGGGCAAAGTTGCAGCCAGTATGATGTGTTGAAGTGTGTCTATTTTAACGCAAGAAGTGTCAGGAATAAGGGTGATGAACTTAGAGCATGGATCAGTACTTGGAGCTACGATGTTGTGGCCATTACGGAGACGTGGATATCACAGGGGCAGGAATGGATGTTGGATGTTCCGGGGTTTAGATGTTTCAAAAGGAATAGGGAGGGAGGTAAAAGAGGTGGGGAGTGGCATTGTTAATCAGGGATAGTATCACAGCTGCAGAAAGGGAGGTCGTCGAGGAGGGTTTGTCTACTGATTCATTATGGGTGGAAGTCAGAAACAGGAAAGGAGCAGTCACTTTGTTGGGAGTTTTCTATAGACCCCCCAATAGCAAAAGAGACATGGAGGAACAGATTGGGAGGCAGATTTTGGAAAGGTGCAGAAGTAACAGGGTTGTTGTCATGGGTGACTTCAACTTCCCTAATATTGATTGGAATCTCCTTAGTGCAAATAGTTTGGATGGAGCAGTTTTTGTCAGGTGTGTCCAGGAAGGTTTCCTGACTCAATATGTAGATAGGCCGACGAGAGGGGAGACTATGTTGGACTTGGTGCTTGGCAACAAACCAGGCCAGGTGGCAGATCTCTCGGTGGGAGAGCATTTCGGTGATAATGATCACAACTCCCTGACCTTTACTATAGTCATGGAGTGGGACAGGAGCAGACGGGATGGGAAAATATTTAATTGGGGGAGGGGGAATTACAATGCTATTAGGCAGGAACTGGGGAGCATAAATTGGGAACAGATGTTCTCAGGGAAATGCACGACAGAAATGTGGAGGTTGTTTAGGGAGCACTTGCTGCGACTGCTGGATAGGTTTGTCCCGAGGCAGGGAATGGATGGTAGGGTGAAGGAACCTTGGATGACAAGAGATGTGGAACAGCTAGTCAAGAGGAAGAAGGAATCTTACTTAAGGTTGAGGAAGCAAGGATCAGACAGGGCTCTAGAGGGTTACAAGGTAGCCAGGAAGGAACTGAAGAATGGACTTAGGAGAGCTAGAAGGGGACATGAAAAAGTCTTGGCGGGTAGGATTAAGGAAAATCCCAAGGCGTTCTACACTTATGTGAGGAACAAGAGGATTGCCAGAGTGAGGGTAGGGCTGATCAGGGATAGTGGAGGGAACTTGTGCCTGGAGTCGGAGGAGGTAGGGGAGGTCCTAAATGAATACTTTGCTTCAGTATTCACTAGTGAGAGGGACCTGGTCGTTTGTGAGGACAGCGTGGAACAGGCTGATATGCTCGAACAGGTTGAGGTTAAGAGGGAGGATGTGCTGGAAAGTTTGAATGATATGAGGACAGATAAGTCCCCGGGGCCAGACGGGATATACCCAAGGATATTACGGGTAGCGAGGGAAGAGATTGCTGCGCCTTTGGCGATGATCTTTGCGTCTTCACTGTCCACTGGAGTAGTACCAGATGATTGGAGGGTGGCAAATGTTGTTCCCTTGTTCAAGAAAGGGAATAGGGATAACCCTGGGAATTATAAACCAGTCAGTCATATGTCGGTAGTGGGCAAATTATTGTAGAGGATTCTGAGAGACAGGATTTATGATTATTTGGAAAAGCATGGTTTGATTAGAGACAGTCAGCATGGCTTTGTGAGGGGCAGGTCATGCCTCACAAGCCTTATTGAATTCTTTGAAGATGTGACAAAACACATTGATGAAGGTAGAGCAGTGGATGTGGTGTATATGGATTTTAGCAAGGCGTTTGATAAGGTTCCCCATGGTAGGCTCATTCAGAAAGTAAGGAGGCATGGGATTCAGGGAAAGTTGGCTGTCTGGAAACAAAATTGGCTGGCCCATAGAAGACAGAGGGTGGTAGTAGATGGAAAGTATTCAGCATGGAGCTCGGTGACCAATGGTGTTCCACAAGGATCTGTTCTGGGACCTCTGCTCTTTGTGATTTTTATAAATGACATGGATGAGGAAGTGGAAGGCTGGGTTAGCAAGTTTGCCAATGACACGAAGGTTGCTGGAGTTGTGGATAGTGTGGAAGGCTGTTGTAGGTTGCAACGGGACATTGACAGGATGCAGAGCTGGGCTGAGAAGTGGCAGATGGAGTTCAACCTGGAAAAGTGTGAAGTGATTCATTTTGGAAGGTCAAATTTGAATGCGGAATACAGGCTTAAAGACAGGATTCTTGGTAGTGTGGAGGAACAGAGGGATCTTGGGGTCCATGTCCATAGATCGCTCAAAGTTGCCACCCAAGTTGATAGGGTTGTTAAGAAGGCGTTTGGTGTGTTGGCTTTCATTAACAGGGGGATTGAGTTTAAGAGCCGCGAGGTTATGCTGCAGCTCTGTAAGGCCCTGGCTCGACCACACTTGGAATATTGTGTTCAATTCTGGTCGCCTCATTATAGGAAGGATGTGGAAGCTTTAGAGAGGGCGCAGAGGAGATTTACCAGGATGCTGCCTGGACTGGAGGTCATGTCCTACGAAGAAAAATTGAGAGAGCTAGGGCTTTTCTCATTGGAGCGAAGAAGGATGAGAGGTGGCTTGATAGAGGGGTACAAGATGATGAGAGGCATAGATAGAGTGGATAGTCAGAGACTTTTTCCCAGGGTGGAAAGGGCTATCACCAGGGGGCATAATTTTAAGGTGATTGGAGGAAGGTTTCGGGGAGATGTCAGAGGTAGGTTCTTTACACAGAGAGTGGTGGGTGCGTGGAATGCACTGCCAGCGGTGGTAGTAGAAGCAGATACATTAGGAGCATTTAAGCGACTCTTGGATAGGTACATGGATGATAGTAGAATGAAGGGTAGGTAGTTAGTTTGATCTTAGAGTAGGTTAAAGGTTCGGCACAACATCGTGGGCCGAAGGGCCTGTACTGTGCTGTACTGTTCTATGTTCTATGTTCTCTGAACAGTTCTTGTCAGGTGATGTTGAAGATCAGTTTAGGCAGGCTTTCCAGGAAAAATGCAGCAACAGGGGTTTCAGGCTTGCTTACACTTGCTTCTCAGAGCTTCTCAAAGAGATGGAAAACTGGCAGGCTTTTCAAAGAGCTAAACAGACTGTGTTGGAGTTTTGCTCCCTTGGCAAATTTTCTCCACCTGTCTTTTGTAACACTGTCCTTATCACCAACTCACTGTCCAAAGTGAAACTAAAAACAATGTCACAAGAGTCAAGCCTCCTGACCCCTATAAATCTTGACCTGTCACTTCTTTGTAAACATCTTTGCTCATGTCAAAAAAACCGTGCTAGGTAATTATCTGAAGACAGGTGCCTTCCAACAACTGTTTATTTACAAGCTCAGTTCAAAAGACCGTCTGATGATCTCTTTTAAAAAAAAACACAACGTTCCAGAATCTATGGAATCTTTTCTCAGTTTTGACACAAATCCTCATAATTTAACAAAAAAAAAGGAAGCAGTCGTAATAGGGGGTAAATTCTTAAAAATGGGAAACCTGGCTCCAACACCCTTCTCTCTCCCCCAATGAACATTTCTATTTTCAGTTTAACCAGGGAAGGTTGGGAATCAGGTGAGTAAGCGCAGTCTTGGAGGGCCAAATGGCCTGTTCCTGTGCTGTACTGTTCTTTGTTCTTTGTTCTTAAGCTGTTCTCGGGAGGCGGGTCAGTAATTATAACATTTAAAATGAAGCTGCTTCAGATTTTAGCAGTCATATGGATATAATGGCTGCAGGCTAAGCTTCTCAGGACTCGGGAAACCCAATAGCTAAAGGAAGTTGGGAACTGGAGGTAAATGCTTTTCCAGCATTGCTTGTGGGACAGGAAGAGCAGGAATACTTTGCCCAGCCCCCCAAGCTGACCTCCCACAATCTACTTCCCTCTGCAATAAGCTGAGACCCCATGATCCAATATCTCACCCCTTCCCATCCCACTGACATCCTATTTCTGTAACTTTTAAAAACATTCTTTTATTGGATGTAGGTGTCACTGGCAAGGCCAGCATTTATTGCCCATCCTTAATAACTGAATGGTTACTAGACCATTTCAGAGGGCAGTTCAGAGTCAACCACATTGCTTTGGGTCAGGAGTTACATGTAGGCCAGACCAGGTAAAGATTTCCTTCCCTAAAGGACGTTAGTGAACCAACTGGGTTTTTACAACAATCAATGATAGTTTTATGGTATTGTTGCTGAAGCTAGTTTTCAATTCCAAATTTTTGATAGTTAATTGAATTTAAATTGCACTAGCTACCATGGTGGGGTTTGAACCCATATCCCCAGAACCGAATCCCATAATCCCATATCCGAAGAAGGGTCGCTGATCCGAAACGTTAACTCTGCTTCTCTTTCCACAGATGCTGCCAGACCTGCTGAGTGGTTCCAGCATTTCTTGTTTTTATCCCTAGAACATTAACTTGGATTATTAAGCTCAGTGATATTACCACAAGACTACCAGCTCCCCAACTGTTGTTATTAGATGCTATCAAAAATATTTTCTGTCTCAAATTTGTCTACAACCAACAATGATGGATTGGCTCTGAAAGCCTCTAATCCGATTCTCCAACTGATCTGATTGGTTGTTGCGTTCTTATGAATAACTGATTAATTAACATGAGAGGGAACACTGATGTCACCTCACTCCATCTACCCGCCTTGGCTCCAACATTCCAACAGTGACCACACTTCAAAAAGTACTTCATTGGCTCTAAAGCAATTTGGGATGTGCTGAGGTTGTGACGCGCACTATGGAAATGGAAAACTTTTTCTGTAAGCTTTAGTACCCTTGCCTAGCAAAAATTATCAATCTCAGTTTTTACCATTTTAATTCAAGACCCTTAAAATGACACTGGGTTTCCAATCAAAATAAAATAAATCTAATGAAAGTACCCCCTTTTAAAGAGTGAGACAGCTAATAAACACCCAAATCAGAAAGAAAAAGAAAACTTAACAAATTTAATCATAGTATTTACATCTAATATCCAGTGCAATGCAGTTTAACATTCGTAATGTTCCTCTGTCAGCTATAGCTCAGTTGGTAACCCTCCGAACTCTGAGTTAGAAGAGTGTGGATGCAAGTTCCACTCCAGAGACTTGAACTGGTACTGAGGGGCTGACATGCTCCAGACAAAATGGGCCAAGTGGCCTCCTTCTGTGTTTTAATCTTTCTATGATCTTTTGTCTTTTGGATGTGATGTTAAAATCGAGACCCTATGATACCATGGCGCAGTTTTGAAGAACAGCAGGGGAGTTATCCCCAGTTTCCTGGCCAATATTTATCCCTTAACCAATATCACTAACACAGATTATCTGGTCATGATCACATTGCTGTTTGTTGGAGCTTGCTGTGCTCAAATTGGCTTCCACATTTCCTGCATTACAACAGTGACTACATTGGCTGAAAAGCTCTTTGGGACATTCTCAAGTCGTGGAAGGCGCTATAGAAATGCAAGTTCTTTCTCAAAGGCGCGATAGAAATGCAAGTTCTTTCTCTGGGCTTCAGGCTGCGCTTGGTGGCTGGGCCGGTTGCTAGCGACCGTTGCCAGGGAGAAGAACAATCGGCTGGTGACATCCAAACTCGCTGACACCTGCAGGAGGCAGGTGGCGGCATGATTGACGGGCCCATCAACCAATGGTAACGTGGTGCCGGCTCCCTCCAGCCAATGGGTGGTTACATCCGCTAGCAGGTTGGGTTGAGGCGAGTGGTTGGTTGGCTGCGAGAGCAATAGCAGCAGTTCAATGGTCAGTGAGTGAGTGTGATGGTGGGAAAATGGTGAGACACGGTAAGATTTCGGTTGCAGCTCCTTTCGCCCGTTGACAACCCCGACATTTTGTTGTCAGTTCATGATAGAGCCTTTTTTGTTGAAGTATTAAAAGCACATGCAATTCGCTTGTTGCATCTGGCACTGGTGAAAAATAGGCCGCACCTAGCAGCAGGATAAACACCAGCAGCATTGCTTCTGTCTGTTATTTCTTTATCAATGCCTGTGCGTTGGATAACAGTTGTTGGAATAGAATGTATTGGATCTTGTAATAATTTTCCTTTGTGTATTTAATGCAATTTATTTGTCAAGGATGCTATTCAAGCCAAATGCTTAAAATTGCTTTAAAATTTGCATTCCACAAGGTAGGATAAGAGAAAGCCTCTCTTCTCTCGGAGATACTCGTGACTCTACTGAGTGTATTTTAATTTTTGATTCGTCTCAAATTTAAAAGAATGATAAATTGCAGAAATAGTGGCTTGGAACTGGATCACTGTGTCTCCAATAGTGTATGAGGTGGGTGAGTCTACAGATTAAGTAAGCTTTAACCAGGCACTGAAAGAAAAATATGTATCAGAAAATTAAAAAAGTTACATTTATTCCATCATCCCAGGGTGTTTATTTGAATTAATGGTAATATGTTTCTTCTATGTACTTGTTAACAGTTGAAATTGACCATTGTACAGAACAGAATGAAGACAAACCAGTCCCTTGAGTCTGGCTAGCTGTTTCAAAGAGCAATTTAGTTAGCCCCACTCCCTGTTTTTATCCCCTTACTCCTGCAATTTTTCTCCAAGTATTTTTCGAATTCCCTTTTGAAGGCTACTGTTGGAACTGTATCTACCACCCTCCTATCAGGCAGAGCATTACAAATCCTAACCGCTCATTGTGTAAAAAAAATCTTTCCTCATGTTTCCTTTGGTTCTTTTGCCAATCACCTTAAATCTGTGGCCTTTGGTTATCTGCCCTTCAATTTTTGGAAACGGTTTCTCTTTATTTACTCTATTTAAACCCTTTATGGTTTTAAACAAGGCTATCTAATTTCCTTTTAGCATTCTCTTTCGACAACAACCCAGCTTCTCTAGTCTATCCACTTAATTGTAATAATTCTTCACAGGAATCATTCTATTCTATCTCCTCTGTACTCTGCAAAGCCTTTGCATCCTTCTGATGTGTGGAGCCCCGAATTGGACACACTGCCGCTGAACTAATTTTACATAGGTTTAGCAGAACTTATGTTTGCACTCTATGCCTCTGTTTAGAAAGCCCAAAATCCCATATGCTTCATTAATTGTGGCGCAGTGGTTAGCACTGCAGCCTCACAGCTCCAGGGACCCGGGTTCGATTCTGGGTACTGCCTGTGCGGAGTTTGCAAGTTCTCCCTGTGACCGCGTGGGTTTTCGCCGGGTGCTCCGGTTTCCTCCCACCGCCAAAGACCTGCAGGTGATAGGTAAATTGCTGTTGTAAATTGCCCCTAGTGTAGGTAGTAGGGAATATGGGATTACTGTAGGGTTAGTATAAATGGGTGGTTGTTGGTTGGCACAGACTCGGTGGGCCAAAGTGCCTGTTTCAGTGCTGTATCTCTAAATAAAATAAAATAAAACTGCTTTGTTGACATGAAAATGTTCACACGCACACACTTTGTTCAGTGTAGTAGTTCGTGTGATGTTATTAAGGTTGGAAATTTTTAAAAAACTTGTAAGGTAATGAGTATGTTGTGTCCTTTTATATATTTGAAAATATTTTAATAAAGTAGTGCAGAACATGGGTTTTCAGATCCACAAGGTCATCTGATTTCTGTCTGGCTGCAGCTGCATGTCTTGAGAATTCTGCTCTTTTGTAACTTTTTACATTGTTCGTTTAGTGTGTTATTAATGTTGCAGATTGTGAACAGATTCTACTCAGTATTGTATTCCTTTGGGTTGATACTGTCTTTTGGAAGGTAGTTCAGTGTGTCACTATCTGCTGAGGGTCCCTTTTTGTATTGCACATGGAAGGGTCCCTCACACAGAAAAGTGTGACATGCTCCAGTGGAAATGTATAGCAGAACTACGTAGTTAATGAGTTCTGTACTGATTACAAACTTTCAAGTCAAAAGAAGTCCCTGGTGGGAGTAATCTATAGGTCCCCAAACAGTAGTTCTGTAATGGGGTACAGTATAAACCAGGAAACATGGCTTGTAAGAAAGGTACTGCAATAATCATGGGTGATTTTAATATGCATATAGACTAGATTAATCAAATTGGCAAGGGTAGCCTCGAGAGAGAGTTTATTGAAGGTATTAGAGATTGTTTTTTGGAGCTATATGTTGTGGAACCAACCAGGGAGCAGGCTATTCTAGATTTGGTAGTGTGTAATTAGGTGGGATTAATTAATCTCATCGTTCAGGATCCTCTAGGGAAGAGTGATCATAGCATGCTAGAATTTCAAATTCGGTTTGAGGGTGAGAAACTGGAGTCCCACACTAGCAAAGAACAAAGGACAGCACAGGAACAGGCCATTCGGCCCTCCAAGCCTGCGCTGATCTTGATGCCTGCCGAAACTGAAACCTTCTGCACTTCCGGGGACCATATCCCTCTATTCCCATCCTATTCATGTATTTGTCAAGATGCCTCTTAAACGTCATTATCGTACCTGCTTCCACCACCTCCCCCGGCAGCAAGTTCCAGGCACTCACCACCCTCTGTGTAAAGAACTTGCCTCGCACATCCCCTCTAAACTTTTCTGCTCTCACCTTAAACCTATGTCCCCTAGTAACTGACTCTGCCACCCAAAAGCTTCTGACTATCCACTCTGTCCATGCCGCTCATAACTTTGTAAACCTCTTATTATGTCACCCCTCCGCCTCCGTTGTTCCAGTGAAAACAATCCGAGTTTGTCCAACCTCTCCTCATAGCTAATGCCCTCCAGACCAGGCAACATCCTGGTAAACCTCTTCTGTACCCTCTCCAAAGCCTCCACGTCCTTCTAGTGTGGCGACCAGAATTGCCTGCAATATTCTAAGTGTGGCCTAACTAAGGTTCTGTACAGCTGCAGCATGACTTGCCAATTTTTATACTCTATGTCCCAACCGATGAAGGCAAGCATGCCGTATGTCTTCTTGACAACCTTATCCACCTGCGTTGCCACTTTCAGTGACCTGTGGACCTGTACGCCCAGATCTCTCTGCCTGTCAATACTCCCAAGGGTTCTGCCATTTACTGTATACTTCCCACCTGCATTAGACCTTCCAAAATGCATTACCTCACATTTGTCTGGATTAGACTGCATCTGCTATTGTCCGCCCAAGTCTCCGTTAAGCGTTAAAGGTAATTTACACAGGCATGAGGACAGATTTGGCCCGAGTGGACTGGGCCGGAAGACTAAAAGGTCAGACAGTTGATGAGCAGTGACAGATGTTTAGGGTGATATTCAATTCCTCCCAACTAAGATATATTCCAGAGGGGGGAAAAACATCCATGGTTAAGTAAGGAAGTTAAGGATAACATGAAGACAAAAACTAAGGCATACCATATTGCAAAGGCCAGTGGCAGGCTGGAAGATTGGGAAACTTTGAAAGATTAACGAAGGGTTCCTAACAAAGTAATAAGAGCAAAGGTAAGTTATGAAAGAAAACTAGTGCAAAATATAAAAATGGAAAGCAAAAGCTTCTATAAGTATATAAAAGGGAAGAAAGTAGCTAAAGTGAATGTTGGTCCTTTGGAGGATGAGGCTGGGGAGTTAATAGAGGGGAACACAGCAATGGACGAGACACTAAATCAGTATTTTGCCTCAGTTTTCATGGTGGAGGATGCTAGTACCATCCCAATAGTAACAGGAAATGCAGAGGGTGCAGAAAGAGAGGAACTTAGAAAAATAATCATCACTAGGGAGAATGTACTGAGCAAACTATTGGGATTGAAGGCAGACAAGCCCTTAGGGTCTAATGGCCTACAACCTAGGTTCTTAAAGGAAGTGGCAGCGGAGATAGTGGATCCATTGGTTATAATATTCCAAAATTCCCTAGATGCGGGAAAGGTTCCAGTGGATTGGAAAAAAGCCCTTATTCAAAAAGGGAGGGAGGCAGAAAGTAGGAAACTCCAGACCAGTTAGTTTAACATCTGTCGTTGGGAAATTGTTAGAATCCATTATTAAGGAAGTAATAATAGGACATTTAGAAAGTCAAAACGCAATCCATCAGAGTCAGCATGGTTTTATGAAGGGTAAATCGCGTTTGACTAATTTGCTAGAGTTCTTCGAAGCTGTAACAAGCAAAATGAATAATGGGGAACCTGTAGATGTAGTATATCTGGACTTCCAGAAGGCATTTGATAAGGTGCCGCACAAAAGGTTAATACACAAGGTAAGATCCCCTGGGGTGGGGTAATTTATTAGCTTGGATAGAGGATTGGCTAACCAGCAGAAAACCGAGTTGGGATAAATGGGTCTTTTTCTGGTTGGCAAACTGTAACTGGTGGGTGCCACAGGGTTCGGTCCTTGGGCCCCAACTATTTACAATATATATTAATGACTTGGATGCAGGGATAGAAGGTACTATAGCCAAATTTGCAGATGACACTAAAATAGGTTGGATAGTAAGTTGCAATAAAGAAATAAGAAATTTGCAAATGGATATGGATAGGTTAGGTAAATGGGCCAAAATTTGGTAGATGGAGTTTAACGTGGATAAGTGTGAGGTTATCCACTTTGGTCGGAAGAATAGAAAGGCAAATTATAATCTAAATGGAGAGAAACTTCAGAATGCTTTGCTGCAGAGGGATCTGGGTGTCCTCGTACATGAATCGCATAAAGCTAGTATGCAGGTACAGTAGGTAATAAGGAAGGCAAATGGAATTTTGGCATTTATTGCTAAAGGGATAGAATATAAAAGTAGGGAAGTGTTGCTGCAACTGTACAAGGCATTAGTAAGACCGTGCCCGGAATATTGCGTACAGTTTTGGTCCCCTTACTTGAGGAGGGATGTAGTTGCATTGGAGGCAGTTCAGAGGAGGTTCACTAGATTGATTCCAGGGATGAGGGGTTTGTCTTATGAAGAGAGATTGAGCAATTTAGGCCTTTACTCTCTGGAGTTTAGAAGAATGAGAGGAGATCTAATTGAGGTATATAAGATGATTAAGGGGATTGACAAAGTAGGCATAGAGAGGATGTTTGCTCTTGTGGGGCAATATAGAATGAGAGGCCATAGTTTTAGGATAAGGGGTAGCAGATTTAAAACAGAGATGAGGAGAAATTACTTCTCTCAAAGGATTGTGAGTCTGTGGAATTCACTACCCCCGGAGTGCGGTGGATGCCGGGACATTGAGCAAATTTAAGGAGGAGATAGACAGATTTTTAATTAGTAACGGGTTGAAGGGTATTGGAGAACGGGCAGGAAAGTGGAGTTGAGGCCGAGATGAGATCAGCCATGATCGTATTGAATGGCGGAGCAGGCTCGAGGGGCTGAATTGCCTACTCCTGCTCCTAGTTCTTATGACCTTATGAATGAGACCTAATAATTAGTGTTTTGTCTCTGACAGTTCCCTGTTTGCAAATTTGTAGACATAACCTTGGGTAGGAGAGGGTCTCACTTTTCATCCAGTCACAAGAGCTATTTACTGTTTTGTCGGCTTGTGCTGCCATTTTGGTGGAAATCACATCTGCCTGTCCTCTGCGTATGAGGAATGGTCCTTTTAATGCTTTCCAGGAGAGGAAAAATTGGATTAAGTGGAGTAAATCTAGAAGTTAATCAATTAAGATGTGAACAGATGTTTATTGCAGTAAAAACATAGATGTTCAGCTTTAAATTTAAATATTCAGTTCCACATCATGTCAGTAGTGAAGTGCATTTTCTGTCAAATGAACATCAAGAAGGGTTTTTTTTCTCTACCTTCCCTTCCCTGCCCATACAGCAGTGGTAGTGTGATTTTAATGTGCATTAGGAGAAGGCTGTGGATCAATTTCCAACTCATAAACATTTACTTAATGCAACAACCTTAATTTTTCTGATTGAATTATTGGATTTGAGAATGGTTTGCTGAAGGGACTGTTTTGTGGTTTGTTCACATAGCATGAGCATGAGGATCTTTTACATCAAGGAATATGAATAAATACGTGAAAGTGAATAAAATTGGAGAAGGATCGTTTGGAAAAGCTATTCTTGTGAACTCTAAAGAAGATGGCAGACAGTATGTTATTAAAGAAATCAACATTTCCAGGGTGAGTAAATATTGTTATGGGCTCTCTAGATGTAACTTGTAGTATGACATTCCAGGATGATACTTGTTCAAATACTTTTCTTCTTTTCTTTTTGCTCTCAGATGTCGAATAAGGAGAGGGAAGAGTCGAGGAGAGAAGTAGCTGTGTTGGCAAATATGAAACATCCAAATATTGTACAGTACAAGGAGTCATTTGAAGGTGAGAAATAAGCTTAAACACATCGGGTATGCCTAAGGCTGAGCCATAGATTCAAGACTCTGAGTGCGTTTCGGTTGGGAGCTGAGGGAAGAGTTTGCTTGGAAGAATTGGCGTCTATGTTGGGTCAGATTTTTGTTCTGTAATTTCAAGTATTAGGAACTTGATTTGTTGAAACAATAGAGAGAATTCCCCAGCGAGGAAGACACTTACTGTATGATGACCTGGGAGTATCTGATGCTGATATCGGATGTTCAAAATAGGAAACTGTTCTGTTTCTTGGTAAAACGCCTTAACTTGAGGAGCACAGAAAATGCAATACTGCATATGCTTTGTACAGGTACGGTAGCATAATGGTTATTACTTGACTCGTTGTCCAGAGGCCTGGAATGATAATCCACAGACATGAGTTAAAATCCCAGATGGCACCTGAGGAATTTAAACTCAATTAGTTAAGTAAAACCTGGAATTAAAATGCTTGTCTCAGTAATTGTGACCATGAAACTGGATTATAGTAAAACCGCATCTGGTTCACTGCTATCCTTAAGGAAAGGAACTCTGCCATCCTTACCCAGCCTGGCCTGTATGTGTCTCCAGGCCCACAGCAATGTGATTAACTCTTAACTGTCCTCTGAAATGGCCCAACAAACCACTCAGTTGCCATCACCACCTTCTCGGGGGCAGATAGGGAGGGCCAATAAATGCTGACCTTATTAGTGATGCCCACATTCTATGAATGAATAATTTTTAAAAAATCAGCATATTAAGTAGCAGTCTGTCGTTAAAATAAAATCACATCACATAAATGGTAGCCCTATTTTTGGTGCCCTTTATCAGTTAAGTAAAATTCGTTGCAACACTTGGACGAAATAGGACGCGTATCTGCATGAAGCTTTGACGTTTAGACCAGGTTCTGCAAAAGACTTGTGCTTGTGGAATAATTGTTGTGTTTGCATTTCCAAAACTTGGTTAATGTTTCCTATGTTGAATAAAAGTAGGGCAGTGGACAAATACTTCTTTGAATGTGAATTTGCTTTAAAATTGAATGTATGGAGCATGCTTAATTTTACTTTATGCTTGTCAGGCTCATTATGTGTGGGAGTGGGAACACTGAATGATACTGTCAGGCATCAATAAATGGAAAAACGTAGTCGTTTTGTTCAATATGAATGCTGATTGGAGATGAAAATTACTTCTTCGTATCTTGGATTTTAAAACATCTCTTTCTGGTTTCGGTAGCCTTGCTTCGTAATGCCATTGTGGGAACATCATCTCCACAACGGCTCCAGCAGTTCAAGCAGTGAAGAACTGGGCATTAGCATTTGATTTGACCTTTCCGACATTGCCCACATCCCCAGAACAAATACAGAAAAAAATGTGACCCCGAGGTCTAGGAGATGGCTGCACAACAAACTTTTTGTTGAAGGAGAAAATATAGGTGGTTGTGTTGTCTGACTGAGTTCAGCGTCACCTTTAGTTACAGTATGGTCATGCAGGTTAAAATTAGGATGTGGAGTAGCCTAGATTAAATCAGATAGTATGCGTTCTTTTGCCATTGCTCGTGAACTCTTGAGACAGAAAAGCAGATATTGTAAATTGATGTCTAAGTACTGGCTCCTTTTAAATTTTAAGTCTTGCTAAGTTTCATATTTATTTATTTAACAGAAAATGGCTGCCTTTACATAGTTATGGATTACTGTGAAGGTGGAGATCTTTTCAAATGTATTAATGCGCAGAAAGGAATTTTATTCCCCGAGGACCAGGTAAAAATTATTAGCTTTTCAATAATATAGTCATGTTCATGTGGAAATTGTGAATTTTTTTCTATCTGCACTTTTGGGGAATCTGTCCTGATGCTGTCTTTCCTTCTGTGCATCACTATTTTCACGAGGCATAATTAGCCGATGGCTACCAATATGTCATAAGAAGAAATATACACTTAAGCTGATGGGTTTAAATGTTCTGCAAGGTTCTTAGTCATCATCTCAAATTGCACCACTATTACTTCCTCTAATGACAAACATGGAGCTCATCCTCCTGTTTTGTCCTCAAAATGCCATGTTCGGACTTATACCACGTTTGGCAGGGCCGAGTGGCCTGCTTCTGCTCCTTGTTCGTATGTTGGTATGTAAGTGGGTGGATAGAAATCTGAGAGACTCTCCAGACTCTAATCTGGTCAAATTTAAATACTTTTTTTCTTGACCCTAGTGAATTGTGCATTCTTTCTGCACCTTTGCACTGAAAATAAACAGTGTTGAGACGCTTGCTATTGGTGATGTATTGGAAGATTTGGTTAAAACTGTTAGTAGGAGCACATCATGCTGTCACTCTTCAGAGATAAGTTCTGTAAGAATGTAGAAATGAACAATAGGTCTGCTTATTGTTATAATCTTTTGAGTGAGAACATGTGCCCTTGTGTTGTCTGGCACAGACTTTAATTACATAGAAATATTCCTTTCTAATTCTTCATGTTGATAGATCCTGGATTGGTTTGTGCAGATCTGTTTAGCCCTGAAACATGTTCATGATAGAAAGATTCTCCACAGGGATATAAAGTCACAGGTAAGCTTGTTTATCAGTTGAGTTAAGCAAGTATTTTCAGAAATGTGATGGATAACTCCTAGTGCCATAACTAAATGGATCATGTACTTTTATTAGTGTATTGGGAGGGAGAAATTGCAGCTGCATCTGCATTTGCATTAGTCTAGGTCTAGGAAGCTGTCGTGAATACGTCAAAGTCCTATAATGTCATTGGGTTGAAGCCATTAGAATTTTTTTAAACGGACATTGCTACTAAAAGAATCCCTTTTGAAGTTTTACAATGAAATTTGAATTGATGTGATTTTATACATGTGCATGTTCTGCCCAATCCATGGGGCTTACTTAAGCTGTGCTCCTATTGAGAAGTGTGTTTGAACTCCAGAATTTCTGTCCTGTGTTAATTCCTGATTTGGTTGATTTCTGTGCCTTGCCTTTGAAATGGGATTTGGCTTTCCTCTGTGCTTCCTTGCTAATTTCTCTCTCAGCACAAAATTTGAAAAAAAACAGTGAATGGATAAAGATGATGCATTGGAAAGCAGGGAGAAAGAAAGAACTTGCATTTATATGCCTTTTTATGTTCTGAGGATGTCCCAAAGCATTTCACAGGCAATAAATTACCTTCTAAGCATAATTACCGAGCATGTATAAAAGGAAGACCTCCATTTATACAGCAGTGTTCACGATCTTGAAGTGCTTTACGGCCAATTAAGTACTTTTGAGGGATAGTCTTCTGTTGTAATGTAGGAAATCACGACAACAAATTTGCACAAAGCACAGTCTCTCAAACAGTAATGAGACAAATGACCAGGGAATGTTGATTTGGTCACTATGTTTGAGAGAGAAATATTGTCACAATATAGTGCCACAGGATCTTTCATGTGCACCAAAGCAAACAGGGCCTCGGTTAAACATTTCATCTAAGATGTCACCTCCGACAGTGCTGTGCTTTCTCAGTACTGCACTCGAGTGTCAGAACAGATTATGTACACGAGCCCTCGTGTCAGAGTTGAACCCAGGATCTTCTGTGGCTAAATGGCCGACTCGAACATATGAATTAGGAGCAGGAGTAGGCCATTCGGGCTCTTGAGCCTGCTCCGCATTTGATAAGACCATGGCTGATCTGAATGTGGCCTCAACTCCACTTTCCTGTCTGCTCCCCGTAACCCTTGACTCCCTTGTCAAGAATCTAGCTACCTCCGCCTTGAATATATTCAATGATCCAGCTTCCAGTGCTCTCTGAGGAAGCGAATTCCACAGACTAACGATTCTGAGAGGAAAAAAAATTCCTCATCTCCGTCTTAAATGGGAGATCCCTAATTTTTAATGTGTCCTAGTTCAAGTCTCGCCCATAAGTGGAAACATCCTTCCAGCATCCACCCCATCAAGTTCCCTCAGGATCCTATATGTTTCAGTAAGATAACCTCTCATCCTTCTAAACTCCAATGGATATAGGCCCAACCTATCCTCATAAGATAACCCCTTCATCCCTGTAATTAGTCGAGTGAACCTTCTCTGACCTGCTAATGCAATTATATCCTTTCTTGAGGAGACCAAAATTGTACACAGTACTCCAGATGTGGTCTCATTAAGGCCCTGTACAGCTGCAGCAAAACTTTCCTACTTTTATATTCCATTCCATTTGTGTTCCGAGTCACTTGCGGTACCTGCGTAGTAACTTATTGTGATTCATGTACCGGGACACCCAGAACCCTCTGTACTGCAGTGTTCTGCAGTCCCTCTCCACCTAAATAATTTGCTTTTCTATTCTTCCTGCCAAAGTGGCCAAGTTCACATTTTCCCACATTATATTTCATCTGCCAATTTTTTGCCCACTCATTTAACCTAACTATACCCCTTTGTAGACTCTTTATGTCCTCTTGACAACTTACCTTCCTGTCTATCTTTGTGTCATCTTCAAATTTAGCTACCATACATTTGGTCCCTTCATCCAAGTCATTGATGTAGATTGTAAATAGTTGAGGCCCCAGCACTGATTCCTGTTGCACTCCACTCATCACATCCTGCCAACCCGAAAATGATACATTTATCCCTACTCTTTGCTTCCTATTAGCGAACCAATTCTCTGTCTGTGTTGGCCCATACACCATGAACTCTTATCTTGTGTCGTAACCTTTGATTTGGCACTTCATCGAATGCCTTTTGGAACTTCAAATACACCACATCTACAGGTTCTCCTTTGTCTACATTGCTTGTTACTTCCTCGAAGAACGCTAATAAATTAGTCAAACCTGTTCCTATGTTAAAGTACTGAACAAATACAGTTTTGTGTTTTCCCAGCAGTGGCATTGCTTATGCTGAGTACGGAACTATTATGCATGGGTTATCCAGTGTTTTATTAAGCATTCCAAGGTCTGGTTTGGTAATAAACATACAGTTATAGGCTGAAGTGGTCGAGACTGTGCTTTTCCTTCCCCACGTCAGACATCCCACTCTACCTCATGGAGGCATTTATGCCAGTAGTTGAGAAGCGTTGAATTCTGGTTATTGCCAAAACCAGTTCATATTAAAATATTCACACACTTTCTCCAAGTCTCTATCCTACAAAGTTTACTTAACACAGCTGGAATATGTGGTTTTGACTTTGTTTGACATTCTGTTAAAATGATTAGTTTTGGACTGTTTTCTCGTCCTGGCTGTTGCTCTCTTGCTCTTCTGAAACTGTAGAGGTAATTTTCAACTTTTGCAGCTCGGGCGGTAACCCAGTGGAGCGGATCACCCGCCTGTTGTGGAAAACGCCCAATTTTCTGTTCCATTGAACTCGCACAGTTGAAAATGACCCCCAGTGGTTCTAGAATTGGATATTTAAGTGCAAAAGCATGAAAGTAGGAGAGTGCCTGGTGAGTCTTGATTGGAAATGGAAGGAGGGAGTACATGACTTTTGGAGCTTAGACACAAAAGATGGGAGTTCAGTAACCATAAAACTGCTAATGAAAATTCTAATTTCATTCACCCTCCTACCCCCAAATATTTATTGGAAAATATTAACTGATGCATTTGAGTAATAACTGACTCTCAAATACATTTTCCTTTTCTAACCCAGAATATCTTTCTAACCAAAGATGGGACAGTTCAACTGGGAGATTTTGGAATAGCTAGAGTACTTAACAGGTAGAGTTGAATGGAAATGTAATTCATGTGCATTGTCTTTTTTTTTGATCTTGACCGTTTTTGTGTGGGAATACCAAATTGCCTTTTCCGATATGTAAAAAACCAAGTTTAAATTACATAAGCATGAAATAGAATCATAGTCGTACAGCATAGAAGCAGGCCCTTCGGCCCACCGGGTCCATGCCGACCATAATGCCTATCTGTGCTAATCCCACCTGCCTGCATTAATTCCATATCCCTCTATGCCTTGCTCATTCAAGTACCTGTCCAGATGCCTCTTAAATGTTGCTACTGTTCCTGCCTCCACCACAACCTCAGGCAGCTCATTCCATATACCCACTATTCTTTGTGTGAAAAATATACCCCTTTGAACCCCTTTAAACCTCCCCCCTCTCACCTTAAATCTATGCCCTCTGGTTTTAGTCACCCCTACCATGGGAAACAGACTCTGGCTATCTACCCTATCTATGCCTGTCATAATTTTATATACCTCTATCATGTCCCTTCTCAGCCTCCTTCACTCCAGGGAATACAGACCCAGCCTATCCAATCTCTCTTTTTATAACTCAAGCCCTCCAAACCAGGCAACATCCTTGTGAATCTTTTCTGCACCCTCTCTAGCTTAATCACATCTTTCCTGTAGTGCGGTGACCAGAACTGCACACAGTACTCCAATTGCGGCCTAACCAACATTATGTACAACTGTAACATGACGTCCCAACTCTTGTACTCATTGCCTCGGCCGATGAAGGCAAGCATGCGATACGACTTCTTCACCACCCTGTCTACCTGTGATGCCATTTTCAGGGAACTATGTACTTGCACCCCAAGGTCTCTCTGCTCAACAACACTGCCCAGGGCCCTGCCATTCACTGTATATGTCCTGCCCTGGTTTAACTTCCCAAAATGCATCATTTCACACTTGTCTGCATTAAATTCCATTTGCCAATCCCTTGCCCACTTTCCCAGCTGATCTATATCCTGTTGTAACCTTAGACAACCTTCTTCACTGTCCACTATACCACCAATTTTGGTGTCATCTGCAAACTTAGTAATCATGCCCCTTACATTCACATCCAAGTCATTAAGATATATGACAAACAACAGAGGGCCCAGCACTGATCCCTGCAGCACACCACTGATCACCGGCCTCCAATCTGAAAAACAACCCTCCGCTACCACCCTTTGCCTCCTATCACCAAGCCAATTTTGTATCCAATTTGCTAGCTCACCCTGGATCCCATGTGTTCGAACCTTCTGGACCAGCCTACCATGCGGGACCTTGTCAAAGGCCTTGCTAAAGTCCACGTAGACGACGTCCATCGCCCTGCCCTCATCAGTCCTCTTGGTCACCACCTTGGAAAACTCAATCAAATTTGAGACATATGATTTCCCACGCAAAAAGCCATGTTGACTATCCCTAATCTGAGCATGCCTTTCCAAATGCATATAAATACTGTCTCTCAGAATCCCTTCCAATAACTTTCCCACCACTGATGTAAGGCTCACCGGCCTGTAGCTCCCTGGTTTATCCCTGCTACCCTTCTTAAATAAAGACACAACATTAGCTATCCTCCAGTCTTCCGGTACCTCCTACGTGGCTAACGATGATACAAAAATCTTTGCCTGGGCCCCAGCAATCTCCTCCCTTGCTTCCCATAGCATCCTAGGATACACCTGGTCAGGCCCTGGGGATTTATCCACCTTAATGAGCTTCAAAACCTCCAACACCACCTCCTTTTGTAATGTTGATGTGCTCCAAGATATCGCTGTTCCCTCCCTTGAACTCTCTAGCTTCCATGACCACCTCCACGGTAAATACAGATGAGAAGTATTCATTTAAGACCTCGCCCATTTCCCCTGGCTCCAAACATAGATTACCACACTGATCCTTAAGGGGACCTACTCTCTCCCTAGCTACCCTTTTACTCTTAATATACTTATAGAATCTTTTAGGATTCTTCTCTATGTGCCAACATTTACTGATATCTAAATTAATCATGTTAGTTTCAACAAGTGCTTTATTGCATGTTTCTGAATCATCTCAATGTTTCAATTAACAATGAATTAATGATTAAAACACCATGAGTCTTGTCATGCAGACTGATATGGCACCCATTTGTTATGTATGCCAATGTAGCAGCCATTTTGTACATCTCAAGATCCCAAAAGTTAAAATGAGTGAATGGCCTGTTCAAGTTAGTGTGATTTTTGGTTGAAGGAGTGATGTTGGCTAGGAACAGTGCTCATTGTTGTTCTTGGAATAGTTCTGTAAAGTTTACCTGAACGGTTGAAGAGGCAAATAGGGCCTTGGTTTAACTTTGTTGTCAAAAGAATGGTATTTTCAAAAATGCAGCATTGTAGAGTCAGCCTATGTGATGTGGTATTGTTGCAAATTGAATGCCACTAGGAAAAGCTCATTTTCAAAAGAGACTCTGCTTATATCTTTGAATACGAACAATTTTAAGAACACGAAGGCCATGATGAGGGCAGGTCGATTGGCTGAATTAACTTGCTGAACCTACCATTCAACAGTTTCTAACGCCCCTATTGGCTTTGACACGACCTGGTAGATTTTTATTACCCTTTATTACCTTGTTTATTACCCTTTCAGGGAAGGTATCTGTTCCAAATTTACTTCTCTCTGTTTTAAAATTCTATTTCGTCCCACTATCTTGCCCTAAGCACCATTTGAGCTTAATCTTAATGCAATTTATCTTTGGCAGAAACAGTTGAGGAAGAGACTTTGCAAGATAAGGAGACACGTTGTAGGGCCAAAGTCTATATTGTGTTCTGGAAAAAAGATTGGGTAAAAGTATGTGCTACAAGCCAGAAAAGTGATGGAATAATGTCTGCGTGTTTAACATCAGTTGCTACATATTGTTTGGTGGCTCATGAAAGACTGTTGTGTCAATTTTGTGCTGAAACTGTGCTGTATGTAATTAGCGTGTTAGTACACTATACAATGCAGGCAAAGCATTTTCAATGAAAATGTTAATGTTCTGTATGAGTGAATGCTTCTCCTAAAATAGCAGAGAAGGGACTTTTTAAAGACATATGTTAAATTAACAGTGTTAATTTGTTTTCTTACTAGCACTGTAGAGCTGGCACGGACCTGCATAGGTACGCCATATTACCTGTCCCCAGAAATATGTGAAAATAAACCATACAACAACAAAAGGTACACCTGAATTTTTAGCCTGTTTCGTCATTTACTAGGAAATCGGATAATGTAACAAAAGGGTAACCGTTCTCTGTGCATGCATTCTACTGGAGATGAATTATTATTGACTGCTTTGTAATTCATTTGTTTAGTGATATTTGGGCTTTGGGCTGCGTCCTGTATGAGATGTGCACCCTCAAACATGCAGTAAGTAGTTTTCTTTTTTATTTTAACCCAAGTACTGTGCAAAAATTTTTTTGTTGTATTCTACTCTTGTAAAATTTTCCAACTACATTTAATTAGGGGAGGTGGTGGCAAGGGGGTATTGTCACTGGGCTATAACTGAGACCCCGAGTATATCGTTCTGGGGACATGGGTTCGAATCCCACCATGGCAGAAGGTGGAATTTGAATTCAATTAATAAAGCTGGAATTAAAGCTGGTCTAATGACCATGAAACGATTGACGATTGTTGTAAAAACCCATCTGGTTCACTAATGTCCTAATGCAAAGGAAATCTGCTGGAAATCCTTGCCTGGTTTGATCTACATGTGACTCCAGACCCAGAGCAATATGGTTGACTCTTACATGCCCTCTGAAACGGCCTAGCAAGCCACTCAGTTGTATCTAATTGCTACAAAATCGATATGGAATGAAACTGGCGGACCACCCAGTATCGACCTAGGCACTGGAAACGGCAGCCCAGCCTTGTCAATCCTGCAAAGTCCTCCTTACTAAGATCAAGCAACAGCCTGATGTAGGCATACTAATGTTTTCAAAACTTAGAGATAATGGCCCAGGCACTGCCATCATCATCCCCGGGTATGTCCTGTCCCACCAGCAGGACAGATCCAGCAGAGGTGGCGGCACATTGGTATACAGTTGGGAGGGAGTTGCCCTGGGAGTCCTCAACATCGACTCCAGACCCCATAAAGTGTCATGGCATTAGGTCGAAAATGGGCAAGGAAACCTCTTGCTAACCATCTACTGCCCCCACCCCCCAGCTGGTGAATCAGTACTCCTCCAATTTGAACATCACTTGGAGGAAGCACTGAGGGTAGCAAGGGCGCAGAATGTACTCTGGGTGGGGACTTCAATGTCCATCACCAAGAGTGGCTTGGTAGCACCACTACTGACTGAGCTGGCCGAGTCTTAAAGGAGATAGCTGCTGGACTGGATATGCGACAGGTGGTGAGGGAACCAACAAGAGGGAAAAACATACTTCACCTCGTCCTCACCAAACTGCCTGCCGCAGTGTTGGTAGGCGTGACCACTGCACAGTCCCTGTGGAGACAAAGTCCTGACTTCACATTGAGGATACCCTCCATCGTGTTGTGTGGCACTACCACAGTGCTAAATGGGATAGATTCTGAACAGATCTAGCAGTGCAAAACTGGGTATCCATGAGCTGCTGTGGGCCCATCAGCAGAAGCAGAATTGTGCTCAACCAAAATCTATAACCTCATGGCCCGGTATAGTCCCCACTCTACCATTACCATCAAGCCAGGGGGATCAACCTTGGTTCAATCAAGAGTGCAGAAGGGCATGCCAGGAGCACAACCAAGCATACCTCAATGAACTGTCAACCTGGTGAAGCTACAACCGAGGACTACCTGCGTGCCAAACAGCGTAAGCAGCATGCATTACACCGAGCTAAATGATCCCACAACCAACAGATCAGATCTAAGCTCTGCAGTCCTGCCACATCTAGTTGTGAATGGTGGTGCACAATTAGCACTAACAGGAGGAAAGCTGGCTCGACAAATATCCCCATCCTCAATGATGGGGGAGCCCAGCACATCAGTGCGAAAGATAAGGCAGAAGCATTTGCAACAATCTTCAGCCAGAAGTGCTGAGTGGATGAACCATCTTGGCCTCCTCCTAAAGTCCCCGGCATCACAGATGCCAGTCTTCAGCCAATCTGATTCATTCTGCGTGATATTAAGAAATGGCTAATGGCACTAGATATTGCAAAGGCTATGGACCCTGACAACGTTCCGGCAATAGTAATGAAGACCTGTGCTCCAGAACATGCTGCACCCCTAGCCAAGCTGTTGCAGTATAGCTACAACACTGGCACCTACCCTGCAATGTGGAAAATTATCCAAGTATGTCCTGTACACAAAAAGCAGGGCAAATCCAATTGGACCAATTACGAGCGCATCAGTCTACTCTCGAACGCCAGTCAAGTGATGTAAGATGTCGTCGACAATGCTATCAAGCGGCACTTGCTCAGCAATAACCTGCTTAGTGATGCTCAGTTTGTATTCAGCCAGGGCCACTCAGCTCCTGACCTCATTACAGCCTTGGTTCAAACATGGACAAAAGAGCTGAACTCAAGAGGTAAGGTGAGAGTGACTGCCCTTGACATCAAGGCAGCATCTGATCGAGGTATGACATCAAGGAGCCCTAGCAAAACTGGAGTCAATGGGAATCGGTGGGTGGGGAAGCTCTCCGCTGGTTTGAGTGGTACAAAGTGCAAAGGAAGATGGTTGTGGTAGTTGGAGGTCAATCATCTCAGCTCCAGGGCATCACTGCAGGAGTTCCTCAGGGTAGTGTCCTAGGCCCAACCATTTTCAGCTGCTTCATCAATGATCTGCAGAAGTGGGAATGTTCGCTGCTAATTGCACAATGTTCAGCACCATTCGTGACTCCTCAGATACTGAAGCAGTCTGTGTAGAAATGCAGCAAGACCTGGACAATATCCTGGCTTGGACTGATAAGTGGCAAGTAACATTCGTGCTGCACAAGTGCCAGGCAATGACCATCTCCAACAGGAGAGAATCTAACCATCTCCCCTTGACATTCAATGGCATTATAATTGCTGAATCCCCCACTATGAACTTTCAGGGGGTTACCATTGATCAGAAACTGAACTGGAGTAGCCATATAAATACTGTGGCTACAAGTGCAGGTCAGAGGCTAGGAATCCTGCGGCGAGTAACGCACCTTCTGACTCCCCAAAACCTGTCCACCATCTACAAGGCACAAATCAGGAGTGTGATGGAAAACTCTGCAATTATCTGGATGGGTGCAGTTCCAACAACACTCAAGAAGCTCGGCACCATCCAGGACAAAGCAGCCTGCTTGATTGGCACCCCATCTACAAACATTCACTCCATCCACCATCGACGCACATTCGCAGCAGTGTGTACCAAATACAAGATTCATTGCAGCAACGCACCAAGGCTCCTTGGACAGCACCTTCCAAACCGCGACCTCTACCAGCGAGAAGGATGAGGGCAGCAGAAACATGGGAACACCATCACCTGCAAGTTCTCCAACAAGCCGCACACCATTCTGACTTGGAACTATATTGCCATTCTTTCACTGTTGCTGGTTCAAAATCCTGGAATTCCCTTCCTAACAGCACTGTGGGTATACCTACCCCCCCCCCCCCCCCCCCCGCCCCCATGGACTGCAGCGGTTCAAAAAGGCATCTCACCACCACCTTCTCATGGGTAGTTAGGGATGGGCAATAAATGCTGGCCTGGCCATCGATGCCCATAAATGAATTTTAAACAATGAGGTAGTAGTTTGTGTTTTGGTGACGCACAATATTTAATACTTCAAAGATCCTGTGACTATACACTGGGTGTCACAATGGGTCTTTCTGTCTGCAGTACTGAGATGTGAATCCAACTCATACTGAGGATGAAGGATGCAATTCTGTTCTCATGCTCTGATTTTAGGTTTGTGACTGAAATGTGTTGGCTGTCTTTCAATTTCCTTGAGTCCAATTCAGTAGCAATAACCTGCTCATTATTTTAATTAAACTGCCAGAGTGGTTACAACGTTCACTCATGTGAGAAGTAGGTATCTTGAAAAGACTGATTCCCAATGTTAAAGCTAAGGTGCGTTGTGTAAGAGAAGGTGCTTGACTGTGTATCTGACTGGGAGTACTTTTTTTGTTCAGAGTTTTCCTCCTGATTCCCATTAACTCCAGTTTTGCGAGGGCTCCTTGATGCTATACCTTGGTCAGATGCTGCCATGATGTCAAGGGCAGTCACTCTCACCTTACCTCTGGAGTTGAACTCTTTTGTCCATGTTTGAACAAAGGTTGTCATGAGGTCAGGAGCTGAGTGGCCCTGGCGGAACCCAAACTGAGCGTCACTGAGCAGATTATTGCTAAGCAAGTGCCGCTTGATGGCACTGTTGATGACACCTTCCATCACTTTACTGATGATTGAGAGTAGACTGATGGGCTGGTAATTGGCCGCGTTGGACTTGTCCTGCCTTTTTGTGGATGGGACATACCTGGGCAATTTTCCACATTGCCGGGTAGAAGCTAGTGTTGTAGCTGTACTGGAACAGCTTGGCTCGGGGCACGGCAAGTTCTAGAGCACAGGGCTTCAGTACTGTTGCTGGAATGTTGTCAGGATCCATAGCCTTTGCAGTATCCAGTGCCTTCAATCGTTTCTTGATATCAAGTGGAGTGAATGGAATTGGCTGAAGACTGGCATCTGTGATGCTGGGGATGTCAGGAGGAGGCCGAGATAGATCGTCAACTCGGCACTTCTGGCTGAAGATTGTTGCAAATGCTTCAGCCTTATCTTTCGCACTGATGTGCTGGGCTCCCCCATCATTGAGGATGGAGATATTTGTGGGTCTACTTCCTCCAGTTAGTTGTTCAACTGTGCACCACCATTTACGGCTAGATGTGGCAGGACTGCAGAGCTTAGATCTGATCCGTTGGTTATGGGATCACTTACCTCTGTTTATCGCAGGCTACTTGTGCAGTTTGGCATACAAGCAGTCCTGTGTTGTAGCTTCACCAGGTTGGCACTTCATTTTGAGGTATGCTTGGTGCTGCTCCTGGCATGCCCTTCTGCACTCTTCATTGAACCAGGGTTGTTCTCCTGGCTTGATGGTAATGGTGGAGTGGGGACTATGCTGGGCCATGAGGTTACAGATTGTGGTTGAGTACAGTTCTGCTGCTGCTGATTGCCCACAGCGCCTCATGGATACCCAGTTTTACATTGCTAGATCTGTTCGAAATCATTTAGCACGGCGATAGTGCCACACAACACGATGGAGGGTGTCCTCAATGTGAAGTTGGGACTTTGTCTCCACAAGTACTGTGCGGTGGTCACTGCTACCAATGCTGTCATGGACAGATGCATCTGTGGCAGGCAGGTTGGTGAGGACGAGGTCAAGTATGTTTTTCCCTTTGTTGGCTCCCTCACCACCTGCCGCATACCCAGTCTAGCAGCTACGTCCTTTAGGACTCTGCCATCTCAGTCATTATTGGTGCCAACAAGCCACTCTTGGTGATGGACATTGAAGTCCCCCAGATTCTGCGCCCTTGC
Organism: Heterodontus francisci; assembly: GCF_036365525.1. NCBI lineage: Eukaryota > Metazoa > Chordata > Chondrichthyes > Heterodontiformes > Heterodontidae > Heterodontus > Heterodontus francisci. Next base: position 21,896,069 of record NC_090374.1, on the reverse strand, counting down.
TACCCTCCGAGCTTGCTGCAAGTGGTGATCAACATGGAGGAGTACTGATCAGCTGAGGGAGGGCGGTAGGGCAGGAGGTTTCCTTGCCCATGTTTGACCTGACGTCATGAGACTTCAAAGGATCCAGTTTAAAGAGTCAATGTTGACAACTCCCAGGGTAACTCCCTCCCTGCTGCATGCCAGTGTGCCACCACCTCTGCTGGGTCTGTCCTGCTGGTGGGACAGAAAATACCCAGGATGGTGACTGCTGTGTCTGGGACATTACCTGTAAGGTATGATGAGGTTAGTATGCCTATGTCAGGCTTGACTAGACTGTGGGACAGCTCTCCCAACTTTGGCACAAGCCCCCAGATGTTAGTAAGGAGGACTTTGCAGGGTTGACAGGGCTGCATTTGCTGTTGTTTCCTGTGCCTAGGTCGATGCCCGGTGGTCCGTCCGGTTTCATTCTGTTTATTGACATTGTAGTGGTTAGATACAACTGAATGGCTTGCTATGCCATTTCAGAGGGCATTTAAGAGTCACTTGTAGGGGCTGTGGGGCTGGAGTCACTTGTAGGCCAGACCAGCTAAGGACGGCAGATTTCCTTCCCTAAATGATATTAATGGGCGGCACAGTGGCGCAGTGGTGAGCATCGCAGCCTCACAGCTCCAGCGACCCGGGTTCAATTCTGGGTACTGCCTGTGTGGAGTTTGCAAGTTCTCCCTGTGTCTGCGTGGGTTTTCGCCGGGTGCTCCCGTTTCCTCCCACATGCCAAACACTTGCAGGTTGATAGGTAAATTGGCCATTGTAAATTGCCCCTAGTATAGTTAGGTGGTAGGGGAATATAGGGACAGGTGGGGATATGGTAGGAATATGGGATTAGTGTAGGATTAGTAGAAATGGGTTGTTGATGGTCGGCACAGACTCAGTGGGCCGAAGGGCCTGTTTCAGTGCTGTATCTCTAAATAAAATAAAAATAAATAAATAATGAACCAGATGGGTTTTTACAACAATCGACAATGGTTTCATGGCCATCATTAGACTAGCTTTTAATTCCAGATTTACTAATTGAATTCAAATTCTACCTTTCGCTGTGGTGCTGTGCTATCAATACTTTTCAAAAGAAACCTTTTTCGATTTCCCAGCAGCACTGACATCCTGCAACTTAAGACATAATTTGATCAAAATAAAGCTTCTGTGACAGTATCTGTCAAAACTTCAATTTTAATTGGGCTAAATATGTCAACCCACAGCAGAAAATTCACTTGAGTATCTATATTGTATCTTTTAAGGGGATATGTCTCCACAGTCTATTCAAGACTTTTTTTTTTAAGGTCAGTCTGTTGGTACGACTAAGGAAGTGAAGTGGGACCATGGAGTAATATAGGGGTAGGGAATCGTCCAGGAAATGACAGCCATAAGCATTTTTTTAAATATCAAAAATAAAAAGAGAGGCAACAGTCAAAGATAAACTTACTTAACTAGAAAGTAGCAAATTGGAGAAAGGTGACAAGGAAACTAATCCAGATGTATCGGTTGGGGGAAAAAAATCAGCAAACAAGGCAGTGGATAAACAATGGGAAACTTTCAAATCAGATCATTAGGATACATAGTAACAGGAGTGGGCTATTCAGTCCATCGAGATTGTTCCGCCATTCAATATGATCGGGGCTGATCATCCACTTCAATGCCTTTTTCCCCACACTATCCCCATATCCCTTTGTCATTGGTATTTAGAAATCTGTCAATCTCTATTTTAAACATACTCAATGACCTGAGCTTCCACAGCCACCTGGGGTGGAGAATTCGAAAGATTCACAACCCTCTGAGTAAAGAAATTTCTCCTCATCTCAGTCCTAAGTGGCTTCCCTTTATTTTGAATTTGTGTCCCCTGGTTCTACAATCTCCTACCAGGGGAAACATCTTTGCTGCATCTACCCTGTCTATCCCTTGAAGTATTTTGTCGGTTTCAATGAGATCACTTCTCATTCTTTGAAACTTGACAGATTACAGGCCCAGTTTCCCCAATCTCTTTTCATAGACAGTCTCGCCATCCCGGGAACAAGTCTGGTGAACCTTTGTCGCACTCCCTCTATAGCAATAATATCCCTCCTAAGGTAAGGGGACTAAAACTGCACACAGTACTCCAGATGCAGTCTAACCAAGGTTCTATACAACTGAAGCAAGACTTCACTACTCCTGTACTCAAATCCTCTTGTGATAAAGGCTAACATACCATTGGCCTCCTGAATTGCTTGTTGCACCTGCATGTTAGCTTTCAGTGACTTATTGACCAGGACACCCAGGTCCCTTTGTACATCTACACTTTCTAATATCTTCCTCTTTAAGAAATACCCTGCAATCTGTTCCTCCCACCAAAGTGGATAACCTCACATATTTCCACATTATATTCCATCTGCCACGTTCTTGCCCACTCACTAAGTCTGTCCAAATCCCCTTGAAGCCGCTTTGTATCTTCCTCCCATCACACTTTCCCACCTAGTTTTGTGTCATCCGCAAACTTGGCAATATTACTTTTGGTCACAACTTTGAGATATATTGTGACTAGCTTTGGCCCAAGTATTGATCCTTGTGGTACCCCACTAGTCATAGCCTGCCATTGCGAGAATGACCCATTTATTCCTACTCTGTTTTCTGCCTTTTAACTGATCCTTAATCTATGCCAGTATATTACCTCCTATCCCATTCTCTTTAATTTTGCTAATCTATCTCCTGTGGGGGACTTGATCAAAAGCCCTCTGAAAATCCTAGTATACTACGTCCACCGACTCTCCTTTAATAATTCCGTTAGTAACCGTTTCAAAAAACTCCCAACAGGTTTGTCAAACATGATTTCCCATTCATAAATCCATGTTGATTATGCCCAATCAGATGATTATGATCCAACTGTCCATTTATCACCTCCTTTAGAATAGATTCTACCATCGCTGCTACTGATGTAAGGCTAACAGGTCTGTAGTTCCTTGTTTTCTCTCTCCCACCCCTCTGAAGTAATTGGGTGACATTTGCTATCTTCCAGTCTGCAGGAAACGTTCCAGAATTTATAGAATTTTGGAAGCTGATCACCAATGCATCCAATATCTCCATAGCTACATCTTTCAACAATCTGGGATGTATAGATACAGAGCACTCATATTTCCACAGGTGAAGGTAGCACGGCTAAAGCCGGAGCTCCTTGATCAATAGAGAAATGAAAATTAAAATACAACCTTTTTAAAAAAAAAAAAAAATGAAATAAGTGTTGAAAAACTGAAAATATTAAAAGGGGTGAGAAGCCATGAATTAAGGCTGGCAGGAAATAGTACAGAATTTTTCTGAATGTGTTGAAGAATAGTTGGACATTCAGGCTGATAGAGATGAAAAAAATTAATTTCCTCGTCGACGAATGAATATGCAGTGATACAAAATGAGCACATTGGTCTACCCCTGCTCCTATTCCTTAAATTCCAGTCCACTTTTGCTAAATTGCTTCTCAGCCTAGTAAAATTGGCCTTCCTCCAATTTAGAACCTGTCGTCCTAATTTATCTCTGCCCTTTTCAATAACCATGCGAAATCTAACTGAATTATGATCACTACCACAAAAGTGCTCACCCACTGATACTCCTTCCAGCTTCATTCTTTAAAACTAAATCCAGAATTGCACCCTTTGTGCTCCCTTCTCCACACCTCCCGCTCCCTCTGCCTTGTTAGTCTTGCCACATACTGTCTTTAAAAAAAAAAAGTTCTCCTGAATGCAATTTAGGAATTCTGTGCCCTCTTTACCTTTTACACTGACATTCACCACCATTCTTTTTTTTTTCCTGCAGTTTGAAGCTGGCAACATGAAAAACTTAGTGCTAAAGATCATCCGTGGATCTTACCCACCCGTATCTGTTCATTATACTTATGATCTACGGAACTTAATGTCACAGTTGTTTAAAAGAAATCCAAGGGATAGACCATCAGTAAGCTCTCTACTGCAAAAGCCATTTCTCGCCAGGCGAATTGACAAATTGCTTTCAGCTGATGTAAGTACCATAATGTTTTACCAATTTTTTTTTTTACTGTCAAGATAATCTCCAATCAGTGCGCAGTTTTATAAAATTTTGTTTTGATTTATAGTTTTGTTTTGAGTTGTCGTGTTACATTGTACATGACATTTTGATATCCATTGTAGGTGGAAAAAATTAACATGCAGCTCATGATCATGTCTTGGAGACAGATGCTACTGTTTCTTAGAATGTTTCCCTTTAGAGAAGAGGATGTTTGTTTGGAAGAGCCTTTGTGTAATTTCCATGAATTTTTCTCCTTTTTTTTTTAGTTCTTTCATGGCTGGATAGTTTGGCATGCATTTTTGTGCCTTAGTTTTTCCTTCGTTGGGACTGTGGCTGGAATGATCATAGTGGAATTTTAAATTTATGAAATTGTCCAACCTTTCATGTTGCCTATCTGTTATGTAAATTTTTGATCCTGTGCTCAAATTACACTTAAGAAGGCTTTCCTTGCAACAACAGCAGCTTGTTAACAACATTTATGTAGCAAAATGCTCCTGTGAAGCACTTTGGGAGGTCATCAAACAAAATAAGACACCAAGCCACAAGATCCATGAGCCAAGCTCTTCACAGTTATAATGCTACCATCAATCTGACAATGTGGGAGATTGACTATATCCTAGCCACAAAAGTACAGGTTAAATCTAACCTGGCCAATTAATGCCTCTTCCTAGTCATCATAAAAGTGGAGGAAAAGGTTCAGTGCCATGAAGTGATGCCTGCTCACTGGTTCTCCGTTTGGTATCCACAAGAAACACTTATTCCCATACCACCTTAACAGCCTTGATTTAGACATGGGCACAAGATCTTCGTGTCAGAGGAAAGGTATTCTTCGGAACAGAGGAACATTGCAGCAGCCCATCGAGCCTGCCCTGCCATTCGTTATGATCTTGGTTGATCATCCACTTCAATGTCTTTTTCCCACACTATCCTCATATCTCTTTGTCATTTGTATTTAGAAATCTGTCAATCTCTGCTTTCAACATACCCAATGACTGAGCTTCCACAGCCCTCTGCAATAGAGAATTCCAAAGATTCACAACATTCTGAGTAAAGAAATTTCTCCCCATCTCTGTCCTAAATGGCTTCCCCTTATTTTGAAATTGTGTTCCCTGGTTCTAGACTCCCCAACCAGGGGAAACCTCTTAGCTGCATCTACTCTGTCTATCCCTTTTAAGTATTTTGTAGGTTTCAGTGTGATCACCTCTCATTCTTTGAAACTCTAGAGAATATAAGCCCAGTTTCCCCAATCTCTCTTCATAGGATAGTCCCGCCATCCCAGGAACAAGTCTGGTGAGCTTTCATTGCACTCCCTCCATGGCAATAATATTTTTTCTAAGGTAAGGGGACCAAAACTGCACACTCCAAGTGTGGCCTAACCAAGGTTCTATACAATTGAAGTAATATTTCATTTCAACAGAGTATGAGACGAAGAAGTAGGTACAAAATTCTGATCATGAAGGGGTTCAGAGAGAAAACCCTTCTGTAGCTGGCATGGTAACTGACAAAAAGTACTGTGTTTGTAATTATCAGAACTTAATTATTTGGATATCACTGCAAAAGCTCGTCAGGGAAACGTCCAAGATTCATCCATCTTCAGCTGCTTCAGGTGACCTTCACGTCATAATGTGAAAGATTTTTTTCTGCTAACCATTTCACTGTGTTCAGTTCCATGCATAATTTTTCTGATACTTAAGTAACGCATCCTAGCCTGCAGCAGAATCTGGATAACATCCAGGATTGGTATGGCAAATGGCAGGTAATGTTAGCGCCATGTATGTGTTAAGTAATGACCATCCCTCCTTAACCTTCCTCAGCACTACCATTGTTGTGTCTCGAACCGTTAATGTCCTGGGGATTACAGGTTACTGAAAGCCTAACCAGCCCAGCCATAATACTGTGTCTACAGGAACAAGGTAATGGCTGGGACACTTGGATCTTGGAATAAAGAGTAGAATCTCAAAATTTGCTGATGCCACACCTCCAAGTTTGATGTCAAACAGTGAGGATGGTATGAACCATCTGCAACAGGACATAGATAGGCTAGAAGAATGGGCAGAGAGGTGGCAGATGGAATTTAATACCAACAGGTGTGAGATGATGCATTTTGGCAGAAGGAATTGTGAGAGGCAACATATACTTAATAGCACAGCGCTACTTTTGAAGCCCAAGATCCCTTATGCTTTACTAACCACTCTCTCAATATGTCCTGTTGTCTTCAAAGATTGGTGCACACACACCCCCAGGTGTCACTCTTTAGAACTGTGCTTGTGTGTGTGCTAGGATAAATAAGGGGCTTTTGCATTGCAATTTGTATGTATGTTTTACTTAATTATTGGTTAAAACTTGGTTTATAATCTGATAATTTTGTTGTTTATTAAAGAAACCTGGTTGGTGTGTTTTATTCTGGGGAAAAATAGAGTATCTGATTGACTGTTTCAGTAAGTGGGAACATTTAAATATATGTTATGGCCTGTGGAGAAGTGGGACTGAATTAATAGTACACTCCTCCCGCCTCAGCCGCAACACACTTCAAAATAATATTGTGTTAATTAAGTCTCTCTCTTATAATATGCTGTCAGCCATGGCTTGGCGGCCCTCCTGTCTGAGTCAGAAGATTATAGGTTCAAACCTCACTCCAGAGATTCAGGCACGTAATCTAGGATAACACTTTACTGCAGTACTGAAGGATTACTGCACTGTCAGTGGTAGTTTCTTTCGGTGAGGCAATAATCAGGCTGTATGTTCAGTCTGCAAGCAGGATCCCGAGCTTCCAGTTGCCTGTCATTTTAATTCCTCCCCCACTCACTCTGATCTTTCTGTCCTCTGCTTTCTGCACTATTTCAATGAAGCTCACCTTAAGGTGGAGGAATAACACCTCATTTTTCGATTAGGCACTTTTAAGTCTTCCGGACTCAACATTGAGTTCAACAATTCAAGATCATAACCTCTTGCTCCATTTTTTCCAGACAGCAGCTGTTGATGAGGATTCTGCTATTGCCATTTACAGCTCATTGTATTTCATTATTGGAGTGTTTCCTGGCAACACAGAGTATACGCAGAGCAATTGCCGACATCGATGCGTCCAACTATTTGCCTGCTTGCCAGAATGGATCTGCGCATGTGCACATCAACGTCACCATGCAATGACATCAGACATAATGATGCCCGAGCGCTGCTTCACCCCTCGAGCTGCGATCACCACCTCTGTCGACTCCAACAGTACTCTGCTCCCTCCTGCAATTGGCGCCTCAGTTGCCACTTCTCTGCCCTGTTCCCTCCTGCAATCGGCGCCTCAATCGCCGCTTTTCTTCCCTGCTTCCTCCCACTGTTCTCTCCCCTGCCCACCTGCTCGCTGCTCCACATTCTTCACCGCTCCTTCCCGCTGCTCACTTACTGCCTCACCCCCTTCCCCTGCAGGCGGCAAGGTGGGTAGTGAACAGTGGAATGGAGTGGCGAGCGGTCGGGAGCGGCGAGATGGTGGGAGGAAACAGCGATTGTGAGAGGGAGCAGGAAACTGAATGTGGTGGATTGAGACAGTGATTGTGCTACAAAAGTGCCTCTCTGTTTTGTTAAATGAATCCTCAAAAAATATATTTCTGAAAGATAGAAGAAATGTTTAACTTTGGGGTTTACAAGGGTGATCCATGTAAAGGCCATTTGACTTTGAAACACAGCTCCTGGCAATGTTTTTTTTAAAAGGGTCACTGAGAGGTCTTGTGTGGAAAGCAAGCCTTTCCAGGAAAACATCTGACGTCCAGCAACAACAACAAGCCTGCCCGGGAAACCACCTGAATTCCAGCTCAATTAACAACAGAGAATTTTGGACTCTTGGAGAATTTGTTTACAAAGAAGTGACAGGTTAAGATTGATGGAGGTCAAAAAGTTGAACTAAATAAAGAGAGAGAGAACTTCCAAGAGAAGAGAAGACCACAACCCAACCCAACTTTCCAGCACCTCTCTCAAAGACCCTGAGGAGTACATCGTGTCAACTCAGCTCATCTGTCTTTGAAGAAAAGCCTACTAAATTAATTCTCAACGCTGCCTGAAAAGAACTGTTCTAAAAGATCCCAGTGACCCATCTATGTGTACTCTGAGGCCAGGCGGTATGTCAGTTTTGGAACATAGCATATCTCATCTGCTGTTTCGTGAAGAATGAGCAAGTATTCAGCCCAAGTGTTTTTTCTCTGTTATAGAGCTCTAAAAACAAAAATCCCTTTATTTTCTGGTTAACCTGGGTGTGTTTGTGAGAGGGGCTAAGGTAAAAAGGGAACTTTAATCTTTCAGTCTGTGTGTTTATGCTTTGCTTCATTACTGGCTAAGACTTATTTTATAATAAACTGATAATTTTACTATTTATTAAAGAAACCTGGTTGGTGTGTTTTATTCTGGGATAAAAATAGAGCCTATATTGGGAAGTGGGGGAAAAAATTTAAATGTATATTGTGACCCCTGGAGAAGTGAAACTAGAATAAACAGTGCACTCCTCCCGTGTCGGTCGTAACAATTGCAGGAGGGAGCGGGGAAGAGAAGCGGCAATCGCGAGAGGGAGTGGGTTACTGTTTGCGGATGGGGGCGGCGGGCAGTGTGGAGGCAGCGAGCACGGCCATTGAGGGGTGAGGAAGTTTGGGTTCAATTTGTTTTTTGTGTCAAATTGAGCAGCACCATTTTTATATCTGGCAGCTGCCTGAGATGTCGCAGACAGTGACGTTTCAGTCGATGAGGCTGCATTTGCACATGTGGTAGTATTATGCCACCAAATGATTGCATTGTCAGAAAACACGGCCTTTCATTATCATCTTTTTGCTGTCATCATTTAAGCTCTCCTGCCTTTCAGCTTTTCACATACCTTCCATTTTGTCTTCCTTGTACCCCCTCCACCCTTTCCCTGCCTCTATACTTGCTTAAAACCTGTTAGATCTCAAACTTTTCCCAGTTTTGATGAATGGTCATTGACCTGAAACGTTAACTCTTGTTTCTCTCTTCACAGATGCTGTCTGACCTGCTAAGTATTTCCAGAATTTTCAGTTTGCATTTCAAATTTCCAGCATCTGCAGTATTTTGCTTTTATTTCAGGGATTGTTTGATTCCTGATGCACTGAATTTGTACATACAAAATATGATGCAAATATTGAGAGATTGCTTGGATTACCCCTCTTGGGCTGTGGAACAAGGAACCACCTCTATGAAGGCTTATCTCTTGGCATTTTCCAAATTTCCTGAAATAAACAAAGATTATACACAGGCTTAGAAGAGTGGAGGTAACATTTGACAGTCGGATTACCACGACAATCCAATAACCTTTTGATGTTTGACATTTACTATATACTGCGTTCAAAAAGTGCCTTTGGGGATATGATTCTCTAACAGACCCATAATTTTTGTGTAGCACTTCTCTATTTATTCTCTTGCTCTTCCACCCCTGGTGAAACTCCAAAACCTATGATTCCTACTTAAAAGCGGAGAAGCCAACATTTTTAAAAAAAGTTTTTCACTGGCCACCTGATGGCAACTCTCAAGGCGCACCCATGGGCTTCCAACAGTGTTGGGACCACTGGAGGTTGTATCTTTTATGTTATACTGCTTTTAACTTCAACTGATTACAGTCTTGTAATAGGTACTCCGTTCATTTAAACTGTCTCTAGATATTGAGTGCTGACTGAAGGTAATCCATTGACAATGTGTCATGTCGGAGTCGTGACTTTTGCTGTAAGGAACAATATGTTGCAGAATCCTGTTTGGGAAACTTTCTAGATGTTTTCTCACCTTTTTCTTCTGTCAAGTAAAAAGTAAATGAACAAGCTAGCATTTCTTCTTCCAATTAGCACAAAGGCAGAATGGTACTCTATTCATGTCTTGCATTGCTACTTAATATTCACTGAGATGACATAACCAGGATTGTTTTCCCTGGCATTTAGAAGGTTAAGGAGTGATTTGATTGAATTTTCTCAAGATATTAAGGGAAATGGTAGAAAATATTTCTGCTGGTTGAGGAGTGTAGGACTAGGGGACATAGGTCTAGCTCTAATTTTTAGGCTTTATTAGGAAATCCTTCTACATGCAAAAGTGGTAGAAGTTTGGAACTGTCTTGCCCAAATGGTAGTTAAGTCAATTGTTAACTTTAGATCTGAGAGAATTTTGTTAACCAATCCAACATATATTAGGCAATATGAAGCAAAAGGTATAATTAAGTTAGGTCACAGATCAGCCATGGTCTCATTGAATGGTGGAACAGGCTCAAGGGGCTCAATGGCTGTTTCCTGTTAAGAACCTGTTAAGATTCTGACCCTGCCAGCTAATGACTCTGCTCCCTGATAACTTCAACGCCACCACTTCCCCACCCCCCCTCCCCGTCCCCTGGCCCCAACAAGTAGAACTGTACAGCTGATTAGGATGCTCCGTGTACCTATCTGCAAATACTGTGTTGCTTGTGAAGCAGAATGTATTCTTTATTGCGGAGGAAAGTGTGTATATTGTTCATGCATCTCAGTAAATGCAAATTTAGGGGAAGGAATGTTGAAGTGATAGAAGATAAAAATTTCTTCAAACGGATGGAATATGTTACCTGAAGTACTTAAGGTATGTGAAGACAAACAATTTGCAGAATGGTAATGCAACTTCTTCCTTTTACCTGCTATCTCCATTTCTAGCTCATTATTGAAGAATTTGGACACACAGTTCTACATCATGCTTCAAAGCCAGTTATTCCCAATGTAGCAGGTAAGCAACTTTTGTCCATAATTTTTTTCCAGTCTCTGGTCTGTTTTTATCCATTCAAAGAAAAAAAATAATTTAAATTGGAGAACCTAATAAGTAATTTTTGATCCTCTAATCTCCAGCTAGCTGTTAACTTTTTTTACTTCATACATGGGATGTGAGCGTTGCTGGTTAAGCCAGCATTTACTGCCCATCCTGAATTGCCCTTGAGATGGTGGTGGTGAGCCGCCTTCTTGAACCACTGCAGTCCATGTGGGATAAGAACACCCACAGTACTGTTATGAAGGGACTTCCAGGATTTTGACCCAGTGACAGTGAAGGAACGGCAATATAGTTCCAAGTTGGGATGGTGTGTGGTTTGGAGGGGAACTTGCAGGTGGTGGTGGACCCAGCATCTGCTTCCCTTGTGCTTTTAGGTGGCAGGGGTTGTGGGTTTGGAAGGTGCTGTCTCAAGAACCTTGGTGCATTGCTGCAGTGCATCTTGTAGATGGTGCACACCGCTGCTACTGTGCATCGGTGCTGGGTGGAGTGCCAATCAAGTGGGCTGCGTTGTCCTGGATGGTGTCGAGCTTCTTGAGTGTTGTTGGAGCTGCACCCATCCAGGAAAGTGGAGAGTATTCTATCACACTCCTGACATGTGCCTTGTAGATGGAGGACAGACTGTGGGGAGTCAGGAGGTGAGTTACTCGCCGCAGGATTCCTAGCCTCTGACCTGCTCTTGTAGCCATGGTATTTTATATGGCTACTCCAGTTCAGTTTCTGGTCAATGGTAACCCCCAGAGTGTTGGTGGGGGATTCAGCGATCGCAATGCCATTGAATGTCATGGGGAGATGGTTAGATTCTCTCTTGTTGGAGATGGTCATTGCCTGGCACTTGTGAGGCGTGAATGTTACTTGCCACTTATCAGCTGAAGCCTGGATATTGTCCAGGTCTTGCTGCATTTCTACACAGACTGCTTCAGTATCTGAGGAGTCACAAATGGTGCTGAACATTGTGCAATCATCAGCAAACATCCCCACTTCTGAAGGTCAGTGATGAAGCAGCTGAAAATGGTTGGGCCTAGGACACTACCCTGAGGAACTCCTGCGATGATATCCTGGAGATGAGATGATTGATTTCCAACAACCGCAACCGTCTTTCTTTGCGCTAGATATGACTCCAACCAGCGGAGAGTTTTCCCCCTGATTCCCATTGACAGTTTTGCTAGGGCTCCTTGAAGTCATAGTTGGTCAAATGCTGCCTTGAAGTCATAGTTGGTCAAATGCTGCCTTGATGTCAAGGGAAGTCACTCTCACCTCACTGTAAACGATAGTCAAAAATTTTTCAAAATATGCATATTTACTTCTCCAGGTATCAATGAACAGTCCACTGCAAATGTGGGGCCAAACCCAACAGATGAGGTTACAGGTATAATCTCTGTTTAATCAGTTCAATGATCTAGCTCATAAAAGGGTTGTTGTAGTTGACCTCCACATTCCATGCGTGGAGGGGTTAAAAATGAACAAGAATTCCTGCATCCAACAGCCAGGCAGTAGCTCAGCTGGTAAATGCATCTATATAGATAGCATCAGGGCTAAATGTGGAGGAAGGGGATAACTATAATATGGAGCAGCTTGCTGAAACTCACTATCTAGTGAGGAAAATGACCACTAGAGCTTGGTATCATCTGACTGTAATGCTCGTGGAATTTTATCCACTTGTATGAAAGTTTCAACACCTCCTGGGAGAAGGATGTGATGGAAACAGAGCTTGATTATACCTCAAATAGGAAAATTTATGTGTTATACATTTTAAAATTGACCACTTGGTTGTGGGCGAGACATAAAATACCTTTGCCGCAGACTGTAATAAAATTATCTCGAGTTAACTACTTTTCCATTGGGGTCATCTGGTCTAACTGGGCTCGCTCAGGTAATGTTGACAGAATTAGTTTATGAATTCTATTAGAGAATTTCATGATGCTTGGATCAATTCCTTTTTCAGTAGTAATGTATGTGAACTAGCAGAGACCCTCAAAACATTTGTTGTTACATTAGTATCTTTTATAGCAACAGTACTTCTTTAAATTTTTGATTTCTAGTTATTTCAGTAAAGACTTTAACAGGATCAAAACATCTCATTCTGGAAAAAGCTACATGAAGCTGTCCATGTGTAAAAACAGGCCTAGGAATATAAATACAAATTTGCTAAAAGTCCAGCCTTGTGTCTTCTTTGTAATGTTACAACACGACCGCTCAAGACAAAGCGCCCAATCAATATATGTGATTCTGATTGCGGTGGGAGCAACGCACTGTCAATTCATTCCCGTCACTCCACAGATCGCCTAACATATCACTTTAAACTTTGCAAATTAAAGAATACCACAGCCGAATTGAACAATCTATTAACCCCCGAATGAGGCAAACCAAACCAGATATCTTAAGATCAACAAATTAACTGTTTATTAGAAAAACTAAATTCTTAAACACTACTAAGATTAAACAACATTTAAAAATAGAAAAGTATAGTGTTCTTGCAGATTTACACTTCCCAATAAACAGTCCTTTCCTTCAAAGTCCACTCGCAATCTTCCAGGTTCTGATGTGGAACGGAAAATAGTCCAATTCCTGTTTCTTCCAGCAATGACCACAACAGATCAAAAATTCACAACCACTTTTAATAGAATCAATCTGGCTTTAGAATTTTGAGGGATAAACAATAGTCACAGTTTAACTTCTTCCTTCAGTTTAAATTAACAGAAATCTCTTTTCAGTTCATGCTGGCCCAGCTCTGTGTGTCTGTTATAACAGTCGGTCTCAACAAAAAGCCAGTTTAAAAGTCAATAGCAACATTGTATATCGATCCTCAGTCTCTGAGTGGCTGTTTCCAAGGCATCCAGAATACACCTTTTGAAGCTCATTGGTTCTCTCTCTGTATGGTTATATCCAATGGCAACCAAAATGCACCTTCTTGGTAACTCCTGAGATTTGCTGCTTGTTAAAGCAGTACTGATCCTTTGCTGCCTTAAAGACACCTCATATTTCTCCCCAAAAAACTATCAATAATCACATAATATGAAAGTCTAGTAGAAACTGTTTTCTACTGAGTTGAAAAGGCTGGTTTACATCTGATGGGCTCAATATTATTCAAGGAATAATGACACACTCTCCTTGAAATCTGCCTGTTATAATTTCAGCATCTATCATCTAAGAAAACAGCTTCCTAACGACCCATTTTGTTCCATGACAAAAGTCCTTGTTTAGCATTCAAGTTTCATAGCACCATTATAACTGCTCCTTTTCTTGAGTCTAAACTTGTGCGGTGGCATGCTCATTGGAGTTGGACTGTGTGGAAACTCTGGAGGGTATAGACTTATCTTCATTTATAGAACAAACGCTGATATATTGTTTTACTACACCTGACAACTTTTCGAAAACGCTGTCATTCAAATCTGGTGAGGCTTAATTTTTAGCATGAAGAATAGCTTTTGAATAATGAGTTGTATGAAATACCCCATCGTTTTGCCACACTTAAACAATTCTATCATCCCACCCAGCCCTCCTATGCAATCCTCTCCTCTGCATGCCATCCTCATCCTGCTCTAGCAATCCCCATCTCTCAAAAATCCCATCCCATCCCTCATGAAACTATCTTTCCAGTCAGGGTAACTTGGTTGCTGGGCTCCCCTTACCTTCCGCTGTTTTTGTTTGCCACCAGCTGTTGGCAGCCGCATGTGTGTCGTGTACTCTAGTCCTCCGGGCCGCCCACATGACTCCGCGTGTGCCAGGCACCGCCCACCAAATAAATCCACCAACAGATGCACCCTTTAACGTGACCAATCAAAACAGTCTGGGCAGATAAAAACTGACTTCCCATAGATTTGCAGTCCAAGGAAAATGTGTGAATCTGTTATAATCCATCAAGGGAAATGTAGGAAGAAAGTTGGCATTTCAATTTGTAGCCTGATCATTGTGAAGAATTCTTTTGATCATAGAAGCACAGAATGATAAGTGTCCAAAAAGAAGCAGTTTGGCCCATTGAGCTAGTTGTCATGAAAACCCTATATGCCAAATGGAAAATAGTAATTTCATCGGTTGGAACTTTACATTAGACTTTTAATGGAAAAATCCTACAAATTAACTTTTTAGAAAACTGGCATCCGAGCTGGCCACTGCAATTTACATTTGAAACACCAGGGATTAAACTGGAGATGAAAAGTCGAACCCCTAAGCTCGGACGGAACAATGGCTTGCTGTCAATGACCTAGATTGGCTTTATCAACATGGTCGTCAAGGGCATCTACACCAATTGTCTTTGAAAGAACCAACCCCTCCAAGTGTGACTGGACATCTCGTTGCATGTAGTGCCTGGAATCTGAGGATTCCAGAAAAAACTTCATTTAAAAACAAAGGGGTTGGATAGAGCCATGTGACTGCCTGCGCAGCTCTGAAGAAACTGTAAGCTTTGTGTCACAGACAGCAGTTAGACTCCCTCTCCCTCCCTTCTTTCTTTCTCGCTTTCTTTCTTTCTTTCTCGCTTTCTTTCTTTCTTTCTCGCTTTCTTTCTTTCTTTCTCGCTTTCTTTCTTTCTTTCTCGCTTTCTTTCTTTCTTTCTCGCTTTCTTTCTCCCCCCCCCCCCCAAAAAAAATATCAAAAGAAGATCCAGCTGTGACTTGGAACCACCCCCAACTCCGACCACCCCCATTTCTACAGACCACTATAGCCAGCAACCAGGGCTCCTGCCTTCAGGAGCCATGAGCAAAGCAAGTGAACCACCATGCATGTGGCCCAGCGAGGACTTCAGGAATACAATTTCAGCTGAGGACTATTGGACTCCCGTACTATATTGAAATTTCATTTATTCTGGACTTTCATCCAACCACCAAATCTATTTCCCTCTGTAAGCTGTTTGTCTGTGTGTAACTCTCATGTGAATGTATGCATGAATGCGTAGTGTATTTTTTGTATTTTATACCAGGTTAGAGTTTAAACTCAAGAAAACCTGTCTGGTTCTTTTGCAATCACATTTGAGGAACAGGAGCAAACGCTCACTGAGGTGTTAAGCTCAACCACTGGGTTAAAGGAATAAACCCTGTTGCAGTCAAACAAGAGAAATGAGCAAAAGGAGAGCGTGAGACCCCTTCCTCACCTGGCTGTCACATCGTGCTGACTCTGTGAAAGAGCTATTTAGTTAACCTTACTTCCCTGCTCTTTTTCCAAAGAAAAGCAAGTTTTTCCTTTGTAAGTATTTATCCAATTCCTTTTGCAAGTTGTTATTGAATCGGTTTCCACTACCCCTGAAATAATCAAGAGTGCCAAGCCTGCTATACTCACAGCACTACATGAACTGCTATGCCTGTGCTGGGACGAGGGAGCAGTACCTCAGAACATGCGCGATGCCAATATCATCACCCTCTATAAAAACAAAGGTGACCGTGGTGACTGCAACAACTACCGTGGAATCTCCCTGCTCAGCATAGTGGGGAAAGTCTTTGCTCGAGTCGCTCTAAACAGGCTCCAGAAGCTGGCCGAGCGCGTCTACCCTGAGGCACAGTGTGGCTTTCGTGCAGAGAGATCGACTGTTGACATGCTGTTCTCCCTTCGTCAGATACAGGAGAAATGCCGCGAACAACAGATGCCCCTCTACATTGCTTTCTTTGATCTCACCAAAGCCTTTGACCTCGTCAGCAGACGTGGTCTCTTCAGACTACTAGAAAAGATTGGATGTCCACCAAAGCTACTAAGTACCATCACCTCATTCCATGACAATATGAAAGGCACAATTCAACATGGCGGCACCTCATCAGACTCCTTTCCTATCCCGAGTGGCGTGAAACAGGGCTGTGTTCTCGCACCCACACTCTTTGGGATTTTCTTCTCCCTGCTGCTCTCGCATGCGTTCAAGTCTTCTGAAGAAGGAATTTTCCTCCACACAAGATCAGGGGGTAGGTTGTTCAACCTTGCCCGTCTAAGAGCGAAGGCCAAAGTACGTTAAGTCCTCATCAGGGAACTCCTCTTTGCTGACGATGCTGCTTTAACATCTCACACTGAAGAGTGCCTGCAGAGTCTCATCGACAGGTTTGCGGCTGCCTGCAATGAATGTGGCCTAACCATCAGCCTCAAGAAAACGAACATCATGGGGCAGGACGTCAGAAATGCTCCATCCATCAATATTGGCGACCATGCTCTGGAAGTGGTTCAAGAGTTCACCTACCTAGGCTCAACTATCACCAGTAACCTGTCTCAAGATGCAGAAATCAACAAGCGCATGGGAAAGGCTTCCACTGCTATGTCCAGACTGGCCAAGAGAGTGTGGGAAAATGGCGCACTGACACGGAACACAAAAGTCCGAGTATATCAAGCCTGTCTCCTCAGTACCTTGCTCTATGGCAGCGAGGCCTGGACAACGTTTGTCAGCCAAGAGCGACGTCTCAATTCATTCCATCTTCGCTGCCTCCGGAGAATGCTTGGCATCAGGTGGCAGGACCGTATCTCCAACACAGAGCTCCTCGAGGCGGCCAACATCCCCAGCTTATACGCACTACTGAGTCAGCGGCGCTTGAGATGCCTTGGCCATGTGAGCCGCATGGACGATGGCAGGATCCCCAAAGACACATGGTACAGTGAGCTCGCCACTGGTATCAGACCCACCGGCCGTCCATGTCTCTGCTTCAAAGACGTCTGCAAACGCGACATGAAGTCCTGTGACATTGATCACAAGTCGTGGGAGTCAGTTGCCAGCGTTCGTCAGAGCTGGCGGGCAGCCATAAAGGTGGGGCTAAAGTGTGGCGAGTCGAAGAGTCTTAGCAGTTGGCAGGAAAAAAGACAGAAGCGCAAGGGGAGAGCCAACTGTGTAACAGCCCCGACAAGCAAATTTTTCTGCAGCACCTGTGGAAGGGCCTGTCACTCTAGAATTGGCCTTTATAGCCACTCCAGGTGCTGCTCCACACACCACTGACCACCTCCAGGCGCTTACCCATTGTCTCTCGAGTTAAGGAGGCCAAAGAGAACTTCCCTGCTCTTCTTCCAAAGAAAAGCAAGTTTTTCCTTTGTAAGTATTTATCCAATTCCTTTTGCAAGTTGTTATTGAATCGGTTTTCACTACCCTTTCAGACATTGCATTCCAGATCATCATAACTCTGCACATCATTTTTTTAATCTTGAGGTGGAAGCTCTCTCTAGGTGATACTGTGGAACCCAGCTGCCTGCTAATTAATTGCAAGCAGGCCCTTTGATCTGTAGGTTAGCCTGGATTGCTAGACTTTTATCTTGAGGGTTATTCATATTAAACATGGTCAAAATGTTCATTGGTTTTATAAGACATGAGTGATCAGTTACTCATCAAGCGATTCTGCACACTGAAAGCACCATTGAGACTTTGAACTGGATTGACAGAGGCCCATTGATTTGGGAATACATGCAGCAGCCTTCCCTATCAGTTTTTTTTTAGTTCACTTTCACCTGTGATTAACAGACAGCTGGACTATGCAGTAACTAAGACTATTCCATCAGTGATGCACACATTGCATCAAGAAATCTTTAAAAGTCAATGTCTTCCAAAAGTATTGCAACTTATTGCAACGTAAAAAGTATGTTCTATTAAGATATTGAAACAAATTCAGTCCTTGTTTTATATGGACTATTATGTACCATTATTTTGCATTCTATTCAATTTTTTAGTTTTAACATTAAAGCGATGGGCTGTTAGTCTGCTGTTACCACCTTTCAGGTCAAAAGGCAAGTGTGGTGGAAAGAGCACATTGTCCCTATTGCCTAAACCCCTGGTAAAAGAGTACTTGCTGGTCCTGTGGGGCTGTATTGCATTTACAGCATGCATAAGGATGTATATTTCCAGTCATAGGAGACTTGGATCTGCTTATGGATGTAAAAAAAAAATTGTTGGCAACACTTATAACATTTATAGCCAATTCTAGTTGCCCTGAAAAAGTGGCAGTGGGCCTTCTCTTCTGTGTTGTGCTGATGCTGCACCTATGATGGTGATAGGGAATTCCAGCATATTGAGTGGTGATTATATGTCAAAGTCAGGATGGTCTGTCATTTTCTGATCTTGTTTTCTTGTTGGTGTTGGTCAAGAAGATGCTGTCAAAGTAAGTTTGCTGTTGCATATATGTTCCGGAGGTCATATTGCAACCAGGACATTTGAAGGGGTGGATATATTGAATCCAGTGATGGGGTTGCCGATCAACTCCTGAGTTAAAAGTTTTGGGAGAAATCCTGCAACACAGCAATTCCTTAATAATGACAGTGGCTCACGTTTTGTTTTGACCATAATGCTAGCCAGGGAAACACGCCCTGGTTCAGATCAGTCCACCAGCACCTTCTCAAGGGCAATTTGAAATGGGCAATAAATGGTGGCCTTGCCAGCCATGCCTACATCCCTGGAATTAATTTTTATGAACTTCGCACAGACCAAGGAATGAAACAGAGACCTTTGTGATGGGTCGACTGATTCACCAGAGAAGACCTATTGAGGGCTTGTAGAAAATTGAAAAAGTTAGGTTTTGCAGAAAATCAAAAACAAATTTTCCTTATCTTGGCAGTAAAAAGACCTGGTCCAGTCTCAGGATCCGCAGGACCTGCACAGAAAATCACCAAACCAGCGGCTAAATACAGAGTGCCATTGATTGTAAAATCCACAGAGGCAGCTAAAAAGTTTTCTGATAAGAAACCACTGATGAAGCACAAACAGGTGAGAGGCAATAATGTAACGGGAATAGATGTGGGTCTATTTCTTAGCCAACTAAACCCTTCATGGTTGGATTGGTGGAGCTTCATACTTTGGTGTTGTGTTCCTGACTTCGTTTTGTTTGCACCTTCCATTTCTGTTGAGTTTTATTGATAGTAGTTGGGAAATACTAGTATGATTGTAAATGCAGTTTCTTTCAGTTAGAGACCTCTACTCTGTGTGTAACTCTTTGGAGGTACTGCTTTTTATTGTGAAAAGCTTTTTCATTGTGATACATTCCTTTGGACTGGATGATACAGCCAACTTTTGTTTTGTGGATTTGAACTTTGCCACAGAGTTTCAGCATGCCTGTTGAAGTGGCCTGTTGTGTTTTTTTTTTCCTGTTCCTTTTTCCAGAAATGTTTCTTCCCCTGTGAAAGCTTTGAATCTTTATTGGCATCTTCTATGATGCAGGGTTCGTATGCTGTGATCAAATCCTGGAGAACAGATGGATACTGAACCCTGCACAATATATAAGGATATTTTATTGTAACATGTTGTACTACAATTTCCAGTACATCAGAAATTCTAGTATGTAACCAGTGCTAGTTCAAGGATATGAAACAAATTGCCCTATGCACCCTAAATGCATCAGAAATTAGATTGTGATTTATCATTCATGTCTAAGTTTTATGAAGATGGCTAAGTTAACTCGCCTTGCTTGCATTATCAGCCGGATCAGGTTAATATCGTGATTATACCAGAAGTAAACTGTCGTGCAATATCAATTAACAAATCTAAATATATGCACCTCTCCTGTCTGTTGGCAGTACTGCACAGCTATTATAACATGCATCCTCTTCAAAGAAACAATAAAACAGCAACAAGATAGGACCTTGTTCAATGAATGTTGAAAAATTGGCATACATTTCTAAACTCAGCCAGCTATTGGTGAAGTTTAAATCTGGTGAATAGGGAATATCTCTTTCTCTAGTTGGGGGATCAGTGACGAGCAGTCATCAATTTAAAATTAACTGAGAGGTTTAAGAGAGAGATGTTGGAAGATGGAATAATTTGCCATAGAATTAGTCATAGCAGGGACCAGTCCATCTCTTAAGGGAAAGAGTAAATGATCATTTGAAACAGTTGACTATACAGGGCTATGGAGAGAGCAGGAAAGTAGAATTAGTGTTGGATTGTTCTTGCAAAGAGCCGGCACAGGCATGATATGATGAATGGCCTTCTTTTGCCATTTTAACAAATATGGCTTGGTGCGAGGCAATATATTCATGATTTTTAAAATATGCTGGCAGAATTTCCATTCCATTGCTTTGTGAGTCAGATGTTGGGATATTGCAAGTTGGCTGCATGAGGGGAGGGGTTTGCAGATTTCCAGTTCAAGAATTTGGAAAGAAGTCTAAAATATCTCTTGATGCCAATCAAGGAAGTGCATTTTAATTAGGCTTCTGTAATGTTAATTAAGTTTTTGCTTTAGATAAATAAATCTGTGCATATATTATGAGGTTGCAGATTTTACTCATGATCCACCTGTTTAGAGTGTGCTTGTATAGCAAGCATTAAGAATTATAAGTCAGATGCTAGAACTATTCAGAATGCATTACAGGGTATAAAAGCCTGTTCCAAATCATTATCAGATACTTTCCCACTAGTGGATTCATTCTCCTCAGTTGTATCTGTGTCTTGCTCTCCATATTTTTTAACTATTTGCTAAAGGTCACCAAGTATACTGTTGGTTGCTGTTTAAGGTTTATATATGTTAGTATAAGGTCATTTTTTATTTGCTTTCAAAGTTATGTTAGATAAAACATGAACAACTTATTTTTTGATTTTTATTTTGCGTAAAATATATCAATCGTCTTAACTGCTAAGAGTAGCTTTCCAGAGGGTAGGGGTGTTGGAGAAAGGTCACCTGCAGAATTTTCCATTTGTACATGAGTGCCAGCGAAGGTGAAGGGCAAGTCCTGTCATCGTTTGTGAATGGCCAGTCTCATTAATCATAAAGGAAAACAGCTCTGACAACAAACATTATTACAGACTTTACAAACAAAGAACATTACAGGTAAGTTTAATAACTGTCATAAATATTGTCTGCCTTTATGTTACAAAGCTCATTTCCAGAATAAGTCCTCGACTCTGAGAACCCAGATGGCAGCTGAAAGGATTTTCTAAAGCTATCTTTGTGATTGGATTGATTTCCCCTTTTACTTATTATTGAGCTAATAGTTGCTGAATGCTTAATTTGATTTCTGGACAAGAGATAGGTTTAGTAAACCCAAGTCAGAAAGATGAAACTAAGTCAAGTAGAGAGCAATTAAATAAGAAAAATTGTCTGAGCAAGAGCACTTGTTTTTCAACTTATTCATCTGTGGTAACCAAGCTGCCAGGTCGAGTGCTTTGTGGATGCAGATGTCAAAAAGGAAAGGAGAATAAAGGTTGAAGTAAATGTTACTTGCCAAATGTTATCTATGTTAAAGCTGTTGAGGCTAGGTTAGTTGAAATTTTCAGAACTGTGATTTAGATTTTTGTTACATAATGATATGGAGCCATGGTGTTAAGATGCACATCAGCCATGATCTGATTGAATGGGGGAACAGGTGTGAGG
Source organism: Heterodontus francisci (assembly GCF_036365525.1). Lineage (NCBI taxonomy): Eukaryota > Metazoa > Chordata > Chondrichthyes > Heterodontiformes > Heterodontidae > Heterodontus > Heterodontus francisci. Next base: position 21,874,032 of record NC_090374.1, on the reverse strand, counting down.
GGCTGAATGGTGGACTCCTGTTCCTGTGTTATTTGGTTTTGTTAATCAGTTTTGTAATTTAAAGCAGACCAACATTGAAATGACACTTAATTTTTAAAATGATAGGTGATGTACTTGGACTTGGTAATCGCCCCCTGCCCCCAGCATCCATTTTCAGTTAGTTAGTTACAAACAGTAGTGCACTGCTAACCATTTTATTTGCAACTGAACCATCTAATTTGAAGTTTCACTTTTCATCTAGGCCCAACCTACTCCAGTGAAGAAAATGAATCCAGTGGAAGAAAGGAGGAAAATGTTTGAGGTATATTTAGTGTGAAAGAAGCATATGCAGTCAGCTGAGAGTTACTATGGAAGATGGAGGGAGTCAGAGACTTGACCCAGTAACCACAACTACCCTCGTTGTTTTGGAAGTCGTTTAATTTCAAGGGGAAGACCGTCAACTCCTGTTCAGGGGGGAGATTTCCTCTCTGTCTTTTTATCACATCTTTATGATTTTGTAACAGAGAGCAGAAGAAACCTTTGCACCCTTCCTTAAACACCATACCACCTTAATGTTTAGGAATATTTGTATAAATTAAAGTTGCACAAGTCAGGTGTATCGAAGAGAGATTTTCCCCTCTCCCCTTAGTGCTGTGAAGCCAAACTGAAAAAACCTTCAAACCTTTCCTCCTTTATTTCGTAATTTTTTCCTTTCTCTCTTTCCAGCTCAAAGGCATAACTATAACAGGAAGCACTCTTTCAACCTGTCCTTCTGATTCTATTCATAACCTGTTTTCATTGTACTGCACATCAGGCTGATAGTCTTCTTTTACATTTCATTTTAGGAAGCATCCAAAAAGAAAAAGCAGGAACTGATTGAACGAGAAAGAAAGCAAAGGGAACACGTATGTCCAAGTTTCCCCTTGTGCCTACAGTGAAAAGTTGCATTTGGGCAGATGTCTGTGGTCAGTTATGCATCCTCTACAAGGATAAGCTGGAAAAATATTGTGCATGATGTGGTTGAAATAGCAGAGTGGGAGGTCCAGTTCCTTTTTAAAAAAGAAAAGTGGACTGAACTTTAGTTTTCTCTTCCTATACCTCCCATCCTAACTATGCCACAATTCCTGGGGGATGGAAGGGCAGTATGATGACTTATTGCATGACTTGCTCGATATCTTTGTCCTGATATAGTTCCATGGAGTTATGTAAATGAGTCGCTGATTAAACCATAAATTCTTGCCCCTACCACTTGCCAAACCTTCAGTGGAAACTATCAACATTCTACACCACCACCCACCCCCCGGCGTCCCTAGCCTGGTCTGGCGCCAGGAAGCTGCTTCCAGTTCCATTCTGGGCTCTGGCCTCAGCGAGGGACTCAGTCGCCGTTAGCAAGATCCCGGTGGCACCATAACCTTTTCCCCAGTTGGCCCATTCAAGGCCTAATTGGCTACCCAGAGCTGCCAGGCAGGTAGACTCTGCTGTGTCGACCCGCCTCCGTCAAGATCACGGAGGCAGATATGCCTTGGGTAACCAAACTGACACGCTGTATTCTGACTTTCTCCCAGTCCTGCCTCCTAACTTACCTTTGTAGGACCAGGAATGTTCAGCCCCATGTGTTAATGCAGCAAATGTACTGCACTGTGATGTCAGCTTTCATTGTCAAAGTACGACAGTGAGACCATGCTGGTAATAAAAATAGTTTTAGCCATCCCACCAAAAAATTAGTTGCAACAATTTGAAAACCGTTAAACAAGCTATTTTCAAAATAGCAGGGATGCACATTTTCTCGGTTTAATTGTTTGCAATTTTTAATGTGCATGAGTAAGGGTTCTATTTTTAAACTAAGTTTCAATATTTATTTTTGCTCTTTAGTTTTTGTGGGTTAATTTCCACTTAAACTGTTGTCAGGTCAGGTAGTGTTTTTTTGAATACCTGAAATGGACATACACAAGTCATTTTATGTGAAACCCAACAGGATATATTTTAAAAGAAGGAATAATTATTGATATTGAAGGCCAGATTTTCTTTGTCCTACACATTATTAAAAAGTTTAAGAGCTTGTGGGATTTAAATGTTGCAAATGTCCAGGTTTGCATAAAACTTCAAACTACCCAGCCAGAAGGATGACTTGCAAAGTGGTTCAGAAGATAGTAGGATTCCAAACAAACTCGAGCATTTTCTGAGAACAATTTACTGTATATAGTTTATTTAGTTAAAAGGCTGCCTTGTTGGTCATTTGTCTGTCAAACTAATTAATTATCAATGAAGCAAATTGTACGTTTCTTTTTCATAGATAAATTTGATGAAAGCTGAGCAGATGAGACGGCTGGAGAAAGAGCGGGTGTGTTCATTATGTTGCTCATAATACTGTAATCTCAATGTTTTTGTGAGATGCAGTTTAAAAGCAATTGTTTTGTTGAAACTGTTTTTATTGCCCTAGTGTGGCTCTCTGCTTTTGAGACATAAATGCGGTATCATTATTTCTGAGGCCATACCATTTGCAACACAAAAGGAGGTCCACTGGACCTAGTGCATTTGTATCCACATTTCTGAAAAAGCTATCCACTTATCCCATTCCTCAGCCCTTTCCCCACATCATTTGAATTTTTTCTGTAAGGAGTCATAAATGTAAGATAGTCACTAATAAATCCAGCAAGGAGTTCGGGAGAAACTTCTTTACCCAGTGAGTGGTTAGAATGTGGAACCTGCTACCACAAGGAATAGTTGAGGTGAATAGCAAACATGCATTTAAGGAGAAGCTGGAGAAACATATGGGGGAGAAAGGAATGGAAGGAAATGCTGATCAGATGAGATGAAGTAGGGTTGAGAGAAGGCTAATGAGCAATATCACCGGCATAGATCAGTTGGGTGGCGTGGCTGTTTTAAATTGTAAATTCTGTGAAATGTGTTTTTTTTTTTATTCGTATAGAGGAGCAGTTATTTGAGTCTCACCATGCTGCTCAATAAAGACATCAGTTGCAATTTGTTTTGCAAAATGTACTTTTAGGGTAGGAATTAGGTAAGGTTAGTCTGTCAGAACTGATTTACATTATATGGGATATATGGCAAAGAAACAGGCAATTCAGCCCAACCAGTCCGTGCTGGTGTTTATGCCCACTCGAGCATCCTCCCATCTTTCCTTATTTAAATATATCATCGTAAACCTCTTATTCCCTTCTCCCTCATCCGCTTGTCTAGCTTCCCCTTAAATGCATCTGCACTATATGCTTTAACCGCTCCCTGTGGTAGCGAGTTCCACATTCTCACCACTCTTTCTCCCCCCCCTTTCTCCCCCCCCCCTTTCTCCCCCCCCTTTCTCCCCCCCCTTTCTCCCCCCCCCCTTTCTCCCCCCCCCTTTCTCCCCCCCCCTTTCTCCCCCCCCCTTTCTCCCCCCCCCTTTCTCCCCCCCCCTTTCTCCCCCCCCCTTTCTCCCCCCCCCTTTCTCCCCCCCCCTTTCTCCCCCCCCCTTTCTCCCCCCCCCTTTCTCCCCCCCCTTTCTCCCCCCCCCCTTTCTCCCCCCCCCCCTTTCTCCCCCCCCCCCTTTCTCCCCCCCCCCTTTCTCCCCCCCCCCTTTCTCCCCCCCCCCTTTCTCCCCCCCCCCTTTCTCCCCCCCCCCTTTCTCCCCCCCCCTTCTCCCCCCCCCTTTCTCCCCCCCCTTTCTCCCCCCCCTTTCTCCCCCCCCTTTCTCCCCCCCCTTTCTCCCCCCCCCTTTCTCCCCCCCCCTTTCTCCCCCCCCCTTTCTCCCCCCCCCTTTCTCCCCCCCCCTTTCTCCCCCCCCTTTCTCCCCCCCCCTTTCTCCCCCCCCTTTCTCCCCCCCCCTTTCTCCCCCCCCCTTTCTCCCCCCCCTTTCTCCCCCCCCCCTTTCTCTCCCCCCCCCTTTCTCCCCCCCCCTTTCTCCCCCCCCCTTTCTCCCCCCCCCTTTCTCCCCCCCCCTTTCTCCCCCCCCCCCTTTCTCCCCCCCCCCCTTTCTCCCCCCCCCTTTCTCCCCCCTCCCCCTTTCTCCCCCCTCCCCCTTTCTCCCCCCTCCCCCTTTCTCCCCCCTCCCCCTTTCTCCCCCCTCCCCCTTTCTCCCCCCTCCCCCTCTCTTCCCCCCTCCCCCTCTCTTCCCCCCCTCCCCCTCTCTTCCCCCCCTCCCCCTCTCTTCCCCCCCTCCCCCTCTCTTCCCCCCCTCCCCCTCTCTTCCCCCCCTCCCCCTCTCTTCCCCCCCTCCCCCGAAAATATGTTTAGTTAGATTTAATATAACCTCCTTACTTTTCAATTCTAGATTTGAGTTTGTTCTTTTGAACAATGACGTCTGTTGACAATTAAATTACTATTTTCTATTGGGTTTAGAGTAGATACAGGAAAGGTGAAGGAGCAATTGCATGAGAAAATACTCAACTGGAGGAGAGCTAATTTCAGTGAGTTGTAAAGGGATCTGGTCCAGGTGGTTTGGAATTGAAGATTGGCAGGTGGGATAGTAAGTGAGCCATAGGAAGCCTTCAAAGAGCTGATAGTTTGGGTACAGATGAGACACATTCCCACAAGGGAGAAAGGAAAAGCACTCAAAGTTAGAGCTACCTGGATGTCTAAAGAAATTGGGATTGAAATGATACATAAAAAGATGGCTAATGATGAATATCATGCTGATCAACTGAAAAAGAAAGTAAGAGGGGCAATGAAAGTGTATGATTGATTAGCGGGTAACATAAAAGAGAAACCAATAGACTTATAAATATATTAATAGTGAAAGAGTCGTCAAAGGAATGGTGAGGCAGATTAGGGATCAAAAAGGAAACCTTGAGGCAGAGGATATTGCTGAGGTACTAAATGATTACATTGCATCTGTCTTCACTTAAAGAAGAGGATGCTGCTGATGTCAAATATAAAGGGGAGACACTTAAACTTTTTCATGTCTGTGGAGTATCATAGTGGCAGATCGGCACATTTATGAAGAGTGCAGCCTTTGTTTAGGTTTGTGGCTGCGATGTAGTCTTTTATCTGATCTTTTCAAACTAGTTTCTTGGGAGTAATATGTAGGAATGAAGCACATGTAAGGCCACAGATTGGTTCTGAATTAACCCTGCTTTTCTTGTTTGCGTACCTAATTGGGCTCATTTGTTAATGAGGAAAGATTCAGTTGCCAATATAGTACTAGTGTGTTCTTGGGTGAAGCCTGACTGTGGTATAGGATGTGGACAGCAGAATTAGGAATGAGTTGAAGTGTTTGCAGGATGGAATTTGGGATTTCTGTGGAGTGACTATTGAGGCTGCAGGTGACAAAGACATGAATCAGGATTTCACTGATCCCTTCTCGCCAGGTGCGAAAATATACATGTAACAATTGATCTTTCTGATCCATGTGTTAGTTTTATAATTGTGGTACCGTACTTCTAGTTATACTCTGCAGTTGCATAGACTGATAGACTGTTGTTCCCCGTGTCTCCACTGGAATTGTATATATTCACAAAGTTTGTTTTTAAATATAGCTGGAAAGAATCAACCGAGCCAGAGAACAAGGATGGAGACATGTGCTGGGTGTAGGTGGTTCTTGGGGAAGTGGAGAACATAAGGTAGATTTGCATAACTTATATTAATCTTTTCAACTGTATTCATTACTACTATTTCTAGCTGCTTTTTACTGTACTGGTTATTTTTAAAATTCCTTCTTGAGTTGATGCATGCAGTTTAACCTTTTGCAAATATGATAACTTGTCTTATTGTGTTGCTGCTATGTACTTAAAAAGTCAAGGTGGCAATGAACAAAGTCATTGATTTTAACATTTGCCACCTTGAGACAGATGGGTTTGTTGCACATATATTTAATTTTTATTTGTTGATTGGCGTGAAAGTGGTATTTTAACAATGCAGCTTACCAACAGTTGGATTGCTTTAAAAGAATGGTCTTGTTCTTTCAAACAATCCAAATTTACAGGTGCAGAAGGGCTCCAGAGCAACTCGTTCCTTTCTCATAGATCAACTCATCTTCCCTGTCATATCGTCATCTGTCAATTCTTTTTCTTCAAAAAACAACCCAAAGCAATGTCTCTTTGAGCCATTGATATTACTGATATTACTATTTACTGATATTATATTTTATATTTAGAGATACAGCACTGAAACAGGCCCTTCGGCCCCCCGAGTCTGTGCTGACCATCAACCACCCATTTAAACTATTCCTACATTAATCCCATTACCCTCTCACGTCCCCACCTTTCCTCGATTCCCCTACCACCTACCTATACTAGGGGCAATTTATAATGGCCAATTTACCTATCAACCTGATCACTTACTTTTTAAGTTTTAGGACTTGAATGATTAAGGTCAGTTTAGTCAATACCAGCTGTCAGCATTTTGTTTGCTCTGATAAAAGTCAACATTGTCCAGGTTCCTTAACACCACCCCTAACACTAATGAAAGTGATTTGGGATACTGTATTCTGTAGGTAGGAATTACTTTCCATAGTATGCAGTACCCTGGATCATTTCCATTTCTGCTAGGAATGTTGTTGAGACAGGGGTCTATAGAATCTACTAACAGAAAACCTGAGAAGGAGTGGGTATGAAGGGAAAAAGTGGAGAGAGATAGAAGCTGTTAATAGAAATATGGCTTGGAGGGGTGGAGGAGGGAGGATGGAAGTAGCACTTTGCCATGGGGGGGAAAAAGTGAGTACCAGGATTAACTTGGAGAGGAATGAGTGTCAACATAATCCCTCTGGGGGGGAAGGCAAAGGAACTTACAAATCTTGAAAAATTTTATTAGGATACCTTGAAGTCATTGTCATAGAGTCATAGATCATTAAGGCACACAAGGTGGCCATTTGGCCTATTGAGTCCATGCCAGCTCTCTAGAGTAATCCAGTCAGTTTCTATCCCTGTACCTGCAAGTTTATTTCCCTCAAGTGCCTATCCAAGTCTTCCACCAAGAAAACCAGTTCATGTACCATTAATTTTTCCTTCTAACTTTAATTTAACTTAATTTAATTTAACTCACCTCCTGTTTCCTCAATGCCTGTCCACTATCTACAAGGCACAAGTCAGGAGTGTGATGGTAGACTTTCCACTTGCCTGGATGGGTGCAGTTCCAACAACACTCAAGAAGCTCGACACTATGCAGGACAAAGCAGCCTGCTTGATTGGCACCCCATCCACCACCTTCACCACCGACACACAGTGGCAGCAATGTGTACCATCTACAAGATGCACTGCAGCAAAGCACCAAGGCTCCTTCGACAGCACCTTCCAAACCCATGACCTCTACCACCTAGTAGGACAAGGGCAGCAGTTGCATGGGAGCACCACCACCTGCAAGTTCCCCTCCAAGCCATACACTATCCTGACTTGGAACTATATTGCCGTTCCTTCAATGTCGCCGGGTCAAAATCCTAGAACTCCCTTCCTAACAGCACTGTGGGTGCCCCTACACCCCAAAGACTGCAGCTGTTCAATAAGGCAGTTCACCACCACCTTAAGGGCAATTCGGGATGGGCAATAAATGTTGGCCTAGCCAGCGGCGCCCACATCCCATGAACGAATAAAAAAAAATTATCTTTGGGAACTGAATTTTTGTACTTGATTTGGAATTGCTTATGCAGCTTTATGGTCATTGATATAAAATGCCAAGTGATAGCAAACGATACCAAGCTTTTGGAATATTTTGTTGATTCTTCATCCACAAGTCATTAATAATTCCAGGTTATAAAATTTTTCTTTTCATTGTTATCTAATTTGGCTGATGACTCCATGCTAAACATGCCATGTGTTTGTGCGGTGTGCCATTCTACCTGACGAGGTTTGGCCTATGCTGGAAGCAGTTAACTGATCGCAGCTGGGGTGGTGGTAGGAGCTATGATATCCAAAGATTTAAGAAGCTAAATATTTGTGTAGGTTTCCAGCTGCAAATGCGCTTCTGTGGATGTCTGAGGACAGAATTGAGCTTGGGTGTGATTGCCTCCATGCTGGAATTTTGTGCCCACGTACTAGAGAAGGGAGGATGGTTGGCAGCTTGGAATCATGTCTCAGCAAAATATGGTGATCACAGCAACAGAATTATGACAATGTTGTCTTTAGGAGCTTGTAGGAGCCTTGCAGATCACTATTTGCTTGTTTTTATTTTTTAAAAATTAATAAATGGTAAATTGAAAATTTCATAGAATCGAAGAATCTTACAGCACAGAAGGAGGCTATTCTGTCCATCATGCCTCTGCTGGCTCTTTGAAAGAGCTATCTTTCCCTATAGTCCTGCAAATATTCCCTTTCCATGTGTATATCCAGTTGTTTTTCATGTTACCATTTGAAACTTGTAAAAACATTTTGGAACAAGTAGGCTTTTGTTCAGATTTGAGTTAACTTGAATATATGATGTTTGCAGGTTCCATTTGCTGGTGGAGGAGGTGGAGGTGCTGGAAGTATCTTGCCTGCTCCAGCAGCTAACAAGGGGCAACATTATGAACATTACCACGCTATTCTTGACCAAATACAACAGCAGCAGAAAGAAAACATTAAAAGTTTTGAGGAGAAAGACATTAGGTGGAAGATAGAGGCACAGCCGAGAGAGCCTGTTTTCAGGTACTTTTCCACCTAATTGATTGATTGAGCTGCATCTACTGGAAAAAGCCTGGGGTCTAAATACTCCCTTTTTCCTAAATACTCCGTTTCCCAGGTGAGGGAAGAAACTACAGAAAATGCAGTTTTAGCCATCGATGAATAATTTTTAGCAAAATGGAAGCTAAACTTTTTTGGGGAAGTTTTAAATGGTAGAACATTTTTAAATGAATAACTTTCATTTACAGTGTGTCTTACTGCATCCCAGAATCATCTCAAAGTGCCGCACATACAGTGAATGGCTTTGAACATAGTATCTCGTGTTACATAGGTAAATATGACAGCTGACTTGCGCACAGCAAGATCTTTCAAACAGCAATGAAATGGATGATGGGTTAATCTGTTTTCAGGATTATTCATTGAAGGGGAAGTGTTGACCATGTCAACAGGGGAACACTCCCTGAATTTTTTCCCCAGACTGCTAAGGGATTTTGCACATTAACCTAAAAACACATTAACAGGCAGTTGGGGCTTCAGTTTGACCTATCTGAAGGATGGCAAGTCCTGCAGTGTAGCATTCCTGCACTACTCCATTGCAGTGAATTGACTGTCTGGATGGAGGGCTTGAATGCATTACAATGTAAGAATGCTACCAAATGAGCCAAGCCGCCATGTTTTACACACTTTGCAATAGAATTAAAATATTGACAAGTTGCTGTATTTGCAGCTCATGGGCGAACAAGGTGATATAGCTTTTTAATATTTGAAAAGTAAATCTACATTCCCACCCAATTCGCAACTGGTGGTAAGAAATGGAGCCTCAGAGGGATCTTACATTTTAGAATTATAGAATCTTAAAATGCAGAAGGAGACCAGTTGGCCCGTCATGTCTTGGAAAGAGCTGTCCAATTTAGCCCCACACCTGACTCTTTCTCCATAACTCTGCAAATTAGTTCTCTTCAAAAATCATTCCATTGCCTTTACACCACCCTTTTGGCTAGTGCATTTCCAGATCTTAATCCTCTGTGTGAAAAGATATTCTCCTCATATCCCCACTAATTCTTTTGCCAATTATTTTAGCTCTCTGATCTTTGGTTATTAATCTATTTGGCAATTTCTCCCTATTTGCTCTGTTTTATCTGTCAAAACCCCTTTTAATTTTGAGTACCTCTATTAGTTCTCCCCTTAACCTTCTCTAAGTAGAACAGTTTGTCTGGCTTTTTACAGGGGGCCTGCAGGCCCTGTGTTTCCGAATGGACCAGGAGGCCTTCACCAGCTGCCTGATGCTGAAGCAGTCAGGAGAGAAGTGAAGAGACTTGAAAATGTGGCAAAGCAAGCAAATTCCTACAGGTTGGTTGATGAAAGAAGCTTGACTTTCTTCATTATTCTCAACAATAAGAACTCTTACCAAGTACAAAAAAAATCCTTGGTTGCCTGTGCCTACTACAGTTTAATAAGGAGTCCTGTAGACATCCATTCCTTTTTATACACAAATGCCATATTGTCACCATTTTAGTTATCTTTGGTTTCATTTTCATTGGTGTTAAAATGGTGGCTTGATCGGCTAAGAATTCCACCTTTCCCATTTGTACTCCTTAAGGGGAAGGATGTTGCTGCTGAGGAGTAGGACACTTTCCACTTCGGTTACTTGCACATCCGTTGTAACATAGGTTAAATGCAGACTACTCTGAACAGTGTCAAAGGACAGATTGCGAAGGCATGTAATGTGTGATTAAGGAAAAGACATGTATTTGTATAGCTCCTTATTGTTTCTCAAATATCTCAAATGTGCTTTGCAGAGCCCATTTTGCACAGAGCAAGATTCCAAAAATAGCAATGTGACAAGTTAGCCTGTTATTGGTGCTGTTGGTTGAAGGAGAAATCTTGTCCAAGATATTCGAGCACTCCCTATTTACTTGAATAGTAGCATGTAAAAGGCAGACATGATCTCCGTTCAGTGTCTAACTTTTAAGCGTAGCTTTTCCCATAATGCAGAACTCCTTCATTATGGCACAGGAGTGTCTTCCTAGCTTATGTGCTTGGTCCCTGGAGTGAGCCTTCAGCCCTCGATCTTACTCAAAGTTCAAAGAGAATTGTCAAACCCTAACTAAGATTCAAGTTTAGAATGTTTTCTCAGTGGTCACTATTTATAACGTTCTCCTTTTGGTAGTGCTGATGGTGTGTTGACTGCTTTAAAATGAGCCAGAATTAAGAACACGATTAGGATGACTTAGTTGTCAGATGCTTTGTTTATTGTTGAACTGAACCACGCAAACTAGGAAGGTCCTAGTTTTGCTCTTGAGCCTTTGTGTGAGTTTACTGATCTCAGGTGAGACTTGGTTTGAAGGCTAGGAAGGAGGAAAATCAGCCAGTGGTGGTTCTTATCATTGCCTTGCAATCTCTTCTGGAAAGCAAATGTTGAATCTAGAAAGGATAAGTTTGGTTGTAAACCCATCCACGATTGAGGATCTCGATGATGCTGACCAGGTTTACACAAGGATAGACAGTTTGCAAGGTATCAGAGAAACCTATGTAAGTAACAATCCCAACTTGAGGTAGTACCTTCAGGAGAAAACAGAAAATTGGAGGAAGGAGAAGGAACGGTATGACTATTTTTGAAGTAAAAATAGTATCAAATTCAGTGGAAGTTAAGTTATTTGCTTTAATGGAGGGGCCAGTAATGGTGGCTGATGTAAATTGATGAGGAATTGAGAGTCTTCAAATTTTTATTATTCGGTTATATCTTTCCAAAGAAATGAAGCTCAGTAGTATATGAATATTATAAATTGAAGTGAGGCTTTCTTGCTATGTGACTATTGGCAGTGAGTAGGAGATTGAGGATAATGGGATATGCAGTGAGACAACCTCTGTTGCAAGGCTTAGTCCTGTGAAAGTTCTGGTGGAAATTTAGAGTGGATATGGAGTTTCCACTGTACTCTCTCTTTTTTAAAAAAAAAGAACACCAAGCAAACTAATTCTAATTATGTAAATTTCACAATAGTTTGTCTTGGAGACTCTGAAGCATGGTTTTGCATGTCTGATATTCGATTTCCAGTGAATTACCCCTCCAGGAGCTTTCCTGAGGGACGGATAATGCAGTTACTTTAGCTTTTGCATGTTGACAGCATCAAAGACCATGCTAAACTTAGTTTCTGTGGGAACTGTGCCTAAAGGGATAAACGGGATAACTGTTCATAATGGATGAACGCCCATACACAAAGCAGTCATTTATTTGAAAGCAAAATACTGCAACTACTGGAAATCTGAAATAAAAACAAAAATTGCTGAAAATACTAAGCAGATCAGGCAGTATTTCTGGTGGGAGAAAGAGTTAATGTTAACTCTGGGCAGGATTTCATTCTGCCCTTGGAAACTGGAGTGGAGGCGGGGTGTCAAACAATAGCAAGGGATGCCATTGCCAAAGTTGTCCAGGGCAGGGAAGGGCGAAGATGGTCTTCCCACCCCAGGCCAATTAAGGCCCTTAAATAGCCAGTTAAGGTTGTCTTACCGCCTCCACTCATTTTATAGAGGAAGGAGGAGCCTGCTGCCTTGGGGTCGGTAGGGGTGGCGTCCCTCCTTTGGGGACAACCATAGCCCCCAGAGGGCTCCCTCAGAGGTGATGGCTGCCCTTCCACCCCATCACCAGGGCTTGGCTAACTGGCCCCAGCTACCTAACCCCACTCACCTGTCCCATGGTTTCCAGTATTTTCTCTGCAGGCATCCTGCAGTACTGGCAGTGACCACCGCTCCCAGTGGTGCTGACAGTGCTGCAGAGCTGCCGGCCCTCTGATTGTCTGCCAGCTCTGGAGGCGTGAGCTCATCCATTTAAGGGACACCTTCTGCAATGGTGGGCAGTTAATTGCCTGCCATGCAATTGCAACAGAGATCTAATGGAGGGCCAAGGCGGGATCTCCGCCTGCTTTCCAGCTCACCGCTAGGAGCCCTCGCTGAAATAAAATCTGGCCCTTTGTTTCTCTCTCCATAAATGCTGCTTGACCTGTTGAATATTTCCAGTCATTTATAAGTGACTTGCACGACACCTTTCTACTTTGCACATCTATTGTATTTGAGAAAACCTTATTTAGTTTTGAAAATCTTAGCGGTTAAAAGTAGAACAGCCCCTGCACCTCTGTGAGGCTAATATTCCCACCCCCACAGTCTCTCTAAATTGAAGTTTGTTCATTTTATGATGTATAAATGTGTACAGAAATGCCATTAAGCTACCCACGTATAAGGGCCGCGCTAAGAAAACATATTCCAATATAAACAATAGTAATTAGTGTAGAGTATTTTTTGAAAAACAAGTTTTGTTTTCTGGATTGTCGTAAAACTCAGCTGACTGAACAATGTCCTTGTAAGGAATGCCATCCACCCCTATCTGGCTGACATGCAAGTCTAGTGCATGCTACTTGGTTATCTCTTAAAGCTCTCTGAACTCCCTGAGCAACCTACCAGTTGTATGAATCTCTGTGGGATTCAGTTTTCTTTTAAGGAAGTGTTTGTAGCTCAACTGTTAGAAGTGGGAGGATCTTTTTTGTGTTTGCATTTATAATTTCTCAAATAATTTATGTCTTGTAATGAAGCTTATGTATTAGAAATCTTACTATCTATTTATCCAGGCAGCGAGGATATGCAGCTGCAGAAAGAGCAAAGCAAGTGGAAGAATTTTGGCAGCGAAAGCGGGAAGCATTACAGAATAAAGCACGTGGTGAAGGACACTTGGTATGAAATTTTTGATTCTGTTTTTTTCTAAATTGTTGAAGTGAGACTCATGGGTTTATCATATGATGTTGGTGCATGCGACTATTTTTGTAGCCTCTTTGCATTTGCACTTACTTCCCTGGCCAAGGAATGAAATCATGTGGAATTGTGGTATCCTTCATAGTGGAAGAGGAGGTAGTTGAGATACTGGATGGCCTAAAATTTGATAGAGAAGGTATTAGAAAGGCTGCCTGTACTTAAAGTTGACAAGTCACCAGGAATGGATCAGATGTATCTGAAGATACTGAAGGAAGTAAGGGTGGAACTTGCAGAGGTACTGGCCGTAATCTTCTAATCCTCTTTAGATGCCGGGTTAATGCCAGAGGACTGGAGAATTGCAAATGTTACATAAATAAAAGCAAAATACTGCGGATGCTGGAAATCTGAACTAAAAACAAGAAATGCTGGAAATACACCCTTGTTCACCTTGTTACACCCTTGATCAAAAAAGGGTGCAAGGATAAATCCAGCAACTACAGTCAGTTTAACCTTGGTGGTGGGAAAGCGTTCAGAGATGATCTGGGGAAAAAAATGAGCAGTAATTTGGATAAATATGGAATAATTAGGAAAAGCTAGCATGGATTTGTTTCAAGTATATCGTGTTTAACTAACTTGAATGAGTTTTTTTGATGAGGGTAATGCGGTTGCAATGGTGTACGTAGACTTCCAAAAAGGCATTTGATTAAGTGCCACATAATAGACTTGCTAGCAAAGTTGAAGCGCATGGAATAAAAGGGAAAGTGGCAGCATGGTTGTGAAGTTGGCTTAGTCAGAGGAAACTGTTGTGGTGAACGGTTGTTTTTCGGACTGGAGGTTGGTGGGGTTGGTACTAGGACAGCTGCTTTTCTTGATGTATATTAATGACTGAGACTTGGGTGTGCAGGGCACAATTAAAAAAACAATTTGCAGAATATGCGAAACTTGGAAGTATAGTGAACTGTAAGGAGGAGAGTGATTGGCTTCAAGAGGACATAGATTGGCTGGTGGAATGGGCAGACACGTGAGGGATGAAGTTTAAAGCAGAAACGTGTGAAGTGGTAAATTTTGGTAGGAAGGACAAGGAGAGATCCTTTCTTCCTCCTTTCTTTCTTTGGCCTCCTTGTCTCAAGAGACGATGGGTAAGCGCCTAGAGGTGGTCAGTGGTTTGTGAAGCAGCGCCTGGAGTGGCTCTAAAGGCCAATTCTAGAGTGACAGGCTCTTCCACAGGTGCTGCAGATAAAATTGGTTGTCGGGGCTGTTACACAGTTGGCTCTCTCCTTGCGCTTCTGCCTTTTTTCCTGCCAACTGCTAAGTCTCTTCGTCTCGCCACTCTTTAATCCCGCCTTTATGGCTGTCTGCCAGCTCTGGCGATCACTGGCAACTGACTTGTGGTCAATGTCACAGGACTTCATGTCGCATTTGCAGACGTCTTTAAAGCGGAGACGTGGACGGTCGGTGGGTCTGATATTATTGACGAGCTCGCTGTACAATGCGTCCTTGTGGATCTTCCAGGCGGCTCACATGGCCAAGCCATCTCAAGCGCTGCTGGCTCAGTAGGGTGTATATGCTGGGGATGTTGGCTGCCTCGAGGACTTCTGTGTTGGAGATAAGGTCCTGCCACCTGATGCTAAGGATTCTCCGGAGGCAGCGAAGATGAAATGAGTTGAGACGTCGCTCTTGGCTGAAATACGTTGTCCAGGCCTCGCTGCCGTAGAGCAAGGTACTGAGGACACAGGCTTGATACACTCGGACTTTTGTGTTCCGTGTCAGTGCGCTATTTTCCCTCACCCTCTTGGCCAGTCTGGACATAGCAGTGGACGCCTTTCCCATGTGCTTGTTGATTTCTGCATCGAGTGACAGGTTACTGGTGATATTTGAGCCTAGGTAGGTGAATTGTTGAACCACTTCCAGAGTGTGGTCGCCGATATTGATGGATGGAGCATTTCTAATGTCCTGTCCCATGTTCATTTTCTTGAGGCTGATGGTTAGGCCAAATTCGTTGCAGGCAGCCGCAATCCTGTCAGAGTCTCTGCAGACACTCTTCTGTGTGGGATGTTAATGCAGCATCGTCAGCAAAGAGGAGTTCCCTGATGAGGACTTTCCATACTTTGGTCTTCGCTCTAAGATGGGCAAGGTTGAACAACCTGCCATCTGATCTTGTGTGGAGGAAAATTCCTTCTTCTGAAGACTTGAATGCATGAGAGAGCAGCAGTGAGAAGAAGATCCCAAACCGTGTAGGTGCGAGAACACAGCCCTGTTTCATGCCACTCAGGATAGGAAAAGTGCCTGATGAGGCACCGCGATGCTGAATTGTGCCTTTCATATTGTCATGGAATGAGGTGATGATACTTAGTAGCTTTGGTGGACATCCGATCTTTGCTAGTAGTTTGAAGAGACCACCTCTGCTGACAAGGTCAAAGGCTTTGGTGAGATCTATGAAAGCAACGTAGAGGGGCATCTATTGCTTGCGGCATTTCTCCTGTAGCTGGCGAAGGGAGAACAGCATGTCAATGGTGGATCTCTGCTCGAAAGCTGCACTATTGAATAAAGGATAAAAACCTAAAAGGGGTGCAGGAACAGACATGTGGGCGTATATGTGCACAAGGCAGGGCAGGTTGAGAAAGTGGTTAAAGAGGCATATGGGATCCTGGGCTTTATAAATAGAGGCCTAAAGTACAAAAGCAAGGACTGGATGATTGCAGCACAGCAGGAGGCCAATCTATGTTTCTGCAGCTTTTTCGATCAGTTAATACAGGTTAATAAAAATAATTGGAACTCACTACTGCATGGCGTAGTTGAGGCAAATAGCATAGATGTATTTAAGAGGAAGCCAGATAATTACATGAGAGTGGTGTAGAAGGTTGTGGGGTTAATAACATAAGAAACATAATAATTAGGAGCAGGAGTAGGCCTTTCAGCCCTTTTGAGTCTGCTCCACTATTAGATGAGATCATGGCTGGTCATCTACTTCAACACCATTTTCCGGCACTATCCCCGTAACCCTTGTTTTTAATATGTCGAAACCTATCGATCTCTCTTTAACATACTCAACAACTGAGCCTCCAGTGCTCTCTGGGACAGAGAATGCCAAAGATTCACCACCCTCGGAGTGAAGAAATTCCTTCTCATCTCAGTCCAAACTGGCCTGCCCCTTATTCTGAGACTGTGCGTGTCCCCTGGTTCTGGGCTCCCCAGCTGGGGGAAACATCCTTCCTGCATCAACCCTATTGAGTCCTGTAAGAATTTTGTATGTTTGAATGAGATCACCTTTCAGTCTTCCAAATGCCAGAGAATAAAGGCCCAGTCTATTTAATTTTTCCTCAAAGGGCAATCCCTCCATCCCAGGAACTAGTTTGGTGAACCTTTGTTGCACTCCCTCTATGGCAAGTATATCTCTCCTGAAGTAAGGAGACCAAAACTGCACACACTACCCCAGGTGCTGTCTCACCAACGCTCTACATAATAGCAGTGAGACATCTTTACTTCTATACTCAAATCCTGTTGTAGTAAAGGCCAACATACCATTTGCCTTCTGAATTGCTTGCTGTACCTGCATGTTAGCTTTCAGTGACTCATGAACAAGGACACCCAAGTCCCTTTGAAATTCAACACTTCCCAACCTCTCTCCATTTAAGAAATACTCTATTTCTGTTTTTCATACCAAAGTGGATAGCCTCACATTTCTCCACATTGTATTTCCTCTGCCAAATTTTTGCCCACTCGCATAGCCCCTCCAAATCCCTTTGAAACGTCTTTGCATCCTCCTCACAGCTCACACTGCCACCTAGTTTTGTTTCGTCTGCTAATTTGGAAATATTACTTTTCATTCCCATTACGAAATAATTGATCTAGATTGTGAATAGCTGGAGCCCCAGCATTGATCCTTGCGGTACCCCACTAGTCACAGCCTGCCAATCTGAAAATGACCCATTTATTCCTACTCTGTTTTCTGTCCATTAACCAGTTCTCAGTCCCTTTCAGTGTATTCCCCCCAATCCGATGTACTCTACTTTTATTCACCAACCTCTTTGGTGGGACCTTCTCAAAGGTTTTCTGAAAATCTAAATACACCACATCCACCGATTTCCCCTTTTGTGTATTCTGCTAGTTACATCCTCAAAAAAAACCTCCAGGTTTATTAAACATGATTTCCCTTTCATAAACCTATGTTGACTTTGTCTAATCCTACCATTATTTTCTAAGTGTCCTGTTATCACATACTTTATTGTGAAGTGAGGTGAGAGTGACTGCCCTTGACATCAAAGCAGCATTTGACCGAGTATGGCATCAAGGAGCCCTAGCAAAACTGAGGTCAATGGGAATCGGGGGGAAAACCCTCCACTGACTGGAATCATACCTAGCGCAAAGGAAGATGGTTGTGTTTATGGAGGTCAATCATCTGAGCTCCAGGACATCACTGCAGGAGTTCCTCAGGGTAGTGTCCTAGGCCCAACCATCTTCAGCTGCTTCATCAATGACCTTCCTTCAATCATAAGGTCAGAAGTGGGGATGTTTGCTGATTGTGCAGTGTTCAGCACCATTCGTGACTCCTCAGATACTGAAGCAGTCCGTGTAGAAATGTAGCAAGACCTGGACAATATCCAGGCTTGGGCTGATAAGTGGCAAGTAACATTCGTGCCACACAAGTGCCAGGCAATGACCATCTCCATCAAGAGAGAATCTAACCATCTCCCCTTGACATTCAACGGCATTACCATCGCTGAAACCCGCACTATCAACATCTTGGGGGCTACCATTGACCAGAAACTGAACTGGAGTAGCCATGTAAATACCGTGACTACAAGAGCAAGTCAGAGGCTAGGAATCCTGCAGCGAGTAACTCACCTCCTGACTCCCCAAAGTCTGTCCACCATCGACAAGGCACAAGTCAGGATGTGATGGAATACTCTCCACTTGCCTGGATGGGTGCAGCTCCAACAACACTCAAGAAGCTCAACACCATTGAGGACAAAGAAGCCCGCGTGATTGGCACCCCATCTACGAACATTCACTCCCTCCACCACCAGACGCACCGTGGCAGCAGTGTGTACCATCTGCAAGATGCACTGCAGCAACGCACCAAGGCTCCTTAGACAGCACCTTCCAAACCTGTGACCTCTACCAACTAGAAGGACAAGGGCAGCAAATAGACGGGAACACCACCACCTGCAAGTTCCCCTCCAAGTCACACACCATCCTGACTTGGAACTATATCGCCGTTCCTTCACTGTCGCTGGGTCAAAATCCTGGAACTCCCTTCCTAACGGCACTGTGGGTATACCTACCCCAAATGGACTGCAGCAGTTAAAGAAGGCAGCTCACCACCACCTTCTCGAGGGCAATTAGGGATGGGCAATAAATGCTGGCCTGGCTAGTGACGCCCACATCCCATGAATGAATAATAAAAAAAAATTATAGATTCTACGACTGATGTTCGGCTCGCAGGTCTATAGTTCCGTGTTTTCTCTCTCCCTCCTTTCTTAAATAATGTGGTTGCATTTTCCACCTTCCAATCTGTAGGAACCATTCTAGTCTACAGAATTTTGGAAGATGACCACCAATACATCTACTGTCTCTACAACCACTTCGTTCAACACTCTGATCAGGTCCTGGGGATTTATCGCCTTTAAGCCCCATTAATTTCTCTAGTACTTTTTTTTTTTACTAATAATACTTTGCAGTTCCCCATTGACATTAGTCTCTTGATTCGCCATTATTTCTGGGAGATTTTTTAGTATTTTCCTCCATGAAGACAGACTCAAAGTATTTTAGTTTCTCTGCTGTAAATACTTCTGACTCCGCTTATAATGACCCACATTTTTCTTTGCGAAGTTTTTACTATCCATTTTTATATTTCTCGCTAGTTTACTTCAATAATCTATTTTCCCTATCTTAATCTTTTTCTTGGTCCTCCTTTGCAGAATTCTGAAATGCTCCCAATCCTCAGGCTTACCATATTTTTTGCTGTAATACAATCCTTGTTTTCTTTCGTCAGCCACAGTTGGAACATTTTCATTGCTGGGTTTTTGTGCATTAAAGGAATGCATTTTTGTTGTAAACTATATATTAGTTCTTTAAATGTTCGCCATTGCCTGTCCTACCATCATGCCTTTTACTGTAGTTTCCCAATCCACCATAGCCAGTTTGCCCCTCATACCTTCATAGTTTCCTTTGCGTAGATTTAAGACACTAGTTTCTGATTGAACTACATCACTTTCAAACGTAATGTAAAACTCTATCATATTATGGTAACTCTAGGAAAGGCTTATTAACAAGCTTATTAATTAGTCCTTTTTCATTGCACGATACTAGATCTCAAATAGCCCATTCCCTAGTTGGTTCCTCAACGTTTTGCTCTAGAAAACCATCTTGCATACATTCCAAGAATTCATCCTCCACAGCATTCGTACTAATCAAATTTACCCAGTCTATATGTAGATTGAAATCCCCCATGATTCCTGTATTACCCTTGTTACATGCACCTCTAATTTCCTGAGTTATTCTGTGATTTACATTTACCACTGCTGTTTGGTGGCCTATAAACTATTCCAACCAATGTTTTCTGTCCCTTGCTGTTTGTTAGTTCCACCCAAACTGATTCTACGTCTTGAACTTTAGAGCTAAGGCCATCTCTCACTACAGTACTAATGCCCTCTTTAACAGTTACCCCACCACCTTCTCCCAGCTTCCTATCCTTCCTGAATGTTGCGAACCTTTGGATATTCAGGTCCCATCTTTGGTTTACTTATAGTCAAGTCTCTGTAATGGCTATCCGGTCATGCATATGAATTTCTGTTTGAGCTGACAATTCATCTGTTTTATTGCAAATGTTGCGGGCGTTCGCATACAGTGCTCTTTATTCATTTTTTTTTAACTGTTTTTGTAAACTCTTGCCCTATCAGCTGGCACACACTTATGTTTGCAATCACTTTCCCTTCCTGCCATACTCATTATTACCTTTATTACTACCTTGATCTATTGCCTTGTCATTTCCCTTTTAACTTACTCAGTCTTCCTCTACATGATCCTTTCCCCCCTCTATTTCCCTAGTTATATGACTCGCTAGAACACTGGCCCCAATGGTACAGCCCTCACTTTGCCCAGTACTAGTGTCAGTGCCCCAGAACTGGAACCTATTTCTCCCACACCAGTCTTGGAGCCATGCATTCATCTCTTGAATCTTATTTACCCTAAGCCAATTTGCATGTGGCTCAGGTAATAATCTAGAGATTATTACTTTTGAGGTTCTGCTTTTTAATTTACTGCCTAGCTCTTCATGCTCCCTATGCAGAACCTCTTTCCTTGTCCTGTCTGTCGTTGGTACCTACGTGGACCACGACCACTGGATCCTCCCCCTCTTACTGCAAGTTATTCTCCAGCCCTGAGCAGATGTCCTGAACCCTGGCACTGGGCAGGCAACACTGCCTTCTGGACTCTCACTCTGAACTGCAGAGAAAAATGTATATCCTTAGATCAAGTAGAATGCGAGGAGGCTCATGTGGAGCAGTGACCAGTTGGACTGAATGGCCTGTTTCTCTGCTTGTTTAATTATGTGGAATCAGGGTTTGTGAGGCACAGAAGGCAATTTAACTAGCTTTGCAGTGTGCAGAAGGTTCATTGCTCACTCAGCTTATTTAAATGTTGCAAGAATATGTACCTACTCTTAAGATGTTTAAAATCGCATGGTCAGTACTTGTGTGATGGTACATGCATCTCTCCTGGGCCCAAGAATTGAAACCAGGTGATGTAAAATAGGTATTGACAGCTCCTGATGAATGCTGTACCTCCCGTTCTGAAATTGGTAGTTTTGCTCTAACTGCAGCTAAGAAGCAAAGTGAGGGTCTGCAATATTGCCCTGACTGTTGTATCAACTTTTATTTTGAAATAAGGGATTTAATCATGCTGTTTTTGGGACTAACAAAATGTGTCAGAATAGCTGACAAGTTGGACTGTGACCTCTTGGAATGTAAAGTCCAGGACCATGAAGGTTTAAGAGAGGGTCTCCTTGCCATACTCCAAGTCTACTTTTTGAAAAAAACAAAAGCTTAACTCTTCCACTTGAACTTTAGAAAGATTGTTAATCCCTTTAACAGAATACTGTGCTTTATCTCTTCAAACAATCTGGAATTGATATTTATACCCAACAAAATTGCATGTACTCTTTTAGCTGTTATGTGATTGCGAGGATTATGGTTCCATGAGCTGTTACTGAATGCTCGAGGTTGTGAAGAGACATTGAATGATAACCATTCAAAACTGGGTTCAGATCTTTTCAGATTTTTTTTTTTTCCTCTGTACGTTATCTAGTCTAGTATACCTTGAAATATGCGGGTCATTGCACTAGAAATTATTGCCTGTAATATTAGTATATGAGCATTCACCATGTTCTATAGTAATCATTTTGCTAGTTTTCAAGTGGTATCTTGAACAGGTGAATGCTCTATTAAAATAGGGAACAGAGTCAAATGAATGTGTCGTATCACAAACTGAAATTTAGAATTATCAGTTTTCGATCTTGTAAGCATGATTAATTTATTTTCTATTTTAAATGTTGGCATATGTATGTTAAATACTTGTTTCTGAGAAAATTGAGTTTTGCATGAAATATACTTGAAGATTTTGTTTATGATCATTTAATACTTCTAAATAAATGCTTGCATTGGTTAAGTTTTTCAGTAGTAGATACTGTTTAAAAATAGTTTTTACTCCAACCCCAACCACCATCCCAAGAGTTGACATTACGTGTTTTATTTTGTTACAGAAAGATGATTAAGCTTGCAGCGTTTTCTTCAGTAATCTATCTGTAAATGTTGGAAATTAGGTTAGACATCATGAAGCATCACATTCTCCAATCTAATGGAGGCACTGCAACCATATACTTAATAATTTGTATTCATGTCAGGACATTGCACTAGATTTGTTAATATTGATATTTTATGCAGATGATTTTCTTTCTGTAATGTACATTACAAAAATACTAGTGGTAAAATGTTTGAGACATTATACAGGTGAAGCCATATACTCCGTGTCACTTCTTTAAACCACGGTGTCATATCCTAACACAGCCAGGAAACTAGCTCCAGTCTGTTTTTGCATGAGAAAAATTTGTGCTGTCCAAACTCTCTCTTTTCAGCACAGCATATAAATTTCATTGTCAAACTCTCTAACTTTCTGCAAACCTCCTTCCTTTAGAAATTACAGCAGTTTTAATTAATTTTTGTTATACATGTTGGTTGTATCTATTTTTGATCACTGTTTAGTCAGTATATAAGCCAGTTATTGTGCACTGTGATGCTAGAAGTCTCAAGTCACTTGTGTAGCCCAGTACATTTAACTACAATTTAATCACAGTTTAAATAGTATTTACTAGATTACATTTGATAGTGTACATTCACAGTCAATTGCTTGTTGTTTACACAGCCTGGTCGTGAACTTGACTCTTCAGAAACTGCTTCACAATGACGCAGAAGTGACATTGTTAACTGCATGCACAGATGGCTGCATGCCAGTTTGATGAGGAGTAGCGGTTGTGCCATATTGCAAAATAATATGGCCATGCTAGCATTTTGCCCTGGAGAATATATCAATAAAGGCTAGGTTGGTCTTTACATAATGTAAGGCTCAAATAGCAGAGGTGCTTTTGTGAAATTTAGGGTGGGAAGGACTGAATCTCATCCACCAAATTAAGGAGAGAGAATACTTCAGGGCTCCCTCTGATTTGGATCACCTTACATCTGTACGCTTCCTGGTGAAATGGCTGAGCCCTGTAAATTAGATTATGTGCATGGTTTTCTTGCAGATGCTTTGGATAAGAAGTAAGTGCTTGTTTTACAAACCAATTGGTTTTCCTGTTCCCATTTACTGTGATTTTTGGCAGAGCGGGTATATTAAAAGATTAATTAAAAAAAAAAATGCTTTCTTTTCCTCCATTAGGTGTTTCAGTTGCCATTTAGGGTCTTAAATTGTCTTGCATGAAGAAAGTCTTGGCAAATTATATTATATTTTACTTGGATGATCACTGCATATTTTTGGGGTACACATGCTAATTTTACCCTTCTCTGAAATAACTATGGTTTCACTGCTTTTGAAATCATGCATGGAATGATCTAATCACCTTGTGTAAGTAGGATATGTCTATCACATTGTATTAGGTGCAGCAGGCTACTTCTGCAGTTAGTCATTTCTGTGGGCTTTATGAAGTACAAAAGTAAACCAGATAATAGCTGACAATACTATACATGTTATAGTATTTTTTTCTTCTTTCATGGGATGTGTGTGTTGCTGACGAGGTCTGCATTTGTTGCCCATCCATAATTGCTCTTGAGTAGGTGATGGTGAGCAGTCTTCTTGAACCACAGCACACCCACCGTGCTGTTAGGAAGGGAGTTCCATGTTTTTGACCCAGTGACAGTTGTTACAAAAGTGCTTCCTTTTTAAAAAATATTGTATATTTTTTGAGGACTTGTGTTAAAACTGAAAAGATTCCATGGGTTTTTTTTTTACCAAGTGCACCAAAAGGACACTTGAGATGGTGTTTGAAAAACCACCTGTGCTGGAAGTCATGTGCTTTGGGTCTGTAAACAACAGAAGCCTTGGTGACCTGGGGAAAACGCTTACAGAGAAGCCACGTGTCAAGGTTTATGGAGGTCAGGAGGTCGACTCTCTGGAGTTGAACATTATTTTTCAGTTTAGTTTGGGGGGCGAACTGTCTGAAGACAGTTGGTGTTTTCCTGCCAAGGAACAAAGAAACCACCCAGCTCATCACCTTCTCTACCTCTTCGAAGAAATCCTGCAAAGACCCACTGTGAAAGAGCTGAAATCCCTGGCGCTGCGTACCTCCTGATTAGCTGAAAAAAATCTTGCAATTCAAGTGTGCTGGTGGAAAACCCTGATGCCACATTTCTCCTGGAAAGCTTACTAGAATAATCACAACATCTGCAGAATGGACTGCTTATGAAACGATCCCAGTGACCTGTCTCCGTATACCCGGACGCCAGACGAAAGAAGGGACAACTGACTTCCTTCCATATCTTTTTTTTGTCAAGAATTAGCAAGTATTTGGCCAGAGTATTTTTTTTTTGTAACAGACCTCTGCAGAGAGAACTTAAGTACTTTTTTTCCTTTGTGTGGGTGTGAGTGTAATTGGGGATTTTAAAAAGGGAACTTTTATATTTCAATCTTAGATGGTCCAGGTAGAGGGAGAATGCTGGAGGCGGGGAATGGGTCTGCTGATCGCGGGGAGGACTCCTGGTCAAAGAAGTGAGTGCGGAGGTGACGGAAGAAGAGTTCAACGTCATGCCGAACGCGAAATTCATTGAGGTGGGGGCGTAAGGCTCAGTAGAGGCTCGACCTTGTAGATGCACAGCACAAACTTTCAGACACTTCTTCCAACCTCCCATGGACCATGACCCCACCACCAAACATCAAGTGACTGTCCACAGGACTGTCAGTGACCTCTTCTCCTCTGGATATCTTCCCTCCACAGCTTCCAACCTCATAGTCCCGCAACCCCGGACAGCGCGCTTCTACCTCCTTCCCAAAATCCACCAACAGGACTGTCCCGGTAGACCCATTGTGTCAGTTTGCTCCTGCCAAACTGAAATTATTTCTTCCTATCTTGACTCTATCTTTTCTCCGCTGGTCCAGTCTCTTCCCACCTACATCCGTGACTCTTCTGACGCCCTATGTCATTTTGACAATTTCCAGTTTCCTGGCCCCAACTGCCTCCTCTTCACTGTGGACGTCCAATCTTTCTATACCTCCATCCCCCACCAGGATGGTTTGAGTGCTCTCCGTTTCTTCCTTGAACAGAGGCCCAACTAGTCCCCATCCACCATCACCCTCCTCTGCCTGGCTGAACTTGTTCTCACATTGAACAACTTCTTCAACTCCATTTACTTCCTTCAAGTAAAAGGTGTTACTGTGGGTACCCGCTTCTGATCTGTCTTCCTGTCCCCTCAACCGAGGATTCCGCCCCCACTGTGGTTGACAGGGCCCTCAATCATGTCCGGCCCATTACCCGCACCTCTACCCTCACCCCTTACCCTCCCTCCCAGAACCGTGACAGGGTTCCCCTTGTCCTCACTTTCCACCCCATCAGCCTCCATATCCAAAGGATCATCCTCCGCCATTTCCGCCACTTCCAGCCTGTTGCCACGACCAAATGCATCTTCCCCTCCCTTCCCCTGTCAGCATTTCGAAGGAATCGTTCCCTCCGCGACACCTTGGTCCACTCCTCCATTACCCCCACCACCTCGTCCCCTTCCCAGGGCACCTTCCCCTGCAATTGCAGGAGGGGTAATACCTGCCCATTTACTTCCTCTCTCCTCACTATCCCAGACCCCAAACACTCCTTTCAGGTGAATCAGTGATTTACTTGTACTTCTTTAAATGTAGTATACTGTATTCGCTCATAATGTGCCCTCCTCTACATTTGGGGAGACCAAAGGCAGACATCTCCACTCAGACTGAAAGCATGACCCTGAGCTTCAGGTTGCTTGCCATTTCAACACTCCCCCTGCTCTCTTGCTCACATATCTGTCCTGGGATTGCTGCACTGTTCGAGTGAACATCAACGCAAGCTTGAGGAACAGCATCTCATTTAAAGATTGGCACATTACAGCCTGCCGGACTGAACATTGAGTTCAATAATTTCAGAGCATGACGGGCCCCCCATTTTACTTTTATTTTTAGTTATTTTTTGTTTTTTGTTTGTTTTATTTTAATCTTAGTTTGTTCAGTTTGCCTGCCCACTGTTTTTTTCATGTTTGTGTTTGTGGCTGTTCAGTTTTCAGTCCATTAACACCTAATCTGTACTAATGCTTTGTCTTTCAACACACCATTAACATATTTGCCTTTGCTGCATGACCTTCTGGTCGGTTATTCTCTGTGACCTTGTCCTGTCAATACCTTCTCCTTTGTTATCTGTTGCCCCACCCCCGCTTTACTTGCTTAAAACCTTTCACATTTCTAATATCTGCTAGTTCTGAAGAAGGGTCACTGACCTGAAAAGTTAACTCTGCTTCTCTCTCCACAGGTGCCGCCAGACCTGCTGAGTATTTCCAGCATTTCTTGTTTTTATTTCAGATTTCCAGCATCTGCAATATTTTGCTTTTGTTTTAGATCTGATCCAATGGTTGTGGGATAGTTTAGCTCTGTCTATCATGTACTGCTTCTGCTGTTTAGCATGCATGTAGTCCTGTGTTGTAGCTTCACCAGGTCGGCACTTCATTTTTAGATATGCCTGGTGCAGCTCCAGGCATGCTGTACTGCACCTCATTGAACCAGTGTTGATCCTTTGGCTTGATGGTAATGTTAGAGTGAGGGATATGCTGGGTCATGAAGTTACAGATTGTAATTGAATGTAATTCTGCTGCTGCCGCTGGTTCATTGCATATCATGGATGCCCAGTTTTGAGCTGCTAGATCTGTCCTATTTTGCATGGTGGTCATGCCATACAACATGATGGACAGCATCCTCAGCGTGAAGTCGCATCTTCATCTTCACAAGGACTCTGCTGGTCACTTCTACCAGTACTGTCATGGACAGTTGCATCTGCGACTGTTAAATTGGTGAGGGCAAGGTCAAAGAACAAAGAACAGTACAGCACAGGAACAGGTCATTCTGCCCTCCAAGCCTGCGCCGATCTTGATGGCTGTCGAAACTAAAACCTTCTGTCCTTCCGGGGACCGTATCCCTCTATTCCCGTCCTATTCATGTATTTGTCAAGATGCCTCTTAAAGGTCACTATCGTACCTGCTTCCACCACCTCCCCCGGCAGTAAGTTCCAGGCACTCACCACCCTCTGTGTAAAGAACTTGCCTCGCACATCCCCTCTAAACTTTGCCCCTCGCACCTTAAACCGATGTTCCCTAGTAACTGACGCTTCCACCCTGGGAAAAAGCTTCTGACTATCCACTCTGTCCATGCCGCTCATAACTTTGTAAACCTCTATCGTCGCCCCTCTACCTCCGTCGTTCCAGTGAAAACAATCTGAGTTTATCCAACCTCTTCTCCTAGTTAATGCCCTCCAGACCAGGCAACATCCTGGTAAACTTCTTCTTTACCCTCTCCAAAGCCTCCACGTCCTTCTGGTAGTGTGGCGACCAGAATTGCACGCAATGTTCTAGGTGTGGCCTAACTAAGGTTCTGTACAGCTGCAGCATGACTTGCCAATTTTTATACTCTATGCCCCAACCGATGAAGGCAAGCATGCCGTATGCCTTCTTGACAACCTTATCCACCTGTGTTGCCACTTTCAGTGACCTGTGGACCTCTACGCCCAGATCTCTCTGCCTGTCAATACTCCTAAGGGTTCTGCCATTTACTATATACTTCCCACCTGTATTAGATCTTCCAAAATGCATTTCTTCACATTTGTCTGGATTAAACTCCATCTGCCATTTCTCCACCCAAGTCTCCAACCGATCTATATGCTGCTGTATCCTTTGACAATCCTCATCACTATCCGCAACTCCACCAACCTTTGTGTCGTCCGCAAACTTACTAATCAGACCAGCTACGTTTTCCTCCAAATCATTTATATATACTACAAAGAGCAAAGGTCCCAGCACTGATCCCTGCGGAACACCATTAGTCACATCCCTCCATTCAGAAAAGCACCCTTCCACTGCTACCCTCTGTCTTCTAATGACGGAGCCAATCAAATTAGTGAGGCACGACCTCCCCTTCACAAAACCATGCTGCCTCTCGCTAATAAGTTCATTTGTTTCCAAATGGGAGTAAATCCTGTCCCGAAGAATCCTCTCTCATAATTACCCTACCACTGACGTAAAGCTCACTGGCCTGTAATTTCCTGGATTATCCTTGCTACCCTTCTTAAACAAAGGAACAACATTGGCTATTCTCCAGTCCTCTGGGACCTCACCTGCAGCCAATGAGGATGCAAAGATTTCTGTCAAGGCCCCAGCAATTTCTTCCCTTGCCTCCCTCAGTATTCTGGGGTAGATCCCGTCAGGCCCTGGGGACTTATCCACCTTGATGCTTTGCAAGACACCCAACACCACCACCTTTTTGATAACGACATGACCCAGACTATCTACACTCCCTTCCCCAGACTCCTCATCCACCAAGTCCTTCTCTTTGGTGAATACTGATGCAAAGTACTCATTTAGTACCTCGCCCATTTCCTCTGGCTCCGCACATAGATTCCCTCCTCTGTCCTTGAGTGGGCCAACCCTTTCCCTGGCTACCCTCTTGCTCTTTATATATGTATGAAAAGCCTTGGGATTATCCTTAATCCTGTTTGCCAATGACTTTTCATGACCCCTTTTAGCCCTCCTGACTCCTTTCTATTGTCTTCATATTCCTCAAGGGAATCGTCTGTTCCTAGCCTTCCAGCCCTTACGAATGCTTCCTTTTTCTTTTTGACTAGGCTCACAATATCCCTCGTTGTCCAAGGTTCCCAAAACTTGCCAAACTTATCCTTCCTCACAGGAACATGCTGGTCCTGGATTCCAATCAATTGACGTTTGAAAGACTCCCACATGTCAGATGTTGATTTACCCTCAAACAGCCGCCCCCAATCTAAATTCTTCAGTTCCTGCCTAATATTGTTATAATTAGCCTTTCCCCAATTTAGCACCTTCACCCGAGGACTACTCCTTATCCACAAGTACCTGAAAACTTACGGAATTATGGTCACTGTTCCCGAAATGCTCCCCTACTGAGACTTCGACCCCTTGGCCATGCTCATTCCCCAGTACCAGGTCTAGTATGGCCCCTTCCCTAGTTGGAGTATCTACATATTGTTTCAAGAAACCCTCCTGGATGCTCCTTACAAATTCTGCCCCATCCAAGCCCCTAGCCCTAAGTGAGTCCCAGTCAATATAGGGGAAGTTGAAATCACCCACCACTACAACCCTGTTACCTTTACATCTTTCCAAAATCTGCCGACATATCTGCTCCTCTACCTCCCGCTGGCTGTTGGGAGGCCTGTAGTAAACCTCCAACATCGTGACTGCACCCTTCCTATTCCTGAGCACCACCCATATTGCCTCGCTGCATGACCCCTCTGAGGTGTCCTTCTGCAGTACAGCTGTGATATTCTCCTTAACCAGTAATGCAACTCCCCCACCCCTTTCACATCCCCTCTGTCCCGCCTGAAGCTTCTAAATCCTGGAACATTTAGCTGC